>NC_140587.1:891587331-892214931 GCF_964204655.1 Triturus cristatus | reverse complement strand
AGTACTCACGAGTATCTTTGACACTCCGTTCATTGTATTTTTCCGAATATCGGTCCTGAAAAATGTCCTTAAACCTTGGGCACTGGAGGTGATTCAGAGCTTAAGGCACATGAATTCACACTTAGAGCTTGTCATTTGTTCAGTACTATGAACTCACAAAGGGGCATATCAGCAACAACCGGCGATAATTATGGCTAAGCGCACTTAGCGCTAGGATAATTATCGCCGGCTAACGTGGATTTTTATCGCTGAGATAGCGTGCTATTAGCAACGTTTATCTCAAAAGCGATAAAAATCCTAGCGCTAACTGCATAACGTGAGATTATCGCTGGAAACCCAGCGATAATCTCACAAAATGTGGCGTTAGCTTGTTGATAGGGCCCCACAAACTTAGCCATGATATCCACCTTCCATAGGATATCATGGCTAAGTCAGTCCTGAAGCAGGCCTAAGGAACGTAGCGATAACAGGGGTTATCGCTACTTTTCTTGCTGCTATGCTTCATAGAGTGGGGCTTGATGAAAGGAGAAACGTCGCTTAGCGATATTTCTCCTGTCATGTCAGGTCAGGAACGCCCACTTTGCATCTCATTAAAGATGCAAAGCTGGGCATTAAGAATTTGTGCGCTAATGCAAGGTTTCATGCATTAGCATGACCTTGCTAATTAGGCGATAAAATTATCGCCGCTTTTCGGCCAAAAATAGCCGCAAAAGCGGCGATAATTTTCTATCGCCGCCTTGTAAATATGCCCCAAAGTCAGTTAAGAGGAGGATGATATGGACATTGACCCATGTGCTACCATGGTCCCGACACACGTGTGTAAGGAGCTGCAGCGCGGTAAGGGTTTGCGGCCTATCTTGGGGAACTAAGAACAACACGCTCACTCTCTGATTAGTGTCAGCCGAAAGTCACGTGCGACCAGGGGCCCTTTTATTTATACCCTCGGACCGAGCCCGGTCACGAGGGGTATTGCACGCCTACAAAGTATTGATGGCGATCTACAACTTGCTATCGTTTAAAAAAAAAAGTTCAATATAGACTAAAAAATAGCTTCATGTTTTACATGTGGGAGCCCGCCATCAAATTGTACTGCCTGAGAGATTATAGGGACAATTGAGGAATACGCAATGCTGTTCACTATTACCCTTGGAAACATGAAGGACAGTTCAGCCTTTCTCCTGTGGGGGGCAGTGTTAGCCAGGGAACAAAGTATGGGCTGGGTAGCTATGCGTGAAATTCCTGCATACTTCCAGTGATAAGTTGTCCCACATCCAGCGTCGGCGATGCATTTCTTCCGATGCAGTATTGTTCGCCACCAATTTCTGTAATGAAAACTGGCGCCGTGCCTCCGCAGGCAGGAGGTTTAACAGAGGACAAAAATAAACCATGCGTCTTTTCAAACAGCAGTGGAAGAGAAAGACACATTGCAGTGCAACGCGGTAGTACCAGAGACACCAAAGAAAGTGCAGTTCAGACAGTTTACCACAGCGGTCATTCACAGAACGAAAACTACAGAACAAGCACTTCTTCTGGTATATTTCTCATTTAAAAGCATATTTAGGATGCATATTGAATGCGCAGAAAACAACCTTGCCCGGCTACGCCAGAACATCATCAATAAATCAAACGCCGTTACCATGACAACTATCTATATTTGTTTTCTGGTACATATGTGGTTCACTTCTCCGTGCCCTGTTGGGTTACTGCATGTTTTAAATGCAAGCATCCACCCCTAACTCTTCCTTCGGAAAGTCAGAGAAGCTTTTTTAACTGTCGGTTTTTCGAGCTTTGAAAAAGGCGTCCTCTGGATTAGACAAACCGAGAACACAAAATTACCCCGCTTCCTTAATCTACAGGGAAAGTTGCAGCTGAGTAACAAAACAGCTCACTGGAGAATGATACTTTCTTTAAAAATGTAAAACTGCTGCATAATGCCGCGCGGGAAGGAGCCAAGGGGCATATCATCAAGGCCATGCGATAATTATCGCTCAGCGCTCTTAGCGCGAGGATAATTATCGCCGGCCAACTCAGAATTTTATCGCGGAGATAGCGTGCTATCAGCAACGCTTATCTCCAAAGTAATAAAATTCAGAGCGCAAGCTGCCAATTGTGCGATTATCGCTGGAAATACAGCGATAATCTCACAAGGTTTGGCGAAAGCTTGCTGAGAGGGCAAGGCATACTTAGCCATGATATCCACCTTACATAGGTCTTACAGTCTTGAAGCAGGCGTAAGGAAAGTAGAGATATCAGAGGTTATCGCTACTTTGCTTGTCGCTCTGCAGGTTAGCGTGAGCATTGCGCGTCTGGTTAGGGTGAAAGTAACTGACTGCAAAGAGGACAAAATAACTTGGAGTAATGGAATTGCCATTAAGTAAATACAGCATCACCTCCTCATTAACTTCCTCATTACAGTTCTATAACAACTGAGGAGGCTGCTTCCTTTCACAGACCCGTAGTTACTAGTCCTTTGCCAATCTCACCTTCATAATCAAAAAGGAACCCCCTGTCACCCATTAAAGGGCAGTCCCTTCATTTATTCACTGTATTTTCATTGCCTGTATCTGACAGACTTGGAAGTTACATTAGGAAAAGATTAAAAGGATTGCTCTGTCCTACTGCTCTTGTGAAGTGCTCAGGGAAGCAAGGGCAGCTGGATTTTTGAACAATCGTAAGGAAAATGTACTTTTAGGAGTTACCTATTCACTGTCTAAAGCTTCAGATGGACCATTTGTATTTCTTCTGCCTCTTCTGACAGCCACTAATAAGCATTTGAAGAGGTGTGAAAACTGTTCTTAGAGTAGAGAACAAAGGCTTGGGTGTGGGGAGGTATTGTTGTTCTCTTGACAGGATGACCGGTGAGGTTGGCCCCAGGAATTGAATTAATTCCCCTGTCACAGAAAAATGTTAGCCGACACATGGTCAGGGCCTTTCCTTTTTTCCCACAGCCAGGCAGGTTCCAATCACAAATGGTGTATTTTTGACATTACAGTGTCTAATCCTGCTTGAATGTCAAATCCTGCTTGACAGGTCTGCTGGTGTTTTACATGTAACACTTGGGGCACACTTCAAAGGGTGGAAACAGGATGTAAAAACAGTTCTTGTGTATCCACTATCTAGTTAAGAGAAACCCATGCTTTTTTCTACCAGACATCTGTCTCTGAGTCTATTATGGGTCAGTGACTTCCCTAAACTGGATTTTAGTATTAGATATTGGAGGATACTAGGATTACCGAAGTACATTCCCCACACACACCCCTATAGCTCACAATTAGTGTGGCCACACACTCACCATCTTGAAAATGGCTAAAGTGGGTACAGTTGGCACCGGAACTTTTAACACAATGGAAAGGGCGTGCCTAGGAGTCTTTTCCATTCACAAAATCACTAGAGAACATCCCTGGAAATGATGAAGATCAGAAAAGAAGTGAACATATTTTCTGTGACTTCAGAAGAGCACTGGAGGACTGGACCTGCTCATCCTTGTACCCTGGACAAAATAGTGGACTCCAAGGGTCAGAAGCCTGACCTCCTGTTAATGCTATGAAGACATAACAAGCTGCCAGAGGAAGTTTTCGGCAACTGGCCATCTGACCGGTGGCAACTGGACTTAGACTGGACCCTTCTGTTTGGCTTCTGCCTGACAATCTGTGAGCTTCGAAGTGCCTGCCCTGAGGTCCTGGGGAGCTTTAGAAGAGTACCTATTTGGTGGACTAGGACTTAAAGGACTATTGTCAGAAGCTAAAATCTTTGATCAGGACAAAAATGGTTGATGTATATGAACCGTGCTTCATCATGTTCAGCCTCAAATTGCACATAGGTCCTTGTCTACGATAAAGTTTGAATATCATTGGTAAGTTATGCTTATTGGCGCTATTACTGATTAACATTTTAGAAAAATCATATCTCTGATTTCCCACATTGGATTATTTTCATTTTGGTGTAATTTTATTTATTAAAATGGTCTCCAGTTTTCTTATTCATTTGGAGATTTTCATTGTTTTGCATTTTGACTTTCTAACTGTTTTTGTAATACTTAAATACTTTACACATTTCTCTGAGGTAAGCCTGTATGCTCTGTGCCATAGTCTTTAAGTTCTTGGAAGGCTGAGTGAACCTGTTTTATACAGTTTGGAAGTCCTTTTTTCAGTCAATCATAGAGGGGGTTTACAGGCCAAACGCAGGATTGGTCCTAGAACATATCAGTCAATGTCACACAGGCCTGATTTTGAAATATTTAACAGGTTTGGTAGGTATTTCTTTGATTCAGTATTTGAAAACCATGGAGGGAAAAAGTACTGATAGGCGCAACCATCAGGAAGCACTCTCTTCAGATGAGGATAGACCAAGAGGATGTAGCAGATCAAGAAGTTCTCCTTCCTCTGCTAATTCTATGCAGGACGGAAGTAATGCAGTGGATTTGGATTTCAAGTCCCTTATAGATGCAGCTGTCTCAATAGCATTGGAAGCTGAAAGCTAAAAAGGACTAGGCATCACCAAGGGGCAAAGGATTCTTCAGCTTCTTCTATCTATGACAGATTTTAAAATCTGGCCTTTCTACAAATGAGAAATATATGAGAAAAGAGGAAATGGAACAAATCCTGTCACATCTTAGATATACTCCTGGTTTTCCTGTGATATAAATGGTGGATGATGACAGACAGCAACACATTTTCTATAGTGTTTAGGGTTTTCAAGAGTAGCTCCTCCACTATACGAGAAGATCGAGTGCCTTATGTTAAGAGAATTGAAAGAATTGGCTCATTTCTCAGGCCCAAGAAACATGCAGAATGAGAGTGCGTGGCTACTCCGTGGAGCAAGATGGCCACGATATAGAGGAGCTCCGCAAGACCTCTAGCCTTCCTTTGAAATCTGTCCTACCTATCCGCCACCTGAAGAGTGGGTGAAACACCGGAGAGTCAAGATGGGCAGCGGCCAAAGATTCCGGCTCCATTGACCCCGCGGACCGGTTGGAATCGCTACTGCGCCATCAGGCCTGCCCAGAGCTCGTGACTGGGAGTTGCTGTGGCGAGAGAGTGGGGCATGGCGCAGTCCTTGATCCGAGCCCTTTCCAATGCGAGGCCATGTGTTGCCAGGGTGGATTTTGTGGGACATGAATCAGCTTTCTCTAGTGTCGGGCTGTATCCTGGAATCCCACTTGATACGCCCTCCAGTTAGCGGCCACAGCACACTTATTTGGGAACAGTCCAGGAGTGGTCCTATCAGTTGGGGTAATGTTGAGCCAAAAAGCGCAAAGGTGGCTCAGCAAACGGAACTTGATACATTTGCATTGCCAAAACTGATGGACTCTGGGAATCACTCCAAGGGTAAAACGGCAACAGTGCCAGAGAGCGAGCACCCTGAACTTACTCTTAAGGATGTGATGGATGCTATTTCAGGGGTCCGGTCGTCCTTGGAACAAAGAATGGACACTATCACAACGGAAGTCACTCTCATCAGGGCAGATATGACGAACATTGGTGATAAAGTGAAGCAAATGGAGGTTGTTACCGCTAGTCTCCAGGGCGACACGTCGCAGCTGCAACAAGAAGTCAAAGAACTCCAGGACTTCTGTAAACTTGCAGAAGACAAGCTCGACGACTATGAAGTTCGCACCAGGAGGAATATTGTCCCAATTATTGGGGTGCCCGAGACGGCAGAGGGGCCAGCGGTAGATCTATTTGTTGAGGATCTTATCGTCAATCACCTACAGCCGGAGGGGCTCTCCAAGTTCTTCATGGTAGAAAGGGCACACAGAGTCCCAGGTGGAAGACCAAGGCCTGGTGCACCTACGCGCCTCATACTGGCAAGACTATTGAACTTCAGAGACAGGGACGTGATACTACAGAACGGCAGGGTGGCCCCTTCTTCGCTTCCACAATGCCGAGATCTCCTTCTTCCAGGACTTCACCCTGAAGATACAAAAGCAATGGAGATCCTTCCTGGAGGTGAAGAAAACACTGCGTGACAAAGGCATGAGGTACGCAATGCAGTTCCCAGCTTAGCTGTGGGTGGAGGCAGAGGGCAAAGCGCGGTTCTTTGAGGGCCCTGAAGAGGCTACTGACTGGTTGGAGGGTTGGAGAGGGGCAAAAGAGCACAACGCCAGATGAGAGGGGCCCGTCACCAGGCTACACTTGTTATGTTTGCTGTGAAAGTAATGTATTTTTAAATGGTCTTGCCGGATCTATTTGTGTATGCCTCCTTGGCTGGGGAGGGCCGGTGGGGTTGATATCCTGATGAATGTCCTGGACTACGGCACTGCTTATCCTTCGGTAACCTATGGGTGATGTAAGGCCCATCTCGGAGTGTGTTCATTGTTAGTGCATACGGGAGGGTCGGGGTGGCGGCGCCGTTCACGCCCACAGTGTACTTCTACTAGTTAAAAGTTGGGGCGGCAGGCACTCTGCATAGTTGTAGGATGGGCAGTTTGAAGCCCAGAGTGCAGAGGAGCAGGGAGGGGGGGTAGTTGGGTTGGGGGGGTCGTTCTTTTTAAATTCAGAGATGAAGACACTATCTCTCCTTAGTCAAAAGGAGGAATCAATGGTTCACATGTGCATTGATGAATACGCAGTGGGATAAAAGCATAAGACTCCTGAGCTGGACTGTTAATGGTTTAGGGGACAAAGTCAAGTGATGCATAGATGGAGTTAAAGACTGGTAGCACACTCGGGCTTCACCACGGGATCCAGGGGGGTAGGTATTATGCTTAAGAAGTCCTTCCCGTTGTCTATACAACACACTTGGACGGACGATATGGGTCGGTATACAGCCATAACTGGGCAGTGGGAAGGGATTACGCTGACATTGATGTCCATAAATGTCCCATCGGGCCTGCAGGGCTGTATTTTTAAGGATCTAGGGGCTATCATGCTGTCGTTTTCAGAGGGATATTTCATAGAGGGCGGAGACTTTAATGCAGTGGCATCGGGAACACTAGACCGCCATCCCCCCCCCCCCCCCCCCCCCGAAACATAGGCACTTCACAACAGTGGCTTCTTGAATTGTGGAAGCAATGGGACTGGCAGATGTGTGGAGAGCATTTCACCCACAGAGTCTCCAATACACTTTTCACTCAGTGGCACATAACAGTCTTTCCCACATAGATTACCTTCTTATGCCGGCATCCCAGGTGAGCAGCGTACGCGACGTAAGACACTTAGCAAGGGGTATATCGGACCACTCTCACACCTGGTTGGAGTCAGTTCTAAACGAAAAAAGGGTAGGGAAGGTCGTGCCGATTAACCCCTGGTATCTTCGGAACCCAATGGTCAAGAAAGCCCTGCTTCAGGCCATGGATCACTATTTTGCAGAAAATGTAGGATCCATGAATTTGCATCAAATCATCTGGGAAGCGTTCAAGACCGTGCTGAGGGGACAGGCACTCTAACTCATTGCAGGGGTGCGAAAAGAGACAGTGAAAGACCTAGTCCGTGTGGAAACGGACATCCTCTGGCTGGAGGACGAGAGTGAGGGAACAGCCACGGAAGAGAAAACGCATGAGCTAAAACTCAAGAGGGAAGACTACAAGTCACTGGATACTGATATGGCCAAAACTCTAGTCAGGGAAAAAGAGGGCAGAATATACAATTTGGGCGATAAGGCCGGGAAGCTCCTGGCATTACTGGACAAGAAGGAATTGGCTAGTCGACTAGTTGACAGTGCCAGGACTAGTGGATGCTAGCGGTGGGAAATTAACAGACCCACAGGCGATCGCCAACGAATTTGCCGAGCATTACTGACACGTATATCGTGCAAGCTCCTCCTTGTCGGAGGAAGACTCACGAGGAATGCTTTCAGACATTCGACTCCCAACCCTGTCTCTAGAGGCGAAGCAGTCACTGGACAGCGCCTTTACGAATGACAAGCTCGCCAGGCGCTCAAAAATCTCACATCCGGGAAGGCACTCAGTCCAAATGGCCTGCCGATTGAATTGTACAAGCTCAAACCGGACGCCATAGCGCCATACCTACGGGCTATGTTTGAAGAGAGCAGGACAGTGGGTCTTTTTCCGCGGGATCAAAGGGTAGCAACTCTAGTTACAATATACAAAGGCGGCAAACCTAGAGATAGGTGTTCATCCTACAGACCCATTTCCCTACTGAAAGCAGAGTCCAAGGTCCTGGCCAAGATACTGGTGAGTCGCTTAACCCAGGTTATTAGTAAGTTGGTACACCCTGACCAATCGGGCTTTATGCCCAACCGAAACACCGCATTGAACCTGAGGAGATTGCACGGGGTACTGGGAAGACTCGGTACGATCCACGAAGATACAGTGGTGGTCTGATTCGACTCCACCATGGCGTTCGACACTATCGAGTGGTCATACTGGTTCGCATTCCTGGCTAAGATGGGTTTTGGGCCTGGGTTCATAGAGTGGGTGCGGCTACTGTACACCGAGCCCTTGGCGCAAATACTGGTCAACAATAAGAAATCTGAGGTGTTTGCACTGAGTCGCGGCACTCTTCAGGGGTGCCCGCTGTCACCGCTGTTGTTTGCTCTTTCCCTCGAGTGGATCCATAGAAACCCGGTAATCCGGGGTCTCAGGTGGTCTGAGACCTGGGAAGACCGCATCTCGCTATATGCGGACGATATTCTATTATATCTCGCCTCCCCCAGGTCATCGCTCAACAAAGTCCTAGATGTATTTGCCAGCTTTAGGAGATACTCTGGCAATACAATTAACTGGGCCAAGTCTTTAATGTACGTCCTCGGTGGTGATCCTCCGTGCCTGCCAAAAAATCAAAAAATTGTCCAATTCAGGTTGCTGAAAGGGGCTTCAAATACTTGGGAATCTTAATTTCAGCGGACCCCAAGACTCGATATGACCGAAACCTGCTCCCTCCCTTCAAAGACTGAAACGAGATGTTGTCCATTGGAGGGCGCTCTCTCTCTCCCTGCTGGGTAGGGCAGCCCTTTTTAAAATGATGTTGTTGCCGCGCTTCCTTTATGCCTTGCAGAACTACCCAGACTTGATCCCAATGCGTTATTTTAAGGAAGTAGAGAGTCTTCAGAGGGAACTCCTTTGGGACGGCAGACCCCGAATAGCATTGCAGTAGCTAGTTTTGGGCTGGTATGATGGAGGGATCGGTCTTCTGGATATAAGGAAATACTACTGGGCCACTCACCTGGCTGCAATCAACTATTCCATATACCGATGCTGGGAGGACGCAGGGTATAGAATGGACAAATGGCTGCTTCCTGGGGGTAATTACAACATGGCTCTCTACTCCAGAGTACGCAAGTTTCTGCTAACAGGGCCAACCAAACACTCAGTGCAAGTCTGGCAGGCAGCAAATCAAAGCCTGGGATGGGAACAGCAGCTCACACACGCCACTCCCTTGTAGGACACTGAACAACTAGGCACACTGAGGACCTCGAAGGGCTTCGACAAATGGGATCTGATCAGGATCTCAAAGATAGGGGATCGATGGAAAGGGAAGGGGTAGAATCATTTTCCTCCCTGAAGAAGGAGGACTAACTAGCAGATACGGAGTATTTCCGCTATTTGTAGGTGTGACATGCCCCACTGTTGCAGCTACCCAAAGGTGCCTCGCCCCCAGAGTCCTCGCCGCTGGAAGACAGGTTGCTACATGGCTATATGCCTACGAAAGCGATCTCCCTAACGTATAAGAAACTGATCAATAACACGCCCGATCCCCTCAGACTGTGGTTGAGGGATGGACTAGAGCTGGATGACGAAGAATGGCAGGAAGCGATCTCCTCCCCACGAGAGGTTGCGATTTCCTCAAGGTTGTGTCTGGTACAGCTAAAGATTCTCCATAGAGTGTATGTGTCTGGGTCTCGGCTTGTCAGCATGGGAAGGGTGAATGACGGGAGGTGCAGGAGGCAGTGTGGGCAGGAAGGCACAATCATGCACATCTTATGGGACTGTGGGTATATTCAGAGTTACTGGAGAGAGATACACCAGTGCATGAAAGAGGTCAATCGGGGTAAGCCTTAGGCCTGAAGCCAAACTGTGTCTCTTTAATGTTTGGGAACCCACAGACTTAAATAGCAAAGACAAAATATGGGTCACACTGGGCCTGATGTTGGCTAAGAGGAATATAGCCCAGCTCTGGGGTGCCGGAGTGCCACCTCAAGTTAAAAACTGGAGGGCAGACACGGATTGTTGCATGTTTGGGGAGAAGACAGCGTATAGAGCGCGTGGGTGTCCCAAAAAGTGGTCTGTAATTTGTAATAAATGGAACGAATATTGGGGTGACCTTTGTGTTTCGCCTGTGATTCCCTCCCTAGAGGAACCTGTAACACCTTCAGTCCTGAATCAATCGTCACCACCTGTGTGATTCAATGTTCAGATGTAATTTTACTGTAAAGCTGCTTTATTCCTCCTATCTATACGCATGATGTCGATTCTCTTTGTTTAATAAAATGAGTTTAAAAAAAAACAACAAAAAACATGCATAACATGTACATATGAGAGAATGCTGAGTAAGCCTTTCCCCACAGTATAAAGATTGACTCCTTGTTAGCAAATCACAATGAAAAGATGCTGGTCAGTCGAGAAGCATGTACACCTTCCGATGGGATGGACAAGAGAACAGTCAGCTCTTAAGAAAATCTATGTGGCCCTTAACTTGGCCGTATGCGCTGGAATCTATGCTGCTTAGATGGCGCAGTCACTGGGTTGACTGCGACCATCCAGGAAGGGGAGAATTGCTCTGACATGCTAGCCATTATGGAGATTAAAGCCAGATTTCTATCTGATGTCTCCTGTGAAAGCATCTGCATTTCAGGAGTTGTTGCTCCTGGTTCCATTCTGGTCAGAAGACAAATTTGGTTAGAAGAATGGAAAGAAGAAACTTCTGAAAAGGCGACACTGCTCAAGTTTGCTGTCTCAGGTGTGAAATGTTTCAAAGAACAACTTGATTTCATTGTCAAAAACACATTTAAGGACCCTAGGCATGTCTTTCCTTATAAGGGAAGCCCAACTCATCTCCCCAAGATGTACATAGGCAGTCCAGAAGAAGAAGTTGGCTCCAGCCCATGAAGGATTACAAAAAGGCAAATTCCAGCCCTCATCCTTCTAACTAGAAAACCCAGCACTCCTGACAATAAAGGATCTTCAGACACTGCCTCCCTGGCTAGGGAGTCACATCCCAGACTTTTAAAAAGTTTGAAGTCAGGATATGACGGATCTTTGGATTGTGAATATTGTGAAGTAAATCTACAGCAGGGACTTTTGATCAAACCTCCAGAACAGGTATTCATACCAACATCTGCCCTGAGAACAACGAAAAAGCATCTGCCCCTTGGGTGGTAGTACAAGATATTCTCAGGAAAAAGGCAATTCTTCCTGTCCCAAGATAAGAACAAGGTTTGGGAATCTACTCAATACTATTCTTACTAGAGAAACCTTCAGTTTGTTACCGGGCATTACTAGACATTAAGGTTAGTCAACAGATGGGTCTCCATGATTCATTTCACGATGGACCGTGTTAGACCTGTGAGCCTTAGGGTGGTCTCACCCCAAACGTTTTGCCTGCTCACCTTTATTGTTGCTGATTTTATTTGTTCTATTCTTAGGACTCTGTATACTTTATCACTGCTAATCAGTGTTAAAGTGCTTGTGCTCTCTCCCCTAAACAAGGTTTGATTGATATATACCCAATTGTCATATTAAAATACCTATAAATCCCTAGTAAAGTGACTATATGTGGCCAGGGCTTATACATTAAATGCTACTAGTGAGCCAGTAGCACAGATTGTGCCATCCACTTAAATAGCCCTTTAAACAAGTTCCAGGCATGCCACTGCAGAGCCTGTATGAGCAGTTTACATTGCCATGTCGAGTTGCCATTTAAAACCCCCTTTCAAGTCTTAAACTCCCATTTTATTACATATCAGTCACCCCTAAGGTAAGCCCTAGGTAGCTCATAGGACAAGGTGCTGTGTAATCAAAAGTTTGGACATGTATTGATAAAAAAAATCCAAATTCTTCTTTCACTACTGTGAGGCCTATTGCTTCCCCAGGTTAACATTGGAGATTCATTGCTACATCTAATAAGCTGCAATTCCATACTAGAAGGAGGTATTTTCGTCATGTTTAGTGTCTTTGCAATTGTAATGATAAAATCTCTTTAATGGCAAAGTCAACGATATCTTAAATGCCAAAAGAATAAGGGTAGAGGCTATTAAAATCCGCACCTAACAAATGAAAAGTGTCTCAAGGTATTGAATAGTGCAAAGAACCAAGGAGCACTCCCCTCTATACTCCTTAACTGGGATCAAGTCCTACAATAACATTAAATGCAAAAAGGTTCAGCACTATATAGCATAATATAAACATTCCACATCAAAGTTCAAGACAGATAGCACACAAAAAAACATCCAAATCCAGGATCTGTGTTTCTTGAAGTAGTTTCTCTTTATTTTTCTTAAAATGATTTTTCTTTATTTTCCAGAAGGCAAAGAATCATAGCCATAGCCAACGCATTTCGTCCCCCAATGAGACTTCTTCAGGGTTATTAAAGAATACATACAAATATAAATGTAAAAAATCATTTCTAACATACAAAGACATTAACAATACATGTAAATAGGAAGCACACAATTTTACAAAAAAATATATAATGAGTTTTTTCGAATAAAACATGTGAATATATCCTTTGACTATACATAAGCCTATATGCATTGTATCTTATTTGGGAACAGTTACACAAGAGAGTACTGTAATATAATGAGCACTATATCAAACAACTCACAGATTAAACTTAAAAACATGATTTCATCAAAAAAGTGTCATTGATTATTACATACTTATAATAAACGTCATACATTCACAGTGAGACAAAAAGTAATTTCATAAGATGTTTGCACAGTACTGGTATTTGAAAATCCATTATTCGGAAAAATTCTATAAAGCGTAAAATATCTAAAATAACAGATATATAAAATATAAGAAAACATCTCATCCTTGCACATATGTATAAATGAGAAACAACCTATATTTCTATAAATGCACATTATTATACAGCTTCAGTAATTTATATTTAACACAGTGTCATATTTGATCTTATTACATTTGCTGATCAAGGGAATCATTTATTCAAAATATCCTTCACATAATCTTATTTTAATCAATGATCACTATAGGAGAGAGCAGAAACCCCGAGAGGCCGATACATAATGCCCTACATTGTTTATTTGATCCATTAATGGATAAATCAACTTAAATGTAACTAAATTTCTTATATGTCCATGGATATTTCTACTAATGTTAGCTATCAATATATAATACAGTTTAATTTTTAAAAAAGTAAGTGACACCAATTTTAATAAATCAAAAAACAGTCCATATTTCATTTACAATTCCAATTTTGCTGCTGATCGAGATGATATTTATTGCAGCAATAGTGTAATTTACAATACCCATTTTTCTGCAAAACAAGGCACTAGATACCCATTAGCCCCTTTACTAAAAGACAATCGTCTAAACACATAATATATTAAAGTGTTAAATCGTCGGCCATCTTAAAATGCCTCACATCAGACAATTATGTCGCCGTTCATCAATTTTAAAGGAGGCCGATTTATATATCAGATAGTGGCTTCATACTGGCGATGGCCTAATGACCAGCTAGGTATCTATCTATTTGTAAAAATGAAGCTTTGAAGCAACAATAGGTGCCCCGATAAGGAGCAGACCCGATGATGAAGCAAGACACCTAGCTGGCTGGGTGCGTGAGGGCCTTTTTCCAAGAGAAGAAGTCCCTTCTCCCAAACCTGTGCGACTAACCGTCGCATTGAAACACCTTTCCACCTGCATTTTTATATGAGGAACTGCATACCATTTTTTGTATTTACTCTGAAACCGGTCCCAGGATGCTTGTTTCCAGTCCATGGAGTGCCTGGCAGTTCGGGCTGGTCTGTTTGCATGGAGAGCAGTGTCTAGACGGTTGTATGACGTTACAACGCAGCCTGTTGCAACGCATGCCTTTTCCACGCAAGCCTTACAACGCAAATGCCATTACCACGCATATCCTTTACCATGAAAATGCCTTTACCACGCATACCTTTACCTTCATTTTCATTGTAAAACTATGCATGATAATGGCATTTTCATGGTAAAGATTTTCTCCGATCCGTGCCCAAATTCCTTACATGTTCCCTTGCGCCCTCCTTTTTTATAATACCCCTTCCCTGTGTCCCTGTGCGACCCTCCGCCCCTATTCCTTCTATGTATTACCCCTGCCCGAAACACAAATAATCTTGCCCCATGCGATTTCCCCACCCACAAACCCTTCTATCAAACACCTCTCCCCTTAACCCTAAATATTTACCCCTGCACGACACCACCCCCTCATTCCTTTTTTTATTTTATTTTTGAACCTAGATCCTCCTTACCTCTACACGCTCTGTCCACTCCAAGCACTTCCGATTTGCGTTGCATGTCGTAAAGAGGAAGCGGAAGTGTCTTTCCGTTTCCTCTAACGATGCCGATTGCCTCCACAACTTTTTCTTCAGAATCCGAAAACGACGGAAACAGGTGCGTTTTTTCTTTTTGGGGGGGAGACCCCCCACGCCCCCTTTTTTAACCCATGCTTTTTTGGGGGGGGGAGACCCCCCAAGCCCCCTTTATTAATTTTACCTTTAACACACATGCCTTTACTACGTATCTCGTAGTAAAGGAATGCGTGGTAAAGGCTATACGTGGTAACCACGCATGCGTTGTAAAGCATGCGTGGTTACGTGAATGCGTGGAGACAGCCGCATTGTAGTGGCTGTTTCCCGGTCCAGACTGTTTTGCATATGGCTGAGTCAAAACTGGGGTGGCGTTGTGAGTTAAAAAAGATGGATTAAACCCAGATCTGTGACTGGGAGTGAATATTTGATCTGCTCAGCATTCCGTCCATCATCTGTTCTTTTTGCTTTTGTCACTCTAAGAGTGAAGGGGATGCCCAGACAGGGGACCCTTGCTCACTTTGCCACTGGTTTCAACGGAGCCTGGCTGACGAGGAGTGATACCCTGAAACCGTCATCAGAATGCTTGTTTACAGGCCAGGGAGGACCTGGCCTGGAAATTCGGGCTGGACTGTTGCCATTGGGGAGCAAGCTTAAGACTGATTTGCATATGGCTGGGTCCAAACTGGGGTGATGTTGTGAGCAAATCAGCAATGTATAAACCCCAGATCTGCGACTGGGGGTGAATCTATGATTTGTTCAGTATTCTGCCCATCATGTGTTCTTTTTGCTTATGTCATCCTAAGTGGGTTCCCTGCTCACTGTGCCACTTGGTTCAAGCTAGCCTAGATGATATGGGGTGATACCCTGAAACCGGTCCCAGGATGTTTGTTTCCGGTCATAGGAGGACCTGGCCTGGCAGTTTGGCCTGGACTGTTCACATGGGGAGCGGGATCAAGACTGATTTGCATATGGCTGCATCCAAACTGGGGTGGCGCTGTGAGCAAAAAAGCAATGGATTAAACACACATCTGTGACTGGGGGTGGGTGTTTGATTTGTTCAGCATACAGTCCATCATCTGTTCTTTTTGCTTTTGTTACCCTAAGTGGGAAGGGTATTCCCAGACGTGGCCCATTGCTCACTATGTCACTGAATTTAAGCTAGCCTGGTTGAAGAGGGATGATACTCTGAAACTGGTATCAGGATGCTTGTTTCCACAGTATGTCCTAACTGACTGAGCAATACTCCACCAGCTTGTGGAACTCCATGGAATTTGACTGAGTTTTTCAGCATTTCTGTGGAATTCCGCAGAGAGAACCTCTGTGGGCTTCACCCAGGCCTACTCATAATGAGGGCCTCACAGTTACAACCCCATGTACTCTGATTACCTTCTCACATTATACACGCAAAGAACATACATTTAGGATTTCAAAACAAATGTATTAGCTCAGTATGATAGCTTCATTTTTAATGTAATTGATTTATTCCAAAGCACTGACCAGAAGAAGTGGGGTTTAAGATAATACATCCTAACATTTAAGACACATAGTATACATGATTATTATCCTATGTTTGGGGAAAAATTGGATTTCATGGCTACTGATGGTGCTTTGTCAGTCGCATAGTGTTGCTGCCTCAACATTCAGAATTAGTAATTTCTTTAGAAGCCAAAATCATGGATCATAGTTAAGGTCACTATTAGGAGATAAAAATCACAATTAGAGGATTGCATGCTCCCAATTCAGATGATTCCATAAGAATTTTAGGGAAGTACAAGCTGCCCTTTATGTACTAGGTGGTGACTTTAACTTGATTCAGCATTGAATTAGAACATAAGGGAGGACAATAGGAATTATCCCTCTAGAAAAGAGTTACAAATTAAATTAATAAGAGATAATTTTGGCCTGATTGAAGCATGGATGCAACATTTAGTAAAGAGGGAATGCATATTTCTTTCTGCAAGGCATTATGCATTCCTCCATATAGGCTTCTACGGCAGTCAAGGAGCTGAGCTTAAAAGCTAAACATGGTGTGGTGTTCGATTATGCTCTCATAAATGTCATATCAGACGCTGGATTGAGGGATTTGAAGATCATACTGAAATGTCGAAATGAACTAGGGACAGCAATACTGGGAATTCAATTGATTGTAGACCCATTGCAAATATGATAAGGCATATTAGAGAGTTTATGGATGAGAGTAAAAATTCAATGCAAATTACAGAATTTTGTGTGTTCATTTCAGACAATTCCATAAGGTTTAAATTGAGGCTTACTATCCACCCCATTAAAAAGGTGATGACTTTAATATGGGTCAATGAAAAAAAGTTAACCAAGAGCAACAGACGGATAAAACAAACTATCACTCTACAAATTAGACAAAGATGGGATATCATTTTGATCTGATTGGCACATGGAGAAAGCCACATCCAGTAAAAAGGGACTATTTGTTTCTTTATGCACATCTACATGCATTGATCCATTTAAATTACTTAATTAGTAAAGAAATAGAGCTTAAACGCAAGACCTAGTATAATGAAAAGTTGTGTTCCATCCAAACTAATATCAAATTCAAGATCTACGGGTTCAGGACTTAAACTGAAATGTTGAGATGGGCTATTGATAGATATATTGTATGGATAGAAACATCATATGGATTGAAATCCTATGAATTTTTTGTGTTTGGGCAGGTATCAAGTAATCGATTGATAAGGATTTTATTAATAAGATTAAAAAAATCAATGCAAATTAACATTTGGTAGTTTCTCAGACTATGCTATGTAAGAAATGTTGTCTGACATCAATATTATACCCTTTACATAGTTGATAAAAATATCCCATTGGGTGTAGATTTCCTATTAAATGCGATGCAGCTATTGTGTTGTAAATGTAACTTAGGAAACAGTTTTTGCGGCAGATGATGTCCTCGCATTGATGTTTTGGTACCATACTAATATTAATAGAATACATTAAATGTATATCTCAGGAATTGAACTGCTACCCAGACAAAAAACGATTGAGATAAATATTTAAAAAGTAGACCACCAGACACATAATGAAGGTGGATGATTCGATAAAATATTAAAAAACTTATGGCAAGAACGCATTTTGATGAATCAGATATATAGAGATGCTGATCAAAACCAACCAGAAAATAAAAGTATGAGAAGGACCAAAAAGAAAGCTGAGTAATGGCTTTACAATGCTGATCATTCTTAATACCAAAAAACTCAATTTAAGAAAGGGTCAAGAGGGACATTTAGTTTAAAGACTACTACTCCTCCAAGGCCCTCAGATCGATACGCAAAAACTAACAGAAGGTGCAAAGTCTATTAGGAGGGGAATAGCAAGCTACTAACTGCTGTGTAAAAGAGTACAAAAAAGTACAAAAAAATCCCTTAAGAAGTCAGGATAACGCCGGGCAGGAGTTAAGAGTTCATCAGCCCACTCTTACTGGCGGAGCATCGTCATCTGAAACTCTAGGGAATAGAGGTCTGAGCTCACAATCGCAGGCCTTCCGCTGCCAACCCTGTTTGTGGGGGGTAGATGGGCTGCCCATCGGGGGAGCGCCAGTGCTTCCCACATGGGTGGGTGCCATGACAGAATGGCTCTGTCATGAGCACACGCCCACCATGGCTCATGACGGAACCGTACTGTCATGAGAACCGAAGGGGTTAACCATTCTTGAGAGTGATGAAATATCAGTAATGAGTAAAAGCTTTCAGAAATTGGCTTTGGGCCTCATTTTGAGTTAGGCAGTGCGGAAGCTGGACTGTCCCACTCCTGCACTGCCAAACCTATGTACAAACCACACACCCAATCAGGAATTTTCTACATTCTGGTGGGCAGTTCTTTGGCATTCCCAGGGCGGTGCCTTTGAAATAGGCACCGAAAGGGGAATGTCAAGGCAGTACCTGCACTATATTGACTGCTGCAGTCCATGATGTGCAAGTACTTGCGTGCATGCCCCGACATGAAAAGTGTTTTCGTGAGGAAACTTGTAATATGCTTGGCAGGGCCACAGTGGCCAGGTTTGATGGACCTTGCGTAGTGACCATGCATGACAGCCTGCCTAAGCCCTGTCATTTGGAGTCTGAGGCACTGTCATCTTCTGGTTAAAGCACCTCCATCCTTTGTCAAGGGAGGGAAACAGACCACCAAATGGAAAAGCTCACATAGTATATCGGCGCAAGCAGACTTCACACACACCCATCTATCAATCTGGCTAATCGCATTCTCATCCTCTTTGTCTGGACTGTGATCACAAACTCCTAATTGCAAGGAGAAATAAACTATGTAAAGACTGGATGGAAGGAGAATTTTAGCATGGACCCTAGGAAAAAGATGCTGAAGATGACATTTCCATTTTAGGAGATTTTTTTTCTATTTTCTACAAGTTGGTAGGCTGTTTCAAAACAAGCACTTAAGGTTGGGTATTTTGATACAAACTAATTATCTCTGCTTAATCAAGTTAGACCAATGATAGCCATCCTAGGTCCAGGTGGTCTGGATCCATAGCAGATTTGAAAGTTATCCCCATGAATCAGTATTTATTTATTTTAAAATATTTAAAATAAGAGTAAGGGCTTAAGGGATTTCTAAGGAGCTCTTTGCCTCTGTAGATGAAGGAGGGGGTTACTGAATATTAAGGGGCTGATTATGAGGATGGCAGTCTTGAGATGCCGTACCATCGGTGGTTGGACGATGGTCTGACCGCCCAATAACAAGGAGAGTGGTTGGACCGCCACAAAACCGCCAGTATCTTAAATCCTGCAGCGGTGGTGCAGAAAGACTATAGAATATAACTGTTGGCCATTTTGTGCAAATTAGATTCATATTATTGAAGTTCCAAAAAATGAATTCCCTTATGGCATGATAATTGCCTAGTTTCCCCTGATGTGCACACATTATTTGCTATTTGTGTTTGAAAGAGTATATTCCTTGTTCGAGGCTTGATTTGTGAGTTTTTCTTTTGACAGTTATGAAATTTAAAAAGGTTGCATGAGGATCAAAAGTGGAGATTTTGGCAAAATGCCTCTTAGTCTCATTTTCCAGATGACTGCGTTCCAGGTTTCAAACATTCTTGTGCAGGACTTCTGCTTCGGTATGGTTAGGCGAGCATCTATTACACAGGTGTTTGCCCTATTTCATGAGGTAATTTTTGAGGTGTTTCTAGTAACTCAGAATCTCTCCTTTCACAATCCTGTTTATAGTCACCAGCATTTTCCTTGAAGGACACTTGATGCTTGAGTGCATTGCATGTTTAGGGTGAAATGTTTCACTTTGTAGGCAACTTCTGTGGTCTGTGGCTTTGAGAATCTCTAGATACGACATTATATGTCATTTATGATAATGGTTGTGCCCAAAAAAGAAATCAGTTTATTTTAGTAGGTGTGTCAATGTCTGAAGATGCAAAACTCTACTAGGTCCTGTTCACTGGTATGCTGCATTAGCATTATATCATTGTGCAGCGGAAAGTATTGACCTCCTGTGCACCTTAGCCATCCTGACACTTTTCCATTGTGCCAATACTTTCTCTTTCCATTTGCTGACTCCTGAGATGGAGAGACCCTTTACTGACCTGCCCACCCACTAGTCTCAAAGGGGCAATCCCCTTTTTCCACCAATGCACAGGCCCTGTTTGAAAACAACATTTAATAGCTTTTTGGTTTGCAGAAACCGCAGCCAGTAGAGATCCCTTTAGTACTTCCATGACTTTTGCAGTCACTGGAACATCTGCAAATGGTAAATGCTTTGTGATCGCTGGAGGCACAGCTGTCAATAGGGCTATCTTTCGGGTGGTCACAAACATTTGTTTGCAAAAAGGGAAGTTGCAAGATGCAGGATCAACAATGTCCATAGAGGAGGAGAAGGACAGCCCCTTCAGGCACGTCTCTTACCTTCCATGTTCTTTCTGGAAATCACAGTCAAAGTACCCCACTAATCTAGGCCACTAGAGAGTGCATTTAGTCCCGTGCATTTAGGCAGTGACCATCACAACACATTTTTTGAAGTGGGAAAGGAGTGCCTTTTACAGAAGCCTCTGTGAGGAGAGGAGCATTGCACTAGCCAGATTGGTTAGATTTTGTAACTTTCAAGATTGATCGCCTTTGACTAGCAGTTGGAAGTTGTCCATGTGACAGGAAATGAAAATATATGCTGGAGCTTCCCTGTGGCATACTGAATACCCTGTTGGAGACCGACGCAGAGCCTGCTGCTGTTGGTTGTTGGAGCTGAGTGGTGTTGGTTTCCATCTCGGCATGAATTAACCATGCTGAAGATCTACTGGCTTGTTTTGCCACTGACCTTGCCTTTGTGGAGTCCACAGCCTGTTCTGGGTGTCCAGCAAATCAGTAAACTGAAGCCCTCTCTATCCCTCACTAGAGACGAGAGACTAGAGAAGCTGAACGCATCAAGAACTACTGCTACGACAATTGCATTTGAGGTGAGTGATGACTCTGCTATGCCAGCACACTCTAATGCCACACTGCTTTTTGTTATTTTCTCTTCAGAAGACCTTTCTGCTATTGAGTATCAGAACCCAGTGAGTTGTAGGAAAGTCAGATCAAGAAAGGCATGTGCGGTCTACAGCAAGCTCTTTGGACTTGAAGCCTTATGGCCTAATTTAGAGTTTGGCAAAGGTTTACTCTGTTACAAACGTGACAGATATCCCGTTCACCTTATTACAAGCTCAATAGGATATAATGCACTTGTAAAAAGGCAGACAGACAATCTGTCTGATTGTATCACCCGCCTGCCTACTCTAAATCGGATCTGCAACAGGCTAGACTGGGTTCTTCCTACTTCATCATCAAAGCTGATCTCCACCAAATAAGTGTCTGTGGACTTGGAGTCTCTAGGAGCCGCAGGTCACTAGACAGTCCCATTTTAGGCGACAGACACCACCTAGCCCTAAACTAGGAGGCAACCATACCCTCCCGGCTTCAATAAATTCTGAGACATTGCCTCTTTGCTTGTAGGTTGCTGTTGCATTATATTGTTTGCTTTCTTTATGTTTGTTTTGGTGTTTGAATTCATTAAGATCAATAGCAATGAGGTTGTGGATTACAAATTATCATAGTTTAGTGGGAGGATTGTGATTCTTCCTCTTACAGTGTGTAATCAAAATCAGTAATTGACATTAGTAGATGTGTGAGAATACTGTTGAACCATTTCTACTTTATAGTAAGTGTGTTCCTTTGTCATTTTTGTGTTCATAAATAGGCCAATGTTTGTTCTCTTTTAGTGATCATGAACAGTCTATGGTGAGCACAGCCACAGACCTTCATTTTCCAACTGTTTTACACTGCAATACTGGTGGGCTCTGTTTTGACAACTTTTTGATGTTTGATTTTAATTTTTATTTATATATGTTTGGAATAATTAAATTGTTGTGCACTCACAAACCTGGCTGGATATTCACATCTTAATTGCAGCTGTGATAATTGTGGTTCAATGTACCTCACCTTGCCCTACGGTAACCCCTTTGGCTAGGCCTTGGCTGCTTCTCCATTTCTACCCAGAGAGATTTCGGGCTGGATCACCAACATTTGTGGATGTCTTTATTACATTTCTTTGGTGGTAAGTAAGGCAGTGCTTAGAGCAAACTCCGTTTACCACTGTATTACGAAAACAGCTGTGTGGAGGAGGTAATGTGTGACAAGAACATATGTGCATATTTAGACAGACAGACTGCGATTGTGATATAGCAACAACAGAGCTCCATGGAACAATACCACATCACAATAACTAAGCACAAAAATGCAGAATAATACTAAACAAATACAACAAAACATAAACAAATATACAACAAAACAATACAATATAACATACCAACATAACACAACAAAAATAACCCAATGGACCACAATGACAACATAAAAAAAACTCAGCAATCCAACAGTAGACCAAAAAACACTGCATGCTAACAGAACACATCAACGCAACCGCACAACACGTTAAACCTTAAAGTTCTAAATTTCTTCCCAAATGCTAATCCCGTTTCCGAGATTCGGGCCAGCTGACGCTTAAGAATTCATAACCCATGGTAAACAAAACACATTTAGGCTCAATTTCAATCCACAATCCCTGGATTCTTAAGGTGCCAAGGGATTGTGAATTGCAAAGTAGGGAACTGAAAAAACGGCCAAACTTAGCGAAATTGTTTTTTTTTTATAAAATGGGAAAAAGTGCTTTGCAAGGAAGTGTATTTGTTTCTACAAATGTCATCAATTATTATTGCTTTCTTCCCAGTATTCAGGAACAGATAGAGTTGTAACAGAAATATTTTTTTTCACATCAGTTTTTGGCAATTTTCTGAGTGGCAGTCAACATGTCATATTTTTGCAAATTGTAACTACCTGCACTTTGTGGGGGGAAAAGGTCTCAAACCCACGGGTAAATCCTGAAAGCTGTACATTTCTGGAAAATAGACAATTCGGAATTCAGCAAGAGATCATTGGTGTGAGCCACACATAGGGCCTCATTACGATGTTGGTCGGAAAGCATTCTGACTGACTCAGTTTCGGAATGGTTTCAGACGACTCCGTTTTGGGGAGTCCAACTGACCAATTACGATGTTTCCAAACACCGTTTGGTCGGACTCCCATTGACTTCAATGGGAGCCTGTGATCCGACCAACAACACAGGTTCCTAGTGGAAATAGGGGTGGCCATGGAAAGCCTTGCACCCTGTGACTGGCACCCCTTGGTGCCTGCCACACCATACATGGTTAAGGAGAGGGGACCAATGGGTACCCCCAAGTGCCCCAACTGGAGGCCTATGCTTGAAAGGGGGCCTTCTACGGACTCTCACATTCATATTCTAATAGCTGATCCATGTCGGACAGACCGGATTCGGTAAGGCTGTCGGACTCTGACATCGTAATCGCTCAGTCGGAAACGGGGTCCATAGAGACATTAACGTTTGCTCCGACTGACTCAGAGTCTCCAAATGCCATTTGAACACGAGTCGGACTGTCCGAACGGTTTCCAACAATCGTATTCGGTCGGAAAAGTTTCAGAGTCGGTCGGAAAAAAGGCTTCTGACACGGCTTCAGGCGAACCGATTGCCTTTCAGAGCCATACCGACCAACATCGTAATCGGCCACATGATATTTGTTCTGCCACCACTCGAATGATTAAACCAGCACTGCAGGAGCGAAGAATGTCCCTATCCCACACCCGTACCTTAACCACAATTTCCAATACATATAACGGCAACAGTAGAAGTAGGCACTGGGAGAAGATTTGAAAAATCAAGGGAAGATATAAATGAAGAAGGCAACAAAAAAGTTAATGCAATGTGATCATCATATCCCTTAAGCTTGTTGTCAATTCTTGTTGGACAGAACATCATGATGCATGGATATTGTTAGAATCCGGGTTCTCTGGTTGGCACAGGTAGGTACTTGTGACAAGCAGGGAACCTTTCTCTAGTCAGGGTAAGTGGTTACACTCCTAAAATAACCCCTGCTCACCCACTAGGTAGCTTGGCGCGAGCAGACAAGGCTTATCTCGGAGCGTTATAGGTTAAGCATTTGTGAACACATACAGTAACCAAGTGACAACACTACAAATGGACACCACACAGGTATTTATATTAAAAATAAGGATTCTTTATATAGAATTATCACAAGACCATTAAACGATTAAAAATACACAATACGGTTGCTTAGTTGGTAGAAGATTGCTTAGTTTCTCTTAAGTTCTTAAATGCGACACTTTAAGTCAATGTACCTTAGATGCGACACGGAGGGCAACGAAAGTGTTGCAGCGATGCAGATGCGTTGAAGTTCTTGGTGCAAAAGAAATAAAGATGGGATCTTCCAGATGCGTTACGCTTCTCCGCGGTTGCGAGAAGGCTCGACTCGATGCGTCAGCTACAGCGGCGTCACCTTTGGCGAGATGCGACGGCAGCGGCCTTGGCAGCGGCACTCTTCTCCGACGTTGTGAGACGCTTCCGCTCGATGCGATGCTACAGTGGCGACACCCCTTCTGCGAGGTGCGACGACAGCGGCTCCGACGGCGGCACGCTTCTCCGTGGATGCGAGGCACTTTTCTGGATGCGGTGCAATGCGACAACTACGATAGCTGTGATGGTGACACGCTTCCTCCTCGATGCAAGACTCTTCTCTCGATGCGGTGCAATGCGACAGCTACGATGGCTGCGATGGCGACACGCTTCGTCGGCGTTGCGAGACACTTCCGGAATGATGCGAGACGCTTCCGCTCGATGCGATGCTGCAGCAGCGACACTCTCTGCGAGATGCGATGGCAACAGCTCCGACGGCGGCACGCTTCTCTTCCTTGCGTCGCGCTTCCAGATCCTTGCGACACGCAGTCCCTCAGAAGGCCCAACAACAGCAGCAGGCACTTCCAAAAGAATCTGGGGAGCTGGGGGTGAAGTCAACTAGTCCTGGGACTTCGTTCAGGGGGCAAGCTCAGTTCAAGCCCTTGGAGATCTTTTCAAAGCACAAGTTGAAGTAAAGTCTTTAGCAGTCTTTCTCCTCTCCTTCAGCAGCAAGGCAACCACTGCAGGCCAATCCCTCAGGTCAGGGACAGTTACTCCTCCTACAGCTTTCCCAGTTCCTTCTCCTCTGGCAGAGGTTCTTTTTGTTTCAGCAGGATCTAATTTCTTGGGAGCAGGGTCCCAATACTTATACCCCTAATTCCTTTGTTCCTCTGGGGTTGAGGGGCCTTTGCTCAGTCCAAACCAGTTCTTGAGCACTCTGTTGACATGACTCTGCCTTTCTATTCAGGTTGCAGGGCAGAGCCATCAGCCGCTCCGCAGGAGGTGGAGCCAGCATTGTGGTAGCAGAGCACAACCCTATTCAGAGCCCAGGTGTACTCCTCCCACCCATCTGACTGCCAATCTTACTATTCACCACCAGGCTGCCTAGCCCTGCCCCTCTGTGTTTCCCCAACACTGTCACTCACACAACCAGACAGGCAGATACACATCATAGCAGAGGCGGGCTGAAATGGTCAGGCAAGAAAATACCAACTTTCTAAAAGTGGTATTTGCAAACACAGAATATTAAAATAAACTTTACTAAAAGATGTATTTTATTATTCTGAGTTCAGGCATACTAAACTCGAATTTCTACCATGTTCCCTGGGTCTGTTAGGATCATAGAATGTAACAATTCTGACAGCCCATTCTGGCCTATGGAGAACAGGTAGCCTTACAATAGTGAAAAACGAAAATGGCTGTAATTCACTATTAGGACATGCCACACACATCAGGGCTTGTCCTACCTTATGCTTACAGTGCACCCTGCCCTTGGGCCTACCATAGGGGTGACTGATATGAAGTTAAGGGAAGGTTTAAGGACTGGCAAGTGTGTGCACTTACCCAGTCAGCATGACAGTACCAGACTGCACGCAGGCTCTGCAATGGCAGACCTTAGATACATTTTACCAGGCCGCTTCTGTGGGTGGCACAACCAGTGCTGCAAGCCCACTAGCAGCATTTGTATTTACAAGCCCTGGGCACTCCTGGTGCACTTTACTGGGGTCTGACAGTAAACCAAATAAGCCAATCATGGAATCCAACCAACATACACATTTTAAATTTGGAGAGCATATGCACTTTAGCACTGAACAGCAGTGGTAAAGTGCCCGGAGTCATAAAACAGCCAACAACAGGTCAGAATAAATGCAGGAGGAAGGCAAAAAGTTTAGGGATGACCCTGCAAAAAGGGCCAAGTCCAACAGATATGGTGGGCTTTAACTGCTTTAAGGCAGATGACAACCAGTTAGTCTCCAACACACCTCCTTCACAGTGCTTTGGACTTCAATAGCTTATCCACAGTACTGGAAAAGAAAATGTTTCTGGGAAAAACATGAATTTTTTTTTTTCCAAAATCAAAGTCACCATGCTAGAGAAATGCTTCCAATGAGTCCAGAGTTTGATTTGTTTTGCTGTATTGCGTAGCATGCAGTGGGCAGTGACATTACACAGAAAAACAAAAGTGAAAGCAGATCGCACTCATTTAATCTGTCTACTACACAGGGTTCCTACCCTCCTGATAATAATGGTACCCCACTCCCTAAGACACAAAGGGAACATCAAGATTTTGCCTCGCATATTCTGGCGATGTGGGTAGCTTCTGTATTTAGGCTAGGGCTCAGTTGTAACTCAGCAAAAAATGCCAGGCCCAACATTTCTACAAATAAGGTACCTATGGTAGTCTGAAGTGGTGTAGCTTCCTTAGATTCCAATACTTTTTTATCTGTCAGAATCCGTACAATTCCAACAGCCCAGGATTTCCATACTTCTCCCCCTAAAAAAGAAAAAAAACAAATTGTAGGAGAGTAGGATCTGCACTTATGTTGCCCCCACTTTTTTTCTGATGTATACACTGGGTTCTGGCCCTATTCTGGCTGGGTCGCTGCTAATCAGGGCCCCAGTCTCTCTGTTCTCTCTAAACGACTTGGTGTGCATATTAGATGCACTAGTGATTGGATACTGTGGTACCTTATGAGCCCCTAGTATATGGTACCTTAGATACCTAGGGCATAGGTACTTCACAGGCCTACCAGGGCCTGCAGCATGTATTATGCCACCCCTGGGAATCATTCTCAATCTGACACCACAGACCTACTACTGTAGCCTGTGTGAGGTAGTATTAGCACTCCTCACCTAGATATAGGTTTCTATATCTTACCATACACACACACATATAAACCTATCAGCCACCCCTATGGCAGGCCCTATCAATCCAGAGGGCAGGGTGCGTGGTCTACAATGTGAGGGGGTGCCTCTGCATGAGCAGGGCCCCTCTGCAGCTACCAGAGTCTATTCTCTATGGCTGTTTGTGGATGCGGTTAAACCATATATTCTTAAGTGCATTAAAATGCTAACTTTAGAATGATTGCATCAAAACATGTTGTGTTTGGTGTCAAACAACTTGGAATCATACCCCACATCAGTCCATGATGTGGGAGCATGATCCCGCCCTTCTAGAGGGGACGACATGTAAAACAACAGAAATCCTATAGAGCCCTGACATCACAAAATGGATGCCACCAGCACAGACACTGGGCTGACCTCCTGCTGCTGACTGAAACTCGCAGTGGAGGAGGCCCAACAAAAGGTATCCTGTCACAGGGAGGTGTCACCATCTTCCAGACAGGATTTAGTGTATTGGAGCTGGGTGGGTGCACTCTTTGAGTGCTTTGAAGTCCTGCACTGGGGGAGCAGTAGGCTCCTCTGTGCATATGCCAGCTCAAACCGGTTCAGGGGCTACCTGTCCCTGCTCTGGAGTGAAACAGGACAAAGGAAAGTGGGTGTAACCACCCCCTACCCTGACCCTCCCAGAGGAGTGGTCATAGAGCTAGTCCCTCCCCTATCTTCACTATAAGATAGCAAACCTTGCCATTGCAAATCAGATAACCCTGGACGACGCTCTACAAAGAAGAATCCTGGCCCTTCGATGTTCCACTACCTTTGGAAGACAGAAGGATCTCCCTTGGAGTCAAGGAGTGACTCCCCTGCTTGGCAGGCACCAAAAACCTTAATCAACAGTTGCAAACTTTCCTGCTCCCGCCAGAGTTCGAAGTCCCTACTGCCCCAGAAGTGAATTTACTGACTTCTCGGCAGCCATTGTGAGTCCCCAGCAGAGCTGTGGTGAGTGGACCCCACGAGTGACGAGGAACAACAATACCAAGGAACCGTGCACTATTGTCAAGTGCAACCCCTTCACGACATTCAAAAAACTTGTGCATTGGACCATTTACGGCCCAAGCCTCCAGCAGGTCTTGCAGCGAAAATCAGCAGCCTACCCCATTCCGAGTGACCGTGGGCTCCTTTGAAGCATTTCCTAAAGAGGCGTCTTTGCGATCCCTTGCCCGTTGGCTTGCGGGTCCCCGAAGACTTTCTAATCAACTCAGAGGGCTTCCCTGATTGCTCCAGGCATGCCCTCACTTACCGTTGCTGGGTGAGTCCTGCTGGTCTGCACCATCGTCTTTCTTCAGTCTACATAAGACTTGCCGTTGCCAAGGCCTGTTGGCTACAATCCAGTTGCCGACACTGCCATCAGCTGCAGACGTTGTGGGACACTCCAAATCCAGCTGATGGTCATCGTCGATCCCTCCTGGACCTCGTGAGCAAAGAGTCAAAACACCATCGATGACCTGAAATCACCCGACATCCGTGGTCAGCCATCTTCCTGGCCACCGGTCACTGGCAAGTGACTTTGAACACTGTCCCTTCAATTTTCAGGTCGTCAGCATCTTGAATCCACCCTTGGATTCCATGGACACTTCTTCAGTCGACGCAAGCAGCAAGTCTTCTTTGGTCTCCATAGAAAATAGCGATGCGACCCGACACCAAAAGACACCTATGCATCCGGCTTCCCTGGGTGAGGTAACTCCGGTGCCCTAGTACGAGTTGGCCCTCGAATTACTTACCTTGTAAGTGGCTTGCTTGTAGACTTCCTCAAAGTACCCTAAAACTTTAAAAATAAAACCACGACTTGCACCATTATAATCAATAGGGAACACGCGGCTGTGTTCACACACTGCACGCGTCTCCCGTGGGCCTGTTACTTACCTGCTAACACTGCAGTAGTGAAGCCCCAGCGATTCTCCAGGCCCTAGGCCTTGTCATTTTGCAAGTCGACATTCTTATACCATTTTTTAGTATATGGTCAGGTACGCCCTGGGGCTCCAGCCATATGTGTGCTTAATTTATTGTGAAACGTTGACATTTGAATGTGTATCTGGCTTCTAATCTCATAAAGAGATTAGTAGAGGGTGTCTAGAAATAAATACATATATATTTGATATATATACGTGTGTGGTGTCCTTTCATTTGGTAATTCAAGAGATTATAAGGTAAAACAAGCTGCTTTACATTCCTCTGAGACTTAGCCTGAAGGCCGTTCTCCACAGCTACCACTAGGATAGCTTTCTTTAAAAGGTTGTCTTAAACCTATCTACCATAAGAGTCGAATTGGACTGGTGCAAGGTGGCCAGCATATGCCAGGCCAACTTCTCACACAAATGTTCACCAAATATTATGCATTTAGCACACTAATTACAGAGGACCTCATAACAGCAATTGTTTTCTATGACCATTACTTTGATAAAGATTAAGTGGAATTTCAAAGGAGTCAATACATTACAAAAAACAGGTTCATACTACACTGATCTTAAATTGCAATATGCAAAATTCAAAACATTTTAGGAGAAGTTCTGCAGAGATGTATAGAGAGGTCAATTATAAAACAAATGCTTTCAGCCTCTGATGCCCTGATTATGGTTGGCACAATATTTGGTTAAAGGAGAGGAATCCTCAGCATTGTGAGCCTGACTGGGTTCTTGTTAGGCTTTTTCAGCGGGTTCACCCCCAGACATTTTGATTTTTGGCCTTCTCTACTTGACCCTGTCTTTGTTGTTTTTAGTACTCTGGGCACTTTACTACTGCTATTCAGCGCTAAAGTGCATATCTTCTTCATGTAAATTGTGTTTATGGATTGCTGTTTCCATAATTGGCTTACTTGATTTACTACTAACAAGTACAGTGCACTGTGTGTGCCCAGGGCCTGTAAATCGAATGCTACTAGTGAGCCTGCAGCACTGGTTGTGCCAACCACACACGTAGCTTTTCAAAGGTCTCAGAGTCCCAAAGGTGTCTCAGACTTGCCCCTGCAGTGTCTGTGCGTAGTTTTTAACTGCCATCTTTGACCTGGCAATTGCACCCATTTGCCAGGCCCTTACCTTCCCTTTTCTTACATCTAAGTCACCCTTAATGAAGGCTCAAGTTAGCCCCATGTGCAGGGTGCAGTGTATTTAAAAGGTAGGACATGTAGTGGTTTTATTTTGCATGTCCTAATAGTGAAATAGAGTGTATTTTCTTTTCACTGTTGAAAAGCTATCTCTCCCATAGGTTAACATGAGAGCTGCTTGGTAACACTTTACCAAGTTATCTTGCAAGTGGGAGCTGATTGATGAATGGAGTTTAGTATGCCTGAACTCAGGATTTAAAAATACATCTTTTAGTAAAGATGATTTTTATATTATATGTTTCAAAATACCATTTTTAGAAAGTGGGTCTTTTCTTATCTGCCTTTTGGGTATTCCCTCTCTGAGTTTAGAGTGACAGGAGCAGGGGACATGCATTCACACTAGAAAGACACGGGGGTTGAGGGTGTTCTGCATTTCCAGGGTGACTTCTAGCCAGGCTGAATAGACCTGGCTGCATTTAGAGTAATGAGAGGAGTTGTTGCTTGCACCTGAATGGACTCTGTCTGTCTTCCAAAATGCTGTCTCTAGCCCATGGAGTAATCCTGGACTGAGTCAGGCAGAACTGGATTATGCATGCCAGTGGAACTTTGTTTGTGCCAGCTTCAAAGGGACATATGGATTAAATATTGGGGCCCTGACACCAGAACTTTAGATTACTGCTGGACTAAGGAACCTGCCAGGAAGAAGAGCTGGAAGAGCTGTGAGGAGAGACAACCACTTTACTATGTGCTTTGCTGGGTCGGCCTGCAGTTGCTGCTCCTGTCTTGGGCAGGGAAAGGACTGTACTGTTCTTTCTGCATTCTAAGTATCTCCCAGGGCTTAAAGTAGAGCTTGTCTTCTGTTGTAAGTCTCAGGGAAATCAAAGACTTCAACTTCTTCTGGGTACCGGCTTCTGGAACTGAATGTTTTCACTGCCACAGAGGAAAAAGGTAACCTGACTCCATCAATGATGGCGCTGCCGGCACCGTGCCCTGAAGGCACTGCAGAGGGCACTGCCGCACATCGTACTGCAACCCTAGTCTCACCACCGACACCATCCAATGAAGCCACCAAACTGCTGCTTGCACAGTGACCTGTGGGCACAGCACTCTTCACATCCTCGCTTCACACTGCCGCCTTGGTATCCTAGATGAATAAGCGGCGCTGTCGCCGATACCGCTGCCAGCACCGTGACCTGTGGACACCGCTTGTGGAGAACACGGAGCACCATCCCACTTCACACTGCAGCCTCGGGTCTACCAACGACAGCGCTTCAGCAACGACGATGCCGCTGCTTGCACCGTGACCTGTCAGCACCGCCATGAGCACTGCTCCGCTTAACACCACAGCCCTGGTTTCAGCGATGCCGCTGGAAGACTGTCACCGAGCCGCTGCCTACACTGTGACCTGAGGGCACGGCACTTCAAACCACCCCGCTTCACATCGCAGCCCCGATGCCTGCCAATGCTCCAGTCTTCAAACTCATGGAGTTTGACCTGCAATGAGTGTGAATTCAAGGGCCAGATGACTTCTGCACTGACTCGCGGAACCAACGCCTGATGACGCTGCTCCTCCAGAGCTTACCGCAAGGTCCGATGCCCTGCATCTCCAAAGGTACTGTTTTACGGGTCTCCCCGACACGGTAGCTGGCCTGCGACGCTGTGGATGGCCAGATCTGTTGGATTTGTTTGCTCACAATGCTGTGATAGCCCCAGACAGAACTATCAACTTTAAGGAACTGTATATAAAGTCTATTTTTGCTGTATTGGTATTTGAATCACTGTATGTTGGATTTTTTATCATTTCGTGTCTTGTTTTACACATTAAATATTGGATATTTTTCTAAAACTGGTGTGGTGTCCTTTTATAGTGTTTATACTGTATTACTGTTTGTTATATGATTTACACTTTGCCTCTGAGATAAGCCTGACCGCTCGTGCCAAGCTACCAAGGGGGTCATCAGGGGTTATTTTAGACGTGTAATCCCCTTATCCTGACTATAGTGATGGATTCTGCCTGGCTTAGGTGTATACCTCAGCCAGCCAGAAAACCCATCTCTAACATTGGTTTCCAGGGGTGAGGATATAACTTTTATTTTCACTTGACCTACAGTGATTGGTGTACACTACTACCATATCGCGGACCATTACCTACCACATACTATTTTTCCCTGTTTGCCTTCTGGATTTATTGTTGAGAACTGGAACTCTGGTTAGTTGTTGTACCTATGAGGCCTGGACAAAATGGAAATCAACTTTTGGCACTTGTAAATTTAAACCATGAAGGCGCCACAAGTTGTTTGCAAGGAGAGGGGTTGCCTGTGAAGAGGAGGTGCATAAGGCAGGATCTTGAGGCCACCCTGTTTTGTTATGAGGAAACAGCCAGACTACCAGGATAGCAGTGCCCCTGAAAAGGAAACATGAGGGGAAGATGGGCTCATAATGAAAAGGTAAAAGTAGGATCCGAGCTCGTGATCGGATTTTGAGAGAGTTCCACCGGGAATTCAAGAGGGCTGAGGCTCATAGAGCCTTAGCCTAGGAAAAAGGAAAGTGTGTTGCTCAGGAACTGAGCTTGGCTGGGCAGGAGGTAGAACCCTTGAGGGTGGAGTCCAGCTCACATGTTGGCAGCAAAAGTGTTATGTCCAGTACTGACAAGGGAGATGTACACACACACACACACACAGACTTGGTGCCCGGTTCAAAGAGGGAGTTGACATACACCAGGGGTTCAGGATAGTGAGGCAACTCCAGTGGTGCACAGGGTCCCAGAGGTGAATTAGGGAACTTGCAGAGGGGTCATATCCTAGTGGTGGGAGGGACACTCTACTGACTCTAGATGAGAGGTGCAGGGAGAGGAGTTCCCCCATGGTAGAAGCCCTGGTAAGTTAATCTGGAGACCACCCAGAAGAGTATGGGTTGACTGACAGCAATATTCAGACACTGTCTCACCAGTCTTGCGAGGGTGATGTGGGGTACTTTTCTGAGGCACTGAATGAATGGGTAAAGTGTAATTTGGTTAACACATGTGAAGGGCTGTGTGAATTGGATGCTGGAGAGCATATGTTCAGTCCCTGTTTTCCATAGCAATGCCAACACACCTGGTGGAGTGTGAGTTCTCTAACCCCAGGGAGCTTGCACTGGAGGCAGACCTTTTGGTGGATTCCAGAAGATCTGAAGAAGCTTTTGGGGGTGATCCTGAAGTAGGTGGCCAGGTTTTCCCCAACCAGGTGAGGTAGAGGAGGTTGGTAGTGACCCAGATAGGTCCCAGTGTAGCAGGATGGGTGATGGCCAGATCTGTGACTGGGGGTGAATGTTTTGCCAATGTGCAACATTCCGTCCATTATCTTGTGTGTTTTGCTGTTCGCCCTATGTGGGAAGGGTATGCCCAGACGTGGGTCCCATGCTCACTAGGCCACTGGAGTCAAGCTATCCTGGCTGAAGAGGCGTGAAACCCCAAAATCGGTCCTAGGATGCCTGATTCAGGTCCAGGGAAGATATGGCTTGGCAGTTCGGGCTGGACTGTTCCCATGAGGCACAGGGTCAAGACTAATTTGCATATGGCCATGTCTGAACTGGGGTGGCGTGGTGAGCAAAATAACGATGGATTTAACCCAGATCTGTGACTGGGGGTGAATGTTTTGCCAATATGCAACATTCCGTCCATCATCTTGTGTGTTTTGCTGTTTGCGCTAAGTGGGAAGGGCATGCCCAGATGTGGGTCCCCGTGCTCACTACGCCACTGGAGTCAAGCTATCCTGGCTGAAGAGGGGTGAAACACCGAAACCGGTCCTAGGATGCTTGATTTCGGTCAAGGGAAGACATGGCTTGGCAGTTTGGGATGGACTGTTCCCATAAGGCACAGGGTCAAGACTGATTTGCATATGGCCATGTCTGAACTGGGGTGGTGTGGTGAGCAAAATAACGATGGATTTAATCCAGATCTGTGACTGGGGGTGAATGTTTTGCCAATGTGCAACATTCCGTCCATCATGTGTGTTTTGCTGTTCGCCCTATGTGGGATGGGTATGCCCAGACGTGGGTCCTGTGCTCACTATGCCACTGTAGTCAAGCTATCCTGGCTGAAGAGGGTTTGAAACCCCGAAACCGGTCCTAGGATGCTTGATTCCGGTCCAGGGAAGACATGGCTTGGCAGTTCGGGCTGGACTGTTCCCATGAGGCAAAGGGTTAAGACTGATTTGCATATGGCCATGTCTGAACTGGGGTAGCGTGGTGAGCAAAATAACGATGGATTAAACCCAGATCTGTGACTGAGGGTGAATGTTTTGCCAATGTGCAACATTCCGTCCATCATCTTGTGTGTTTTGCTGTTCGCCCTATGTGGGAAGGGTATGCCCAGACGTGGGTCCCGTGCTCACTACGCCACTGGAGTCAAGCTATCCTGGCTGAAGAGGGGTGAAACCCCGAAACCGGTCCAAGGATGCTTGATTCCGGTCCAGGGAAGACATGGCTTGGCAGTTCAGGCTCGACTGTTCCCATGAGGCACAGGGTCAAGACTGATTTGCATATGGCCATGTCTGAACTGGGGTAGCGTGATGAGCAAAATACCGCTGGATTAAACCCAGATCTGTGAATGGGGGGTGAATGTTTTACTAATGTGCAACATTCCGTCCATCATCTTGTGTGTTTTGCTGTTCGCACTTGTAAATTTAAACCATGAAGGAACCACAAGTTGTTTGCAAGGAGTGGGGTTGCCTGTGAAGAGGAGGTGCATTAGGCGGGATCTTGAGGCCACCCTGTTTTGTTATGAGGAAACAGCCAGACTACCAGGAAAGCAGTGCCCCTGAAAAGGAAACATGGGGGGAAGATGGGCTCATAATGAAAAGAATAGGATCCGAGCTCGTGATCGGATTCTGAGAGAGTTCCACCGGGAATTCAAGAGGGCTGAGGCTCATAGAGCCTTAGCCTAGGAAAAAGGAAAGTGTGTTGCTCAGGAACTGAGCTTGGCTGGGCAGGAGGTAGAACCCTTGAGGGTGGAGTCCAGCTCACATGTTGGCAGCAAAAGTGTTATGTCCAGTACTGACAAGGGAGACATACACACACACACACACACACACACACACACACAGACTTGGTGCCCGGTTCAAAGAGGGAGTTGACATACACCAGGGGGTTCAGAATAGTGAGGCAACTCCAGTGGTGCACATGGTCCCAGAGGTGAATTAGGGAACTTGCAGAGGGGTCATAACCTAGTGGTGGGAGGGACACTCTACTGACTCTAGATGAGAGGTGCAGGGAGAGGAGTTCCCCCATGGTAGAAGCCCTGGTAAGTTAATATGGAGACCACCCAGAAGAGTATGGGTTGAGTGACAGTAATATTCAGACACTGTCTCACCAGTCTTGCGAGGGTGATGTGGGGTACTTTTCTGAGGCACTGAATGATTAGGTAAAGTGTAATTTGGTTAACACATGTGAGGGGCTGTGTGAATTGGATGCTGGAGAGCATATGTTCAGTCCCTGTTTTCCATAGCAATGCCAACACACCTGGTGGAGTGTGAGTTCTCTGACCCCAGGGAGCTTGCACTGGAGGCAGACCTTTTGGTGGATTCCAGAAGATCTGAAGAAGCTTTTGGGGGTGATCCTGAAGTAGGTGGCCAGGTTTTCCCCAACCAGGTGAGGTAGAGGAGGTTGGTAGTGACCCAGATAGGTCCCAGCATAGCAGGATGGGCGTTGGGTCCCATGTCCTGTGTCTGAGGAGAGGGGGTGCGGGTGGACTAAGTCCCAAGGAGCCCGAAACCCAGTCCCATAGCCTGGTTGGTTCCATGAGTGAACCTCAGGGGTAGTCTTTACCGGGAGGCCATCTCTGAGGGGGAACCCAGGTTGTCAGTTGAGCTCAGGGGGGCTGCTCTCCCAGGTGTCCCACCATTTCTGGTGTCTGGCAGCACCACTCCAGTTGGGAGGGTGCTTGAGTCCATAGAAAGGGGTGAGGTGGGAGACAGTCCCCAGTAGAAGGACAAGTGGGTGAGGGGTTGCCAGCTCTGAGGTCAGAGCCCCCCCGGACTGACCCTGTTGAGGTCACTTCTGGCCTGGGGGTCATCACACACTGTCAGGTTGACAAGAGGCTGGAGACCTGCACCAGGCAGACACTTTCACAACTCAGGAGGAGTATGTTTCCCTTGGAGGGGTGGATGTACTCCCACAGAAGTCCTAAAGGTCCAGCCTAAGAGTACAGAACCTGGGCTTGAGGGGCAGGTTTAGGGTGTCCCCCCCGACCTGGGGGAAGGGGCATCTGCTAGCAGTACCCCTACCGGTTGGTCTTCCGGGGTACCACCCTAGGAGGGAGGGTGCAGAGCCCTAGGAGTGTGGGCAGGGAGAGGGAAGTCTCGCCCCTGACCCATGTCCAGCTGAAGGGACCAGACCCTTGGCTGGTTTACCATTCGCAGGATAGAACCCTGAACTGGTGGGAGACTTGTGTGGGACACCTGCAACAGGTGCGCTGCCAATTCCGGAGTTTGGGGGTACTGTGAGAAGTTGGCCTGATATATGCTGTCCACTAGTTATAGTGGGCACCTCTCACCAGTCCAAACAACCCCTTATTGATGATAGGTTAAAGACAACCTTTATTGAAAGCTATCCTAGTGGTAGCTATGGAGAGCAGCCTTCAGGTTATGTCTTGGAGGAATGTAAAGTAGCATGCTTTACCAGTCTATAATCTCTTGAATGGCTAAATGAAAGGCAACCACACCAGGTATATATATAAAATATATGTATTTATTTCTAAACACACCCTAATAGTTGCACTTCAAATATTACAGTAAAATAGCACAAATACACGTTAGGCCCTAGGGGCGAGCCAAACCATATACTAAAATAGTCGTATAAGAACCGCGACTTAACTAGACACAAGTCCTAGAGCCTGTAGAATCGCTGGGACCCCAAGGAACCACCCAAGGTAGTGACACAGGGGACCCACGGGGGCCGTGTGCAGTGTGAGAACACAGCCACTAGCTCCCGTTAGCTTCTATGGGGCAAGTCGCGGTTAGATTTTTAAAGATTAGGGACACTTAGAGATGTGCTAGGACCAAACCCTTTTGGACTTAGGAAGTTCTAGGGTCAACACCCACGGGAGCACCGGAGTACTCGAGTTACCTCACCCAGGGAAGCCGGGTGCATAGGTGTCAAATGGTGTCGGGTCGCGTCGTCGTTTTCAATGGGAGCAGGCGCAGAAGTGCTGCGCCGGGAAGATGCGAAGTGTCCAAAGAGATCCAAACCTGGATCGAAGATGAGAAGAACCAGAAAGCAGAGGGGACAGAGTCTACATCACTAGCCAGTGACCAGGGGCACGATAGACGAATGCCCACCGATGTCGGGTGATTTCAGGTGAAGGAGGTGAAGCTTGATTCTTCAGCCACGAGGACCAGGAGGTGTTGAGGACAACCAGGAGCTGGATTCAAGCTGTCCCACAAAGGATGTTGAGTGCTGCAGCATCAGTGCCCAGATTGGACACATTAAACCTTGGCAACAGCAACCCAAGTAGAAAGGAGAAAGATGCTTTGGTGCAGACCAGCAAGGTCTGAGGGACTCACCACGCAGTGGGGAGTCAGGGCATGTTAGGAGCAACCAGAGAAGCCTAAAGAAAATCAGAGTTGCCTTCACAGGGACCCACCAGTCAACGGACCATGGATCGTGAAGGAGCCTCAAGCTGAAATGCAAGAAGCAGGCTCACGGGACACTCGTGGAGTGTAGGCCCCACAATCTTTGGTGCAGATGGTGCTCGGGGCTTGGGCTATAAGTAATCCAAAGTACAACTTCAAGAAACGTTGGGAGGTCAATGCACTTGCAAATGTGCACGGTGACCAGGAGTTCCGGTTCCACGTTACTCACGAGGGCTGCAGGTATCAGCTTTGCTGGGAACTCGGGTCCACCTCTGAAAAGTTTGGAAATCCTCTTCCTGGGCTGCAGATACTTTGGAGTCCGGCAGGAGCTTCGGAGATTTGTTCGGTCCTCTAGTCATTAGTAGAGCGTCGAAGTTCCAGGATTCAGTTGCAGAGTTTTGTCCAGGGATATCTAAATTCCTGTTGCCAGGGGTTCCTTACTTATACCTAAGAAAGGGGTTGGACTAACTCAGGGGACCCACCTATGGGAGGGTTTGGAAAGAGGGGTGGCTAAACCCATTTCCTTTGTCCAGTTTCGTGCCAGAGCAGTGGCTGGAAGCCCCTGAACTGGTATGAACTGGACTATGCACAGGGACACCAAATGTGCTCCCAGTGCAGGACTTCAAAGCACTCTCAGAGTGCTCCCACCCAGCCCCACTACACATCAGCCTGTCTGGGAGGTGGTTACACCTCCCTGTGACAGGAAACCTATTGTCCAGGCCTCCCCTGCTGGAATTTCGGTCAGCAGCAGGAGGCGAGACCCGTGTCTGTGGCTGCAGCAGCCATTTTGTGATGCCAGAGCTCAGTTAAGTTGGCACCGGGTATACCGATGCTGTCATGTCTCTCCCTCTAGAAGGGTGAGATCATACTCCCACACCAGTTACTGGTGTGGGGGTATGATTCCAACGTGCTTGACACCAAACACGACATGTTTCCGTACAGCCAGTCCAGAGAAAGCATTTACCATTTGGTTATAATGCACTTAAGAGTATGTGGTCAGGCTGCACTACTGACAACCCCGGAAGATGGATTCCGAAGGCTGCAGAGGGGCTCAGCTCTTGCCTGGGCACCCTCTCACATATAACCACGCACCCTGCCTTCAGGATTGATAAGGCCTGCCATAGGGGTGACTGATAGGTTTCTATGTGCAGTGATAGGTGAGATATAGTGGACCTATATCTCTGTAAGGGGTGCATGCACCACCTTACCCAGGCTGCAGTAGCAGACCTGTGGGTGGTGTCATTTTGGAGGGCTTCCCAGTGGTGGCATAATACATGCTTCAACCCCTGTTAGACCTCTGGGGTACCTATGCCCTGGGTACATATTATACCAGGGACTTAGAAGCCCACCCCAGAATCCAATCTGTTTTGTACCTAAGGTACTAGGAATCCATTTGTAAGAGAAAGCAGATAGGCTGGGGACCTGATTAGCAGGTTCACAGCCAAACTAAGTAAAAAACCATCAAAACACCAGGAAAAAAGCAGGGGCAACCATGTAGTCAGATTCCACCTTCCTACAGGTACCACTCCAGGTGGGAGGGTTCAGAGCACCAGGGAGGGGGACAGGGTGTGAGAGAGCCCATCCCAGTGTCTTGTCCCACCTCAGGGCACAGACCCTGGTGTGGCAGGTCAGTGTCAGGATGCTATACCTGATCTGGCCAGAGGTAGAGTGGACAAGTCCTGGGCACCTAGGGCTACTGATCCCCACACTCTGATGCCACAGAGGTTAGAGAGCCCTGGGAGACCAGGGCCAGGTTCTCATCAATGACAGCTGTCAGTGGCATTTTGGCCTGCTATCCTGGTGGACAGAGTTACCCCAGAGAGGAGGACAGGATTCACACCCCAGGGGTGGACTGGGCCACAACACAGTGTTGGCCATGTGGGTTCTGTGTTCCGATTGGGACATATCTGTGAGCAAAGTAAGTTTAGGTGCTGCACAGAATGGGTCAGCCGGTGAGAAGGAGGGTTCCACAAGGGTTAGCTTAATGGGCTCTGAGAGTATGGACAGAGGGATCCAACTGGGTTCAGCAAGGCTTAGAACCAGAACATGCCCCGGCTGTTGTGGGCCAGGTCTATGCTCTGTCGACCCAAGCAGGGAAGTCCATCAAGGGATTGATTAGTCTGCCCTGGCTTTAGGCTGGGAGGGGGTTGTGTTAGACTTGGCTTTTTCAGGGAGTTCCCACCCAGACTTTTTGCTTTTTGGCCTCCTGTCCTGGTTTTAGGACCTTGGGTACTTTACCACTGCTATTCAGTGCTAAAGTGCATTTGCTGTCCATGTAAATTGGGTTTATGGGTGGGTGTTTCCATATTTGGCTTATTTGATTTACTACTAAGTCCCTAGTACAGTGCACTGTGTGTGCCCAGGGCCTGTAAATCAAATACTACTAGTAGGCCTGCAGCACTGGTTGTGAAACCCACGTAAGTAGCTTTTCAAAGGTGCTGCAGACCTGCCCCTGCTGTGTCTCCGTGCAGTTTTTAACTGCCATGTCGACCTGGCAAGTGCACCCACTTGCCAGGCCCTCCCCTTCCCTTTTCTTATATCTAAGCCACCCCTAAGATAGGCCAAAGGTAGCCCGATGTGCAGGATGCAGTGTATTTAAAAGGTAGGACATGTAGTTGTGTATTTTTGCATGTCCTAATAGTGAAAAACAGTGTATTTCGCTTTCAGTGTTGAAAGGCTGTCTGTCCCGTAGGTTACCAAGGTAGCCTGTCAGTGGGAGCTGGTAGGAAAAGGGAGTTTAGTATGCTTGAACTCAGGATTTAAAAATACATCTTTTAGTAAAGATGATTTTTATATTATATGTTTTAAAATACCACTTTAGAAAGTGGGTATTTTCTTGTCTAACCAACCTATGTGCCTCTGCCTTTTGTGTATTCCCTGTCTGGGTTGAGAGTAACAGGAGCAGGGGATGGGCATTCAAACTAGACAGACACAAGGGGAGTTGGGGAGTGTTCTGCCTTTCCTGAATAACTCCTAGACAGGCTGAATAGACCTGGTTGCATGTAGGGTAGAGGGAGGAGTTGTTTCTTGCACCTGAATGGGCTGCGTCTTTCCTCCAGAATGCTGTCTCCACCCACTGGAGTGAGCCTGGCATGAGCCTGGCAGAATTGGTTTATGTATACCAATGGAACTTTGTTTGTGCCAACTTCGAAGGGAAATGTGGTATGAATATTCGGGCCCTGACCGCAGAACTTTAGATTACTGCTGGACTGAGGAACCTGCCAGAAAGAAGGGCTGGAAGAGCTGTGAAGAGAGACAACCACGTTGCAGTGTGCTTTGCTGGGTTGTCCTGCAGTTGTTGCTTCTGTCTTGGGCAGGGAAACGACTGGACTGTTCTTTCTGCATTCCAAGTATCTCCAAGGGCTTGATGTAGAACTTGCCTCCTGTTGGAAGTCTGAGGGACATCAAAGACTTCAACTTCTTCTGGGTACCGGCTTCTGGAACTGGATGTTTCTGCTGCCATAGAGGAAAAAGGCAACCCAACGCTGTCAACAACGCTGCTGCTGGCCCTGTGACTTGAAGGCACCACATCGTCGCCATGTGCACCGCAACCCTGGTCTCACCGCCGCCACCGTCTGATGCCGCAACTGAGCCGCTGCTTGCACATGACCTGTGGACACTGCTCGTGGAGAACACAGAGCACCATCCCGCTTTCCACCACAGCCTTGTGTCTACCAATGACAGCGCTTCAGCAACAACAACGCTGCTGCTTGCACCATGACCTGTCAGCACCGTAACGAGCACCGGTCCGCTTCACACCACAGCCCTTGTCTCAATGACGCAGTTGGACAACTGTCACTGAGCCGCTGCATGCACAGCGACCTGAGGGCAGTGCACGTTGCACCGCTCTGTTTCACACCGCAGCTCCGACGCCTGCCGATTTCGCACTCCTGACTTCAAACTCACAGAGTTTGACCTCAACGTGTGTTACTTCAAGAGCCCAGCGACCCCTGCACCGACTCCCGGAACTGACACCTGCCGACGCTGCTCCTCCAGAACTCGCCGCAAAGTCCGACCCCCTGCATCTCTAAAAGTACTGTTTTACGGGTCTCCCCGACACAGTAACTGGCCTGCGATGCCATGGTTGGCCAGAGCTGTTGGATTTGTCCCAGACGGAGCTATTGACTTCAAGGAACTATATTTAAAGTTTCTTTTTGCTTTATTGGTATTTGGATCACTGTATTTTCGATTTTTATCGTCATGGTACTTGTTTTGTACAGATAAATATTGGATGGTTTTCTAAAACTGGTGTGGTGTCCCTTTGTAGTGTTTTCACTGTATTACTGTTTGTTATATGAATAAATGAATGAAATTTTTTTTATAAAGCACGTAGCTACTCTAAGGCATACCAGCGCTAATAGAAAATGCTTTACACATTGCCTCTGGGATAAGCCTGGCTGCTTGTGCCAAGCTACCAAAGGGGTGAGCAAGGATTACTTTAGAAGTGCAACCCCCTGATCCTAACTAGAGTGGTGGATTCTGCCTGGTTTAGATGCATACCTTAGCCAGCCAGAAAACCCATTTCTAACAGTTCTCTGTATATAAAACCCTTTTAAAAACATAGTCTGTTATATTCTGTTGTAGAATCCCGTGCGGCATGGCAGGCTATATTGGGTCACTTCAGATTCATACTATTGATAGTTAGGGCATTTGCAGCCCTCTGCACAGCAGGCACATTAACCTAACAAGCTATTTGGTTCCTGCAAAAACAATGATCTCTAGGTCAGATTCAGTATCTCACCAGACTATATTTCACAACAGACCAATGTAGGCTGAAATAATGTCAGTCAAATATAAGTCGTACCTCACCAGTGTACTGATAACTCAACATGCACAATAGGCTAATCAAAGCACCATGACATATTGGATTCAGGAGTTTCCTGATTGAACCTCACTTCTGAATTATTTATAGGTTTAGATAGTGACAACCATTCACATATCAGGAATAGGAAATGTAATGAGAGTTACTGGCTTAAGAACAACATGACTCAATGTCCTGTACAGTTGAGCAATTTCTTCATACAGCAAATTCTAGTTTGACTTACCATATGTAAAAGGTGAAAAGGGAGTTCAGCTTATGCCAATTGAATTACTGGCTTCTCAGCTGTGACAGTGAGCTGGTGTTGGTACCACCGTTCGCATCAGCTACTCACATACAACACTGTGGCGTCTCATAGAGGTCCATCATATTCCCTCTATTATTCAACATCTACCTAATCCCCTTAACAAAATTGATTACATCATTCAACATCGCCTGCTACAACTATGTAAATGGCACCCAAATCATTTTTAAAATGGATGGTCTGGAAGACCTCCACAAAGCTTGATGACTGCCTGCGGGACCCAAATACATGGATTATGAATAACCATGTAAAGCTAAATACCACAAAGATAGAGCTTATGACCTATGGACAGTGACAAAAATACCAGCCTACCGCCATATGACCTAAGGAACATGAGGCCCCTCCAACAATATCAAGAGAAGTCAGAAGCCTTGGAGTAACCATGGCTTCAGGACTATATTTAATACCACATGGTAACCACGTAAAACAAGTGCCTTCTTTGCAATAAAAACAATTATGTTGTATTCTTCCATACCTGGGATACCAACAGAAACTGCAAGATATCCTCACACTCTTAATCCCCAAGCTTGCCTATGCCAATAACCTACCCTTGGTGCACCCGCATTCATCATATGGATAAAAAAAACTCATCCAAAATGCTGCTGCAAGACTTCTTCTCTGCCTTCCACCAAGAGAGCACATTAGTCCAGTCTTGCAGTTACTCCACTAGCTACGTATATCAAAAGGGCAGTTTTCAAGGCACTTTGCATTGTTTACAGAGCCTCCAAAGAAAAGGACAGCTATGGCTACAAGCTTAATTTAAGCCATTCAAAAAAATCGGGATACTGTGCTCCAGCCTTGTCCCATTTATCATCATACCACCTTACCATAAGAAATCTATAGGAAGCATTGCTTTTTCAGTACAAGGCGCCAAGCTCTGAAACTACCAGCCAGCATACGAAACATCCAGGAGCCAGAAGATAGTTGAAAACATGGCTATTTCAGAGAAAACTACATCACTCCACATCCCTGCACAGGAACTGGACAGACAGTCATACCCTCAACCTCAATCTTTAGCTTACAATCCACAAACTGAAAAACCTTACCAGCAAACTAATTTCGATAAGCAGATAAGTTGAGGACTGGCCTATGCTTCACCGAGCTATCATATAGTTATGTAAGTTCATACATAACATTTCTGGCACACTAATACTAATATAATAATACTCAGCAGTCATCTGTAATTTACACCTCTTGCATTCATTTAAGGCATATGTGCTGCAAGGTTAGTTAATCGTCAATACTCTGCAGCCAATAAACTAGCCATCGCTATATGACCAGGTATGGAATCACTGAAGAGATCTGTCACACACTGCAGGTCAATAGGAGGACTTAAGTTTAATCTAGTTCATAACTGCAGGTCCTAAATATTTATACACTATGGCCACCACCTTACATCTCACACTGACTTTAAGATGTCAGGTAATAACAAAAAACTCAAATCTCAGCAGATTGCCATTTCTCTCTCCCTCCAACAATGCCAGCTCTGTCTCAGAAATACACATGAAGGAGTAGATTTACAAAGATTTTAGATCAGATTGCATCAAAAACATTTTTTTCAATTAATAAGCCATGCAAAGCCACTTTGCATGGTTTAGTAAATTCAAAGTAACACATGGCAGCGAATAGCTCTGGTTGGAATTTGGTGCATACCCCTATTTACTAAAGCTAGTAAACCTGGGAATGAGTCAAAATTCTATGCCTTCCCCAGTGAAGCTTAACAAGGAGAAATATCTTTATTTCTCCTATTTAAATCTTCCTTCTATGTGTGCTGCATTCTGAAGCGCAGTATGCCTCTAAGGATTGTTTTTGTGCAAGAAGGTTTGCCTTTCTGCACAAAAACAAACCTGCCCCTAAAACGTGCAGCCTTCACCATGCTGCAAGAGTGGCTGAATTGGTATAGGTAGCACACAAAGCATCAGCGGTAGGAGACAGTATAAAGATGTCATATTGTTGTAAATATAGCATATTTCTGTTGCCTCCCTTTCACGCAATACAGCACAGCAAGTTGCCTTGCTGTGTTGCCGTGCGTTAAATGTAAGAAAATTTACCATAAAATTTCTGATTGGACAACGCAGTGCAATAACCAGCTAAGCAGACTATAACCATAAGAAACACCATAAAGGGGCCTGCAGGGATGTTCAAATGTGCCAGTGTACTGAAAAACCATAAATGTAAGCATCTATGTCTCTCACACCCCATCTTCCAGGATACTTCTGCGAGCTGTGTCCCATAACATGATAACTGCATGTTGATGGTCATTGTGCATAACATGGCAATGCTTCCATTACAAATAAAAGACAATACCCTTCTAACCACACACCACCCTCTGTGGTGTAGCTTGCTGTCCATGTAGGACATTGCTTCAGTGCCACACTACGGGTAGTAAGGGCTATACTGACATGCAATACAATACTATAAAATACATTATTTATCATTTGTACATCAACAAGATTTGTTTTGAGCCTATTACATTTTTTTTCCCATCACCCTTCAAAATTATTAAACAAAATGAGCTTTCAGATGTGCTGGTATATGTTAAAATATGTGTACAGTTCATTTTTAGGTATTTAATTTTTCTTTTGAATTAGAAACAAATTGACATCATACAGTATTTTTCGCGCTCCCTGTACACAGGGCCACTAGAATTATGCAATTTAGAGGCTACAGCACTATCAGCATTATCGTGAATGTGCCGCATTTCCCACATAACCTAGCTCCCAATGCATAATCTGCAGATTTTAACAAAAAAAATTATTTTGGTCTTAACTCAAACAGATCAAATGTTATTAAAAATGCTGAAACACAGTATGCGGCACAGTGGAAGGTCCTCTGCAAATGGTCACCTCTCAGTTACTTATAGCTGTATTTTGATGTGAAACATGTGCTAATAATTAATGATGTGAAACTTTGGGTCAGACAGTGCTAACATGTCTAAGAAATGACAAAATAAGGAAGTGATGCTATCTCATAATGTACGGCATTAAGCCACATTATTTCTTTTCTTGCCACATTATTTACTCAACATTGATGCATTGTTCTAGCCTCCCCTGCCGTGTAATTCCAGTGGCCCTGTCTGTACCTCAGTGAGATTGTCACATATTGCACTTTACAAAATCATCTCAATTTGCACTCATAGAAGAAAAGTAAACAACATTTTCACTTTAAAAGAGTAAGCAGCAATTTGTTAGAGGATATAGCTGGTCATTTAACCTGTCTTGGAACTCGCAGCAAATGTAACAAGAAAAAAGCAAAATTTAAAGACATTTTTATTGCTCCTTCACATTCTGAACTCCAGCATCTCTATACTGTGCCAGCTGCCTTTGTCATTTGGGTGGGGGCAAAGACGATTATGGGATGGCCCTGGCCTCAAATGCCTTTGTGGCTTTGTTCATGTGGGGGGTTGCCCATAGCATCATGTGATTCAGAGAGTGGTGTTGCCAAATGTGTTCTTTCTTGCACACTGACATATTTAGAAGCAAGAACTGGGAGAAGTTCACTTGATCACTGATTCTTAACCTGTGGTTAGGCAACTGCTTGGGAAAGTAACAAATATTAACAGATTAAAAAGTTTATATAAATGTGGAAGCAAAATGTAAAATTGAACATTTAAAACATTCTGTAAATATGAGGGATTTTGAAATTGGAGGCAAAAATGTAAGTTAGTGTCCTCAGATTGATTGGAGCTGTACAAATGCATACAACAGAATATAGTATGGACAAAGGGTTACCTAAGTTGAATTTAGAAAAGCCCCGACTTTCCCATTAGAATGAAACATCATTTGTGTATGTTTGATGAATATTTTTTTCTGTATTGTTTTGAGGTTTAAATAATCAAAACTAAGCGTGGTCCTTGGCTTCAATTAATGACTGAGTGAAGGTCCCCAGATTCCAGTGGTTATTAACCGGGGGTCCATGCAAGTCAAAAAGTTAAGAGCCACTTCACTAGATAATTAGAAATGTCCTACTTTTCTGCATTTTAACACTTCTCTCATTACGAAAAATGATTAAAAAAATTGTCCCATTTGTGTGGGTCTGCTTAACACCCACAATCGGAAAGGCCCACAAATGTAACATGGAGACGTCAAGAATTTTAATTGGAATGTGAATCTTTCCAGGGATGTGGCTAACTATTTCTCACCCAGAATGTCCTTCAAAGCTCAGACTTTGGCTAAAATCCCAGAAAGTCCTCAGATTTATGTGATCGAAATTTCCAGAATCTGCGTGAATTAAAAAAAGTCCTCCCAGACAGCATGTTCATACTTCTCTTGATAAAAGTGTTACCCCACTTGTGCATGTGGTCTTATCAATCACAATTGGAAAGGCCCCAAAATTCCTCATGAAAACATCAAGATTTTTCCATTGAATTTCAATCATTTGGGAGGTGAGAGTAGATCTCATTGGGCCCCCAGCAAAAATGTACAATCGCAGGCATTTCTGAAAAATAAATGGTAAAGGGTGGTGTTATTTACATGGATCCCACATCTTTTTTCTTACCTTCAATGTCCTCCAAACATCAAACTCTGACTAAAATCACAGAAGTTTCCAAGGTTTCTATGAAAGAAAGTTACAGAAAATGCAGGGTGTTGGACTTGGCTCTTTTTGCAGGGTAATTCCTAAATGTTTTGCCTTTCTCCTAACCTTTATTCTGACATTGTGTTGGTGGTTTTAGGGCTCTGGGCACTTTAGCACTGTTGTCCAGTGTAAAGTGCGTGTGCTCTCTGTGATATATATGGTAAGATTGATCTACACCTGTTTGGCCTATTTAATGTATCTGTTAGTCCCTCGTAAAGTGGTATCTCATATGCCCTGGGCTGGTAAATTAAATGCTACTGGTGGGCTTGCAGCGCTGATTGCGTCACCCACCAAAGTAGCCTCTCAAACCCATTCCAGGCCTCTGCCATTGCAGGGCCTGTGCGTGCAGTGTTACTGCCGCTGCGACGTGGCACCTAAAGTGTGTGTCATGTCCGTGACCCCCCTTTTACTAAATGTGGTGTGTCTGATGGCAGAGCCCCCACCTCCCAAAGAAGGGTGTGAGCACTGTAAACAGAGTGCTCCAGAACCAGTTGGAACTGGTTCTCTCAAGCCCTGTGCTTTACAGATAAAGAGAAATGTGGTATAATTATAGGGGCTTTGACCCTATGTTTGGTGCTGTTTCTATGCTTAATGGGGCTTGCTGCTGCTGGGGCCCAGGAGGAACCGCCACGAGGGCTTGCCTCCCCACTCGAGTGCCCTGTGTGCTGGCCTCCCTGGGCCCAGATATGCCCCTTGGACTTTAAAGGACTCTTAGCGCCTCGTGAGTGCTATCTTTTTATTGCAGGAGAGAAGAGCGCTGGGGCTTTGCAGCGTAGATCTGCGATCTGTTTTGAGGGAATTCCGACGTGGCAAGTTCCCCGCATTGCTGGCTTGGAGGCAGGAGCCCACCCCGCATTTATGCTTATTATAGAGCGGGAGCCCACCCCGCATTTCGGTGCGCTGTGGCAGAAGCCCACCCCGCATTGATGACTGTTTAAAAAGCCGGTTCCCACCCCGCATTTCACTGGCAGGAAATCGTCGCCGAGCTTGGAGGCCCGTCAGGCAAGGTGCCTGACTCAGAGCGGGGCCGGAAAGAGGAAGCTGCCTAGGCCGCCATAGCCAATGGCAGCGTGGCCGCAGTGGAAGTCAGGCGAGTGAAGCCTAATCATGGGTGGAGCTTCCCCCTCCTATAAGAGGAAGCCGAGAGCCCTGTGGAGTGCCACCAGAGAGCGAGACCGGTGCCCTAGAGCAGGACGGTGTCTCGCGGGTTCCGCCAGCGGCCCAGGAAGATAACGGAGCCTTGTGGGTTCCCTTTGGTCAGCGTGCGCCTTCCCTGCAATAGCCAACACTCAGGGAGGAGTCCAGAAGGCGGCACATTCATGAGCGGGGCTCCCATGAGTTGAGGGGAGCCCCACGTATTGCTGAATCAGGTAGCCCCAGGCGAGACCGAGGCACATTGTCGGTGCCTTTCTCCTGCTGCAGGCTGGTGCAGGAAGATCAGGTCAGATCAGAAGAAATTCCGGTAGCGGGGCCTGATTGCAACCTGAGGACGAGGAGAAGAGCCCCGGTGACTGGGGCTGCGTTGCGAGTCTGTGTGGGGTTGGTCGAGGCACATAGTTGGTGCCTTCCCCCTGTGGTAGGGAGTCCCAGGAGAGCCCCGGTGAGTGGGGCTCACCCCGAGCATTGTTGGCGCTCCCAAGGCAATGTGAGTGCCTGTGCTAATTTCCCAAGCTGCCCCGCCTGACAGTGGGCAGCTGCACCCTGGGGGCATTTTGTTTTCCTCATGAGTAGGGGGTGAGTTGCACCCCACGCCCCAGCGCATTTGCACATTTTTGGTTTCACTGCCGAGGCAGCCAGGAGGCCATTTGGAAGGCCCCACTAGAAACCCTGACATTTTGGCTTGGGGTCATAGGTGTGATGGTAAAAGGGTGCAAGGCCCTAAGGTAATGTATGCACCTTGTAGTAGTGTTACTGTGGTGCACTACTGAGTTCCTGCCTAATATGTTTATGCACCATGACTGATGCGTAATGTGTTTATGCTGATAAGGTGATTGCATAATGTGTTTATGCTGGTGATACCTATTGCGTAATGTGTTTATGCTTATGAGGTGATTGCATGACGTGTTTATGCTGGTGATACCTAATGCATAATGTGTTTATGCTTATGAGGTTATTGCATAATGTGTCTATGCTGGTGAGGTCTAACGCGTAATGTGTTTATGCTAATGAGGTTTGGGCCTAATGTGTTTATGCCTAATGTCATGCTATGATATTTTAGGATGGTGTCTAATGCTAATGTGATAATGCTGAGGTCATTCTGGTACCAGTAGTTACTGGTTGTGTTTTATATTTATTATCTGCATTCTGATGGTTCTGACCATGGCCCGATTGGCCTAGTCCTGTATATAATCCCCTGTGAATATTGCCTAGTGCCAGTTGGCACAGTGTATATTGTGTGATTAGGATTCTAATATGTTTATGATAATACAAAGGCTTTTTTTAATATAACCTTGTGTGCCTAGTGTGTTGCTGCTGTGTGTGTGTTGCGCAAACGCTTTACACATTGCCTTTGGGATAAGCCTGACTGCTCGTGCCAAGCTACCAAGGGGGTGAGCAGGGGTTATCATCAGTGTGTAACTACCTTGCCCTGACTAGAGTGGTGGTTTCTGCCTAGCTTAGGCACAAGCCTTAACCAACCATAAATCCCATTTTTAACACAGGGTGTTACAGCTTCAACTAATGGCTGAAAGTACTAACGTTTTTTCTCACATACATATGGGAAAGTTGTGATTTTTGCCCCATCCTTTCACAACTGCGAAGCATTCAGGGGATGAAAACACGCTGAGATCCTTGCAAGCCACACCCTCTGCATTCCCCTGTGTCTAAAGGTTTCAGGAATGCTCAGGGTTGGTAGGATTTTCCAATGATGCATCACAAGTGAAACTTTTTTCCACATGAGGCTTGACTGCAAGTTGTAACAAACCCAGTCTGTGACAATGCAATTTATTTATTTTTGTTCTCAGATGCCGCTCTTTACATTGATGAGAGAGACTCTTCACCATCCTGCATGCAAGCATGTCAGAACATGTTGTGGTACCACAGTTCAAAAACATAATAGAACAAGCACTTGTTCCTAAGTTTGAAAAAATGTCTTCCAGGAAAGAGAAACCACAACATCTCGCACCCTTTTGTGGTATTTGCAGTGTTTTAATTTGCTGATTAGTAATAAACAGGGCTAGCTTGCTTCAAAGTCAATAAATACTTTTAGGAACATAAAGTAAAGGGACATGAAAAAGCGGGGGACAAAGTCAACGTCTGCACCTCTTCTGAATACCTTGCATTTACTTTATATAGAAAGACACGAGCAGAACATGCTCCTGAGATTTTCTCAAATACCAGGCACTGAGAGCGGGGAATAAAGGTATTAACAATCTGGAACAACTCACAAATCTCGACAGAACATTTTGTATTCCATCCATGACGCGTGGTCAGTAGCTCCTAGCTTCTGATCTCTGGTGACAGCTTTATTGCAGTGTATACATTTGAAATGACTTTGAAGGTCTTTGCTGATATACCAGTTTGTATTACTGCATTCATAATAGAATATGACAGCTTCGGCAAATCCTCAAGTGGCAAGCGTTCTTCTGAAAAACTCCAAATAAAACATTGTAATCTAAAATAAAACAGTTCATGTTATTCTGGCAGAGCGGTATGAATTTGAATAGAATTTAGTAACGCTGAGCCACATTAGCACAAATAAAATGTCAGTATTATTTGAATTTATCTCATCAAAATGGTATTAAAAACCTTTTCTTAGTAAACGTGCATTGCCCACTGACAAGTACGGTTACCTTGGATTGCTTTGCCTACACTTGCTTTTAGGACGCAAACTACACTTTAAATACGAGGGAAATAGGCATGTACCAGAAGGGAAACGGAAGTTTGCACCATAGTCTGTACACTGTACTTTGTTAGGGGCATGTTAACAAGGAACAGGGAAATTTAACACTAAGGGCGCTTAGCGTTAATTTTTTTAACGCCCGCTATCGCTGGATAATATCGCCTGGTTATCGCGTTATTAAGAACGCTAACCGCATAGGCGATAAAAAATCCAGTGATAGCGGCATTTTGGGAGGTTATCGCTGGTAATTCAGTGATAAAACTACAAGGATAGGGATATCCTTGTTGATAGCCCATGGTGGATTTAGCCATGTAATCCACCTCCCATTGGATTACATGGCTACGTCTGAAAAGTAGCAGACGTAAAAAAGCAGCGTTTAGCGACATTTCTCCTATTATTTTGCTCTGGAACGCCCACTTTGCATCCCATTAGAGATGCAAAGGAAGCGTAGTGAAAAAGGGTGCTAACATGCGATTTTACATGTTAGCACCCTGTTGTTGATAGGGCGATATTTTTATCTCCGCTTCTTTGGCTTTTAAAGCCAAAAAAAGGAGATAAAGCCCTTGTTAATATGCCCCTTAGTACCTTCTCCGTGTCGTCCTTGACACAATCACTGCACTTGCTGCCTGCCCTCTTAGTGCATCACACAGGTGCAGGGCCATGACATAGAATGTGCAAAACAGCTGAGCAAGAACAGACAAGAGGGAAGGGCATGAATTAATATATTGTTTTGGTAAACGTCCATTGACTGCCTACAAGACACAAACATCACAAAACCTGGGTGACTATAAGGATCCTCTACATACATTTACATAATGTTTTTCGCACAAACGTTTACTCTACTACAAGAATAACAAGGACTTTAATTTGTTCATATTTCTACTAATTTTACATGACCTGTACTAGGTGAACAAGAAACATAGAAAAGAGGCACATGCCAGAGACATATTAAGTCCTAATAAGAGTGATACTACTTTGTAAACACTTGAAAATATACAGAGATTTTCAAGTGACAGAAACATATCCGCTCGAGCTCCAGAAAAGGTGCTGTGTTGTTTTATAGAAGTGATTTTTAGGGGGGCACGCAAAGCGCCACTGATAAAACTGGTGCAGGCTCTCACTACAGGTAAAGATTATGCAGGCATGTGTAACATATATACCTTTCTCAGAGTAAATGTATATGTATACAGGGATTTAAGTGGGATGAAAAAACTGGGGGGTCTCTCAAAGGGGCGCGGGTAAATTAATTAAGGGCGTGGCATAAAAACACATAAGCTAAAAATCAGTGCTTAGCATAGTGTGCCGCCTTGTATTTGGTGTTTCTGTCATTGCATCCAGATATATGACACAACAAGTAACATCATACCTACAACAAGTCAGGACTATTGGCTTTGTCAATAATTGTTAGTTGCATAAGTTAAATAAGCAGCAACAATGGCTTGTTATATATAACATTGAAAGAACTTCCACTTAGAGCCCTGGTGATACCAAGACAATGTTGCTGCTCCTGAGTTTCAAAAAGAGAAGGGAAATCCAGAGAGAAAATGACTCTCTTTAAAATATTTCCCTTTCCCTACATCGCTCACCTGGCATGACGTCATGCCATAACTTCTCCACTAATGAGAAGTGAGCAGTGTGAGCAGGCACATATCGATGTGCCTGCTGTAACTGCAGTCTGGAAAAAAAGGACCTCCTGTGCCAGGGCACAAAACAAAGCCCGATAGAGATCCGTTTCGAGGACCCCTTTAAAAAACTGCCGGTGCTCAGCACCGGTGAGACCCGGCCCACTTAAAGCACTGTATGTATATATAATGGACAAATTCCCCCCATAAACACTCTCAGCGCGCATACACAGCTCAGCGGCCTATCGGTATGTTTTTGCTCCTTACTTGAACTCCACCTGTGTGAGCCAGTCTTGAAATCTTTGCAGTAACCCTGCGTTCTTGTATCATGGTCGCTCGCTCATCATTGTGCTTCTTTCATACTTCACTGTCACTTGCCCTATCTCACACTAGGGTACTCTTTCTCTCATTCCTACTTTTGTGAATAGCTTGTTATCTCTGCAAAGTGTTCTCATGATCGCCTGCTCCGAATATTATAAATTACCTGTTATTCCCCCTAGTGTATGCATGATCGCATATCCCTACTTATGTAATTGCTTACGACATCCCCTATTCCGAACTTTGTAAATAAACTGTTCTCCCTGTAAAGCACTTTGATACCCTAACGGGTCAGGTTTGTGTTCTATAAAACACTAAGTAAATAAATACATAAATAATTATTATAAGTGTTTACAAAGTAGTAGCATTCTTATGAAGACTTAATATGTCTCTGTGAGTGGCTGCATGACGCAGTGAGTGGGTCTGTGAGTGGGTGTGTTATTGTATGAGTGGGTCACTGAGCAGGTGCATCATTGTGTGAGTGGGTCTGTGAATGGGTGCATTAGGGTCTTATTGGTGGATGCATGAGTCTCTGAGTGGGTCTCTGGGTGCGTAACTGAATCAGTGGGCCTGTGAGTGGATGTAGGAGTCTGTGAGTGGGTCTGTGAGTGGGTGCATGAGTCTCTGAGTGGGTCTGTAAGTGGGTGCATCATTGTCTGAGTGGGTCTGTGAATGTATTTTTACAACAATATTTGCAAATACGTTGTGACATTACGCGGGGGTCCGCGCTGACAGTTGTGACATATTTGCCAATACTGCTCCTGAGAAATAAACATTTCTGGAGGTGTTGTACATATAAAGGGTCCAACAAACAACCCTATATTCCACCCACTCAGCAACCCACACAGACACTCACACGCCCACTCAGAGACCCACTCAGACATTCACACACCCACTCACAGAGCCACTCAGGCACTTACACACCCACTCACATTCCTAGTCAGACGCTTACATATCCACTCGCAGATGTACTGATAAACTTATACACCCACTCAGACACACTACGACACTCTTGTACCAACTCACAGACCCATTCAGACACTTATGCACCCACTCATAGACCAACACAGACACACACCCACTGAGAGACCCATAAAGACGCTCAGACAGCCACTCACAGAATCATACAGATACTCGTACTCCCACTCACAGACCCACTCAGCCGCCTATGCATCCACTCACAGACCCACTCAGACACTTGCACACCCACTCACATGCCCATTCAGACACTCTTACTCCCACTCACAGTTCAACTCAGACACTATTACACCCACACACAGGCCCACTCAGACACATGTACCAACTCACAGACCCACTCAGACACTTATGCACCCACTCATAGACCAACACAGACACACACCCACTGAGAGACCCATAAAGACGCTCAGACAGCCACTCACAGAATCATACAGATACTCGTACTCCCACTCACAGACCCACTCAGCCGCCTATGCATCCACTCACAGACCCACTCAGACACTTGCACACCCACTCACATGCCCATTCAGACACTCTTACTCCCACTCACAGTTCAACTCAGACACTATTACACCCACTCACAGACCCACTCAGACACATACACCCACTGACAGATGCACTCACACACTCTCACTCCCACTGATAGACCCACTCAGACACTCACACATCCATTCACAGACCCACACAGACTTTCAGACACCCACTGACAGACCCACTCAGGCTCCTATACACCCACTGACAAACTCATCAAGACACTTATCCACCCACTCAGAAACCCACTCAGGCACTCTTAAACCCACTGACAGACCCACTGAGACACTCACACACCCACTGACAGATCCACTCACACACTTAAGCACCCTCCCAAACGCTCATTTAGACACTCATGCAGCACTCACAGACCCTCTCAGACACTCATGCACCTACTCACATACCTACTCAGACACTCAATACTCACTCACAGACCCACTCAGGCACTCACACAACCACTCACAGACCCTCTCAGAGACATGAGCATCCACTCACATACTCATTTTGACACTCACACAGCTAATCACAGAGCCATTGGCAGATGCAAAGAGTTAAACACAGGGTCACGAATCCTAAATGTGCTGTTGTGTGTTGAATGTGTGCTTTTGCGAATTCACAATGGATTCACAAATAAAAAAATAATTAAAAAAGGGATATAAAAGGACAATGAACCGGTGTGGGGGAAGTGGCAGCTGTGAAAAGAGTGTTTGTGTTTATTTTGTGTAGATGATAACTACACATAAAACAGGATGAAGTCTTTCAAGTTGTTAACAAATACCCTGTTGCCTTTCTCTGTGAAATGAACTCCATCACTTCTAGATATACTGTCCATGTTAAAGCATAAATTGTTGTGGTTTATAGAGCCCATGTTATGGTCTCTGAGGAATGCAAAAACAGAGTTATTAACATGTTTCCTGGATTTTTGACAGAATTAATTTTAACATTCCCATTTCTGCCTTTGGCAAATGTTGGAGAAGACCAAGGCAGTGTGAGGGAAAAGTGCCATTAATCGACCAAAGGTATCTTTCCTTAGGATTTCCAGTCCTACCCCAGTAGTGTGCCTGAGTAGTTGCCACCACAGTGTACAATCATGAGGTCCAGATGTTGGCAATTCTCAGTGCTTTCAACCAAAGGTAGCAATTGATGACATCTTAACCCTCTCTGGCCAACCAAAGAAATGTTCACATTAGGCAAACCCGAGTCCCTGTCAATGCCACTCTTTCGAGCACCCTCTGATACTAAATAGAATGTGAACACTTAATAAAACAGTGTTGTCTATGAAGAAAAAAAGCCTAAAAAAAGATTATTAATAAAAGTAACTTTTACCAAATTTTCAAAAGAGAATGGAAACAACCATCTAGTACTGAGCAGTTCATTATCTAAAAGAAAAGCTACTTCCAAGAGAACACATTAGTGCGTGCAGTTGAAACAACTGGTCGATGTTATGAGGTGAAAGATGGTACTCCCATTGCAAAAGAGTAGATGGCTCCTAGGAATGTAGAGGAAGTGATAGCTGACGAGGTACAAGCAAGGCGTAGACAGGGCCCTGTATTCAAATAGAACTATATCAGTATTTGCAGTGCTTGGCTGGAATCAATTGACATAGTAAGACATTTTTCAGGTCAATTTCCAGATAAAAGTGTAAAGCGGAAAATTGCAATTTTACAAGGATTAGATTCCATTCAAAATGAGGAAATATACTAATTTACAGTGACATTCACTGGCATGTCTATCCAAGATAGTGTGCAGAAGCACCTTTCATCACTTCAGAATCTTAGCTTTTCATCACTTTAAAATGCGAAATTTAGTTACGACACAGCTGTTAGTAGTCATAACTTTACACAAGAAATTGCAAAGTTAATACAGTTTTTTCAGAGAAACCTAATGGTGTTTTGTATTAGTTGTAAATGCACTCAATACAAAAGCCGAACTTGCAATGTTGTCTTGTTTTCACAAACTGAACAAGAGAACAGAGTATAACAAAATGCCAGCCAGAGCAATACATAACAAGCTAGAATTGGTATCAATTCCAGAAGAGTTTTGAGAATTTTACATTCATGAATCAATTCTCATACAATGTGTACACCGTTTTCAAGCAATAGTTCGTATGGTGTCGTAAATAAATTATTACGAGTTTCAGAATTTCAAGATATCAATACAATTATACATGAAGCAAAAGGCTGAGTCCGTGGTATCAGGTTCAAAAGGGCTTTATTCAAATAATTCGAGTTATAGGGAGAATAGTTCCATCACCACAAGGGATCAGGACCAGGGTTCTCAAAAAGGTATTCTCAAACTTTATTCACAGAGTACAGTAGATATATGTTTGTAATAATATACGTAAGCAAGAGCGCTTCAGGCGGAGCAAGAGAGAATGAGATAAGAGCATGTAGGCGTGTAAGTAGGCGTGAAGGTGGGCGTCCACTTGATGATAACAGGTAAGTGTCATAGGTGGGTGGATGCCTAGAGGGGGTTGCGTGACCAGCTGGAACTTTACTGGAACTTTGCCTTACTTGTGCTCAACTCGAGCATGACGTGTAAAGGGTTGCTATGCAACCGGGGAGTCTGTAGTCTAGAAGTGAGACCTTCAGTGTCAGGGTAACCAGCACATCTCGTATTGTCTGATATCTAAAGTTTGGAGCAGGGACTGATTCGTGACATAGGTTGCCCATCACCAAGGGCCAATGTGGCATTTATTTCTTCGTTTACTGCTGAAGTCTTGCACGGGGGCTATGGGCTTTTCACTGACGTGAGCTTTGTAATCACACAAAAAGAGACAGAAAGGCTAGGCTTCTCCTTTGCAGATGTCATGTTTATCCCTCCTTCTCCAGGCAGGAATGTGGTTTCGGTAGGAGTAAGCAGATAACCGTGCTCAATACCGTCTCGGACAGGGCCCCTTTGGCTGAGGCCCAAGTGTGCAAGGCCAAGGATACGCAGCTACAGCTTTCAGAGCGTTCTGAGGCCTGAAGCCTTTTTCCGGCTCTGGCTGGGCCACAATAATGGAAATGCAGGAAAACATGATGCAAAACGTGTAGGCCTCAGAGCAGATTTGTCGTTTCTCTCATGGGAGACTGGATTATGGCAGGCCACGTTATAGCATGAGCATCATGATAGACAGGCCACGGAGGGGAAATACGTAGGTTACAGGTATGTGCACATGAGTGTGGGGGAACACACGGGGACACATAGGCCTCATGATATTTTATTTTCCTCATTCCCTCCTTGTCCCCTAGTGGACCCTTATGTCATATCTATTCTCATTAGACAGTCAATCTGTTCTTGCAGCATTATTTTTCCATTTTCAATGCTTTGTAAATGGGGATGTGGGACACATGCAGTAGCACACAGGCCGCAAATGGCCGGGCCACACTGCAGACATAGGCAACAACTGAATATCATCAGTAGTATTAGTCCACAGACCGTCAACACTTTCCATCCCCATGCTGATATTATTTCCCAGAGCCAACTGGACCAAGTCCACGTGCCTGGGTCTTGGTGTATGCTTTGGGCAATCTTGTGGAGTCTTGTTATTGCTTTGTATACAGACGGTGCGTTATTAGGTATGAAAACGCAGCAGCTGGAACCGATGACCCTACAGGCCCCGCCCCTATCTGCTAGGATGACGTCAAGAACAAGACGATTCTGAAGAACGACCATTCTCATAGCAGACTGTTCCTGGGTCAAGTTCCCCAGGGCTGATGCAGTCTCATTAGCAACTGTTTCTAGAATCCTTGTTAGTCTGCGGATAAATTTACTATTCTGGACGGGACCTATGAAGAAAAAGAATCCTTTGTTGAAATCTGTATATTGTTCCCAAGCTGTTTCAGTCTGGTCAATGCCAGAGGCATCGAGCCCTCGTCTGTGCCTGATAAGTGCTTGTTGAAGATTTTGATGATAGTTCGATGGGGCCAAGAAAACGGGTGGTAGGAGAAATGATATATAGCACGTCCCACCCCAGTCTAAGGGCAGTTGTACATAGGCTGTCTGGCCACAAATAAAGTAGGTGTGTCGTGATGCTCTGAAGTAAGACTTTCCTTTGTCTTTGAACACTAGTATAGTGTTACACTCGCTGTGCCCCAACTGTACAGAGCCTTCTTTTTTGACACACAAGTTCCCTTTTACTGGCAGGACTGTGATTGAGGATGGACCTAAATTGTGTATGGGCTTGACATTCAACACTATAAAGTCAAGGGTCGCATTTCCTTGCAGATACTCTTCATTTTCTAGATCGGTACCTTTCTTTTGGGGAAGACCTTCTTCATCTGGGAAACATGCTGTATTCATGACTTTGTTCAAGTTACCCCATACCCAGTCGCCCCTACATTCCTTGTCTTGACATTCTTTGGCATCACCATTGATGGATGTCATTAAGGCAAACCATGCTCCGCAAGAACCATTATGGGAGAATGGAAAAGGGAAAAGAGGCAACACTCCCTTCACCTTCTAAAACGGGGGAAGTCGGCCACAGACCCAGCAGTCTGTAGCATTGCTAGTCTGATGCGAATGGTACAGCATCTGGATAAAAGTATTGTTGCGTAAGGCAAGTCGATACGATAGCTCATGGGATGGCAGATCACTGAATGTGTGTTTTATGGTATCATTGGTAGAGTGTAAGAGTGAGTCAATAGGAGGAAAAATAGCATGTAGTATTAAGCTGATACATATCATCGTGATGCACAGAAGAAATAAAAATATCAGAGTCACTATACATCTACCACGTAATATTTTACAGTATTTTGTTTTCATCTTGCTCTTTTTCTCATCTCCGGTATCCAAGATCTTATGCGAGCCAGAATACATGTTCAACCGCTTCACCACCTAGTGGACTTAATTGATCAAACGGGTTCTGACTTGTTAGATCTAAGTTTGGTTTTGTAAGTCTGCTGAGGAGTCTCCTCTAATAAAGGGGGCTCAAAGTCTGAAGTCTTTATGTCTTTTTTAAACGAATCGTTATTCCCAAAGTAGCGTTTGCAATGATGTATATGGACCCATCCTTTTCGTCCTTCGACTTTAACAGCAGTCCTCGTAGTCAATAGTATTAGTTTAGGCGTCTTCCACCTTGGCTCAAGAGGGCTCGTTCTGTCAAAGTTCCTTATAAGAACAAAGTCCCCAGGAGCGAGGGAATGTCCCTTGACCTGGGTGTTGTCAGGGAAGGCGGCAGCAACCTGCGAACGACAAGAGAGTAGTGCAGACATCAAGGAAGCCAGGTAATCTGTCAGCATGTTACTATCAACATCAGTGATCTTTTTAGGCATTGGAGTGCCCCACATATTCGGTGGTCTACCAAAGACCACTTCATAGTGAGATAAGCCTGTTCTAGAATGGGCTACCATTCGCATGTAAAAGAGGGCAACCGGCAGGGCTACCATGCAAAATCCACACCGTTGTCTGCGCACATTTTTGCTAGTTTTATTTTTAAGGTCTGATTATGTCTTTCTACAAGGCCTGCTGCCTCAGGATGTCGTACACAATGGAACTTCCAGGTATACCCTAACAGAAGGGACACTTGTTTCATGAGTTCAGAAGAGAAAGGCTGACCGTTGTCGGAATATACGACACGCGGTAATCCATAACGTGGGAAAAACTCTCGCACCAGTTGTCAGGTGGTAGTCACAGCAGTATAATCAGGGACTGGATAGGCCTCTGTCCATCTTGATAGGGAACATACTACTACTAGGACATATTTGTAACCTCTACATCTGTCCATTTGGATATAATCCATTTGAAGGACTTCGAAAGGATGGTCAGGTGGATGGAAACCACCTTGTTCCATCGGAATGCCTTTACCTGGATTGAATTGGCAACAGATCATACATGTTCTGACTTTTTGTTTCGCTGCTGCACGCAGGTGCTTGTTGAATCATATGTTCTGTAAGCTGTCTAGCATTGCTCTCTCTCCTAAGTGTGCAGGACTATGTGCGGTATTTATAATCACTTGTACCATTGAATCAGGAAGAAAACATGTTTCTTTGCCCTTAGTCATCCAACCCTGATCAGTCAGTACCCCTCCTTGTTCCGACCATTTCTTTAATTCGTCTAGAGTAGCATGTGTCTGTATGTCTTGTACATCCTTGGAAGGATCCCTAACTGTCATGGCTTTGGACCTTAATAGTACCTGTGATTTCGTCATGTCTAGTGGGGTCTGAGCTGTCTGTTTAGCTGTTCGGTCTGCCAGATCATTGCCTTGAGAAATGGTATCTGTGGCTTTAGTATGTGCTTTGCATTTCAGGATAGCTATGGCTGTTGGTAAATGTATTGCTTCCAGAAGGGCATGAATAAGGGGGCCATGCTGTATCTTGGCCCCGTGAGAAGTCAAGAACCCTCTTTCCCTCCATAGGACGCCGAAGTCATGAACTACCCCATATGCGTATTGTGAATCAGTGTAAATATTTACTCTCAGGTGCTTAGCTCTTATGCACGCTTGAGTCAGAGCGATGAGCTCTGCTGCTTGTGCTGACAGTATGTCTATTCTTTTAGTCTCTATGATTTCAGTAGCAGTGGTCACTGCATATGCTGCCACTAATTCTCCCGCCCCCGTCCTCATGCATGAGCCGTCAACATAGAGTGTTAGGTCAGGGTCTGGGAGTGCAACATCTGTCAAGTCTTGTCTTGGTTTCGTCACGGTATGTATTATTTCAACACAGTCATGTGGGGAAACGTTTTCTGTACTGGAGGGCAAAAGAGTAGCAGGATTCAGTATGTTGCATCGTCTGATCTCTATGTGTGGTTGAAATAACGTCAGCTCATAACCTGTCAGTCTCGCTACAGTCAGGTGTTGTGTTTGTGTTCGGTTCAAGAGAACCTCTACTGCGTGTGGTACTTGTACTGTCAGGGGGTGGCCCAGCACTATCGAGTCACTTTGTCTTATTGCTAGTGCTGTTGCTGCAACAGATTTTAGGCACGCAGGCAAAGCCTGTGCTACTGGGTCCAATGTACTAGAGAAATAAGCGCAGGGCTTGTGTTTTCCTGCATGATCTTGTGTGAGGACAGATAGTGCTGTTCCATCCCGCTCTGTCACAAAAAGCATAAAAGATTTGTTGTAATCAGGGATTGCTAAAACTGGTGCTTGACATAAAGCTCTTTTTAATTCTTCAAATGCCACAGTGTGTTCTTGTGTCCAAGGGAGGACTTTAGTAGAAGCTACCTCCTGTGTCGTCAATTGTATTAGGGGCTTGGCTATGTGAGCATACTGGGGAATCCACTGCCTGCAATATGAAGTGAGGCCAATGAATGCACGTACCTCCTTTTGTGTCTTGGGCTGTGAAAGACCAGAAATCAATTGAATACGTTCTGGTGTTAGTCGCCTACCCTCCTTGGATAGCAAGTGCCCAAGGTACGCCACTTGCTGTTCACCGAATTGTAACTTCGAAGGGGACACTTTGTGCCCCTTGTCAGCAAGGAAATGTAAAACAGTGAGTGATGCACTTTCACAGTCAGTTTCCGATCGTGCGGTAATGAGAATGTCATCTACATACTGTATCAGTGCTGTAGTGGTAGGCATATGAATACTGTCTAGTTGTCTTTTGAGCGCCTGACTGTAGATGCTAGGGCTTTCCGTGAAGCCCTGTGGTGCTCTTGTGAATCTGAAGCTGCGGCCTTTTAAACTGAAACCGAAAAGATATTGGCTGTCCGGATGTATTGGGATACTGAAAAAGGCGTTCTTTAGATCAATAACTGTAAAGAACGTAGCCTCCGCATCAATGGCAGTCAATAATGAAGAAATGTCCGGGACCACAGGGTACTGTGGCACCACACATTTGTTTAATTCTCGCAGGTCCACAACTAATCTATAGACAGGTGGTGCATTGGGATCAGTTCTTTTAAGAATAGGAAGAACAGGTGAATTACATATGTTTGACTCTGTCTCTATCACCACCCCCTGTGCAATGAGTTCATCGATAATTTTCAGCAACCCTACCTCAGCTTCAGGAGGAATTTTATATTGTCGAATCCGCGGCAGCACCACTCCTTCCTTGAGGGTGACCTGGTATGGTGTAATGTTCATGAAACCTACGTCAGTCGGGCCTTGTGCCCATAGGTGCTGCGGTACATTTTGAAGCCTGATGTCAACGTCTTTCATGACAAAATGTCCCTTGAAATCACGTAAATACAGTCGCACTCCTTCTGGCGAGCAACAGATAACTGCTCCCAGTTCCTTTAATGTTTTTATGCCAAGTAGGTTTTCTGGACATGATTTAGTAAGCAGTAAGTCTGTTGTATGTATTAGTGGACCAACTCCTAAGGAGATTGGTTCTGAAACCTCATTAATAATAGGCTTTCCTGAAAAACCCAGGGATACACTTTTTGAGCCCGAGAGGGGTGCCCCTGGAACCTCAGAATGACTGATGGTAGTTCTACTTGCCCCGGTGTCAATCAAAAACTTTTTATTTTGTCCTAGTAAACGTGCATGCACATAGGGACCCGCTTGGTCCACAGGAACTGGAATAAGGGGCAAGTCGAATTCCCTCTCTGGGCTTTTTCACGAATATGCTTGGTATTCTGGATAGTTAGTCGGAGCGTGCTCATACATTTGTGCTGTGGCGTGGGCTGGTGAAGGTGCATGGAAAGGCGGCGGCGGTGGTGGAAAGGTGTCTGATGTCTGATGTGTGTTATTTTCTTTGGGAGGGTAGGATCGTGGCTTAGTTTTACCTATCACTATATTGTGTTTCAGGACCGCACATTCATTTACGAAGTGACCTGGCTTCTTGCAATAATTACAGGTCCCAGTATTTTGTTTCGTGCTATTCTTGTTCGTGTTTGTGTTTGCCGGTGTTGATTGGGCCACCAGCATCTTCATCTTTGTGTCTCTCATGCATCTCTTATCCTGTTCGTGTTCCTCTCTAATTCTGTTCTGGTGGTATTGTAACATCTGTAACATTTGTGAAGGGCTGTTTGCTTGCCAAGTACTCTCAACCTTTAGTACCCTATACTTCACTTCTGGTAGGGAATTTTCTACAAGTTTGCTCACGAAAAGATGGGGATATGAATCACTACCGGGCTTAAGACCACTATTGATAGTGAAACATTTCTCGAACCTAGAGTAAAAATCGCTAGTGTCTTCGTCTGGATTCTGTTTACAGGCCGAAATAGCATCCCAGTCTTCCTTCTTGGTGATTAGTAATCTGGGCAAAACCTGTACAAGGAGTTCAGGTAGGTCTTTAGCTCGAGGACCCAGACCAACCCCCGGGCCCCTTCCTGCCTCCTCTCTTTCCAGTATATCCCAACTGAGTCTTTTGTCTCCTACCTCCCAGTCCTGTCCCTTCAATTTCTCGTAAATACCAGCGGGCAATAGTACTTTTAATAACTTTAGAATGTCAGCATATGTATATTCTCCTAGACGAAGAATGTCCTTTAGTTCTCGGTGAAAACCCCCCGGGTCTTTATCATGGGATGGTAACATTTTCTTCATTTCCAGTATCTCTAATTTTGACAAGGGGGTGTAGACATACACCCGTTGCAGTTCATTGTTTGCATCCTTTACAGGATGAACCTCTCGTAGGGGGTTCAGCTTGTCGTACGACTGTTCCTTAACCTGTGGTGGAGCGGGAAGCAGGGATCTAGTCACGTATACTATATACTTGTGTCGCTGATCCAGAATGACATTAATCAGTTCAGTACCCATGTTCATCCATCTGTCTAGTATTATGTCGTCCAGCAATTTATACAACAGACCAGGACCAGAATATTGACTCTCATATAGCGTGATCAAATGTTGGACCATGTAAACACCAGCTATGCGCTGTTCGTTTGGTGGGAGGCTCAGGAACGTTTGGGCTACGATATCATTATTATATGTATCATATCCACAGGGTAGCTGATCGTGCTAATTCATTTTCGGTCGGGGTGAGGGGCTGATCGTTACCCAGCCATTTATTCACCGCTTTTTCGGTGATCTGGAACAAACTTTCAAGGGAATATCTTTCTTTTATGGCAGTTCCCTGTTTACGGTGATTGAGGCCCTTGGGCCTTTCGAATCGCCGGGCACGGCCCACATAATGTATTCTGTCTGTGTCCCCTGCTTCGTCATCAGAAGATAACTCAGCTGTTTCGTGCGGGTTTCCTTCGTGTGATGCTATTATTGCCTTCCGGATTTTGGTCAACATGTTGTCTGTTTGGCCTGATTTATCATGCTGACCGGCATCTATGCGATCACTCCAATCAGTATAACAACGGTCTACATCACCATCACCTTCGTCTTTTTCTCTGATCAGACAATTAATTAGGAAGCGAAGGATATAGTTCTTAATAATTACCTTTCTATTTTGTACGGCTTCTGCTATACATTCAGGACCTTCCCCTGTTCTTATGAACGTGTACATTTTCTTTAGATGTCTATCCCTATCTGGCAATTTTTCCAAATCTGCGACTGCTCGTCTAAGCCGTAATGAAAACACGAGCATTCTGCCCTTTCCTGGATCTGGGTCATATATACATTCGGAGATTGCTACTTTTACTGTCGGTCCCCCTCCTGATGTTGCCCCGGATCCTCCCTCCCCGCCGTCCTCGAGCTCTTGGAGCTGTTCTTGTGTTGGGGGTGCAGGGAAAATTCCGTCCACGTATGATGGTGGGGGTTCCTCTAGGTAGTTGTTAATGAACGTGTCGGATGCTGTTTGTTTTATTTTTCGGGGTACTGGTGGTGGCACTCTAACTAATTTTTCTACTGGGGCCACTTTTGCTAGTTCCTCTGAAAGGACGGGATAAATACCAGCAACGGCAGTATTTCTTTCTCTTTCAGCCTGCTCTCTTTTTACCCGCTCCCCTTCTTCCTGTAATTTTTCTTCCTTTGCTTTTTCGGACTCCTGTCTACTTCTCTCTGCTTTGTGGAACTCTTTCTCTGTTCTTCTATGAGATTCCTTGCGCCATAACTCAATGGCATCCTTCTGAGCAGGTCTAGATTTTCTCTTCCGTATCTCTTCCTCTACCTTCATGATGCATTCCGCATCCCACGTTCCCGTAATGGGCCATTTATACTTTGTCTCTAAATCCTTTGTGTAATCCACCCAAAGTTCTAAAAACAACACGGCATCTAAACCATGCTTACAGTACATGAAATGTCCAGGTGTGTCTCTAGGTGGAATGTTAACTGGTTCCTCTAGTACACCTTTCCTGGTACCTATCTTACGCAGTTTCGAAAATAACGGCATGTTGGAATGTAACCGAAAACAAAAATCACAATGAACACAAAAAACCCCCCAAAAATCACAATGTAGCAAACTTACACACAAACCCGACACTTTCAAACCTAACTGAACCTAACTTAAGATGATAACATTCATACAGCTATATCGGTGCACCTGAAAACTTGGCCTCTAAATCTGGAAACATTAATTCTTGAACGCATGCACTTGAACATACCGGTCTCACAAGTGAGACACGTCTTTACCGTGTTCATTAAATGAACCGGGAAGCAGAACTTGTACTTGAACTTGAAGGCCTCGGAAACTCGACGCTGCGCAGGGAATGGCGTATCTTAGGTGGATCTCTTGAAACCTCGGACACAGCTCTCTCGCAGGTGGGCTCTGGGTCGGGACGATCCGCAATCCTCACCGCCTCGTATGGATGCCTGGTCGCAGTCCGTCTCCTTCGTTGGCCTGAGGGAGTTGGCGGGAAAACCCGCGTCGTGTACACTCGAAGTCCGTCACGGCTGTGGAAGGGGGCAAAACTGGACCTTCATCTCCGGCGCATGGGGAAGGAGATGTGTCCCTATTCGGGCGCCATTATGTCGTAAATAAATTATTACGAGTTTCAGAATTTCAAGATATCAATACAATTATACATGAAGCAAAAGGCTGAGTCCGTGGTATCAGGTTCAAAAGGGCTTTATTCAAATAACTCGAGTTATAGGGAGAATAGTTCCATCACCACAAGGGATCAGGACCAGGGTTCTCAAAAAGGTATTCTCAAACTTTATTCACAGAGTACAGTATATATATGTTTGTAATAATATACGTAAGCAAGAGCGCTTCAGGCGGAGCAAGAGAGAATGAGATAAGAGCATGTAGGCGTGTAAGTAGGCGTGAAGGTGGGCGTCCACTTGATGATAACAGGTAAGTGTCATAGGTGGGTGGATGCCTAGAGGGGGTTGCGTGACCAGCTGGAACTTTACTGGAACTTTGCCTTACTTGTGCTCAACTCGAGCATGACGTGTAAAGGGTTGCTATGCAACCGGGGAGTCTGTAGTCTAGAAGTGAGACCTTCAGTGTCAGGGTGACCAGCACATCTCGTATTGTCTGATATCCAAAGTTTGGAGCAGGGACTGATTCGTGACATAGGTTGCCCATCACCAAGGGCCAATGTGGCATTTATTTCTTCGTTTACTGCTGAAGTCTTGCACGGGGGCTATGGGCTTTTCACTGACGTGAGCTTTGTAATCACACAAAAAGAGACAGAAAGGCTAGGCTTCTCCTTTGCAGATGTCATGTTTATCCCTCCTTCTCCAGGCAGGAATGTGGTTTCGGTAGGAGTAAGCAGATAACCGTGCTCAATACCGTCTCGGACAGGGCCCCTTTGGCTGAGGCCCAAGTGTGCAAGGCCAAGGATACGCAGCTACAGCTTTCAGAGCGTTCTGAGGCCTGAAGCCTTTTTCCGGCTCTGGCTGGGCCACAATAATGGAAATGCAGGAAAACATGATGCAAAACGTGTAGGCCTCAGAGCAGATTTGTCGTTTCTCTCATGGGAGACTGGATTATGGCAGGCCACGTTATAGCATGAGCATCATGATAGACAGGCCACGGAGGGGAAATACGTAGGTGACAGGTATGTGCACATGAGTGTGGGGGAACACACGGGGACACATAGGCCTCATGATATTTTATTTTCCTCAATGGAGCCAAAGACTGGAAAATAACCACAACAGAGATACAAGCTCAAAGGAAGAGTTGCCTACTTAAATTTAGATTTTAAACAGAATATTGAAACTGTGGGTGTAGAGAGAAAAATTGATGAACCACTTATCATTCTAATAAATGGTGTGCTTACCAAAAAGAAGACGAATATGGCAAGAGTAAGTGAATGGTAATAAAGTAAAAAAAGCTACAGTATATAAGAAACAAAATAATGTATATTACAAAGATGTAGATGTGCTCACAGATCAAATTTGCATAGAGGATGAACTATCACTATCAAGTGGAAAGATTGAAAAAGAGGATAGATCCAAATCAAAAGAAATATATGAACCCTATAGTTTCAATCCACTGCACATATAGAAGATGAAATATTACCCTCAAGTGGACAGATCAAAAAAGTAGATCGATCCAAAGCAGAAGAGTTTTACAAACACTATAGCATCTATCCTCTGCATTCTAAAGAAGTCATTGGTGATGCCATTGATTTCTTTCAAATGAAACAAACATTAGAAGCTCCAATAAGTGTCTGGGAGTAACGTTTAGAGGCTCACTGTTTTCCACAACTATTTCCCACTGCAGCAGGTGGCCTGTATAATGATGGCCCCGTACAAATATCAGCAGCTGAGTACAGGTCAACCAGATTATCTTCAGAGAACACTGGATTTTGTCGGTGAATTTGAAACCTATTCCATAAAACATTTGAGAGTGACTTGTCTGGGCTACCATATGCTGTAAATCACATACTGAATAATATAAACTCACAACAAGTAACGGGATAATTACAAAATATCAATGTGGGGACAATTATTGTCCTAAAGACGAGAACCCTCACTCACCCAGAGGTGACATGCTTCATCTTTGGGCTCCCTCTTACACACTGCGACCCCAAGGTACACAGTGTGGGCTACAACTCTCCCGTATGAGAAGACCGAGAGGTGTTTAATCATCCAATGGTGGTCAGAGTGAGGGCCAGATTGCAAAAAAAAACTATTTAAACAGGTGAATTTAAACTATCTCATGTGAGGACAAAAAACTTTAATCGGTGTCTTCACAGAAGAGACATAAAAAACTGTGTGAGAATAGGGGTATAGATATTCCCTATTATAAGGTTAACATGTTTCTGCCCTGGTGACCTCAAAGGTTTGTGGCATTGTTCAGAACCATATGACTTCACTCTGCTATTATTAGTGCAGATTAAAGAATCTAAAAATGACCATACTTTATTGGATGGACATTGCTAACACCAGCTGCAGTCTGGTCTGTGTCCTGTAAAAATAGAGTAAATTCTATGAATCAAAGTGCCATGTTTGTAAGCCCATGTCTATTTGGGTCACATGTTTTGTAAATGGACATACCGAACATGACCCACATGGGAAATGTCCCACAGCTGGAGGTGCTCCCCACAGCGTACTCTGTCTTGCTTGTGGATATGTTATTCTTGGTCTTGTGTGTACCAGTAAGCCCTGGAGATTACTGCTCCGTTTTAAGGCAAAAAGAGGCTTCTCCAAGGATACCTCTCCTGTCTTCAAAATATGCCAAGATTTGTTGAAGGCCTTTTTAATATTGTCTGTCACATTACTAAATGTCGTAACACAAACCATACTCTTATTATCAGCATTTTCATAAGCTTCTCGATTGTTATTGCGTGCTCTTTTTACTGCTCTATGTACCAGCTGTGTAGGATAAGCTCTGGCAACTAGGTCTTTTCTCAAATTAGTTGCATGCTGTTTTTACTTCTCCAATTCACTACAATTCCTGCAAAGTCTCAAAAATTGACCAATCAGAAGGTTGGTCAAAAGGGCTCGTGGGTGAAAACTATAGTAGCTAAGCAGTGAATAATATTAAAAAGGCCATCAATAAATCTTGGCATATTTTGAACACAGGAGAGGTATCCTTGGAGAAACCTCTTTTTGCCTTAATACGAAGCAGTGCCCTTGTTCATTGAAACAAATAGGGATGACCACTCGCAAAGTGAAACACAGGATGGTGGAACATCGCAGTGCATTCAGATGTAAAAAAGCAAATACATGCATGACCAGACACCACATTGAGAAGGTCCATACTGAGGATGACCTGTCCTGGGTGATCAATCATAAACCTAGGTATGAGGTCAATATGGGGCCTCTAGAAAGAGCGTTGTTTCAGCGTGAAGAGAGGTGGGTATTCCGCACTAAAAGCCATATTATAAGATTGAATGAGGACATTCCGTTGTGTTCATTGTAATGACATCTTGGAGAATAGGGAAGATTAGATACCAAGTGAGAGTCACATTTATCTCCTGTAGGTGACTTGTGTTAAAAAGAGGACATGTATATTCATTCCTGCAATGTAACACAGTGTAAAGGTTTTTTCATACCCCCTCTCTGTAGTGCCCTTGATCAGACATTTAATTTTCAAGTACATTGACTACATCGCATTTTATGACTGGTCATATAAGCTCCAATATATACAAGACAAGACTATGACGATACCAGTTTGATTTGTTCTTGAGAAGATATTGGGGGTCTCCGATATTATAGTACAGTGGGTTCTATGTTACACGCAACCACATTGCCCATCTTTATTGACTAGTCTTTCCTCCGATTTCATTACATCTTGGATTGTTCTAGGCTGTATACCCCTGTGCACATATTATTTACTAAGGGTAGTTCACATCAATAATTGGCAGTAGCTTCGATCGTAAAACAGATCGTAGTTCAGGATATATCCGCTGTCTAGAAACTACAATTCCGATGTTTCTGTAGTTCTAGAAGTGGTGGCTGCTCATAATTACATGGGTTGGTTTTCCGTTTTGCCCTTCCCTTTGCTTTTGCTTCACTATATCTCTGCACATATCAATATGTATTAATAGCATCCATGAAGGCAATTTTGAAATATCAGATGATAGAACCTTTGTGTAAAACTACGTGAGTAGTTTAGCAGTGATACCGGAAGTTGTTTTGGCACTTCCGGGTCACTACGTACGACATACAGTTTGTTTTTATTGAGGACGTTACACCACTAGCGGAGGACTCGAGAAAGTCAGTGAGTACATATTTGCGAGTGCTCTGGTATTGCAACCCCCTTCCCCTCCCTGTTGTTATAACGAAGTTATGTTGAGATAGAGTTTTATTTGCTGCACGGATGTTGCGTTGACTTATGAGACGAGATAACAGAGACCATATGGATCGCTAAGGCGACCTAGGAAACAATGATAACACAAGGTTTAATGTTTGACATCCATATTATAAGGGTGGCATTTTCTCAGTATTGTAATTATGGACATCTGATGTGAAAGGCTAATAGGGATGAGCGTATTCCTTTAGCTGACTATACTTGTATGCGCCTATGCGTTTTTTATGGTGTGTGTGTTCATTGATGAGATTAACACACCCTTTGATTTTTAATGCATATGTCACTACAAATTACGGAGTACGCATAATGTTAGGTACATTCTTTTGGAGTAAGGTAACTTGTGACCATATGATATGAAATCTTAATAGAATATAAGAATACATGTGGAGATAGGATATCTAAGTGTTTTAATTGATTATTTGTGTACATACTGCACCTCTAGATTCTCGAGACTCAAGTGTAATGGACCTTTGTGAAGGCGGAAGCAGATGAGGTGTCGAGTTTTGGTGAGACCGTGCTCTTACACAAGACTTTTTGTATATAAACTTCTATATATATTGTTGTTGGCACGTGTGAAATTGGATTGATATACACATAGGTGTTTTGGGTTATGTTGTGGGTACATGGCACTTTGATTCATAGAATTTACTCTATTTTTACAGGACACAGACCAGACTACAGCTGGTGTTAGCAATGTCCATCCAATAAAGTATGATAATTTTTAGATTCAGGGCTTACTGGTACACACAAGACCAAGAATAACATATCCACAAGCAAGACAGAGTACGCTGTGGGGAGCACCGGCAGTTGTGGGACCTTTCGCATGCGGGTCATGTTCGGTATGTCCATTTACAAAACATGTGACCCAAATAGACATGGGCTTACAAACATGGCACTTTGATTCATAGAATTTACTCTATTTTTACAGGACACAGACCAGACAGCAGCTGGTGTTAGCAATGTCCATCCAATAAAGAATGGTAATTTTTAGATTCTTTTATTTGCACTAATAATAGCAGAGTGATGTGGTATGGTCCTGAAGAATGCCACGAACCTTTGAGGTCACTAAGGCAGAAACATGTTGACCTTATATTAGGGAATATCTATACCCCTATTCTCACACTGTTGTTTATGTCTATCCTGTGAAGACACCGATTTCATTTTTTTGTCGTCACATGAGATAGTTTTAATTCATCTGTTTAAATAGTTTTTTTGCACTCTGACCCTCACTCTGACCACCATTGGATGATTAAAACACCTCTCGCTCCTGTCCCATGGGAGAGTTGTAGCCCACACTGTGTACCTTGAGGTCGCAGTGTGTAAGAGGGAACCCAATGATGAATCATGTCACCTCTTGGTGAGTGAGGGTTCTTGTCTTTAAGATAATAATTGTCCCCACATTAATAATTTTTTAATTATCCCATTACTTGTTGTGAGTTTATACTATATCGAGTGGTATTGTGGATGTATTTGTCTCTTATTTTGTGACCCTCTAAGTGAGTTTATGATCACATACTGAAGACAGGAGTTAATCTCCAAAAATACTCTGCAGAGGAATTTGCTGAAAAATGTTCATGGTAGGGATGAAAAGTTGGAATACAGTTTGATTCATTTAATGGCACACCAACGTGGAACCAACGAGTATTGGTATTGTCGTCATGGAGAACAGAAATGTATGTTGGGAAACTTAGGTGCACCTACTTGGTTTGTGATACTCAGCTATGCAGAATATGCATGGGATGACTTACTTGAGTTTCAAGAGAAGCAAACTCAAACATTACGGACATCAATGTGAAGACACCAGAAGACCTGTGCTCTCTGGATCCTGCTAATGTTTGTAGCTATTTTAACCACAGTTTTCAAGCCAGGCTGTCTTTCCTCTGCAACAAAACAAATCCTACTTTTGGGAAGTAACTGATTTCTTTAGGCGTGAGGAGTACCAAGAAAGAGGTGCTCCTCATATTTGCATGCTGTTATGGATAAAGGATGCACCAGAATTTGGAACAGATAGTGATTAATCTGTACTCTCTTTCATAGAACACTATGTGACCTATGCCATCCTGAAAGTCAGTGACGAAAAAGACCTGAAACAGCAAGTTCTGTGCTTTCACACACATAGATGTGGCAAGTCCTGTCGTCGAAAGTACAGGACTAAGGAACATTTTACACACTGTGTTGTTTTGCATTTCAAAGACCTGTGATTTCCAAAAGGAAGAGTGAACAGTTTTTTATCTGCAGTGAGATATATACTGACTTGAAAATCACTTAAAAACACTTACAATCTCAGAAAACAGAGACCTTCAAACATATTAATGACTATAACCCTGTGATCCTCAAAATGTGGAGTACTAATTTAAATATACAATTTGTGGTAGACAACTCCATAGTAGTTGCTTGATATGTAATTTCCTATATAATATATATTCAGAGAAAACTGAGATGAAGGAGATGTTGGAGAAATTTCTGCAGAAAAGTCTCTAACCAAGAAATTGTACAGCTTCACCTTGAAGATTCTTTTTCATAGTGAAATTTGCCCCTATGAATGCTGTGATTGACTGAGCTCAACCAATTTCTTCTCAAAGTCAAGGGGAATTGCTTGGGTAAGTCTAGGCCTTGCAAGTACGCAAAATGGAGTGTGGAAGTATTTTCCAGAAATGCAGTACCAAGCAGAGTTCGACACAGAAAGTATAGACTTTTTTAAAACAATTTGTTGGACACTTACTATCCAAGAAGTCAACATATAGAAAATATGTGTCTTTATAAAATACTTCAACACTACAGATATAGAAACAATGCAGCTGAAAACATAGGTGAAGGGAAATATGCAGTACTTGGTTCCGACGGTTGTTTGGTCCGACACACAAATGGAAGTACAATTAATCACAGAAAACTTAGTTACCAAACTCCACATAAAAGAGAGTTTTTTAATTTGCCACTTCTACAACTCTTCAAACCTTGGAGTTCTGAATCAGAATTATGCGGAGACTTTTACTGCTACAAAAATTATTTCAACACTGTGAAAGGCAGCATTCAGGGTTCAGTATTTCCAAACTATTTGTGAATATTCAATGATGAGATTGAACAGGAAGAAACAATTGCTGCTGAGATAGCTAAGGAGAGTTCAGAAATCAGCAAAGGTTCAGGACCCCTGATCAAGATACTCCTAAACAACCAATTATTGAAAATGAAGCTGCCATTGCCATGAATAAGGTGGAGACTGCAATGCAACAACTAAGACAGGAAAGTGCTGATTTGAAACAGTTATTTGGGCAACTTACTGATGAGTAAAAAGAAATATACAAGGAACTTAAAGAGAGAATAGAGCATGGATTCCTTCATGAGAAGAAACACTGCACATGCCCTCATTTAAGCCAATACTATTATATGTCAGTGGTCAAGCTGGCTACAGAAAAAGCTTTTTAATTGAAGGTCCGACCTGCAGAGAACTTCCGACTCTAATTTGTCATGTGCAGTTACTAGCACCCACTGGATTAGCTGAAAACAACATTAAAGGAAATAATTGCATTGACATCCTATACTGCCTGTGGAACATGACAACAAACTGGAGTACCAAAAGTAATCCAGTGAAGCTTGTCATGAAGTCTCCATTGGTGAGGTGAGCATTGTCTCAAACTTAATGCTCGCCTTTGTACGCTTGAGAATACAACAGATTCTAAAGATAGACTATGATGTGCTGTTTGGAGGAGAGCACTTAATTGAGTTTAGCGATCTACTACAACTTACCCCTATAGAAGGACAGCTTGTGTTCAAGTCACTTCTCCATGAGGAAACTCAAAAGTCATTGGGAAGTACTGAAAACGTAAACATTTGGTTAAACGTCCCATACAAGGGACTACTTAGGAATCTACAGCAAGCATCAGATGTTGGATATGGAAATATTCTCAAGGATATTAGAGTAGGTGTTTTCTCAAAAGAGGGGAAACACCACTTAGAAAGCCGACTGGTTAAGAGCCTGTTTCCTACAAACAAAACAGCAGCAGAGCTCACATTCCCTTTTATTCAAAAAGGGAAATCCATAGTGTGCCTAATGCCTTGAAACTTACAGCAATTGACAAAATGGAATACCAGGGTGTGACAGTACTCCTAAATGAAAAACTACAAGCAAAACTGGATTCATTGGAAAGATCAGTATCCAGAACTGCGGGATTAGAGAAATGTTTAAGTGTTTGCAAGAACTGCAGAGTAATTTTGTGCAGAAATGTGAATGTTGAGGAAGGAGTAGTAAATGGTGCTATTGGCAAAATGATTTATTTCATGAACTTTCCAAATAGGAATGAGGTTGAATCAAATGTGATCAGGTTGATGGCATATAGCAGATTGGAAGGTGCATTGTATGTTTTTTGCTTGTAAAAGACTTGTATGCTCGGCAGAAGCAATTGCCACTTTCTCTAGCTTATGCCGTGACTATCCATACGTCTAAAGGTTTAAGTTTAGATGCACCTTTCATTAATATTGGTAGTACAGTGTTTAAAGAAGGAATGTCATATGTAGCATTATCTTGCGTTACTCTGGTTTGCTTTTGATTGAATTTGATCACAGCAAAGGAAGTGCTGATTTAAGTTGTGTCAAAGAGTACAATCGGTTAAGAAGTGTATACGCTCCTCATTCAGGACAGTATCCCATTTAAAAAACACATGATCTGTTCAACACGAAAAATGGACAATGAGCGAGATATTCTAGGCTATCAGTTGAATAACCCTTCTGGGTCAACTGCTATACAAATGTTGTTCTCAATGTACTCTCTCAGTTATCTCATCTTGTATATGCAATTGAACATAAACCACAGAAGAGATTGCGATCCGCTCTGTGTGATTTGCTGCAATGTTTACATAGTAATATGACTACAACACATTGTGCTTCAGGCATTAGAAACCTTGTAGATATATCCAGCAGATCAAAACAATTTACTCAAAACACTCAACAAGATACTCAGGAGTTTAGAATGATTATCCTTGTGGGTTTTAGAAGAAGAAGACATATGTATTGATGACTTATTTGGACTGAGATGCTCATGGAACCATTAGTGTGAAGATTGCTTTTACACAAAAAGATTCAGAGCAATTTTTGTATTTGACACCACCTGATTGCAAAACTGTGTCTTTTGACAGATTGTTCAAAAAAGCTAACCAAAACGATACGTGCCCAGATAGTTGCTCAGATCTTTTGTCAACATTACATAGGCGAAGAAGTGAAAAGTATCTTATATTAATGCTGCAACGAAGCAGAGCTGATGGAAGTACATTGGAAACAGATATTACAAACATCAAAGCTGGATAAATATCTAGTTCTGGAAGAACTCATAATACCATGGCTATCATCTTTTACAAAGGACTTGGTGTAACATCTGTACATTATACTGTCTGTTTAAAAACTGAAACTAGATGAGTGTAATGTATGGCAGCATCCTCAAATTCAAGCACCAACTGCCTTTTAAGCTACCAAAGTCCTATCTTTTGTTTCTTCAACCAAAGTCCTAAGGAGTATTACTGTTAGAAAAGTGGTATAGTGTATTTGATCTAGATGTATTGTCAGTATTTATAATATAATTCGGCTTGCCAGGGGTGATGTCTTTATAAGGCTTAGCATATGATCGTATGCCTTATATAGTAGTTCTGATATTGAGGGTTTCTTTTTTAGCTTAAGATTTTACAAATTTGTAATGCAACTATGGGTGAAATAATCATTTCAGAAAATTGTAGTGAGTGCAATCCACAGTGTTGCTTAACTGCAACAACATTTTGTGGGGGGATTTTCTACAACCTATGTGATTGTTTTTTCCCACTGTTCAATGATGATTCTTGGAACAGTACATCATTCTTGGTGTGAATATGGAAACTGAGACAATAAAAAATGGAAAATGAACTGCCTACTTATATTATAACATACCTTTACAGCATGCAACATGTTCAGTGATCTCTTGCAATGATGTTCTTATGCATTGTTCAAAAGGTTACTGTAACCTGAAGGAAAGATTTCATGGACTCTTTTTTTTGATGTACCTTCCTAACTGTACTCTTTTATTGTTTGTGGTTTTGATGACAGTGAACCACAGGAAGATGAGCATCTAAACATTTTTAAGTGGGTGGTACTGTATGTGTTAGTTGTGCACATTGTGTTCCCTTACTGTCATTGCTCTCAGAGTATAACATACCTTTACAGCATGCCAAATGTTCAGTGATCTCTTGCAATGATGTTCTTATGCATTGTTCAAATTGTACGTTACTTTTGAAATTCTATAAATTTTAACACTAATTATTATTTGCATTTTTTTATACAGAAGATGGCACCACGTATTGAAGACGTGTACTTTTATTATTAGTTCTTCTAGTGTTGTTCCCTAACTTCCCAATTTTAAGGTACACACACAAGCACATGCTCATAAAGCTATTAACACACCCAGGCACACACCTGTACAGCCACTCACACACCTAGGTACACACAGATTCAGGCACTCACACACACTCACAGACACACACTGATACACCTACTGACACACCTAGGCATTCACTGATGCAGACACTGAAACACTCAAGCACACACCGATACAGACACTAACAAACCCAAACAGACTCTAATACACCCACTGACACAACCATGTACACTCCTATACAGTCACTGCCACACCCAGGCATATACCCAGGCATACACTGCCATACCCAGGCATACACCAATGGAAACACTGACACAGTCAGGTATAAACCAAAGCAGACACTGACACACCCAGCTAAACACTAATGCATCCAATACCACGCCCAGTCACTCACTGATGCATTCACTGACACACCCAGGGAAATACCAATGCATACGCTGTCAAAGCCAGGCAAACAGTAATGCAGACACTTGCACACCCATCCAAACACTAATTCATCCAATACCATGCTCAGCCACACACTGATGCAAACACTGACACACCCAGGGAAATACCAATGCATACACTGACAAAGCCAGGCAAACAGTAATGCAGATACTGGCACACACATCAAAACACTAATGCTTCCAATAACAAACCCAGGCACACACTGACACACACACTGACATACCCAGGGACATACCAATGCATTCACTGACACACCCAGGCATACAGTAATGCAGACACTGACACACACAGCCAAACACTAATGCATCCAATAACACACCAATGCATTAAATGATGCATACACCAATATACCAAGGTCAAAACTGATGTATACACTAACACACACCAAAGAACACTCACCCATATACTAACACAATCAGACACACAGATGCATATACAGACACACCTAGGGATACACTCACATACACTCTAACACACCCAGGCGCACACTCATGCATAAACTAACACACCCAGGCACAAACACACATGTACACTAACACACTTAGGTGCACAATCATGCATACACTAACACACCCAGGCACACACTGATGCATACACTGACACAGCCAGGCACAAAATGATTCATAAAGAGACACAACCAGGTGCACAATCATGCATACACTAATACACCCAGGCACACACTGATGCATATACTGATGCATACACTAACACACCCAGGCACATAATTATGCAATATACTAACACACCCAGGCACAAATTCACATATACAATAGCACACCCAGGCGCACTCTCCCCCATATACTAACACACCGAGGCTCACACTGATATATACACTAACAAACCCAGGCACAGACTGATGCATAGACCAATATACCCAGGATCACACTGATGTATACACTAACACACACAGAAGCATACTCATACATACACTAACACACCCAGTCACATACTGATGTATAAACTAACACACTCAGGTGCACACTCATGCATACACTAACACATGGCACACACTCACTTATACAATAGCACACCCAGATGCACATTCATCCATACACTAACACAACCAGGCACACATTGATACATACACTAACACACTCAGGCAGACATTCACATATACACTAACACACCCAGGCACACACTCACACAGCCACTCACACACACAATCACCCACTTCTAAATGCACTCACACAGGCAATCATTCACACATACAGGAAGTCCCACTCCCACTCACACACCCAGCCAGCAACTCATATACTCACTCACTCATCCATACACTCACTGACACACCACAAGGCATAACAAGACATATTCACGCTGTTACAAACATACATATACCATATCATTTTTCCTTCTTAAACTAAAATAGTTGGTTCGAAGAAGAACCATTTTTGTTTTTTTAAATGTATTGTTTCTTTTTGGGATTTTTTACCAATTTTGTTTTTATTTTGGTGCTTTGTTTAAAAAAAACTACAAAACATAGCTTAGAGAACAAAATGCACAAAAGTTGTGCAACAAATCTTGTAAAAGAAAAAAATAAACTAACACTTGTGAGTGTTGAAAATTTCAACCAGAGCAGGGATTGACTGCTCACCCATACTTAAAATGTATTTGCAATGTAAACAAATTTGTCCCAGTATTGCAAACTCTGGAGCTGTTGGTGGTACATCTGATGACACTTGAGAAGTCGAAGACATGCCTGGATGTGGGTCATCTGCTACAGGTGTTGCTTGCTGGCTCTTCTCACGCTCTTTCAAAGCATGTTTAAGGTGCTTTGAATGTATCATATTTTGGTACCTCAGCATACTTGAAGTACCACAAGAATACTTCTTGGAAGTTACTGTCAATAATATCTTTTGGCAAAGCATGCACTTCACCTTCTGAGCTACTATTTTTTTTCCCGGATGGTATGCTGAAGAATTTCCAAGCAACACTTTCCATTTTAGGTGTTGATTCTTCTTCTGATGTAGAACTTCTGTTGTCCTGTGGCAGATTTTCAGGAGCAAATGCCTTTTTGTTTATAAAAAATCAAAAGTAAAACACCAAAGCCAAAACAAACCTATTGGTAGAGATGTAGAAATGTGAAAAATAACAGCCACACCTGAAGGTTGGAGAAAATAGTAGGAACCTTCCTCTGTTAGTGAACCAGTCAAATCCATTTATTTCTGTGTCAAATGGAATTTGCTATGGCTTCACAATGAAATCGTGAAGTCATTGCGAGTCCCAAAAATGTACTTCAGAAGTATAGTGTACTACAGTGTATTTCCAATTTCTTACATATATAATCAAAAAAAATTACACAATACCACGGTAATACCTGGAAACATGTTACTCACAAAAATTGAAAAAAAAAATACGCTTTAACACTAACACATTATGTTTAAGGGGACGTATAGTGTATTTCAATGTTCTTTTTCGTTTTTAACATATTTTTTATTTTTTTTTATTTTACACAATCCGTGTTCTGAGTTTTAAGGTGAAATATAGTATAGTACTGTCCACTTAAAAAAAATGTCAAACAATTAAATATGTAAAAAAAAATAAAACATTGTACAACACTATATTTCAACTGTTCTGTGCCCCATTGCTTGATTCTGTGCCCCGTTTTCTTCTGCTATTGCCCCCTCTAATTCTGTGCCCCGTTTGCTGACTTCCGTGCCCTCTTGATCCCTGCCCCTGCTCGTCTCCTTCCCGCGGTCGCTCCGCTCCGCTTCCCTGCCCCCGTCCCCGCCGCTGCTTCCCCTGCGGCCCACCCCCTCCGTGCCCATTCGCTGCCCCTGCAAACACACCTCCCGCCCCCCAGCTGCTCCTCCCTCCCCTGCACCCCATATATGGCAGCCGTTGCGCGGTGAGGAGAGCGACCCTTGACCTTCCTGGTAGGTCGCTCCCCCCCCCGCTCCAGCTCCACCTGCACCCCCACTGAGGTGTACTGATCACCGCCGAAGTCGAGGCCCTCCACCACCCGCAGGCTCCACCTGTGCCTTATCCCTGGTTGCCAGTTTTGGCCTTGGTTTGTATCCGCTCTACTGTGCCTCTCTCTGCCTGTCCGCTCCTCTTCTGTGTCTCCCTGCCCCACGCTCGCCGTTCTGTTCTGTGCCCCGTTTTCATCTGCTGTTGCCCCCTTTGATTCTGTGCCGCTTGTTTTCCTGCTGCTGACCCCTCTGATTCTGTGCCCCGTTTGCTGACTTCCGTTCCCTCTTGATCCCTGCCCCTGCCCGTCTCCTTCCCGCGGTTGCTCCGCTACGCTTCCCTGCGCCCGTCCCCGCCGCTGCTTCCCCTGTGGCCCCACCCCTTCTGCGCCCATTCGCTGCCCCTGCAAACACACCTCCCGCCGACCAGCTGCTCTTCCCTCCCCTCCTCCCCATATATGGCGGCCACTGTGCGGCCGCACCGCTGGCACGCCAATGGCGCGCCTAAGGCAAGCCCGTCTCGCCCGGCCACGCCCGTCTGTGCCTGGACCGCGCCCAGCACCAGAACCTCTGCCCCCCGCACTAGCCACGAAGACCGCCTCCGCTACGATGCCAACACCCTCGTCGCTCTCAACCCAGGAAGGACCCACACCTGCTGCAAGTCCGCCCCGAAGCGCACCCACCGTCCCTTCACCTGCCTGAACTGCAGCTTCTCCTGCCGTGAAGGCACCGAGACACCCGCCACGACAGAACCCAACTGACTAAGATGCATCCTGATAAACACCCGCTCCACACGCAAACACGCCATCGAGCTCTGGGACCTACTCGACACCGCATCCCCGAACGTCGCCTTCCTGACCGAGATCTGGATGAACGAAGCCTCCTCACCAGACATCGCCATAGCCATCCCCGACGGGTACATGATCACCCACAGAGACCGCACCGACGGGGCCGGCGGAGGAATCGCCATCATCCACAAAGACACCATCGGGGTCTCAACAAACACCAACGACACCCTCAGCACCGTGGAACACATGCACTTCCAGATCCACACGGACCCCAAGACCACCCTAAGAGGCACCTTCATCTACAGACCGCCAGGACCCTGGCCTCAATTCTTCAACTCCATTGCCGACCTCATCAGCACGCACGCGCTCACCTCCACCAACTACGTCCTCCTCGGAGACCTGAACTATCATCTGGAGAACAACAACGACAACAACTCCTCCACCCTGATCGACAACCTCGCCAACCTCGGACTTAAACAGCTCGTCACGATGCCGACCCACATCGCTGGTCACACACTTGATGCCATCTTCTCCTGAAACCCCCACATCACCTTCAGCCACCGCCTCTGAACTCACCTGGACAGACCACCACTGCATCCACTTCTCCTTCCGAAAACTCCCCACACACCACCGCACCCTACAGATCCCCCGCCGCTGCTGGGGCAAAGTCACTGAGGAACAACTACAGACAAGCCTCGCACTCAACCCTCCGACCAATCGCACCAACCCCAATAATGGTGCACTCACATTCAAAAGCTGGATGAACGACTGTGCCAACATCGTAACCCCGCTGAAAAAACCCACCAACAGAGAGGCCAGAAAAAAAAGCCAGCTGGTTCACCCTGGAACTCCTCGCCTCAAAGCGCACCTGCCGGAAATTGGAGAACATATGGCATAGTGACAAGACGCCGGACAGCCGCGCTGCCCACAAAGACACCATCCGCAGCCACCACCACCTCATCAGGACCGCCAAAAGGACCTCCTTCACAGACCGCCTTGACAACAACGCACACAACAGCAAGGAGCTCTTCAACATCGTGAATGAACTCTCCAACCCCAGCTCCAATGCCAACAACATCCTGCCATCGCAAGCCCTGTGCGACTCCCACGCCACCTTCTTTCACCGAAAAATCACCGACATCCATGACAGTTTAAAACTCCAGCCAACCCTACGGGCCGCGCTGCACCGGACCCACCGCACCCCACCGTCCAAGACTCCCTGACAAACTGGGCCAACGTGAGCATCAAGGACACGATCAAGATCATGGACACAATCCACTCCGGATCCCCGTCCGACCCTCTCCCACACCACATCTTCAACAAAGCCAGCAATTCCATCGCACCCCACCTGCGCAACATCATCAACCTTTCCTTCAAGACCGCTACCTTCCCTGAGAACTGGAAGCACACAGAGATCAATGCCCTACTGAAGAAACCCAAGGGGGATCCGAGCGACCTCAAGAACTTCCGGCCCATCTCCCTGCTTCTGTTCCCAGCAAAGGTCATCGAGAAGATAGTTAACATCCAGCTCACCAGTCACCTTGAAGACAACGACATCCTGGACCCCTCCCAATCAGGATTCCGCAGCAACCACAGCACCAAAACCGCCCTCATCGCCGCCACAGACGACATCAAGATCCTTCTAGACAACAGCGAGACGGTGGCCCTCATCCTCCTAGATCTCTCCGCCGCCTTCGACACCGTCTGCCACCTCACCCTACGCACGCGCCTCCAAGGCGCAGGGATCTGGGAGAAGGCCTTGGACTGGACCACCTCCTTCCTCTCCGGCAGGACTCAGAGAGTCTGCCTCCCCCGTTCGGGTCCGAGGCCTCCGAGATCATCTGCGGCGTCCCACAGGGATCCTCCCTCAGCCCCACGCTGTTCAACGTCTACATGGCACCACTAGAACGCATCGCCCGACAGCACGACCTCAACATAATCTCCTATGCCGACAACACTCAGCTGATCCTCTCCCTCACCAAGGATCCTCTCACCGCCAAATCCAACCTCCACCAGGGAATGAAGGCCGTCGCCGACTGGATGACGGAAAGCCGACTTAAGCTGAACTCAGACAAGACGGAGATCGTCATCCACAGGCCCAACCCCTCAACATGGGATGACTCCTGGTGGCCCGCATCACTGGGGACCCCCCGGCCCTACCAACCATGCACGCAACCTGGGAGTCATCCTCGACTCGAAACTCACCATGACCAAACAAGTCAACGCAGTCTCCTCCACCTGCTTCAACACGCTCCGCATGCTCCACAAGATCTACAGATGGATCCTGACAAACATGAGGAAAACAGTCACCCAGACCCTAGTCAGCAGCAGACTCTACTACAGAAACGCCCTCTACGCCGGAGCCTCGTCCAAGCTCATCAACAGACTACACAGAATCCAGAACGCCTCTGCATGCCTGATCCTCGACGTCCCGTGCCGTGACCACATCACCCCCCACCAGAGGAACCTACACTGGCTCCCCATCGACAGAAGGATCTCCTTCAAGCTCCTGATCCACGCACACAAGGCACTCCACAAAACAGGCCCAGCCTACCTCAACAACCGACTCTCCTTCTACGTACCCAACAGGATACTCCGCTCCGCTGACCACGCCCTGGCAACGGTCCCGCACATCCGTAGAACCACTTCCGGAGGCAGACCCTTCTCCCACCGCGCCGCCAAGACTTGGAACACCCCCTCTACCTACGACAAACCAAAGACCTACTGACCTTCAGGAGACAACTCAAGACCTGGCTTTTGTACCAGTAGCAGCAGCACTTCCCCCAGCGCCTTGAAACCCTTGCTGGTAAGTAGCACGCTTTACAAATTAACTGATTGATTGATTGATTACAGTCCAAATTGCACACTAAATATGGTATGAACTATATATCGCACTTTCAATTTGGCAAGTGTGAAATATTGTTTACATTACACTTAGGGCCTTATTATGACTACTGTGGTCTTCAGACTCCCGTACTCGCGGTGGCAGTCTGACTGCCACCTCCACAGCGGTCTGACTACTGTATTACAGTGGTGGCCGTGGGGCCACCACAAGACCGCCTCCACTGCCAGGATCCTGCGGTTGTGGGGAAAACAGGTAGGAACCGTGGCTGTGCCGATGCTGGCACCACCGAGTAGATTCCGACCTACCTTTCCACCAAGAATTTCATGGCGGCGACCCCACTATGAAATGCTTGGTAGAAAGGCATGGAAGGGGGCTCCCAACAGGCCCCCTGTGAAAATCTGCCCATGAGGGTGTGTGAGAGCGGGCACATGATATGCCCCAAAAGTGCACAGTCGTGCATGTACTGTGTGGCATACACAACATGGTGCATGCCACACCGTGCACGAATGCACTGTAGGAGTTGTCACAGTGGCAGTATGCTGTTTTGGTTCCCCTATGAGCTAAACATACCCGCTGCCGTGACACTACCGCTGCCGTACCGCCAACCCTGTATTCAACTCAGAATCTGGCGGGCAGGTTCACCACGGGCTTGGTGGTCTTCCTGGAACCACAGTGGTGGCAGTCCTATAAGACAGACAGCCAAACTCCTAATCAGGGCCTTAGTCTGTGTTCTGCCGTTTAAGGGAAAATATAGTGTAGTACAGTGTTCTTCAAAAATAAAAATGTAACAATTTTAAAAAACACTGTACTATACTATATTCACCATTACCGGACTAAGTGCCATCTAAATAATATGGTAGTCCTGTTCAAGTGTGATGTTGAGTCCACTAAGCCACGGAATACTAACGGGGCAGCCATGAAGATCTAGAGGCTTAGAAGAAGCACATAGCTAGTAGAGTCTGTGACTGTGCTTGCTTCGCATAATAGTAGTCTCTATGATCAAAATAGGTCTATGACATCTGGCAGGTCTATTTGTTTTAAAGAGTGTAAAGGAGGTAAGGATAATTGGTACATAACCTGGCTGGACCCTATACTTTAGATGGGGTTTTCCTTGGTTGTTTAAGTCTGAAGTTGGCTGCAGAGCCCATCTTCTTTCATTCTCCCCTGTTTTATTATAGAGCGGGGCCTCATCTATACCCGAGGAAGGTTCCAGGGAGGTGAGGTTTGGACCTTGACCAATCAGGGTAAGCGGATACATCAGAGCCATTTGGGACATAACATTATGCCTGCTGGTTTCGAGTTTCCTAAATAGCACAAAGTATGATAATTGATTTATCTTCTTGTAGGTGATGATTGCATCCTGTATATGAAGGCTTCGCACCAAGCGAGGTTGTATGGTTCTTCTTTTTCATAGCGTTGGTTAATATGCAGTAGCTGCGTTTTGGTCCTGATGAAAGCCTGGATCACTTCCATTTAGGCTGAAACATGTTGACCGCATATAAGGAGTTATAGTACTCTACTATGAATCAATAGCGGGAGCTTGATTTAACTCCTTAAGGTTTTACTAGGTGTGAGGAAAGAGATATTGCTAAAACATCTTTTCACATAACCTTTTTATTTTTCTCTGCACTGCATTACATAGTTTTTTTCATAGTTTTTTCTATGTTGTTTTGTACACTTTGTGGCATGAATTGTTTGCCTTGGTGGGGAATGGCATCCACATAGAGCATATGAGCTCGCCACGTAGGAGACCCTTACGATTTAACGGTCATCCTCATGGATGTGGCAGATTACCACGTGATAACAATGACTTACAGGGCTTGACAATTTAGCTCTATCACATGATATAATTTGATGGCAATCATGCTCAGCTCGGATTGCCAGGGATAAAAGAAAACCTTCCGTTAGCATATACATTACCTTCTGTGTTTCTTTTTAGACCCCCGGTCCCTTTCATGTAGTTGCATTAGTTTGGAATAGGGGATTTGGACTTGGGTAGGTCTTTAAATTATTTTCCCTTAGACCCTCCTTTCACTTGTTGTATTGATGTTCTTGAGCAGCTGTTTGGCTGCGGGTCTGTTTTCAATACTACACTAGTTGGTAGTTACATTCCACACCAGGTTAGTGGGATTTTCTATTATTCCTTTTACCTCCTTACCGTCTCTTTGGACTTTCTCCTGCTCGGTTGTCTTAGGACGCGTTCACTTTGACTGATAAAGATGGCAGAATTCAGTGGCTTAGCATACGATGACACAGTATATCAGGCGATCTTGGACAATATGCCAAGTATTTTGGACATAGCTAGTACTTCCCTGCTGGATGCTAGTAATGACTGGGGAAAAGTTCTGTTTTTGAAAAAATCTCACTCACGGGCCTCTATACATGGCGCAATAATGGCGGAATATTTACGAGCCAATTGTGCCCCTCCAGGCTTGATAGTAAATAATGCACCAAGACTTTTCCTAGAGGACAAAACCTTTCGAAAAGATTGGTCGTTAATAGCTTGGCGGTGTACTAGAGATTGGCTAATCTTAATAATTAGTACCGCTAAACGAGTTGCAGACTCTATCCTTGTAGAGATACAAGTATTGGAGGCACAAATAAAAACCACTGTGACAGCAACCCTCTTTAAAAAGAACCTGGAGGAATCGAATAAGAACAATAAAGAGTTTAAAGACTCGATATTAATGGCCAAAATTGAAAAGTTTAAAAAAGACTTAGCGAAATTCAAACATGAGAAAGTCTATCCTTATACGAGTGAAGATTACTCACCACCAGAATTTAAGAGCAATGGAAAAAGATATGGATCTACTTATTCTGGATCCAGCTCTGATGATCTCTCGAGTGATACTGAGGAACCCATCAATCAGCGCCAGAGAGTGAGAGGTAGAGGACGGGGTTTGCGACCGTTTAATCAACGAGGTCCTTATAATCCACATTTCCAACAATGGTGGCAACCACCACCTCCTTGGGGTTTTCAAACACCTATGTTCCCTACCCCCATGACACCCTACCAAGCGACATACGAGGACCAGTCTTTTTTAGGCTATGGCCCTCCAAGACCAAGAGGCAAAAGAAGAAACCCACAGGCTCAGGTTCATTGGGAGCCAAGCACTGGCCCACACACAGGGACCAGGAGCAATACACGGAGGAACTCAGCTCAGACAGGCCCATAGCAGAACCTAACCTAGTAGTAAATTTGAGTAGACGTACCCTAGCCGAAGATGAAGAACGGGTGCTAAACAGAGGTCTGGGTTTCGTCACAACATCTGATGGCGATCCTTTCCAAATACAATGTGAGCTTGCTAAGTTTTTCAGAAAAATCAGGCTGCACTACTTCTTCCAGGGAAAAGAGATGACCACAACAGAGGATACTGAACGGAACACTGGTTTAAGAACAAAATCCACGTTCAACCCCCCTAGCCATGCGGTCCCACCACAAGTTTTAGTCTTTGAAAATACAGTCAGAAGTGAGATCAGTGATCTATGCACTCAACGCCACACCAGCTACAAGAACTTACCACGATCGGAACAGCTGGCTCTCCAAACTTTAGCCAAACACGAAGATATTGTCATTAAGCCGGCGGATAAGGGCGGGGCTATAGTCATCTTAAATGCTGATGACTATAGAACTGAATGCCTCCGCCAATTACACAATGTGAACTCCTACAGGCTTTTGCATGATGACCCTACGAATAGACTAAAGACCACTATTCTAGAATGTAGCGAAGAGGCGCTCAATGAGGGATGGATCACAGCACAGGAAGCTCAATTTTTAAGAACTTCATTTCCTGTCATTCCCTATTTGTACATCCTCCCGAAGATACACAAAGAGCAAAGACCTCCGCCCGGAAGACCTATTATCTCGGGCCAGGGCTCTATTTTAGAGCCTCTGTCCACTTTTGTGGATTTTTTCTTGAGGCCTATAGTACAACAGATGCCGACGTATCTTCAAGATACCAAAGATGTACTGAGACTATTACCAACAATTGAATTCGATGAGGAAAAGGACTACTTGGTCTCTTTTGACGTAGAGTCCCTCTATACTTCGATTCCCCAGGATGAAACCCTGGAGACCATCATGTCTATTTTAGAGGGCACTGATCTGCATTCCATAACCCCGGTTCATTTCATTATGACACTGGCACGCTTGGCCATGAAAGAAATTTTTTTTAAATACGAAGACTCCTTATACTTGCAGACCTCCGGGACAAGTATGGGAAGTGTCTTCGCGCCCAGTCTGGCGAATTTATATGTGCATGCATTCGAACAGGAACACGTCCTAGCTCCCACTAATCCATTTTTGGCATCGATTCGCTTGTGGAAGCGATATATTGACGATGTCCTGGTCGTTTGGCGTGGAGACCTCGATTCCATCTCTGAGTTCCACCAATGGCTAAATGCACAAAACGAATTCCTCAAATTCACAGTGGAAGCGAGTAAGATCAGATTGTCATTTCTTGACCTGTCCATTTTTGTAACATCTCATGGCCTAGAGAGCGAGATCTATAGAAAGCCTATGGCGAGGAACTCGCTCCTCAGATATGACAGCCAACATCCAAAGGCACTCAGAGACAACTTACCTTACGGACAATTTCTTCGAGTGCGGAGAAATTGTTCAACAACGGAGGGTTTTGAAACTCATACCCAGCTCTTGACTTCCAATCTTTTGGACAGACATTACCCTCGTAGTCTGATAAGACGCGCCCGCAAGAGAGCAGCCAACAATCACCGTGAGTCCCTTTTAGAGCTTCCAACGCAAAAGCCTCCTGTAGATAGACTCACCTTCGTACATACTTTTAGTACACTTTCAAACCAAGTACAGAAGTGTATTAGACACCATTGGCGTTTATTGAATTCAAGCAAAGACAAGATTCCTCTTCCCTTGTTTGCATTTAAAAGAGGTAGTAATATCAAGGACAAGTTGGTGCATACACGCCCTAAGACACCGTTACCGAGACAATTGGGTACGCTCTGGGGTTTACCGGCGGCCATTGGCCACCATCCCTGTGGCGAATGCTCTATCTGTCCACAGACTTCACACTCAACGACCATTGATATAGGAACCAACAAACCTTGGACTCAGTATCATTTTACTAATTGCAACAGCAGTAATCTGATTTATTTGATCACTTGCCCGTGTAGCACTAACTATGTCGGGATGACCACTCGAAAAGTGAAGGCACGTATGTTGGAGCACAAAAGCACTTTTAGATGCAAGAAGCTCACTACAAAACTCATGAGACATTTCAATGAACACCATGGACCAGAAGAGTTTAAATGGACTGTTCTTGAAAAACCCGTTATACCCTCATCTGTCAGTGACATATCTAGATTTCTATTTGTGAAAGAGCAGAAATGGGTGTACAGACTACATAGTGACACTCTAGGCTTGAATGATGACATTCCCTGGGTTAGCCTTTAATTTATAGGCAGGCGCAACTCAGTCTCAGAATACTACATATTTGACGATTTGGACTAGTCACTATGTAATTTAAACATTATGGCTATCACGAGCATTTGATGGCCATCAGACAACGCAACGATGTACATCTCGGGACTACAGAATCTATCAGTGGCATGCCTTTGACAAGTAACACACCATTGGGGAGAAGGCTTACACCAGGCGCAGAATTTCATTTCCTTTTTTGAGTGCTGGATAACTCAGTATGAGTATTAGGGATGCGGGGACTATCACACCGACCCAGTGTTAACTACACACACTATTTTTTCTTCACATTTAGTGATATGTGGAGACGAACACGTATTGTTAAACTCCTTGCTCCCTTAGACAAGATTTGTAGTCTATTGAAATGGCAACACAAAGCAAGGTATGTTGCTTCTACCATCATGAGCTGACCAGGGGCGCTTCGATAAAAATGACTGCCCAAGATTAATAACCTTTCCCTCCATTCTTACTTATAGTTGGGAGACAATTGAACATTATCACCTTTCCTAAAAAAATCTTTGAGATGATGGTGCACCCTAAGATCTAATGCGATTTATCTTTGCTTAACTGAGGTACTAGACGATAAACAGAACTACAGGGCGGCTACGCGTGACGTCATTCTGTAGTTTGGCGGCGCCACGTTGAGCGACTCTGAGCGCGCGCCTCTTTAAACTACAGAAGAGACGCGTGTGACGTCATTATGTAGTTCAGCTTTGTTATTCCGCCGCTAACAAGAGCGCGCGCTTTCCAAAACCGGATGTAGACCCATGATAACAGAGGGTATTTAAATTGGAGATGTTCAAGACTCTGGTGCCTCCTTCCCTGAACTCGGCGGGAGTCCAGAGGTACCGACGGACAGGTCAGTGTATGCTTAATTAAGTGGGATTGAATTAGTTACGGAGCGCAACTAACACATATCCTCGAATGAGGGTCCCTGTATGTAGCGGTCTCGGAGCCGCAGCCGAGTGACAATATATGCTAGAATAGATGTTGGTATGAGGACGTTTATCTCACCCCTGCCCAGCATAAGTGAAGTATTTAGTCGTAGATTTAATGAACACCATGCTGATTTTGATGTTCAAGTGTGATGTTGAGTCCACTAAGCCACGGAATACTAACGGGGCAGCCATGAAGATCTAGAGGCTTAGAAGAAGCACATAGCTAGTAGAGTCTGTGACTGTGCTTGCTTCGCATAATAGTAGTCTCTATGATCAAAATAGGTCTATGACATCTGGCAGGTCTATTTGTTTTAAAGAGTGTAAAGGAGGTAAGGATAATTGGTACATAACCTGGCTGGACCCTATACTTTAGATGGGGTTTTCCTTGGTTGTTTAAGTCTGAAGTTGGCTGCAGAGCCCATCTTCTTTCATTCTCCCCTGTTTTATTATAGAGCGGGGCCTCATCTATACCCGAGGAAGGTTCCAGGGAGGTGAGGTTTGGACCTTGACCAATCAGGGTAAGCGGATACATCAGAGCCATTTGGGACATAACATTATGCCTGCTGGTTTCGAGTTTCCTAAATAGCACAAAGTATGATAATTGATTTATCTTCTTGTAGGTGATGATTGCATCCTGTATATGAAGGCTTCGCACCAAGCGAGGTTGTATGGTTCTTCTTTTTCATAGCGTTGGTTAATATGCAGTAGCTGCGTTTTGGTCCTGATGAAAGCCTGGATCACTTCCATTTAGGCTGAAACATGTTGACCGCATATAAGGAGTTATAGTACTCTACTATGAATCAATAGCGGGAGCTTGATTTAACTCCTTAAGGTTTTACTAGGTGTGAGGAAAGAGATATTGCTAAAACATCTTTTCACATAACCTTTTTATTTTTCTCTGCACTGCATTACATAGTTTTTTTCATAGTTTTTTCTATGTTGTTTTGTACACTTTGTGGCATGAATTGTTTGCCTTGGTGGGGAATGGCATCCACATAGAGCATATGAGCTCGCCACGTAGGAGACCCTTACGATTTAACGGTCATCCTCATGGATGTGGCAGATTACCACGTGATAACAATGACTTACAGGGCTTGACAATTTAGCTCTATCACATGATATAATTTGATGGCAATCATGCTCAGCTCGGATTGCCAGGGATAAAAGAAAACCTTCCGTTAGCATATACATTACCTTCTGTGTTTCTTTTTAGACCCCCGGTCCCTTTCATGTAGTTGCATTAGTTTGGAATAGGGGATTTGGACTTGGGTAGGTCTTTAAATTATTTTCCCTTAGACCCTCCTTTCACTTGTTGTATTGATGTTCTTGAGCAGCTGTTTGGCTGCGGGTCTGTTTTCAATACTACACTAGTTGGTAGTTACATTCCACACCAGGTTAGTGGGATTTTCTATTATTCCTTTTACCTCCTTACCGTCTCTTTGGACTTTCTCCTGCTCGGTTGTCTTAGGACGCGTTCACTTTGACTGATAAAGATGGCAGAATTCAGTGGCTTAGCATACGATGACACAGTATATCAGGCGATCTTGGACAATATGCCAAGTATTTTGGACATAGCTAGTACTTCCCTGCTGGATGCTAGTAATGACTGGGGAAAAGTTCTGTTTTTGAAAAAATCTCACTCACGGGCCTCTATACATGGCGCAATAATGGCGGAATATTTACGAGCCAATTGTGCCCCTCCAGGCTTGATAGTAAATAATGCACCAAGACTTTTCCTAGAGGACAAAACCTTTCGAAAAGATTGGTCGTTAATAGCTTGGCGGTGTACTAGAGATTGGCTAATCTTAATAATTAGTACCGCTAAACGAGTTGCAGACTCTATCCTTGTAGAGATACAAGTATTGGAGGCACAAATAAAAACCACTGTGACAGCAACTTCAAACCGGAACACGGCCAAAGTGTTATCTAAACATTATGGCTGTCTTTAACTTTTGTAGGGCCAGCCATTAGCCAAACAGATACTGTTTTGTCATTGGCATTTACTGCTGTATACAGCTGAACGACCTCTGTACACCATGGCACAATGGCACAATTTCTATCTTATGGGCCAGATTCTCAATGGTAAATGTACACTTTTTTAAAGTGTAGCATTGTTTTCTATTCACAATTTCATGTTACTATTAACATATTTATGACTGTAGAGAGTTTTCACACAGAAAGATATGACTGCCATATCTTTGTCTGTGCCTATATGCCCCAGTCGGAAAAAATTATTCATAACACACCTTTCTGAAGAGCAAACAGTCATAAACCTACACAAAAGAATATGTTTACCTATGTGAATCAGGCCCTATAACTTTAAATCTACTCAAACTATTTGTATTGAATGCTAAAAAGGACCCTTTGCACCTCTTAGTCTATATTTCTGTCACATCTCATCTAAATCCGCTCAGTCATTGTCACACTACCGTTGTTAAAACAATACACTTCGACTAAACACACTACTGCACTACACTTTACGACCCACCATTAAACTCCATGAAACTTCACTCCCCTTATCGACAATACACTCCACTCCACTCTATGACGGTCGACTGCAGTGGATGACACTCCACATCACTACACCCTATGACATGTCATTATATGCCACTCCACTCCGTGCCACACCACTGGATGTCACTTGACTCTACAACACTATAGTCTATGCTATTCCATTCTATGCCACTTGACTCTATGCCACTCTACTCCCTTCCACTGTACGGTATTCCACTCTATAACACTCTACTCTTCCCCACTTTACATGACGCTATTCTCCTGAACGTCACTCCACTCTACGCCACTCTCTGTACGCCACTCCACTGTGCGAAACTCCACTTTAGATAATTCCACTCTATCACACTCCACTAATGCTATTCAACTTTATACCACTCTAATCTATCTCATTCCACTTTACACCACTCCAGTCTACACCACTCTACTGTACACCAATCCACTCTACAAAACTGCACTCTATGATATTCTTCTCTATGCCAATCCACTCTATGCAACTCCACTGAATGCCAATCTAGTCAATGCTCCTACACTCTGGACCATTCCACTCTATGCTATTCCACTCTACACCACTCCACTCTACCACAGTCCACTCTATGCAACTTCACTGTACAGCAGTGCGCTGTACCCCACTCCACTGTATGCTAGTACACTGTATGCCACTCCACTGTATGACACTACACTGTATGACTTTCTACTCTTCACTGTTCCACTGTACACAACCCCACTGTACACCACTATGTTCTATGCTATACCAGTTTATGTTACTTCACTGTATGCCACTCCCCTGTACACCACTCCAGTGTAAGCTATTCCACCATCTGCAACTCCACTCTACTCCACTCCACTGTATGCTAATCCACTGTCCACCACTCCAGTCTACAACACTCCACTGTTCACTACTCCACTCTATGCCAATCTACTCTACACTATTCCACTGTATGCAACTCCACTCTATGCCACTTCCCTCGATGCTACTTCACTCTATCCCACTTTACAGTATGCTGCTCCAGTCTATGCCACTACAGTGTACACCACTCTCCTGTACGCTACTCCACTCTATGCTATTCCACTCTATGGCAGTGCACTGTAAGCCACTCAAATTTATGCTATTCCACTATATTTCGCTACACTCTATGCCACTCAGCTATATGCTATTCCAACTTATGGCACTCCATTGTATGCTTCTCTGCTCTACCCTACTGCACTGTATACTGTTCCACTCTACCTTTCTCCATTCTAATCCAATCCAGTCAAATACATGCCACTATACGCAGCTCCATTGTATACTAATCCACTCTACACCACTCCAGTGTAAGCAGTTCCACTGTACACCACTATACTGTATGCTATTCCATTGTCCGCCACTCAAGTCTACAACACTCCACTCTACACTATTCCACTGTATGCCACTCCACTGCATGCACACCACTTAACAGCACTGTATGTCACTCCACTCCACAATACTATATGCCACTAAACTATAGTACACTGTACAACACTATAGTCTACTTTACATTATTCTTCTGTAAAACACTGTACTCCACTCTATGACACTACCTCGTAGTCCACTCTCACAGACTCTGCAGCACAGCATACCACTCTACTATACAACATGCCACAACACTCTATAACACCTCTAACAATTTACTCCTCTGTATGTTATGCCACTCCAGTCCACTGCACTCCGAGGCACTGTGCTATACAAGTCACCACTCCACTATATAACACTTTAGTCCACTCTAAGCTATGCCACTTCACTCGCCTACACTGTACGACAGTATATGTATGCGTATGCGACTGTATGACACTTCAATATACGTCGCTCCACTCTACAACACTCTCCTGTACTCTTTAAAACTGCCCTCTATAATACTCTACTACACTCTGTGCCACTGTACAACACCGGATTAAACTGTATTCCCCTAGGCTGCACTGTATATCACTCGAATCCACTCTATCCCATTCTTTGACACGCTACTAAACTATATGCCACTCAATGACACTCCAGTCCACTGCATAACTCTCAACTCTACAACACTACAGTTGATGATAATCCACTGTAGGACACTCAACTGTTGTCCACGTCACTCCACTGTATAACACACTACTTCACTCTACAATACTCCACTTCACAATACAACACACTACACCACTCCACTTTATAACACTTTACTCCACTATTCACAACTACACTCAACTCCACTCCACTCCACTGTATTCATCTCCACAACACTAGGCTCTATGACACTACACTGTATGACACTGTCCTATAATAGCCTCTATGACACCGTACTTAACAAAATTCAATTAAATGACACTCAACACTATGATTTGAAACACATTTTTATTGCAAAATAAAAAAACATTTACATTTAATGAAAAAAACAAAGGTTAAATCTAAATTATAGTTAGGAACACGTTTTATTCTTTATATACAAACCTAACTTAAAATATACAAACTGGAAAAATTATAAAGTTATATTTATAGCTTAAATGTGCAATCTATACACTACTTTCAATTTACTATAAGTTACGCATCTCCGTACACATTTTGCTTGCATCAATTGCCACACTACATTACCTATAACTTGCCACTCTACCATGCACTGCGTTCTGAGAAATGATTCATTTCAGATGTCATAAGTCTTATTCTGACTACTATAATTTCACATGCTATAAGTTATATATTATGCAAGGGTATACCCAGTGCATGGAGAAAGGGCCAGTTATAGTTAATGTGGTGTGGTGATTAATGCAAGAAGAATGAGTATGGAGGTGTGCAACATATAGTAACTTGAAGATGGTGAGTTAATTATAAATATAAGTTCTAACTAGTGGTGAGTAAATTAGAAGTTTAAGTTATAAATTCAACTTTATAATTTCTCCATCTCCAGTTTGTATTGTTTAAGTTGGGTTTTATATATATATATATTCACTGATAAAACCATAGGTTTCAGGCCTGATATAGTTAGGAATTATCATTTAAAAAACCATATAAATTCACTGAAAAAACCATAGGTTTTAGGGGTGTTATAGTTAGCTGGACATTTCACTCGTATAAAACCCACCCAACCACACACACATTCGCTCTCCCATACAAATACTCAGTTAACTAATCAATAACTTTTATAGACTTTCACATAGCTAGTAACCAACTGGTGCAGCAGTTTACACAACAACTGACAAAGTGATACAGATATTCACACAGTTTATTCACTATCCAATATATTTAGTGAGACACTATAAATTAGTCAAGTAAACAGTCAATAACACTGCTACTAAATCCTCCATCCAGATATTTATATTTATATATCCACTCATTCTTCAATGCAAATTGCTATATGTATATAATACATATTTAAATAACGAACCAAACCATATTCACTGGATGATGTCATCAGTGATGTCATCAGTGATGTCATTTGAGATGTTATCAGTGATGTCACTGACCATGCCATGAATGATGTAATATGTGACATCATCAGCAGTGGATTGCGGGCGCGCGAGATGTAGTTAGTACAACTAACTATATCGGAGGAATTTCAATGGTTTTGTACGAGTGAAATGTCCAGCTAACTATAACACCTCTAAAACCTATGTTTTTTTCAGTGAATTTCTATGGTTTTTTAAATGCTAATTCCTAACTATATCAGGCCTGAAACCTATGGTTTTTTCAGTGAATTTCAAAGGTTTTTTAAATGCTAATTCCTAACTATATCAGGCCTGAAACCTATGTTTTTTTCAGTGAATTTCAAAGGTTTTGTAAATGAAAATTTTTAAATGTCTTAATTGTTATATTGATTTTTTTTATACTGATTTCCTACATTTTTTTAAACTATTCAGTTTTAGATATTTTATTTTTTAAATTACATTATAATTACATTATACATTACATTACAAAATATACTTTCTCAGAATGAATTACTTTAGTTTAAATACTTTGCAAATAGGCAATAGACTTTTAAGTACAGTAGTTACCGTTGTTGCAATGGGCAACACAATTTCAAACACAATGCAACATTGAGCTCAATGGGAATTTCTAATGAAATGCAAATAGTTACTCTATGGATTACTTTTCTAACCACAGGACTGGATCCTAGATTCAGTCCTGAGACATCTCCTGTAAACAGTAGCGTAAAAGCATTTTGGTTACAGTAGTTATTTTTAAGGAATATTATTGTATTTTAAAAGTTGACACAGAATTTTTTTTCACATAGAATCACCAATGTTATCCTATGGCAGAAAATTCCCTTGGCAGGTGAGTAGTGTTATCATTACTTTTCCTTACTCCACTGGTGCATCTCCTGTAAACAGTTGCAAGAATGCGTTTAAGTCATACAGGCGATTTTTAAGGAATATTTTTAGTTTGTGAAAATAGACAGAAACTTTTCTGCTGAAAACCAGACAATGGATTCCTATGGAAGGTTATACAAGTTACTGGTAAGTATGGTTAGAATTACTTTTCAGGGTCAGTGCTGGGCTAAAAGATGCAGCACTGGGTTCTCTCCTGATAACAAGTGAGAAAATCGGAATTCGTTCTTCGGATGATTTTAGGTGAATATTTTAAAGTTCCAAAACGCCACACTTTGAAGAATTTCCAAGTGAAACCAGTCAATGTTACCCTGTGGAAGGAAATTCACTTAGCAGGTAAATAGTGTTATGGTTACTTTCAGTGGTGGATTCTGGATCCAGCACTGGTGCATCTCCTGTAAACAGTTGAAAGAATGCGTAAAAGTCATACAGGTGATTTTTTAGGAATATTTTTAGTTTGCGAAAATAGACACTTTGAAACTTTTCTGGTGAAAACCAGACAATGGATTCCTATGGAAGGAAATACAAGTTACTGGTAAATATGGTTAGAATTACTTTTCAGGGTCAGTGCCTGGCTAAATGATGCAGCACTGAGTTCTCTCCTGATAACAGGTGAGTAAATCGGAATTCTTAGTACATCCAGTAAGTGTCACAGAGCTGCGGAGAAGAGAGATGTAAAAAGGGGCACGGCCTGCACCACCTCTCTGCAACGCAGCGCAGTGGCGCTTCCTGGAAGCACCTGGTGGGCTACTTGGCCCCCATGGTCCCTCAGGTTTGAAGTGGATTTTTTTTCCCAAATTAAAACGCACCACAGGGCGTGTTTACACACATCACGTCAGGCCCCGTCCCCTCCCTTCACCACTGTGTAAACGTGCCCTGTCACCATTCTAAGTTGAGAGATTAAGTCCCCTTCAATCCTAAGGGTCTCTAGGGTCAAATTAGCCCACTAGGTACCTCCAGTAAGTGCCACAGAGAGGTGTAAAAAGGGGCATGGCCTCTAAACACCTGTCTGCAGCGCAGCTCCCTGGCGCCTACTGGAGATACCTGTTGGGCTATTTGGCCCTCAGGGACCCTCAGTATTGAAATATAATTAATTCCCCAACTTAAAGCGTGCCACAGGGCGCGTTTGCACAGTTGTGAAGTGTTATAATCCAGATTCTCTGGTTGGCACAGGTAGGTACTTGTACCAAGCAGGGGACCTTTCCTCCAGTCAGGGTAAGGGGTTACACTCTATCGATAACCCCTGCTCACCCTCTAGGTAGCTTGGCGCGAGCAGACAAGGTGTTATCTCAGGCGTAATGGTTAAGCATTTGTGACTACATACAACAATGCAATGACACCCCCCACAAATGAACTTCACACTGGGTTATCAAAAATATACTTCTTTATGTAAACAGACTTATCACAAGACCCAATACCGTGAAAAACGGGCCCACAATACTCTTTAGATAAAGCGTTCTTGGTTAAAGCTTAGTTCAGGAGGTCTGAGGAGCGCTTTGTGCGCATCGGCCGGTTCGTGTGGTGATAAGAGGCTGCGAGCGGGGCTCACAAGCGTCGGCAGACACTCCGGGTGACCCGTGCACCTTACGGTGTGAAGGGGGCACAGTACCTTGGTCTTTTTAGAAGTTCGTCAGGGACGGCACAGTAAATCCTTAGCGCGCGTGTACGGCGCGATGTCCTTTCAATCGCGGCGCGAGCTCCGGCTCGAAGGGGGCCTCAGTCACGGTGCTCAGGGGGACGGTGCAGATGTATGGGGCGCTGGCTCTTAGTTGCGGCATTCGAGCCGTACCTTTGAGGATGGCGCCTTTGTTCTCGGTGTGATGCAAAGCCAGTAACACGCTCTGGTGGGGAGCCACGAACCAACCACTCTATGAGCCACAGCCTGCCTTCAGCAAGGGTAGGGGGGCCCGCAAAGTGGCACGATGCAGAGAGGCAAATCAGGTGTCACAAAGTCCTTCCTTTGCATTGCGAGCTATGGCTCGGGGGCCTTAGTCACGGTGCTTGGGCCGGGCAGGGGGCACAGGCTTGCGAAAGTACGTGCCGGGTTGGGAGGCGCACACTTCTCTCAGTGTCAGCTTCACGGGGAGAATGGCGGTTCTCAAAGGAGGTGAAGTCCACTGGTCCTGGGACTTCGTTCAGGGGGCAAGCTCAGCACAAGCCCTTGGAGACCTTAAACAGCACAAGTTGAAGCAAAGTTTATCAGCAATCTTTCTCCTCTCCTTTAGCAGCAAGGCAACCACTGCAAGCCAATCCCCCAGGTCAGGGACAGTACTCCTCCTACAGCTTACCCGGTTCCTTCTCCTCAGGCAGAGGTTCGTCTTGTAGCAGGATCTGATTTCTTAGGAGCAGGGCTTCTACATTTATACTACATTTCTTTTGTTCTCCCAGGCCATGGGGGCCCTTGCCTAGTTCAGTCCAGTTCTGGAGCACTTTGTTTACGCGATGCAGGCTTCTTCATTCAGGGAGCAGGGCAGAGTCATCAGACGCTCCACAGGGGGCAGAGCCGGCATTGTGGTGGCAGAGCACAGTCCTATTCAGAGTCCAGGTGCGCTCCTCCCACCCACCTACCTGTCAATCGTCCTATTCACCACCAGGCTACCTAGCCCTGGCCATCTGGGTTTCCCCAGCCCTGTCACTCACGCAAGCCAGACAGCAGATACACATCACGCAGAGGCGGGCTGAAATGGTTAGGCAAGAATGGCCAGCTTTCTAAAAGCGGCTTTTGCAAACGCGGAATATTAAAATTAACTTTACTAAAAGGTGTACCTTATTATTCTGAGTTCAGGCATACTAAACTCGATCTTCTACCATGTTCCCTGGGCCTGTTTAGATCATAGGATGTATCAATCTTAACAGCCCATTCTGGCCTATGAGAACAGGGTAGCCTTACAATAGTGAAAAACGAAAATGTCTGTAATTCACTATTAGGACATGCCACACACATCACGGCTTGTCCTACCTTATGCTTACAATGCACCCTGCCCTGGGGCCTACCATAGGGGTGACTAATATGAAGTTAAGGGAAAGTTTTAGGGACAGGCAAGTGTGTGCACTTGCCCAGTCAGCATGTCAGTCCCAGACTGCATACAGGTTCTGCTGTGGCAGACCTTAGATACATTTTACCAGGCCGCTTCTGTGAGTGGCACAACCAGTGCTGCGAACCCACCAGCGGTATTTGTATTTACACGCCCTGGCACTCCTGGTGCACTTTACTGGGGTCTGATAGTAAACCAAATAAGCCAATCATGGAATCCAACCAACATATACATTTTACATAGGGAGCACTTGCACTGTGGCACTGGTTGGCAGTGGCACAGTGCTCTGAGCGGCCAACACCATAAAAACACATGAGGCACAGCGACAAAAAGTGGAAGGGAGACTCACGCCAAGATGCCAGGTCTAACATGAAGGAAGGGGGTGTGGCCTGAGGTGATATGTCTGCAAACACACTCTGTGGTGCGTTTTAAGTTAGATAATTAATTCCTCCTCAATCCTGTGGGTCACTGGGGGCCAAGTAGCCCACCAGGTACCTCCAGTATGCGCCAGGAGGCTGCATTGCAGAGAGGTGTTCAGAGGCCACACCCCTTTATACAACACTCTGCAACATAGCTCCGTGGGGCTTAGTGGAGGTACCTGGTGGGCTAGTTGGCCCCCAGGGACCCTCAGTATTGACAAGGAATTAATTCCCCAACTTAAACCGTACCACAGGGCGTGTTTGCACACATGTGAACTCAGGCCCCACCCCCTCCCTTCACCACTGTGCAAATGCGCCCCGTGGCACGTTTTAAGTTGGGGGATTAACTCCCCTTGAATACTGAGGGTCCCTGGGGTGCAAGTAGCCCACCAGCTACCTCCAGTAAGCGCCACAGAGCTGCATTGCAGAGAGGTGTAAAAAGGGGCGTGGCCTCAGAACACCTCTCTGCAACGCAGCTCCCTAGCGCATACTGGAGGTACCTGGTGGGCTAGTTGGCCCCCAGGGACCCCCAGTATTCAAGGTGAATTTTTTCCCCCTCTACAAACGCGCCAGGGGGCGCGTTTGCAGAGTGATGCTGGTAGGGGGCGTGGCCTCCGGCGCGCTGTGTGGCCCGCCTTCTTTTCCAAATATTTTGGCCCTGGGGACCCCAACCCCCAGGGCCTGGCCCCTATATATTTTTTATTTATTAAAAATTCTGGAAGGGGGCCGCGCGGCCTCCCTCCCCAGGCCATAATCGGCCCCCGGGGACCCCATACCCCGGGGCATGGCCCTTTTAAAAAAAAATTACTTCTAGGAGGGGGGCTGCCTTGCCCCCCTCCTTAGGCCATTTATGGCCCCGGGGACCCCATCCCCAGGGGCCGGCCTTTTTTAATTTATTTTTTAAATCCCATTTTGGGGAGGGGGGCGCGTGGCCCCCCTCTCGGGCCATTTCTAGCCCCGGGGACCCCATCTCCCAGGGCTGGGGACCGTGGGCGGGTCCCCAATCCCCCCACGGTCCCAGCCGGCTCCCCGCATCCTGCGGGAGCCGGCATTGCTTTTCCACATGGGGAGCAGCTAAAATGCTGCTCCCCCTGTAGAAAAGCAATCTGCTTTACTATTTGGAAGAGAGAGCAGGTTTCCCTGCTCTCTCTTCCAAATAGCAAAGCAGTTTGCTATGGCAGGGTGGGAGCCGCGAGGCTCCCACCCTGCCATAGCAAACTACAGTGTCCCGGGGGTGGGCACCACGGGACTCTGCAGGAGCCGGCCCTGGGGGATGGCAGTCCCCAGGGCCCTCAAGGGCTCCAGGAGGGGGGCCACGTGGCGCCCCTCCCACCTTCTTCAAAGCCACGGGGCGGTGGTCCCCGGGGCTGGGGGGTCCATCACAGACCCCCCAATTTACATATATAGAGCCCCGGGGAGGTGGCGGTCCCCGGGGTGTGTGGGGGGCTTGAACCCCCGCACACTAAATTTACAACTTACAATAAATAAGCCCCGGGGGTGGTGGTCCCCGGGGCTGCGGGCGGCATTTTGCCCCCCCTGCAATGTTAATTACATAGAGGCCTGGGGGTGGCGGTCCCCAGGGGTTCAGGAGGCCTTAGAGGCCCCCCAAAAATTATCATATTAAGCCCCGGGGTGTGGCGGTCCCCGGGGCTGCGGGGGGCCGTGATCCCCCCGCATACATTAGCAAAAAGCCTGGTGGTGGCGGTCCCCGGGGCTAGGGGGCCTCTTTGGGCCCCCATAACAATTAAAACATTGCCCCCGGGATTTGGCCCACCCGGGGGCTAAATAGAAACGAAGCGCTTTGTTTTTTAAACAATTTCGGCCCAAATTTGTGCTTGGTGTGCGAATTTCGCCGATTTGTCTTTTAAAAAAAATGTTTTTTTGTGGCCCTGGGGGTCCTTCTGAGCAGGCCTAGGGGGTCAGGGTGTTTCTACCCTGCACCCTTTTCGCGTTTTGCGCGTTTGTTTCTTAGGTTTCTTGTGCCTCAGTAGAAGGCTGCCAACACTTCCTGATTTGACTGTTGACAGCCAATTAGAATACAGCTCGTGCACGGCAGGGTGCGCTTAGGCTGCGCTTATGGTACGCGGACCCTCCGAGGCCATAGATATATATGTACTTTCAATTGTAATTTTCTCAGGAACTACTGAACAGATTTACACCATTGAAGCAAAAGGCACGAGTCTGAACTAAGGACTACCTCTTTACCAAATTTGGTGTTATTCCGTTCAGCAGTTCGGGATGTAAAGGTCCTATGGGAAATTGCATGGGGAAAAAGCGTTTTGGGACCCCCCTTTTTTCTCGGCCCCCGCTTGACGAATCACTGTGAAGCTTTCAGGATAGGAGCGGACCAGAGATGGCCAAAGGTTTTCACATTTTCGCGAAGATTCGTCAATCGGCGCCAAAGTTATTCCAAATAGAATGTTGCGGATTTCCTATGGAAAATATGTCTTAACTATATCTACCTACTGGCGACCGCCAGTAGGTAATATATAAAAAAAATATATATATATATTTATTTATAAAGTTTCTAAATGTGGGCCGATAACACTTTTTAGAGCAACTGTACCAAGAAACGCACATTCAAACAACTATTAGCACAATGCACAGGTCATATTCAAGTTTATCACCACTGCAGGGAGAAGCTCAGAATTCAGAAATTTTACAGAAAATCATTCTCTATTGCCAATGTTGAGTGTGGTGAGAGAGACTGTTAGACCTGGCACCGTTGGCGTGGGTCACCCTTCCATTTTTGTTTGTGCCTCAATGTATTTCTGTGCTGGTGTTAGCTGCTCAGGGCACTGTGCCACTGCCATCCAGTGCCACAGTGCAAGTGCCCCCTATAGTAAAATGTATTATGTGAATTGACTTCCATGTTTGGCTATTTAGTTTACTATCAGTCCCTAGTAGAGTACACCAGGGGTGTCAAGGGCTTGTATGTCCAAATGCTGCTAGTGGGCTTGCAGCACTACTTGTGCCACCCACAGAAGCAGCCTGGTAAAATGTGTCTAAGGTCTGCCATTGCAGAACCTGCATGCAGTCTGGTACTGTCATGCTGACTGGGCAAGTGTCCCCACTTGCCAGTCCCTAAACCTTCCCTTACGTTCTTAGTCACCCCTATGGTAGGCCCTAGGGCAGGGTGCATTGTAAGGATAAGGTAGGACATGCCCTGAGGTGTGTGGCATGTCCTAATAGTGAATTACAGCCATTTTAGTTTTTCACTATTGTAAGGCTACCTGCTCTCCATAGGCCAGAATGGGCTGCTAGATTATAACACTCTATAATCCTAGCAGGCTCAGGAAGCATGGTAGAAATTTGTGTTTAGTATGCCTGAACTCAGAATAATAAAATACTTCTTTTAGTAAAGTTTATTTTAATATCCTGTGTTTATAAATACTACTTTTAGAAAGTTAGTATTTACTGATCTGGCCATCCAGTCCGCCTCTGCGCTGCGTGTGTGTTCTGCCTAGTAACAAGAGGAGCAGGGCTGGGGAAATCCAGGAGACAGGCTGGCTGCCAGGTGGTGGGTAGAAAGATTACCCCAGGATGGGTGGGAGGAGTACACCTTGACTCTTTTATAGACCTGTGCTCTGCCACCACAAAGCCGGCTCCGCCCCCGGTGGAGCGGCTGATGTCTCTGCCCTGCTGCTGAAAAGAAAGAGCAGAGTCACCACAACAAAGTGCTCCAAAACTGGACTGAGCCAGGCCCAGGCCCACTGGCGACCAAGAACAAAGGATTTGCACTTTAAAAGAAGATGCCCTGCTCCTAAGAAACCAGATCCTGCCCGTGACCAAGAAGAACGCTCTGCCTGAGGAGGAGGAACCTGAAGCTGAAGGAGGAAACGCTGTTCCTAAAGTCTGGAGGACTTGCCTGCAGTGGTTGCCTCGCTGCCAAAGGAGAGAAGAAACTCACCAAGACTTGCTTTATTTATCTGCTCAAAAACTTGTGCTCACAGCAATCTCCAAGGGCTTGATTGAGCTTGCCCCCTGAACGGAACCCCAGGACCAGTGGGTTCCCCGTGTCTCCGCTCGTCTGAGAATCGAGCCTTGTGCTGTCTCCCGCCGGAGTGCTCTGCGCACCTTCGCATCCCCCTCCTAGGGCCGTGACACCCAGAAGCCTGGCCGCCTCCACTCGCCGAGAGCCCCGCTCTACCTGAGTCGCTCTTGATCCATCGGGTCTGGCCGCCCCGTGTCCCTGTCACCTGCCTGCCTCTGGAGCGTGCTTGGTGCCCCCTCGCCCTCCCGCCAGATTTCTAATCGGAAAGCGAAATCAAGCCCCGGACGGCCGCCCGTACGTCGTAACGTATCCGGCCACCCCGCTTCGCCTCCCAACAAGAGTCTGACCGTGCCGCCGTCTGAAGTGACCTCCCGCACAGTCCGTGTCGGAGGCCCGGGGCCGCGCCTGTCTACTGAGAGCCGCCCGCTGATTCCGGATCCGGAGACCATCGAGGTGCAGAACCTGCACCGCCCATCGAAGACCCGTCCAACACACCGCACGTCCCCAAGTACAGTGAACTTCCTCTCGGACTCGGGGTCCGCAACGTTCTGATTTCCCCGTATCACTGTACCCTGGGCGCACTGCATATCACCGTGGCTGGACAGATCCAAGAAAGCGCTACAGAGCGCCCGTAACAAAGAACTTGCCAACAAAAGAGAACCGTGCCGAACTATCATCTTGTGGCTCCCATTTCACGAACGTTATTTATGGTCTTGTATTAAGTCTGCATAACAGAGAACCTTTTGCATAAAGTATACGTATTTTTGATACAACTTACGCCTGGCGTCCATTTGTGGGGGATCTGGTGATTTACTGTGTGTGCTCATAAATGCTTAACTGACATAACGCCCTGAGGTTTAGCCCTGACTGCTCGCGCCACACTACCTATAGGGTGAGCAGGGGTTGTTCTGAGGGAGTAATTCTCTTGCCCTGACTAGAAGAAGGGACCACTGCTTGTCACACGTAACGACTCGTGCAAACCAGGGGTTCCCCATTCTAACAGAGACCATGACCCACACTCAACAATGTATTTTAATATAATATCACACTCTGCTCGCATGCATCTCTCTCTCTCTCTCTCTCTCTCTCTCTCTGTCTGTCTCTCTCTCTCTCGCTCATCTTTGTTGTTGCCTATACAGAGCCAAATTTCTCAGCACACTAGGTAGCTGAAAAACATTTGTATGAGTACTAGGAAGCTGGCAAACATTTGTATGGGTACCAGGGAGCTGGCAAACATTTGTATGAGTACTAGGGAGCTGGCAAACATTTGTATGAGTACTAGGGAGCTGGCAAACAATTGTATGAGTACTAGGGAGCTGGCATACATTTGTATAAGTACTAGGAAGCTGGCAAACATTTGTATGAGTACTAGGGAGCTGGCAAACATTTGTATGAGTACTAGGGAGCTGGCAAACATTTGTATAAGTACTAGGAAGCTGGCAAACATTTGTATGAGTACTAGGGAGCTGGCAAACATTTGTATAAGTACTAGGAAGCTGGCAAACATTTGTATAAGTACTAGGAAGCTGGCAAACATTTGTATGAGTACTAGGGAGCTGGCAAACATTTGTATGAGTACTAGGGAGCTGGCAAACATTTGTATAAGTACTAGGAAGCTGGCAAACATTTGTATGAGTACTAGGAAGCTGGCAAACATTTGTATGAGTACTAGGGAGCTGGCAAACATTTGTATGAGTACTAGGGAGCTGGCAAACATTTGTATGAGTACTAGGGAGCTGGCAAACATTTGTATGAGTACTAGGGAGCTGGCAAACATTTGTATGAATTTGTATGAGTACTAGGGAGCTGGCAAACATTTGTATGAGTACTAGGAAGCTGGCAAACACTTGTATGAGTACTAGGGAGCTGGCAAACATTTGTATGAGTACTAGGGAGCTGGCAAAAATTTGTATGAGTACTAGGGAGCTGGCAAACATTTGTATGAGTACCTCCACAGTAGTATCGCCATTCACAATGAGCAAAGAGAAGGAAGTGTCAATTTAAATTCTGCTCACACTGCAGATGTTCCCACTGTAGAGAAGCGCCAATATCGGCTCTGATGTGCCTTTCTGCGCCCACCGTGACATTACATTATTGAAGTGAAAGATCACTGCCCCCACTCTATCAGCCAGCTGCGTGACATATGAAAATCTGTGAACAATTTTAAGCTTACTTCAAGCCAAGAAAGACTGCAGCTTAAGCCCTGCAGTTCTACTATGTTCAAGTAATTAGCAAGTACTGAGAAACAAGATAAAACAAAATAAAATGTTCAGCAGTCTTTAACCAGTCTCCAGTTAATCCTCTAGGCTAATTTCTAAATTCCTTCTGCATAAAGGCATACATCACAGCTGGCCCCATTCAGGCGGGAGAATCCCGGTTTCTTTAGCCAAAATGGCTTTTTTTTATCAGTCTCCCGCCTAAAATTGCCTTTGCTTAAAATGCAGGCATTTGTGGAAAATGAAACCCCTCTATTCTTTTCTCAAAATCTCACTCTTTCTAGTGTCAAAATGTTGCCATGTATAGAAAGGCTCTAGTTTTGCTGTTTTTGTGTGACTCTTTCCTGCAAACTTTCCACAGACTGTCAGACGGCAGACAGACATGGGCACAGTGGGCTCTGGCCCAGGGTTCCTGCCTTTCAGGGGGGGCCCTGATAGAGCCAGCAGTGTTCTGGATAGAATCCTGCCCTGATGAACTTGAATAATTCTTAAACAGGGTTTTAAATTCCTTCAATTTATTTTTAATTTGGCAGATGTGTGAAAGTCTATCACAGACATTAATTAGTGAAATGTTGTGTTTATGTTTCGTGCAGTATCCATATAAAAGTTTCTATTAGATCAAAACAGGACCTCACCTATTAGAAATGGGAGGGGGTCTCAGAGATTATTTGCAGTAAGTTGAGTGAGCTGCTGCTGTTATTCTACAATATTGAAAACACAGGTCACTATCCTTGTGCACTGCCAGTGACCTGGCCAAAGCGGGCATGAAAGAGCTGGAATTGGATCAAAAATTCAAAGTTGTTCTGAACAGGGACCCCCAAATCGTTTTGCCCAGAGCCCCCAAAATCCTCCTGATGTCCCTGCGAATAGCCTTGAGGGGTCAGAGTCGGAATGGTAGAGAAAATATGCGCAGATACCAAACCAAACGTTGCCTCCATTAGCCAATCCGAGAGCTAAAAGAGAGGTCCAAGTTTGTAAATCAGGGCATGTTTGGATGTGTAAAGACATGTTGCAAAGGTGCTTTGCAGGGTATGGGAGACTGCATGCATTTGTGCTTGCTCCAGAGACTGCATTCATTTGTGCTTGCTGCAGAGACTGCATGCATTTGTGCTTGCTGCAGAGACTGCATACATGGGTGCTTGCTGCAGAGACTGCATTCATTTGTGCTTGCTGCAGAGACTGCATGCATTTGTGCTTGCTGCAGAGACTGCATACATGTGTGCTTGCTGAAGAGACTGCATTCATTTGTGCTTGCTGCAGAGACTGCATACATGTGTGCTTGCTGCAGAGACTGCATTCATTTGTGCTTGCTGCAGAGACTGTATTCATGTGTGCTTGCTGCAGAGACTGCATGCATTTGTGCTTGCTGCAGAGACTGCATTCATTTGTGCTTGCTGCAGAGACTGCATGCATTTGTGCTTGCTGCAGAGACTGCATGCATGTGTGCTTGCTGCAGAGACTGCATGCACTTGTGCTTGCTGCATGTAATGTTTGTGGCACTATTAAAGAAATCACAGTAAACAGTAAAAGCTGGCCCACCAGAGCCTAGAACAGGCCGATACGCCCCCCCCTCACAATAAACCTACAGACCAGCCCCTTCTGCCCCTGCCAGATTGCCCTGTAGGTCAGACCTACACTGAGAGCGGAGTCTTTTCAGTTGCCTCGCGCTTCCTCAGCAGCCTGTCGCCATAAGATGAGCCACTTAGATAATATGACGGAGGGGGCCTTCCCGCCAGCTCGGCGAGAGGGCGACAGCGAAGCCTCTCGGCAGCTATGACGCGGGTCAAACTCTTGTCCTTGCAAACAACGACTGCTTGAAAGATGTCAGCTCAGTGCGTACACTTTGTAGGCTGCCCCTGTCACTGCGTTTTCTGCTAAGGAACACCCTATCAATCATCTCTGTTTTTTACCAAGGAAGCAGCCATAGGGAGATACATTGCTCAACACAGCGGTGCAAAGGAAAATGCAGCGTTAGCCTTTGTTTAGTGCATTCTATCACGTTCCCACAGCCTGGTGTATTAATAAAATGATTAAGTGCATTAAGAGACAGTGCTCGCATCGAGCGAGCCTCGGAGATACAATAAAATATAGTGGGACGCTAAAAGCACACTAGAGGGCTCCTTCCGGTAAAACAGCAGTATGGTTGTGGCATGTTTGTGTTACCGTGGAAAATGCTAATGTATGTTTTAAAAATGAAAATCACATAATAAAAAGTAGTTGTAAATATGAGCCCAGAGCAAAATAAAAGTCAGTGCCATATATGCAAGCTTCAGCCTCTTCCGCTGCGGTTGCGACAGTGCAAGACTAAAGGCTTTCAAGGGGTCTCAGCTCTGACCCAGTGGCGTAGCAAGGGGGGGCTGGGGAGGGGGGCCGGACCGCCCTGGGCGGCAGGAGTTTTGGGGCGCCCCCCCCTTACCTGCGGCTGTTGCAGGAATCGCCAGCACCCTCCCCCCCTTACATGCGGCTGCCATGGGCGGCACAAGGCCAAGCTACGGCACTGCTCTGACCACTTCTAGCCAGCAAAGGCACGAGGGGGCCGCACTGCTCTGACCACTTCTAGCCAGCAAAGGCACAAGGGGGCGCTCTATCAAACAATTAGAGATGCTAGGGGACAATGAGCACTAGTACACCAATAGTGGTCCAGAATGTCATAAAAACTGATGTACAGTCTTATAGTAATCACATTTACAGCAAGGAAAATTCAGACATCAAACATGGGACATATTTCAAAGGAAAGTTGCATTGCTCTCGCACTACAAAATGTGGTGCATGCATAGCACAAGCCTAAAATGTGATTTATGAAGCAAAGCAACACCACCTTGCCCTGGGAAGGCGTTCCATGGGAATTTCGTAGATATTGCCCCGGAGCATTCCCAGATTCACCAGCAGTGGTAGATCTGGGAATGTGCCTAAATGCTACTCCTTCCCAGGTGAGGCGTAACCAAAAGATATATCTTTAGCTGTCCTTGTTCCCTCCTCTTTCTATGTTGCTGCATTTTGCCGCTCACATAGAAAGAGGAAGTTGCCTCTCATGAGAAAGAGGAAGTTGCCTCTCATGATTGTTTTTGTGTTCGAAGGTGTCCCTTACTGCACAAAAGCAATCCTGCATGCAAACGCATTGTGGAAGGACGTCTTGTTTGAGCGCCAGCGCAGAGGATGACAGCAGCAGCAGCAGGCCGGTGTTAGTAGATATGGCTGTATGCTGTGTCTTCCCCTTGCACAATGAGCCGTGCATGTTTAGTTGCTGCACTACGTTCCCTGAAAAATGTGCAAACGTAGACATTTTTTGTTGCATATATTTTACATAGATCAATATGCACAGGGGGTGGCTTCATACTTTTTTGCAGGTATCTGTGCGAGAAAGCACAGTGGGATTCAAGAACTGCTTTAGGGCAACTCAACTGACGTGATAAAAAAGTGAGAGAGGCAAGGGGGTGCAGGACGTCTTTAACTGTACTATTTCCGCTGTTGGTGAGGGGATAGACAGTACATTCATCTGTGCTAGATTTAGAGGTGGTGTAAATATGATGGGGATGTAAGGCAAAGTGTTTGCCACTTCCTTGAGTTGTGTTGGCTGGTTCTAAAAAGGAAATGAGGGGTAAACAAAAGTGGCGGACTGACACTAAGTAGGGGCAACTCTGAGTTGGTGAAGTGGATGTGGGACTTGTGATGCTGGTGGTCAGTTGAGATCCATGAGGACAGAGGGTGTCTGTCGCATGAGAGGTACTCTCACATACAGTTGTATGTCATAATATCAAGGATAAAAATATTGATGGGCCAAAGTACCCTGGCCAACATATTGACTACCAGAAAATCGTGAAGATGCACATATATAGGTATGCATAGATTTAAACTTCTTAACTCCACATCTACACACCGTGGTAATATATCATCAACGTAAATGTATGCTAAGTATGGAAAAGCTATACTTTGAACATATATATACTTACCTTGACAAAATTCTGGTAGTTGATATCGTGGCAGGGGCACTGGGTCTAAGTGGCGCAGGAGGGGCTGCAGCACCCCTAGAATGGAGTGAAGAGTAAGCAATAAATCGGTCTTTAATTTTGCTTTTAGCATTTGCTGTGAGTTGCTGTGAGTTCCTAGACAGAGCTAAAATATTCTGCATTGCCATCTGGCGTTTGCTTCTTATTCTTTTAACACCTGGTAATGTGTACTGCAAAGATGGAGAATTGTGTAGTGTGAACATACTTACAAACTTGATTGGGCACAGGAACATTTAAAAACTTGTAAATTAACCCTACGAGTATTTCAAAATATATATGTAGCAATGAAGGTTCAAATAAGGCACATGTTCTTTTGCTTTAATTCTGAAGTGTGATGTAAAGAGAATTTCTAATAAGATCGCAACAAAGACACTTTACATGTGTGATGTGCAAAAGGCAAATTTGCACTGGAACCAGAATTCCAAATGTATGATTTATGGGCACAGTAAGAGATCTGCAGTAAAACTGCACAAGATTTTACATTTTACTTTATCACAATACAAAACCACAACATCACACAAAAAATCGTTGCCCTCCTCTTGCGTTCTTCCACCTTCTTTCTGCAGGCGGCGGGGCTCACAGCGATCTTGAAATGCAAATGCGCTTCACCTATGGCCCTGTCTTATCCCCACAAGCTGCATCTCCTGGTTGCAAGGAATATACAGCATCCGAGCACTGCTTTCAGAAAACACCTCCCTCTGCAGTTTAGCTCAAGAGTAGCGGGGGGGGGGGGGGGGGGGACCACCGCGGATCCAATATTTCCCTCAAAAGCCCATCCACAAAACATTCCTGTCCACTTCTCCAAGTTGAGGCATCTTCACACTAAAACCCTATCCCATCCTCGTCGCCAGCGTAACTTGGTGGCTCCTCCAGGTAATTCATTCACGCTCAAGATCAGCTGAATAGTAGGTGGTCTTTGTTTAACGGCTCAGCCATCTGAGTCCAGAACAGAGTAACTGTCAAACTCCAGCATTCCAACCTTTATACCCTCCCAGATAAGTTCCATTACAGAACTTGATGACACATAGGAAGGAAAACCATAGCGAAACACCACAGTGTCATTTATCTCTGAGCAAAGTACAAGCTAACCCTGCTGCTCAACAAGCTTCTAGGCCAATGTACACACAAACCTGTGCCTCTTACTGTGACATTGTAATAAAACGTAATGCATGGAAATGCGTGAATCAATCGTAACCATTTGTAAATCACCTGGGTGCATTCTCTTCTTTTGTCTTCTGATCGCTGTGCTGTTAGAAATAGAGACCGATTATTTTAGAATCAGTCTTGGTTCAAGAGAGTACGAAGGGACAGAACGAATGGACAGGCCACATCTCCTGTCAGTGTGAGCAGGAGCAACCCCTAATTGTACATATCCACTGACCTCTTTCTTCAGTGATTGATACATAGAGAGCAATAAAGCAAACTTCAAGATGGGTGCTGCCAGATTCAAAAATCCCCAAAAATAAATGTTACTAAAACAAAATAAAAAAAATAACTATTTAGATGCACCCTTAATTGTTGGATGAAGGTGCTATGCAGCTTCTTGAGATGTGAGAAGAGGATGCTGACGTTCTATGTATTGGACAGTGGTCCATTGGCAGGATTAGGAACTTGATTTTACTAGCTGCATTAAGGATTTAAGGTATGTTCTGTAGTTGTGAGGAGAAAAGGCAAAACCTATCGCTGATGCTGCATGGAGGAAATGGTGCAGAGTTTTATATTGACTGAAATTAGTGCTCTAGTGTTTGTTACTTGTGTTTCAAAGAGCCATGGAATGTCTTTTGTGGTGCAGAACAGCAGATATGTGCCCTCATGAAAACACTTAAAATACTCCTTTGGTTGAGTGCGTAGTGTAGTAATCCAGATTGAGGAGTCGTATGTCTTGTATTCATTCGAGGTGATCCTTTTAAATTTAGTCAAATCAAGGCTGAATTGTTTGATGGTGACTTTTTGGCCTAGTTGCCTTGTGGTCTTATTGTTATTTGTCCATAATGTTGTTGCATGGATAGAATCACAATAACATTTTCAGGCTTTTTATGGAACATTGAAGAACAAAATAAAGAAGAACCTTAAGACTAGAACACAGCACAGACTCAGCATTATTATCTGCCATCCATTATCCTTGGTATATTCGTAGGCCCCATTTTATATCTGTATAGCCCATGGCCATATCTGATATTCCAGAATTAGCTTCTGGAAGGAATCCACTTTCTGCTGCTAGTAAATAATTCTGCTGCTAAACATATTACATGCATAATAGTACTAGGGGTAGGAAGGCATATTAATCTTGCTTTTTAGAAGAACAATGTAAGAAATAGGAACAATGTGTCTGTAAAGGTCAAAGCCACATTTCAGCAATGGGAGGCAGACTCAGCCACTATCTCAAGCCAGGTATCCGCACAGTTCCCAGGGGCCTTTAGTAAGCTAGTTCTACTTGCCAGATACCCTTCATCAGCCTTTCATCTCTCAGAAGCTACAGGAGTCCAGCTTCCATGACTATTGAGAGCACTTCTTGAGCCAGATACAAGGAAGAGGAAAGTAGGTTCAGGCCTCAGTCCTTTTCCAGACAGGCACAGAAGCATCTATTTCCTATTTTTCTGATCTTCTTCAGTCCATTTGTGTTCTGAAGCAGTGCAGCAACTTCGGGTCCAATCATAACAGTGTGCCCATGCCCATACCAACCTTCACTATCACTACTCTCTCATAATTCTGGTACACAATCACAGGAAAATTCTCTTTGGGGACCTTTAAAAATGGCAGAACCACTTTGTGCAGTTTGGAAGTCCCACATTGGTATGTCTTATTACATCAAGAGAACTCCCCCATGAAAACCTACATGATAGTTCGGAGGCCAAGTTCCCTCCATTTTGTAGTGTAGACAAGTTACCTAAAGACCACCATCAAAGGTCTCCGTCACAGTAGGATCAAGCTTATAATATACATGCCAAATGGCCATTTCGAGCCTGGTTTCTGTATTATATTTACTATTGTTTTTCATTCCCCTCTCAACATTCCAAGATTATTGGTAGAGGAGAAGCGGAATTGAATTCTTCACTGATTTGCTGGGTGCAAGCCAAGGATAATATTTTCTCACTTGAAGGGCCTTTTACATCTTATCAAAGTGAAGGGTGAGCTGCACCATTACTGGTTAAATACTATACAGATTTTCATGCAGAGAAATGCAAGTTGTAATACAAATGGTCTGTGCAGCCGATCTAACAAAAAAATATAAGTTTACAACGTAATTCGCTTTTGTCAAACGTAATAGTTATGAAGTTTGTATCTATTTCCTAATTTATTTGTGATTAACGTGACTCTTATCAACAGGTAGACCTTCACTAAATGAAAATCTACTTTAACCTATTCAGTGAAGAGAGTGTGTGCCCTGGCACTCAATAGACATACTAATCTAAACAGCAGATAGGTCTCACTGTTGCATAATATGCAACTAGACCTTTCAGTCATTGAAGCATTACTTAGAGGTGACTTAGTTTATGTCAAATGTAGGTTTTTATAAAATGACACAAAGGTTTTTTTGACATCAGCTTCTGCAGTGTGACATACAACAATTCAGGGCTGCAATGGCAAACCCAAGTATATGCCTTGAAAACAAAGCATGTGGGTGATGTTAATGTCATGACAGGTCACTTAGGTCATTTAAATTCATACCACTGGTGAACTGCCTGTGTCATTACTTTGACCTCACTTTAAGGTTCAGTAAACCATACAAGGTTAGACCCTCTTTCACCATGTTTAGGGTTTAAAATACATGTATGGAGAATTGGTTAGAGGTCCCCAAGTGCCTGGAGTGACAAAATGCCAGTAAATCCTTTTACATGACTAATGGGGGGATATAAATGTGCAGTGCAATCAAAACTTGGCATTTCACTTTTGTGTCAATGGTGCACTTCTAGTGGCATTTTACAGTAGCTTTAAATAAAAGTTCAATACACCACATGGGGTTATGCAATGTATCACAATGTGTATCGATTAGAATGCACTGCAAAATGATAAGCTGTGCTAGAGTACCCGGAGTCAGTCAGAAAAGTCTTTATTTAACTCAAGAACATAAAAGACATGCATCTTAATGTTACACAATACAATAGATATAACATACATAAAAAAGCAACAATATTTAAAATTCAAAATAAAAAAACAGTGTGGGCCTACCATATTTTTTTATCTTAGTGTGGACTGGATGAATTTATACACCATAATGTATACAAGTTTAGATCAAACTAATTAGAGCTAGAACAATACCAATCTACACTGTCTTATATTAAGTATCCTCAAAAGAGTAAGCAGGAACGGTCGTATAGTTTCCAGAAAAAGAAAAAATGCAACATTGATTTAATGACTGATGAGTTGCAAAGGCAAGTTGCAAGATCTGATGCCTTATATATGCCTCTGGGATAACTAACCAAGAAACGGACTGTGTTGAACCAAAACTGTGTAAGATAAAACTTTTGTTGAACTTTAAAAATAAATCTCAAATATAGTTGATAATGCTTGGTAATCTCTGACCATCTTCTTCGTAATGATCGGTCTGCTCTTTTGCACTCTTACTTTGAGCTAAAAAGAGATTTTTAACAATCTCCTATGTGGATTTGATAATGCAGTCCGGGTTGTCAAAGAGGTCTGGCTTACATATCCTAATAATCTGCTCTTTAACGCAAAATAGCCGATGAATTTGAAGTGGGTTGTTGTGCAATCAGAAATTACCAGCGATTAAAAACATTCCTCTTTTTTGACCAGGCTGAGACCCAAAGCATCAAAGCGAGGATGTTGCAATACCATTGTGTGGCTATGTGTAGTGCTTGACTTACTACAAAAGTGTAAGTTACTACAAAAGTGTAAGTTACTAAAAAAGTGTAGTTCCTACAAAAGTACCCAGAGTCAAATTAGGCTTGTGAATCCAGGTCCACAAAACCACAATGTCTGGTGAGAATGTGCAAAAAGGTGCATCATCCTACACTATTGTATTAATAATTTTTTTGAATGGATCTAAGCCCCGCATATCCTTGCTCTGCAAAGGAGTTCTTCTGTTGATGTGTAAAATGATGCAAGCATGCATGCATTGATAAATGCATGGCAAAGTGACCTTTTGTTATGAAAAACAATTTGGTTTCTTTTCTATGCAGATGACTCGTGACTCTGCCCTGGCCCAGCTGACATAACTGCCCTATGCTGGAATCTTTGAGCTGTGCAGTTGGTGCAGACGTTTTTAAAGATTACATTGAATTGGCATTGCTGCCTCCCCTGCAGCAGTCCCTCTGCAATTCTTGGCTCAGTCTTCTGGGCTGTATCTGGGCATGACGTCTTACATCTATCCATGCTGTATCTCTGCCTGTTATCACACATTAAGGCTCTGGCCCACGTCCCATTCACAGTTCATTTCAGTCCTCAGCACCTCCTGAGGCATCCTCTTTTCACAGTGTCCACAGGCCATATGATGCTATCCTGGCTGACTATGTTACTCTTATCATCATCATCATCATCTCAATCTTTACTTCGACACATAGTCATAAAAGTAGAAAGAGTTTGACAAAAAATACAATAAATAAACAACATACATATACATCATGATGGGGAAATTAATATCATAGACTGGATACCTAGGACTTCAGGCAGTGATTACACAAGATCTTCTCTTCCTCCACATAGACGCAAGAAATGAAGATACAGCAAAGACTATTGGAGTAGATAGATCTGTTTTGAAGACCCGATAGGCAGGCATACATAGAATAAACCCCAGATTCCTACAAAGAGGGGCTATCCAACATTTCCTGATTTTTTTTATAAGCAGGATAAAAGAATAATACGTGTAGATCAGTTTCCAGTTCTGCATCGCAGCCTGGACAATTTTTAGGGGAAAGCGGCATCCATTTGCTTGTAAAAGCTCTTATGGGCAGTGTGCCATATCTCCACTGCATGTAGAGTTTTCTAGGAAGGTGGGGTCTAATCTCGCTCAAAGTCTCCCAAAAGTGGTAAAAATCTTTAAATTTTTAAAAAGCATATGTTAGAGTAGAAGATTGAGATTTCCGAATGAAAGCTACTAACTTAAATTCATAATAAGAATTAATGAGAAGCTTTCGGGAAACAGTAGGACATGTTGTCAACGGGTCCGACCATAATTGTGGGAAGCCTAGTGAACCTAGTTCCTTCTTCTCATAGCTAAGCCAAGGGTGTATCCCTGCATTTGGTAAGCTCAAAATTTCCATGAGTTCGTTTCTATATACCTGGAGCTCAGGAGTAGTCCAGATCCTCCGCCAAAATGTTAGAGGTTTGAGACCAAGAACTTCATCCATTGGTCGCAAGCCCAGGTCGAGTCTCAGTGGAAGTAGGGGAGTGCTAGAGGGGAGGGCAAACAATTGCCCGAGGAACTTAGTTTCAGTGGATGAAATCACTGGGGAACACTTGGTCCCCCAGAGTTCACCTCCATAGACCTACTCTTATCAATTTCCTCCACTTCCACTGCTCAGAGTCATCCTCCAGTCACAGTTCCTTGGGAGGCCTTCCTTGCCAAAGCTTGATGCAACCAGCAGCACCCTGACCCGAGCCCACCTTACTTTCCTGTGAAATTCACCTACTTGTTTAAAGTTATCCCCGTGACACAGCATCTCCACCACTCAAAATGTGTCCCTAGTCACAGTTTGGTAAAGCTAGAAGAAACAACTTGCACGCTGTCCAGATTGTCTCCTTAATATGTGCTCACCCACAGGGTCCACTTTCATCGTGAGATCGGCAAGTCTAGAAAGATTTGAAAAACTGCAAGGTAAAGCTCAAGCCCCCTTCATCCAACCTTCCCATTACTGGCAATTATGTTCAGGCCTGATTTAATTATGCTCGTGCAAAGGGATCAATTCGGGTGATTTTGTGTTACTCTTTTGCCATGAAATCACCAAAAACTACATGATTACGCGTGCTTGAATAACTATGAATAATTTGGCACAAAGGGGCATATTTACAAGTCCCTATCGCCACCACAACTTACATTTCAGTGACGTGATTGAGATAGGGGCCTTGCCTTATTTACAAGGCAGGGTTAAACCACTGTGGCTTAACGTTGCCTTGTAAATAAGTCTCCCTTTCACTCTGTTTTTAACGTGAAAGGAGATGGCAATGGGTGTTATGGTGGGCGTTCCACCGCAACACCCATTGATTTTGATGCTGCCCCCTATTTACAAGGGTGGCATAAATAGGAGGCAGTGCCAAAATTAAGACCAGGGAAAACCTGGTCTTAAACAGGCGAAACGAAGAGAATTGCTTTATTTCTCCTCGTTTTTCCTATTTCCATGTGTGCTGCTTTGTGCAGCAGACAGAGAAACAACACATTGCTTATGATTGTTTATGTGCAGGAAGGTCCCCCTTCCTGCACATAAACAATCCTTTTAAAACATACAGTTTTGCAACTTCTATGCGTGCTGCATTAAGCAGCACACATAAAAGTTACAAAAAAGCATTTCAAGATTGTTTATGTGCAGGAAGGGGGACCTTCCTCCACATTCACAATGTTCCCTTCAACACAGGCACCCTTGCGCTATGGTGCAAGGGTTCCTTCATTGGCGCTAGACAGCTAAATTTAGCACCAGCACAGGTGGAAATGCAGGGCTACACCATATTCTAGTAAATATGGTGCAGCCCTGCATTTCTAAAGTGACAAAGTTTGTCGTTAGCCTTCTTGGCTTAATGACATGCTTTGGCAATTTATTCTAAATATGCCCCAACATTCCTATCAGAGGAGCACAGGAAACAACTAATTTAGTAAGCATGAGTGTTTGCTAGTTGCTGCTGTTCATGTTTTGTTGCATGTAGGGCTGTTTTCTTAGAGCATAATTCATCCTCTCGTCCATTTGAGAAGCAAGAGTGCAAGTAGTGCTCAATGCTGGGTTACATTCCTTGTGTAATTCCGCACAATTTCACATGATTTTCTTGTCTTTTTGCATACTTACTCTACAGGAAATTACGCAAGTTACGATTACCCCTAAATATTTCCCCTACCGAAATATTACAGACATTCCTAGAAATTACTGACATCTATGCCTGTAATACTGCACTCCTGCTGTTCATTTTCAGATGGTGTCTCTTTTGCATGCTTTCCTGCCAGAACGCATAGGCAGGCAGAAACAATGATTCTGTCATTCAAATGCTGTACTAGTCTAAATGGAGCAGTAAAGTTTGCTTGTCATGTTAAGATTAGACCGGCCAGTTTCTTAATATTAACTAAATTCAGTGCTTAATCTGTGCAGGGGGTTGTAAGTGGTGGGGAACAGCATTCATTGCTTTGGAATTGAGTCTTACATTTCATCAAACAAGTGCTTACTTTCAGTAGGTGGATGGTGACACTAATTTTTGGGACAGACACCCTTTTTTGCTCAAAGCTATTTAGGCCGGAGCTGGACAGAGTTAAATGTAAAATGGGAAAATAAAAAAGAAGAGACATATGGATAAATAGTGAAAAAGGAAGAAGTAGTGATGAAAAGAAACTGCAAGAGTGAGAAAAATAGGTAGGGCGAGTTTGATGGTGGTTTACAGAGGCATGAGGTGAAATCAAGAATCTGCAGGCTTCGTATTCAGCACCCCAACCTTTGATATGGCTGGCTGCAGGCTTCTGAATAAACTTTGGCTCCCAGCACTTATTATTTTACAAATGAAGCACTCCATCAGATTTTGATCCAGAACAAAAAAGAGAGAGAAAGGCAGTAAATGGAAAATGAAGAAAGAGAAGAAGGTAAGAAAGCAATGACAAAGAAAGAAAGTAGGACTATAGAAGAATCTGCCAGAATGAGAGAAATGTAGAGTGGTGAAAGAAACATAAATGAGGGGGACTGAATATTAGGCATCTTTCATATTTGGAAACCTTCACATTCAGCAACCCCAGCATTAGGCAGTGCAGGCGGTGGACTCATATGCTCCAAAGAAAATGTTTGGGTCCCTTCACTTATTATTTATAAATCTTGCCACACTACATTAACAATAACTTGCCACTCTACCAAGCATTGTGTTCTGCGAAATGATGTAATTTCAGATGTCATAAGTCTTAATATGACTTCTTTGATTTCACATGCTATAAGTTATATAATACGCAAGGGTATAAACATTGCAGGGAAAAAAGGCGAGTTATAGGTAATGTAGTGCAGCTATTGATGCAAGAAGAATGTGTATGGAGGTGTGTGCTGTATAGTAAATTGGAGGTGGTGTGTAAATTATAAATGTACATTCTAACTATAATACAAATTTAAGTTATAACTATAATTTTATAATTTCTCCTGTTCATATAGTTTATGTTGGGTTTGTATATAAAGAATACATTAAATTTTACTAACCATGACAGCTTTAACCTTTCTTTTTTGATTAAATGTATATATTTGTTAGTTTCTAATAAAATGTGTTTTAAATCAGTGTTGTGTATCATTCAATTGAGTGTTATTAAATTTTGTAGAGTATAGTAAAGAGCAGAGTCTTGTATTGTGTAGTTGAATACAGTGGAGTGGAGTTAAGTGGAACGGTGTGAATAGTTGAGTAAAGTGTTACATAGAGGAGTGGCGAGTTGTGTTCTATTGTGAAGTGGTGTATTGTCGAGTGTAGTGGCATGTTTTACAGTTGTGTGGAGTGTAATACAGTACAGTTGAATGGCATATAGTGGAGTATCGTTGACTGCAGTATTGTGGAGTCCACTGTTGTAGAGTGCAGTGTCATTAAGTGGCATAGATTTGAGTAGAGTGTCATAGAATTGCATAGTGTAGAGTAAAGTACTATACTGTGCAGTATAGGGGCATACAGTGTAGTACGTTGTAGAACAGTAGCACAGAGTGCAGTAGAGTGTTGTAGAGTGTGGCTTCATAGAGTAGAGCGGAGTGCTGTAGAGTAGAGCAGCGTACATTGGAGTGTCATACTTTGGCATGGAATGGGCTTTACTGTCATACAGTGTATTCAAGTGGAGTCACGTAGAGTGGCCCAAAGTGTCATCTTACGGAGGGGCATCATGTACAGTACAGTGCTGTGGAGTGTATAACTTGGAAGTAGCATAGCATACGATGGAGTAAAGTGTTATAAAGTGGAGTAGCAAATTGTACTGTGGAGTGGCATGACTAGTAGTTTGTGTGAAACTGTTGTATAGTGGACTATGGTGTAGTGGCATAGAGAGGAATACAGTGGTATACAGTGGAGAGAAGTAGAGTAGATTAGTGTTGTACAATGTGCTACAGTGGAGTGGCATTTAGTGTTGTAGAGTGTAGTCGAATACAGTGCTGTTGAGTGGAGTGACATACAGTAGAGAAGCAGACAGTGGAATAGTGAAGAGTGGAGTGCCGTAGAGTGAAGTGGAATCCAATGGAAGAGCATACAGTGGAGTGGTGTACATTGGTGTAGCATACAGTCAAGTTGCGTATAGTGGAGTGTCCTTGATGACTGGATTCTCACACAGTGGAGTGGGTTAGAGTGGATTAGTTTACAGTGGAGTGAGGTACACGGACTAGTGTACAGTAGAGTTCCATATAGTGGAATAGCATATAGTGAATGGCGTAGAGTGGAGAGGCATACAGTGGAATAGCATAATTTGGAGAGATGTACAGTGCTCTGCCGTGGAGTCGAATAGCATAGAGTGAAGTAGCGTACCATCAAGTGGTGTACAATGTAGTGGCATACATTGGAGTGGTATCCAATAGAGTATGGTAGAGTGAAATAGCATTGTAGTGGAGTTGCATCCATTGGAATAGCGTAGATTAGATTGGCGTAGAGTGGAATAGTGTAGCATTGAGTGTCATAGACTGGTGTGACGTACTGTGAATAATCATACAGTGGAGTGGCGTACATTAGAATAGCATAAAGTGGAGTGGTGTCCAGGGGAGTGGTATAGAGTGGAGCGGCATAGAGAAGAGATAAATAGGTAGGGTGAGTTTGATGGTGGTTTACAGAGGCATGAGGTGAAATCAAGAATCTGCAGGCTTCGTATTCAGCACCCCAACCTTTGATATGGCTGGCTGCAGGCTTCTGAATAAACTTTGGCTGCCAGCACTTATTATTTTACAAATGAAGCACTCCATCAGATTTTGATCCAGATCAAAAAAGAGAGAGAAAGGCAGTAAACGGAAAATGAAGAAAGAGAAGAAGGTAAGAAAGCAATGACAAAGAAAGAAAGTAGGACTATAGAAGAATCTGCCAGAATGAGAGAAATGTAGAGTGGTGAAAGAAACATCAATGAGGGGGACTGAATATTAAGGCATCTTTCATATTTGGAAATCTTCACATTCAGCAACCCCAGCATTAGGCAATGCAGCTGGTGGACTCATAAGCTCCAAAGAAAATGTTTGGGTCCCTCCACTTATTATCTTGCCACACTACATTAACAATAACTTGCCACTCTACCATGCATTGTGTTCTGTGAAATGATGTAATTTCAGATGTCATAAGTCTTATTATGACTTTTTTGATTTCACATGCTATAAGTTATATAATACGTAAGGGTATAACCAGTGCAGGGAGAAAAGGCAAGTTATAGTTAATGTAGTGCAGCTATTGATGCAAGAAGAATGTGTATGGAGGTGTGTGCTGTAAAGTAAATTGGAGGTGGTGTGTAAATTATAAATGTACATTCTAACTAGCGGTGCATAAAATACAAATTTAAGTTATAACTATAATTTTATAATTTCTCCTGTTCATATAGTTTATGTTGGGTTTGTATGTAAAGAATACAGTACATTTTACTAACCATGACAGCTTTAACCTTTCTTTTTTTATTAAATGTATATATTTTTTAGTTTTTAATAAAAATGTGTTTTAAATCAGTGTTGTGTATCATTCAATTGAGTGTTATTAAATGTTGCAGAGTATAGTAAAGAGCAGAGTCTTGTATTGTGTAGTTGAATACCGTGGAGTGGAGTTAAGTGGAACGGTGTGAATAGTTGAGAAAAGTGTTACATAGGGGAGTGGCGAGTTGTGTTCTATTGTGGAGTGGTGTATTGTTGAGTGTAGTGGCATGTTTTACAGTTGTGTGGAGTGTAATAAAGTACAGTCGAATGGCATATAGTGGAGTATCGTTGACTGTAGTATTGTGGAGTCCACTGTTGTAGAGTGGAGTGTCATTAAGTGGCATAGTGTTGAGTAGAGTGTCATAGAATGGCATAGTGTAGAGTAAAGTACTATACAGTGCAGTATAGGGGCATACAGTGTAGTACGTTGTAGTACAGTGGCACAGAGTGCAGTAGAGTGTTGTAGAGTGTGGCTTCATAGAGTAGAGCGGAGTGCTGTAGAGTAGAGCAGCGTACATTGGAGTGTCATACTTTGGCATGGAATGGGCTTTACTGTCATACAGTGTATTTGAGTGGAGCCATGTAGAGTAGCCCAAAGTGTCATATTACGGAGGGGCGTCATGTACAGTACAGTGCTGTGGAGTGTAGAACTTGGAAGTAGCATAGCATACGATGGAGTAATGTGTTATAAAGTCGAGTAGCAAATTGTAAAGTGGAGTGGCATGACTAGTAGTTTGTGTGAAACTGTTGTACAGTGGACTATGGTGTAGTGGCATAGAGAGGAATACAGTGATTTACAGTGGAGAGAGGTAGAGTAGATTATAGTGTTGTACAATGTGATACAGTGGAGTGGCAAGTAGTGTTGTAGAGTGTGGTGGAATACAGTGCTGTTGAGTGGAGTGACATACAGTGGAGAAGCAGACAGTGGAATAGTCAAGAGTGGAGTGCCGTAGAGTGAAGTGGAATCCAATGGAAGAGCATACAGTGGAGTGGTGTACATTGGTGTAGCATACAGTCAAGTTGCATATAGTGGAGTGTCCTTAATGACTGGATTCTCACACAGTGGAGTGGGTTAGAGTGGATTAGTTTACAGTGGAGTGAGGTACACAGACTAGTGTACAGTAGAGTTCCATATAGTGGAATAGCATATAGTGAATGGCTTAGAGTGGAGTGGCATACAGTGGAATAGCATAATTTGGAGAGATGTACAGTGCTCTGCCGTGGAGTTGAATAGCATAGAGTGAAGTAGCGTACCATTAAGTGGTGTACAATGTAGTGGCATACATTGGAGTGGCATTCAATAGAGTATGGTAGAGTGAAATAGCATTGGAGTGGAGTTGCATACATTGGAATAGCGTAGATTAGATTGGCGTAGAGTGGAGTAGTGTAGCATTGAGTATCATAGACTGGTGTGGCGTACTGTGAATAATCATACAGTGGAGTGGCGTACATTAGAATAGCATAAAGTGGAGTGGTGTCCAGGGGAGTGGTATAGAGTGGAGTGGCATAGAGTAGACTAGCATAAACTGAATAGCCTAAAGTGGAGTGGCGTCCAGGGGAGTGGTATAGAGTGGAGTGGCATAGAGTAGACTAGCATAAACTGAAAAAGTGTACAGTGGAGTAGTCCACAGCGAAGTGGCATACTGTGGAGTGGCGTACTCTGCAGTTGCACACACTAGAGATGTGTATATTGTAATATCATACAGTGGACTGGCATAGAGTGCAGTGGTATACAGTGGAGTGGCATACACAGGAATAGCATATAGTAGAATGGCGTACATTGTAGTGGCGTAGTGTGAAGTGGCAAAGAGTGGGAAAGCATAGAGTGCTGTGTCGTACAGTGGAGTTGTGTACAGTGGAATGGTGAAGAGTGGAATGCCATACAGTGTAGTGACACATGGTTGACTGGCAGAGGCTGGAGTGTCACACAGTGGAACAGAATACAGTGCAGTGGCATAGAGTGGAGTGTGGTAGAGTGGCCTAGAGCACAGTGGAATAGCATAGACTGGAGTGGCATAGGGTGGAGTGGCATAGAGTGGGGTGGAGTAGAGTGCTGATGTGTAGAGTGGACTGGCGTAATGTGGAATGAGGTACAGTGTAATGGTGTACAGTCAAATTGTGTAGAGTGCAGTGGTGTGGAGTTGAGGATCATACAGTGAAGTAACGTACTGCAGATTAGTACACATTGGAGTGGATTGCCATAGAGTAGAGTGAGGTAGAACAAAAAAGCATAGCGTGGAGTGACATACACTGGAGTAACGCAGAGTGGAGTGTGTAGAGTGAAGTGAGGTACAATGTAGTGGTGTACAGGGGTATAGAGTAGACTGAAGTGTATAGAGTTGAGTGGTGTAGTGTGGAGTGTTGCAGAATGGAACACTGTAGAGTGGAGTGTTGTAGAGTGGAGCGGGCTAAAGTGTAGTGGGGTAGATTGGAGTTGCAGACAGTTTAATAGCGTACAGTGGAGGAGCACACAGTGGAGTGGTGTGGAGTGGTGTAGCACGGAACAAGGTTGAGTATACTGGCTTACAGTGTAGTGACATAGAATGAAGGGACAAGTAGCGGATTAGCATAGAGTGGCATGGAATGGAGTGTTGTGTGGTTGAATAGCACACAGTGTAGTAGCATAGAGTGCAGTGATGTAGAGTGTAGTGTGGTAGAGTTGAGTTTATTTTTAGGGAGAGGGGATGGTGCAACCTCCCTCTGCGGGCCTCTCAAGGGACCCAGGGACCCCATCTCACATGACCAATTTGTTATCTTTTTGCTCTAACAAAAGGGGCAGGGTAGGACTACACTCCCTGAGCCACTTAAGAGCTCCAATTACCACATCTCCTGGGGCTGATTTTCCTTTCTTGGGAAGTGGGACATGAGGCCTCTTCCTCGAGCCTCTTATGGTCCCCAGGAACTCCAACCTTCGGGCTGATTTTTGTTTTTAGGGAGAGTTGTGGGGTCTGAGTCCAAAGACATTTTCAGGGAGGGGTACATGAGTTCCCTCTGCCCTAACAATTTAGTGGCCACTGGCACCCCATCCCCCAGGATCAATGGTAGCAGTGTTCCAGGCTTCCTAACCCCAGAGACATTCCTTTTTGTTGCCTGCAAGAGTTCTTGCATGCAGGGAACACAAGATTGCTTCGGAATGGCTGGAGCAGATAAAAACTGCTCCTACCAGGCAGGAGCAAGCTGCTAAAGTGTCCTCCTGCCACGCCATATATGGTGTAGACTGGGAAGCCGGCAGATGCCAGGGGGCCCTGTGGCTCCCCCAAGGCCCCATGGCTCAGAACTGCTCTTGGGGTCCTCGATAGGAACTGGAACACCCATAGCATTATTTGAATGTCCAGCAGCCATAAGGCCTAAAAATGAATGTAGATCCAGGGTATGTGGTCCCCATGGTCCGTAAAAGACTTGAGAAGGGGAGACCACCTACTCCTTCCCTTGAAAATTAATGCAGCCCCAAGGGAGGGGGTACCCGGTGCCTGTAGAAGGCTTCGAGAGGGGGGCTGCATGCCCCCTCTCCCCTCCTAAAGGATAGTGGCCCTGGGGGATGGGGTCCCCGGGACCTAGAAAATACCTGGGGAAGAGGGATGCACACAAGTATTTGCTGCCCGCCGAGCATGGCCCACCCTGTGAGGTTTTCTTTAAAAATGCACTTTAAAAAAAAATAATGTAACCGCCGATTCAGGATTGCACCGCAAATTTGTGCCAACATTTAATAAAAAAATACTTTTGGCCTCAGGTGGGTCTCTCTGAGACCTCCCTGACAGGCCTAGGGGAGGCAAGGTATATCTATTCTGATCCCCTGTATGTTTTTTCACCTTATTTTCAGGACAGAGGACTGCATCCAGAGTCCCGTAATGGGTGCCATCACATCTTTGTTGATGAAGTGCAGCCAATTGTATCTTATCACTAAATTTGTCAGCTCCGTGGATCCTCTATGGCGTGAAATATATATTGCTTTTACTTTAATTTCTTGAAAACTACTGAACTGAATTACACCAAATCACATAAAGTATGGTTTCTGGACAAGGATCTTGCTTTCTGTCAAATTTTGTGCAATTCCGTTCAGTCATTTTGGATGTAGCTGTGTCTAATTTTCCCATGGAAAAATGAATGGGAAAACCATGTTTTGGGTCCCCCTTTTTCACAGACCTTGTTTGATAGGTCACACCAAAATTTTCCAGGAAGGAGCTGAGGTGGATGAGACTTTTTTTGAAGTTTTGTGAACATTCTTCAATTGGCGGCAAAGTATATATATATAAGCAAACCGAATAATGCCTTTCCTATGGAAACGTGGTCCTAACTATAACTACTCAGTGGCAAATATTACAAAATATGAAGTGACTGCAGTTTTTACCATTGCGGCCTGAAGCGTATTTTCGATGGGCTTCACTTCTCAATTTACAGATTTATTGAAGTAAAGGAGGAATAGCATGACAAAACCACAAATTTCCCATGCTTTTCTGAATTTACATCATGCTATTACCACCACATTGTTACTGATGGTAATGAACACAGACTTTTATACGCTATGATGTGATGCTATTGCATTATTGATGTGGTAGTAGAGAATCAAGAAAACAAATGTACTGTTTTACTTTAAATTAGATTTTCTGTGAACAACGTGTGCTGAAATCAGATTTCCAAGGGACTGTAAATTTTGTGAATTTGCATTCAGCTTTTGTCATTGCCAGGGAGACCGACAAACGTCACTGTACCCGAACGCCAATGACCAATGAGAATTTTTTTCAGATAAAGAGGAGATAAAATGTGCATAGGAACCACAAATGACAGTGCCATAATACAAAATGACTGACAACAAAAGCGTCTCGTTGGAAGAATTTTCACAAAAGGAGTATTGTAATTGTCCCTAGTTCACTGTCAAGGAGACCCGCTGTTTGCCTCTCTTGGCAAAGAAGTTCACAATATGATAGTTGAGATGTCAGAAGCAATTAGGCAAAAGGATGGCAGAAATCCCAGCAGAAAAAATATATCTTCAGTTAATTATGTTAGTTGTTCCCTAGCCAAATTTAGCAGGCGTAATTTGCAAATAATTTAATATTACAATGGCGTCTGCTCAAGCTCTTTCAGGGATCACAATGCTAGGCATGTCTTTGAAACTGGCATCACCTTTCAGCAGTACGATAATTGAGTCTGCGATCACAGTATTTTACATGGAGAGTCCAGCACACACCACAAAGACATTTTTTAATTTATAATGGAAAAATGAAACAGTACCTGCAGCAGTTGCTATGGACATCCAAAGTTTTCGTGTTATTGGAAGGTGGTATTTTTCTGATGAGATAGACCATATAAAATTGTCTTCACTCCATTGCATTTCTTTTCCTACGAGCGATGCGCTAGAGCCTAGATAACATAAATAACTACATACACCTCAGCAGAGTACCTGGTGTAGCCATCCATTCATATACTGCTGTGCATATTATGTTATGCATGTTATGTAATGTTACGTTACGTTATGTGTTGATTTGTATACTGCACTAATCACCAACATGGTATCCATGTGCTTATGTAGGTGTATAGGTGTGTGGTCCACAGGGTGCTTATACGAAATTCCAGGTCTTTAACCTCATCTCAAGAAGTGAGGTTGAGGCTCTGATGTGTTTAGTGAGATTGTTCCATGTTTTGGATGGAATGTAGGAAAATGAGCGACCTCCAGTTCTGCTTTTGCAGATACGAAGAGTGTGTGCAAGTGAGAGTGAGGCAGAATGTAGGTGTCTAGTGGGTTGGTAAAATGTATGCTGCTATTCAAGTATTCTTATCCTGTGTTGTTCAAGGCTTTGTACGTGTGTGTGAAGAGTGTGAATTGGCAGCACTTCTGAATGGAGAGCCAGTGAAGCTTCCTGAGGTGTACTCTGATATGGGTGCAGAGTAGGAGGTTGAATATGAGTCTTGCAATGGTGTTCTGGATTGTCTGGAGTCTATGTGGGACTTGTTTGAAAAAGTGTTGCCGTAGTCCAGCCTGCTAGTGATGAATGCATGCATGATGGTCCATCAGGTGTTTTGAGGCAACCACTTAAAGATCTTTTTCAGCATGCATTGCATGTGGAAGCAGCAGGTGCACACTACGTCTGTAGAGTTCTTGCATGGTCTGTGGGTGTGGGTGTTGGTCCTAGCTCTGACGGCCACCTGGTGAAGTCCCATAGGGAGGTGTTGTTGTCGAAGACCAATAGTTCCATCTTGTTGAAGTTAAGCTTCAGGTAGTTGGTTTGAATCCAGTCGGCTACCATGGTCATGCATTTGGTGAAGGTGGTTCTGCTGGTGGTTGTCTTGTCCCTCAGGGAGAGGATGAGTTGTGTGTAATCAGCGTATGAGGAATTGGGCGTTATTGGCATAGGGGATGATGATGATGTCTTGTGATCGGATGATGTTAGAGAGCAATGTCATGAATATGTTCAAAAGGGTTGGGTTGAGGGACGATCCTTGTTGGACTCCGTATATCAGTTTCGTGGTCTCTGATGTAAAGGTGGGCAGCCAGACCCTTTGGGTTCTTCTGTGAGGAGGGAACACATCCATTTGAGAGCAGATCCTTGTATGCCAATTTCGTGGAGTCTTCTGATGAGGGTGTTGAGGGAGACAGTGTTGAAGGCTACAGAGAAGTAGAATAGGATGAGGGCTGCTGTTTCTCCTTGGCCCAGGACGATTCAAAGGTCATCAGTGGTTGCAATGAGTGCTGTTTTGATGCTGTGGTTCTTTTTGAATCGTGATTGAGTGTTGTCTAGAAGATAGTGAAGTACTAGGTGGCATTTGAGCTGCTTGTTAATGGCCTTCTCAATCACTTTGGCTAAATAGGGGAGCACGGAGGTGGGTCAAAAGATACTCAGTTCATGTGGGTCAGCTGTGGGCTTCCTGAGGAGGGTGATGATTTCTGCATATTTCCAGTCATTCAGGAAAGTGTTCCCAGGTCATCGATGTGGTGGGGCCATGGGTCTGTTGGGGCCCCTGAGTGGATGGCCTGCATGATTACTGCTGTTTTATTTCTGGTGAAGGTTGTCCATTCAGTCAGGTGGACATTTTGGTTGGCTGTGGGTAGGTTAGTAATGAGTTCTCCTGGGTTGGGTGTGTGAAGTTGCTGTGGATGTTTGTGATTTTACTTTGTAGTGAGTTGGATAGGTTGGTGCAGAGTTGTTGGGAGGCAGGGATGTTATTGACTGTGGCTGAGGGCAAGGAGAAATACTTGACTGTTGAGACGATCTCCTTGCAATTCTTGGAGCTTCCTTCGATGTGGTCCACCAGTGCTTTTTTCTTGGTGTCTCTTATTAAGTGGTGATAGTTTCTGAGTGCAGCCTTGTAGGTACTTCTGACAGTGGTGTCGTGGCTGGCTCTCTATTTCCTTTCTAGATGTTTACAGTGTCATTTGGTGTCTGGGAGGTCTTCTGACCTGCTTGTTTGATCTTCTATGCCTGTTGGGTTTGATGGATGCAGGAGAGTCTGCGCAGTTCTTGACCCAGTTGTTAAATTTGTTGATTTCCTTGTCAAGGTTTTCTGTGGGGCTACATTGATCTGTGCTAAGGGTGCTGAGCCAGTCTGATTCTGTGATTTTGCCCCAGCTGTGGCTTGGTATGCTGAGCCTGATAAGGGGGTTGACTTGAGGTGTGTTGATTTGGAAGTGGATGATGGAGTGGTCGTCTCATGTGAGCAGTATGGTGGAGTTGTATTTGATGTTTTTGCTTGTGCTGAAGATGGGGTCCAGTGATTGTCTTGTGGTGTATGTTAGTTCTGAAACAAGCTGGTCAAGTCTGATGTAGAAAACACAAGATGATGGACTGAGCGCTGTAACTTTTCAGACACTCACCACCAGTCACAGATCTAGGTTGGATCCATCATCGTTCTTTAGATCACTTCACCACCCCAGTTCAGACCCAGCCATATGCAAATCAGTCTTGACCCTTTTCCTCATGGGAATAGCCCGGCCCGAACTGCCAAGCCAGGTCTTCCCTGGCCAGGAAACAAGCATCATGGGACCAGTTTCGGGGTAACATCCCTCATCAGCCAGACTAGCTTGAATCCAGTGGCAAAGTGAGCAAGGGACCCACGTCTGGGAATACCCTGCCAACTTAGGGCAAGCAAAGCAAACACAAGGGGATGATGGACAGAGTGCTGAAACTTTTCAGACACTCACCCCCAATCACAGATCTGGGTTGAATCCATCATCGTTCTTTAGCTCACTTCACCACCCCAGTTCAGATCCAGCCATTTGCAAATCAGTATTGACTTATTTCCTCATGGGAAGTCTGATGTTGCTCAGGCTTTTGAAGAGTGCTCTTGGGTGGGGGTTGTTTCAGTCTTCCAGGTGAATGTTGAGGTCACTGAGGAGAATGTGGACTCTGGAGTGGATGGGGAGCTGAGTGAAAAAGTCAGTGATGAGGCTGGTAAAGGTGGCCCGTGGCCCAGGGGGTTGATAGGCGAAGGCTCTGTTCAGGGTGAAGTTTTTAGAGATTTGCAGTGTTCAGTGCAGGTGTTCCATGAATGGGGTAGCGTTCTTTGTGGCTGTTGTACATTTGATGACTTCTTTGTAAATGATAGCGAGTCTTCCTGGCTTGTGAAGGCCTTCCGGTTGAGAAATCTTGTAGCCCACTGGACTTGCCTTTGCAATGTTCAGAGCAGTTTAGATCTCTGTGAAGAACAGGATGTCAGGTGCGTCGCTGCTCAAAAGGTCCCATATTTCGTGTGTGTGTTTTCTGACTGATCATGTATTGAGAAGCATGCATGTGAGTGGGTGTTAACATGCTGGTTTTCTGTGACATGGTGCAGGCATTGTTGGTGCTGGTGTAGCATATGTGTTGGGAGGGGGTGTTGACGACATTGTTAGTATTTGCATGGGAAGTGTGGGTGGGTGGCTGCTGGAGAACCATCAGTGGGTGCAGGTGAAAGCTCCTACTGTGGTGTGATACGCGGCATTGCAGCAGTTGAGGCAATGGCATCCAGGAGCTAGTGACCTAAGGAGTTCTGTAGTATATTTCTGGGTGGTCATCAGACCAGGGTTCCTGGCACTGAGCGCAGTCGAGGCACAAACAGGCACAGACGGGTTTGCGTTTGGTGCACCACCAGTGTCTCCGCTGTGCGTCCATGTTGCAGCTGCCATTAAGTAGATCCTGGGATGGGGAGGAGTGCAGGATGCCGAGATGTCATTTCCTGTGCTGATGGGTGATGGGAAATGAAGTTCTCTTACTTGGATTCATCTTTTAAAGACGAGTTTGGTGGAAAAACAAGTAATGTAATTTCCTGTCTAGCTAGATGATTGGAAATTCAGTGACGTCCCTTCCTGTGCAGGCTGATGAAGGGAGATCCAGTGATGTCACTTCCTTTTCCGATGGGTGATGGGAAATGAAATGAGGTGACCTTCAAATGGTTTGCCAGGTCGACACTAGGGCTGGGCAATACATTCTGCTCTGCCGGTGAGTTTGCTGAGTTTTGCCCACTCAGTGTTATGAGTTGGCAAGCACTAGTGGGAATTGGTGTCCCGCCCCCCCAGCATGATTTTCGGATGCTTAGCCGGCACCCGGCGAGATTATTTCAACACCGGCTGTCGCGGGTGAGAAAGCTGCTGCTCAGGTTGAAAATATACTCGAGAAGCAGCAAAGAAGCAGCACTGTCTGGTGCGGTGTGTTGCAGTTCATGCTCATTTTGCAGTGTGGAACAAGCTTCAGGGACTACAAATCAGTGTGAGCAGCATGACGTGCCTATTCCATCCGCTTGCGGAACTCCATGGAAACACGCTGAGTTTTCATGTAACTCCCTGAGTTCTGCCCACCACTTGTCCACACTGGCCATTCTGCTACTCTCCATGAGCAAATTAAGGGGAGTGAAGAGGTGCTGTAGAGCATTGGCTAACACTCCTCTGACATAGAATGTTACACAAACTGTAGAGCTCAACTTGATTGGATCAATCTAAGAATCCTCCTGTCAACTTAAGGGGAAAAGAATCCTTTTGGTTTAAAGCGCTTTCACCCACAAGGGATACCCCTTGGTGGCATGCTTCCTCATTGAATTTCTTCCCGTTCCGTTGTGGAACAGTGTGTGATACAACCTATGAGATGCATGGGAGCACTTTGCTGTTAAAAGAATAGGGTAGTGAGTAGGGATAGGGTTAGTCTTTAAAAATACCTGCCTGTTAGCCCTACATTTTTAATCTGGGTGCCATCTGGGGTGATTAAAAACGGCAAACATAAGGAAGTCCTGTGGCTCTAGTTACCCCTACCTTCCTTTAGGGGGTGCTGCTTTCAGCGAAGGAATGACTGGCATGACTCGACAATGCCTCCATCACACCATTGTAGTCATGGTCTTTTGCAATGTGAGACTCATTTAAACATGTTGGCCATAGCGTCTTTTGGTTTCTGATCTGGCGAAGTGACTCACTTTTCTCTCAGTACTACACTAACAACCCAAGGATGATGTATGAACACTGGTCTTTTATCATCCAAAGTGATCATGGTATCCTTAAAAATAATGACAGATATTAAATATACAGAGCATATACAATTATCCGATCCATTATGTTTTTAGCACTAAACATTGTGAAGTTTTCACACAATTTTCCAATTAACCACTTTCGTGTTCAACTCCCAACATGCTATCCACTTCATAACTATGGGTAAGAGCCATGATGAATTTATATATGCTGGTCAGAAATTTAATGCGAACCCACTGCAAAGCAAAATGTTCCACAACAAAGATAGCATATCTGCCTAACAAGTTGAACTACTTAATGATGTTAACATCACACAGTGGTCACAAGAAAAGATTTATCAAAAGCTGACAGGTGCAGTGTCATTAACGCTGTAAGATTGTTCAATGTTAGCAGGGCATCATGTTGCAGTCTTAGGGGTTTCTTTTACAAATAATTGTTATTGGTTGATCTGTCCAATTCTTTTTTGAGCAGGCAATATTGCAAGAGTCACAATTCACTATTTTTATAAATGGAGACTCGATTTGGTCAGCTGCCATTGTGCCATTGGTCAGGCCAACTTATTGTACATGTTACTGTCTGACAGATTAATCAGTGATTCTGTTTGAAGCTGTTTGGTGACCTTGTATCTGTGGTAAGTTTGGTACACTACTGCCTTCCACTTATGGCCTCTTCTGTTCTTTGGCTCCCCATAGATTGTTCCATCTATCACAGCAAGTCTTCACCTGTTGGTACTGTTAGCACTTTCTGACAGCTGAGCTTGTCATTCAATAGATGAGTGCTTTGGAATGACCATGACACTATTACGTGCTGGAGTTTATGTGGGCAGATGCAGACCTAACGTTTTTTTACCTGAACTTGACATGTCTGCCGTGCTTGTTCTTGGTTAGTGGGCTCATGGATGTCCATGGGTTGTTGTAGACCGTGTACTTGCAAATGCCCTGAACTTGCTTATGCTAGAAAAATGATAATGATAATGAGACACCAACCAAATTGTTAATGAATGAGTCATGCAAAGTCATTTTGAGCCGGCTTACTATGAATGGCCAACCGGTAGCAGGTTCGCAGCATGAACAGGAGAAGCTTCTTCATCAAAGTGTGAGCCAGAGTGGGCACTATAAAAACCTAGAAACGTTTAGAGAGCTAAACCTCTTTGAAAGCTCTGAGATATGTCATGAGTTTGTTTTCTTTGGGAAAGCATTCCACATGATTTGCACTACCTTACCATGGCACTCCTTGAGTTTTCTTTCTTACTTCTAGTATGAATGCCTTTATTTGATTGCTGGTGTTAAATTTGACATGCTGTGTTGTCTGCAGCTTAAAGTGTGATGTGCTCTGATAATTATTGAGAAAATCACTTCACACTCATGAACGGAGGGTGATTACAGATTAGGCAGTGAATGTGAGCTGGGTGAAAGGTGTATGCATAGTATGTGAGTGCAGGGTGAGTGCTGATAAGTGGAAGGTGAGTCATGGAAAAGTGCAAAGCGAGAGGTATGTGAATGCAAGATGAGAGGTGTGTAACTGCAGGCTGGGAGGTGTGTGAGTCCAGGGTAATCAGTGTGAGTGCAAAGATTGCTAGGTGAGTGATGTCTGTGTGTAATGTAGATTTGCAGGATGAAATGGGTTGTGTCTAAGTGCAGACTGAAAGCATCTTATTGCAGGACGAGTTGTGTATTAGTGTGCAACATGAGTGGTAAATGCCCGGAGTGAGTAGTGCATGAGTGGTGGATGAGCAATGTCTGAGTTCAGTGTGAGTGTGCAGGATGAGAGGTGTCTGAGAGCAGGCTGAAATTGTCTTGCTGCAGGGAAAGTTGAGAGTAAGAGTACATGGTGAGAGTTGTGTGGATTTGCTGGGCGAACAGTGCATGAGTATGCAGGGTGGAGGTGTAATTGTGCTCAGGGTGAGCGGTGTGTGCTATCTAGGTAAGTGGTCAGTGTGGTTGATGTGTTAGCAGTATGCAAGTTCAGGGTGAGATGATGTGAGTGGTGTCAGTGCAGTGTCAGCAGTGTGGGTGCAATATGATAGATGTGTTTGTGTAGGGTGAGAGGTGCGATGGGGAGAGATGAATCCTGTGTGAATGCAGTGTGAGCAGTGTCTGAGGACTGGGTGATCAGTTTGCAGGGTGAGCGGTGTGTGAGTGTGTAGTGGGAGTAATGTATTAGTGCACAAGACAAGCAGTTTGTTAGTGGAGAGTAAGAAGCGTATCAGTGTGAAGGGGGATATGTGTGTCTGTGTTTGCAGAGTGAGTATCCCTGTGCAGGGTGAACATTGTGTCTGAGCAGAGAGAGTGGTATGTGAGTGCAGGATGTGGTGTTTATTGTCAGGGTGTGGTATGTGAGTGCAGAGTGAGAGCAGGGTGAGAGGTTTGTGGCTGATGTGTAAGTGCACGATAAGAGGTAGGTGAGGCAGTGTAAAAAACACATAAGTGCAGTAACAGTAGTGGATGAGAGCAGGCCTGACAGTGGGTAAATGCAGCTTGAGTAGTGGTTAAGTGCAGCGTAAGTGGTGTATGAGTCCTGGGCGAGAGGCATATGAGGTGTGTCTGAGCACAAGGTGAGCGAGGTATGAGTGCAAGCTAAGGAGGCATGTGACAGCATGGTGAGCAATTTCTGAGGTAATTTGCAGGATGGGGTGTACTATGAATTGTGTATTCAGAGTGAGAGATGTGTGAGTGTGAGTTGTCTGAGTGCATGTGTGTGCAGGGTGAGTAGTGAATAGGCAGGATGAGTGGTATGTGAGTATGCAAAGTGAAAGGTTTATGCACAGGGTGAGTGGCATTTGAGTGTAGGGTGAGTAGTCAGCATAAGTGGTGTGATAATGTGTGAGCACAGGGTGAGAGGTATATCATGAGTGTGAAGTGCAGGGAGAGCGGTGTACATACAGGGTTAGAGGTGTCTTGAGTGAAGGTGAGTGGCATGTGTTTGCAGATTGAATGGTGCATGAGGGCTGGGTGAGCAATGTCAGTTCAAGGAGAGTGTAGCAAGTGAGCATTGCCTAAGTGTGCATGTGATTCGTGACTGAGTGCACGGTGGGAGGTATATGAGTGTAGGGGAAAAGATAAGTGCAGTTGGAGTAGTGTTTGAGCCAGGGAGAGAAGTCAGTGTGAGTGATGTGTTAGTGTTTTGTGAACGCAGGGTAAGAGGTAAATGAGCCAGTGGGAGAATAAAGGGTGAGCGTTTTGTAAGTGAAAGGTGTGAGATTAGTAAGTGCAAATTTGAGAGGTGTTTGAGTGTGCAGGATGAGAGGTGTGGATGATGCAGGGTGATGAGTGTGTCAGTAGAGGGTAGGTGGTCTCTGAGTGCAGGGTGAGAGCTAGGTTAATTGAGAGTTAGTGTTGTGTGAGTAGAATGGGTGAGATGTGTGTGTGTGTGTGTGCAATTTGAGAGGTGTGTGAGTGTGCAGGGAGAGCTTTATGTAAATATGCATGGTGAGTGGTGTGCAACTTTACAGGGTGAGTGGTGTGTGAGGTAAACTGTGTGGTCTGTGAGTGTGCTGGATGAGTGGTATGTGAGGTGGGTGAGTGAAGTCTAAGCAGTAAGTACAAGTTGTGTTTTAGTCATGTGTAATGGATGGTGGAATGGGTGAGCAGTCTGTGGGTGCAGGGTGAGGGGTCTATGGGTTTGGCTGAGTTGTGTCTAGATGCAGATGACCAGTGGTTGGGTGCAGGGTGTGAGGTAGATGAGTGCAGGGTGAGTGGTGGGTGAGTGTCAGGTGTGTGTAGAGTGTCCAGTGTAAGAGTTCAGGGTATGTGGTGTGTGACTACAGAGTAAGTGTATGGTGTGTAAGAGGTGTCTGAGTGCAGGGTAGGCAGCTTGTGAGAGGAGCATCAGTGGTTTGCTATGTGAGTGCAGGGTGAGCGGTGTATCTGTGTAAGTGCAGGGTGAGAGGTTTTTTTGAGAAGGAAGAAATTCCATAAACCCACAGATTTTCCATCATTATATCATTACATGCATACATAATAAATGATTAATCCCATAAGTATAAAACGATAAGTCCATCATTAATAGATTGTTCATTAGGAAAAAATACATAAGGTATTACACTCTAGCACAATAATAAGTACATTCATCAATCTCTGCTGCTACTAAACAGGCTCAACAAATCAGAGTGAGGATTTCCCAACACAGAAGCAGAATTTGATGCTCTGTCATCACAGCACCAATGGTGGCTTAATTTCCGGAGAAAAAGCACACAGCGGATGACATCAAATGGCAAGTTCGGGAGCAAGCGACTTTGCCATCGAGAGGAGGGGATGTGAAATACTTTCTACAAAGACTTTAATACAAAAGGATAGACACCTGTCACACTATAAAAAATGGTTTAAATACAACTGAAGAATGGCAACAGTTTGTGTCTCTAATCAACTGACACGCTGACCTTTCTCCAAAACCTTACCTCTGTTGTCCCTATGGGTCTATTGATTTAAAATAATGTTTGGCTATCCAACCTGACAGCGTGCACACCTTCCTTGCAATAGTAGTCAACCATAAAATACTCTGTTGGTGTATGTCTCTATGTCCATCGGTATTCACTTCAGCAGCTACATTTATATAAGTATCATAACTGTGGTACATTCCTGAACAGTAATACTTTCCATTTATAGACCAGATACACTTTATGTGTGCATGTTTTGAATATTCTGAATATAATTATGTGTTCTATTTCTTTTTAGTCTCTTGTAGTTACTGGTACGAGGTCCTGCATGATATACTGCAATGAATCGATATGTGAATTTAAACTTGGTCCTCTACACTAGTAAGCCATCTATGGAAGACTACGGAGGAGTCCTTGGCCCTAATGCAAACTCACTATCGGCCCCATTATCCAGATTTGAATCTATAGCCAGCCCGCTTCAAAGGCATTCTGAGTTAGGACAGAGTAAATAACACCCCCGTGCTGGAATCCCAGGGTTCGATTCCTGTTTCTTCCTTGTTATTAATTAATTTAGATGTTTTTCTGATATCACAAAGTGGTCCTATCGACGGCCCCTTTGTGGGACTAATTGAATGGCTATAATCACAGAGCGTGATCACACTCGCACTTCTGGCCCCCTTCCACTGACTTAATCCATATCTAGCCCTGTTCCGATTGCACTCAGGTTTAGTTCAGTGAATCTGTCACCTCTGTGCTTTCACTCCCTAATAATATGAATCCCGCGCTCCCACTTTTAAATTATTTTTATTTAGTTGATACATTTTTTATTTTCTTTCTTTAGTGGATACAAATATTACATGAATTACTCCCCTGTAGAACGATTAAGGATATACATTGTATGGGACTACATACGTGGGTCCCATTGTGACTGCCTGTTAGACCTGGCACCTTGGCATGGGTCTCCCTTCCATCTTTTGCTGTTGCCTCATGTGTTTTTGCTGGTTTAAGATGCTTTGGGCACTGTGCCACTGCTATCCAGTGCCACAGTGCAAGTGCTCCCTATTGTATTTCGATGTATGGATTAGTGATTCCATGATTGGTTGATTTGGTTTACTTGTCAGACCCTAGTACAGTGCACCAGGAGTGCCCAGAGCTGGTAATCCAAATGCTGCTAGTGGGCTTGCAGCACTGGTTGTGCCACCCACAGAAGCAGCCTATTAAAGTGTGTTGAAGGCTTGCCATTGCAGAGCCTGTGTGCAGTCTGGTACTGCCATGCTGACTGGGCAAGTGCACCCACTTGCCAGTCCCTAAACCTTCCCTTTTCTTCATATCAGACACCCCTATGGTAGGCCCAAGGGCAGGGTGCATTGTAAGTATAAGGTAGGACATGCCCTGGTGTGAGTGGTATGTCCTAATAGTGAATTACAGCCTTTTTCGTTTTTCACTATTGCAAGGCTAACTGTTCCCCATAGGCCAGAATGGGCAGTTTGAATATTACATCTTATAATCCTAACTGACTCAGGGTTCAAGGTAGAAATTCGAGTTTAGTATGCCTGAACTCAGAATGATAAAACACATCTTTTAGTGAAGTTGGTTTTAACATTTTGTGTCTGAAAATACCACTTTTAGAAAGTAGGTAGTTTCTTGTCTACCCATCCAAGCCTGCCTCTGCTAGGTTGTGTATTCCTTGTCTGGAGTTTGAGTGACAGGGGCTGGGGGATTCCATGAGACATGGTGAGTCAGCACAGGGCTGAATAGAAAGATCTGCATGTAGATGGGTGGAAGGAGTTGCACCTGGGACCTGAATATGACTGTGCCTTCCCTTCACAATGCTGGCTCCACCTCCTGTGGTGCGTCTGATGTCTCTGCCCTGCACTGTGAAAGGAAAGAAGGAGTCATGTAAACCGAGTGCTCCAGGACTGACCAGAACTGGTTTGGACTAGGCAAAGGTCTCTCTGCCTTCAGAAAACAAAGAGAAACTGAGTATAAATATTGGGACCCAAACCCTAGAACTTTAGATCACTTTTGCTGAGGAGAGGAACCAGGGAGACTGAGGAGAGACTATCCCTAAGCTTGACGGATTGGCCTGCAGGGGTTGCCTGACTGTCAAAGAGAGGAGAATGGAACTTTGTGGCAGATTTGCAATGCCCTTGCGCCACTTTTGCACCGCCGTTGCGTCACTTTTGTGATGCAGCGGCAGCGTAAACCATGCACCATGTTGCGCCCCATTTACAACGTAATGCATCTAGGAATATATGTCACGTTGTAAATCCCTGCGCCACATGAAACCTGCGTCAGGTTTCATGTGGTTGTTCCAGCCCGGGGGGGGGGGGGGGGGGGGGGGAGGTTCCGGCGCAGGAATGCCTCGGTAAATTGACGCAATGAAATCTACAAGATTTCACGCAGTCACTTTTCCGACGCTAGTGCGTCAAATCCTTACGCCTGCTACAAGCAGGCGTAAGGTGTGACGCACCATGTTAGGGATAGGGCAGGTTGGAACAGTGTGGGAATTGCGTCGCGCTTGTGATACAACTTCAGCACTGCACCAACATTACACCGGCAGATGGGTCACGCATCTGCTTATCCTTGCGCCACGATGCACCGCATTGTAAATGCGGCGCATCAACGGTGGCGCAAGGGCAAACTTGCGTGACGCATCTTCCCTGGTGCATCCTTGCTGATTGGCAGGGATGCGCCAGGGAACGTAAATCTGCCCCACAGTGTGCACTTTTAATCAACTTGTGAAGGATCTCCAAGGGCTTGAGAAAAGAGCTTGCCTCCTGCAACAGACTTCACCAACCAGCTACACAAGAGTCTTTTGGAAGTGCCTGCTGCTGTGTGAGGCTTTCTGAGGGACTGCGTGTCGCAAGGAGCTGGAAGCGTGACTCACGAGCAAGAAGCGTGTCGCCGAACTGCTGCTGTCGTTTCACATCGCCGGAGGAAAGAATCGACGTCGCATCAGACGCCGCTGCATCACCGGGAAGCGTGTCGCAGCTCAGAAGAACCGTTGAGTCATCGCAGAACCTGCCGCGGCTTGCATCATTGCCAGAGCGTCCCGCACCATCGTAGAAGAGAATCGACATGGCATCAGATGCCACCGCATCACCGAGAAGCGTGTCGCAGGGCCTGTCGCGGTCCACATCGTGTTGCATCAAGAAAAGACGCCATCTTTGTTTCTTTGCACCGGATCTGCATCGCATCATGGCATCGCCACGGAACGCAGTAAGAAACCGACGCATCAACTCCCCTCGCAGAGAAGATCTGACTCATCCCCTACGGAGCAGTTGGGACCCGACGCATCACCGTCCTTGCGTGTACGGAACTGACGCATCACCTTCCCTGCAACACTTTCGTTGTATTGCGTAACACATCTTAAGGTACATTGATCTCAAAGTGTCGCATTTTAACTTCTAAAGAGAACTAAGCTAATTCTACCATTTTAAGTACAGTATTGTGGATTTTTGTCGTTTTGTGGTCTTGTGATAAGTCTATATAAAGAATACTTATTTTTTATATAAAACTTGTGTGGTGTCCATCTGTAGTGTTGTCACTGAGATACTGTATGTGTTCACAAATGTTTTACACACTGCCTCTGAGATAAGCCTGTCTGCTTGTGCCAAGCTACCAAGGGGTTGAGCAGGGGATATTTTAGGAGTGTACCCCCTTACCCTGACTAGACGCAAGGGCCCCTACTTGGACAAAGGTACCTACCTCTGCCAACAAGAGACCCCCAAATGTAACATTGGTGGCAGCGGTGGGATTCTGGACTTGCATTTGTGACTCAGGTACAGTGATTGGTGAACACTACTAGTGAGTGCAGACCAAACGCAACCACATACTTTTTGGTAGATTGTTTTTTCTGGGATTTTCTATTTTTGCCAAAGAACTGCCAAGTTTGACTACCATGAGTAAAGCAGCATCCATAGCATCTGTTGATTATGATTGGGAAGATGAGAAACTGGAATGCTACAATGTCAAGCAACTGAAGCACTTTTGCAGGAGATTTAAAGTTGCAATAACCGGTCTCTCCAAGAAGGATGAGTACCAGAAGGTGCTGAGGGCCTGGGTCGCAGCAAGGCGTACCCCTGAGGATGTAGAAGGGGTTAAGAATGCAGAGCAGCAGCTGGGTGGGCCATTGGGTCCAGGGGGAGGAGAGCAACATCCCCAGTAGGTAGCAGCGTTTCTGCCAAATGTCTGCCCCCAGAAGAGTTGGAGGGCAGGGGGAGATGTAGGATGCATGAAATGAAGCTGGCCAAGCTCAAGTTGGCAACTCAATCAATCAATCAATCAAAGCATTTGTATAGTGCACTACTCACCCGGAGGGTCTCAAGGCGCTAGGGGAGGGGGTCCGCTACTGCTCGAACAGCCAGGTCTTGAGCTGCTTCCTGAAGGCGAGGTGGTCCTGGGTAAGGCGGAGGTGGGTCGGGAGGGAGTTCCAGGTCTTGGCGGCGAGGTAGGAGAAGGACCTTCCTCCTGTGGTGGCTCTTCGGATGCGGGGGGCGGCGGCGAGGGCGTGGCTGGTCGATCGAAGCTGGCGTTTGGGAGCGTAGAAGTTGAGGCGGCTGTTGAGGTATCCTGGGCCTTGGTTGTGTAGGGCTTTGTGTGCGTGGGTGAGGAGACGGAAGGTGATTCTCTTGTTGACCGGGAGCCAGTGCAGGTCTCTCAGGTGTCCAGAGATGAGGTTGCGGCGGGGGATGTCCAGGATGAGACGTGCAGAGGCGTTCTGGATCCGCTGGAGTCTCTTCTGGAGTTTGGCGGTGGTTCCGGCGTAGAGGGAGTTGCCGTAGTCCAGACGGCTGGTGACGAGGGCCTGGGTGACCGTTTTCCTGGTCTCGGTGGGGATCCACCGGAAGATCTTACGTAGCATGCGCAGGATGTTGAAGCACGCCGAGGAGACGGCGTTGACTTGTCTGGTCATGGAGAGGGAGGCGTCCAGGATGAAGTCCAGGTTGCGAGCATGGTCTGTTGGTTTGGGTGCGTTGCCTAGGGCGGGGGGCCACCAGGAGTCGTCCCAGGCGGAGGGTGAGGAACCCAGGATGAGGACTTCCGTCTTGTCCGAGTTCAGTTTCAGGCGGCTGTTCTTCATCCATTCGGCTACCTCTTTCATCCCTTCGTGTCGGTTGGCTCTGGCGGTGTCGGGTCGTTGGTGAGGGAGAAGATCAGCTGGGTGTCGTCGGCGTAGGAGATGATGTTGAGGTTGTGCTGGCGTGCGATGGCTGCGAGGGGGCTCATGTAGACGTTGAAGAGGGTTGGTCTAAGCGAGGAGCCTTGAGGAACGCCGCAGATGACTTCAGTGGCTTCTGATCTGAACGGTGGGAGGCGGACTCTCTGTGTCCTTCCGGTGAGGAAGGAGATGATCCACTCCAGTGCCTTCTCCTGGATTCCGACGTTGTTGAGGCGCTGCACTAGGGTACGGTGGCAGACTGTGTCGAAGGCTGCGGAGAGGTCTAGGAGGATGAGGGCCGCTGTTTCTCCGTTGTCAAGCAGGGTTCGGATGTCATCGGTGGCTGCGATCAGGGCGGTCTCGGTGCTGTGGTTGGCTCGGAAGCCAGACTGCGAGAGGTCGAGGGATCCATTCGTCTCGAGGAAGGCGGACAGCTGCTTGTTGACGGTCTTCTCGATGACTTTTGCTGGAAACGGGAGCAGCGAGATGGGGCGGTAGTTCTTGAGGTCGGTGGGGTCGGCTGATGGCTTCTTTAGTAGAGCGCTGAGTTCGGCGTGCTTCCAGCTCTCCGGGAAGGTAGCGGTGTCGAAGGAGGTGTTGATGATGTCTCGCAGGTGGGGTGCGATGACAGCGTCGGCCTTGTTGAAGACATGGTGGGGGCAGGGGTCGGTCGGAGACCCGGAGTGGATGGTGTTCATCGTGCGGACGGTGTCTTCGGAGCTGATCGGGGTCCAGGCGCGGAGGGTGGTGGTGGGGGGCGGTGGTTCGGACGTGGCGTGCGACGGTAGAGTGCTGAAGCTGTTGTGTATGTCCGCGATCTTGTTGTGGAAGTAGGAGGCGAGGGAGTTACAGAGGTCTTGCGAAGGGGTGATGTCGTTGTTTCCGGCGTTGGGGTTGGAGAGCTCTTTAACGATGTTGAAGAGTTCCTTGCTGTTGTGTGCGTTGTTGTCCAGTCGTTCCTTCAATGCTGTCTTCTTGGTGGCGTGGATCAGTTGGTGGTGTTTTCGGGTGGCGAGCTTCAGGGCCGTCATGTTGTCAGGTGTTGGGTCTCTGCGCCAGTCTCTCTCGAGGGCTCGGCAGTTCTTCTTGGAGCTCTTGAGTTTGTCGGTGAACCATGGGGCTTTCTTGCTGCCGGGTCTGCTAGGCGGGGTCCTCAGAGGGGCGAGGTCGTCTGCGCAGTCGCTGATCCACTTCGTGAGGTTGGTGGCCGCTTGGCTGGGGTTCGTTGCGCTGGTGGGTGGGTTCTTGCTCAGGGAGGTTGCGAGCTGGTCGGCTGTGATCTTGTTCCAGCTGCGGCGTGCAACCTGTTGCTGGTGGTGGTGGATCGTGGTCCTTCTGAAGCTGAAGTGGACGCAGCTGTGGTCCATCCAGTGGAGTCCGGTGGCGTGGCTGAAGGAGATGTCCTTGCTGGATGAGAAGATGGCGTCGAGTGTGTGTCCCGCGTAGTGGGTGGGGGTGGTCACCAGTTGCTTGGTTATAGAATAGGAAATTGGCCCTAGAGGAAAAGAGAATGCAGTTGGATCATGAGAAAAGTTTGAGGGAGTTGGAATTGAAAGCCAGGAGCTTAGAGATTACTCCCTCTGGTGGCAGCACACTGTCAATGCCTGCGGAAGCTAGTGTGTATATTTCCAAAGATGTGGTGAAAGAGTTTTACAAGAATGATGACATTGGGCAGTGATTTTAGGCCTATGAGGTAGCCATGTCTTCCCACCGGGTCCCTGAGAATGATTGGGGAGCAGGGTTGTGGGGGTGGTTCCTTAGTGAGGGGCGGGATACACTGTTAGACTTGCCCTCTGAAAGCCATAATTCTTATAGCCACATGAAGGAAGCATTGATGTCCAGGTATGGGTTGACTCCTGAATTGTATAGACAAAGGTTTAGAAATTGCAAGAAGGTGGAGTCAAGTACCTGGGTAGAATATGCAACTTTCTTTTGCAGAGCATTCGATGGTTGGGTGAAGGGTAACAAAGTGAATGATTTTGAGGGGCTCTTTGATTTAATTGCATGGGAGCACTTGTCAAGTAATTGTTTTCCAGATCTACGCCAGCACCTGATTGATAGTAGGCTGACTAATCCTAGGAAGCTTGCTGAGGAGGCAGACCGCTGAATGAGCACCCAGGTCCACAAGGGTCACGTGGGAGACTCAGCCAAGAGTGGACAGGGTCCCCAACAGAAGAGTGGGGGGACAAGGGTAAACAGAGGGAGTTCCAGAAAGGCCCCAAAGTAATTCCCAAGGGAACCAAGGGAAAGGTTCCCAGCCTCCCCCTGAGAAGAAGCACGGGCCCGACAGGTAACCCTGTTCCTAGGGGACCCCTGAAGTGCTACACGTGTGGAGAAATTGGCCATAAGTCTAATGATCTCCGGTGCCCACAGTTTGGAAAGACAGCACCCACTGGTGCTCCACCCCAGGAGATGGTGAGTGTAGCCCTGAGGGAGGAGAGGGGTGTCCAAGGTGGGTGGGGTCCTGCAGAAATGTCCCTTGTCTCTTTAGAAGACTGTGAGGTGGTCCCCAGGACCCAACTGCCTGATAACACTAAGAAGTATAGGCAGTGGGTGACCATCAATGGCCATAGAGTGGAGGCTCTCAGAGACACAGGAGCCAGTGTGACAGCTGTCAAGTGTCACCTGGTGTCTCAAGAGCAGGTTGTCCCCAATGCATTCTATCCAGTTGTTGCTGCTGACAACACAGAGAGCCACTGCAAGGTGGCTCAGGTTCCCTTTGAGTGGGGGGTGTCTCTGGTACTCTTCAGGTAGCTGTGAGGCCCACCATGCCTGTTGACTGTTTGTTAGGGAACAATTTGGAGAGCTCACCTTGGGCGAAGGTGGAGCGGAGTGCTCATTTGGAGATGTTGGGTCTGCCTGACTGGGTTCTCAAGAGGACCTGGAGCCTGAGAGGGAGGCCCAGGTGCCTGCCTTAAAGAGAAGAGGCAGGGGGTGTGGGAAACCAGCCCCCGAAGTTCCCACGGCCCAGGGGGTAGACCCTGAGGGGGATGCCCTGGAGCCTACCGGGGAACAGGTAACTGAACTGGGGAACCTGTCTGAGCTGACCCATTGGCTGCAAGAAGGAGGACCCTCCAGGGAAGAGTTCTGCAAGGAGTAGAAAGAATGCCCTTCTCTTGTGGTTTTGCGGCAGGAGGCTGCAAGCAAGGCAGCAGGTGATCAGTCTGGATCACAATCGATCTACTGGGAGAATGGTCTCCTGTATAGTGAGCCTAAGGTTGCTGAGCCTGGGTGAGCCCGTGTGCTGGTGGTACACCAGCGCTTCAGAGCCTTCCTACTGGGGCTGGCTCATGATGTGCCATTGGCAGGACATTTTGGGGCAGGACAAAACCTTTGAGAGGCTTGTCACCCACTTTTATTGGCTACAAATGCGCAAGAGTTCAGACACTCATTGCAGGACATGTCAGACTTGCCAGGCAAGTGGAAAGAGTGAGAGGAAGCAAAAGGCTCCTCTCCAGCCATTCCCTGTGGTCAGCACCCCCTTTGAACGGGTGGGTATTGACTTTGTGGGGCCACCGGACCCCAAGACAGCCATGGGCAACAGGTTCATCCTGGTCTTAGTGGACCATGCCACCCAGTACCCAGAAGCCATACCTCTGAGGACAGTGACGGCCCCCGTGGTGGGACGGGCACTGATGGGAATTTTCTCACAAGTGGGATTCCCTCGAGAGGTAGTGTCAGACCGAGAAACACACTTCATTTCCAAGTATATGAAGTCCCTGTGGCAGAAATTAAGTTGCTGAACTCCACTCTCAGGAACACCCAGTCCTGGCTAGCGAAAAACCATCTCAAACTGAACGCTCTAAAAACAGAATTCCTCCTTATAGCCCCACCTGCCAGAGTCCCCTTAATGCAAGACTTGATCAAACAGCTTACCGCACTCAACGTTCAACCAACCATCGTGGACTCAGCGAAATCTCTGGGTATTACTCTTGACAGCAACCTCTCTATGCAAAAACACATTAGCAATGCAACAAAGGGAGCAAACTTCCAGATAAATACATTGAGGAAGCTGAAACCCTTCCTTCCAATCGATGTCTTCAAGCTGGCAGTACAAGCTCTAGTTATCCCTCGTGTGGAATACGGAAGTGTCTCCCTATGTGGCCTCTCAAAAGCGACAACTGCGCCCCTAAGAGCCTCAATAAACGCTGCAGCGAGACTCATCACTGGCTCGAAAGAAGTTCACACATCTCCCCTGTCTTAAAAGCCTTGAACTGGCTACCGTTTGAAGCCAGGATCCACCTACAAATAGCATGCATGATGCATAAAGCCCTACATCATAATACTCCCAGCTACCTCGCACAGAAATTAACGATCTCTGGTGGTCTAAGATCCTCAAGGAGTGCCGAAAACCTAACACTGAAACCTCAAAGATTCAACAAGAAGAAAACATATAAACGATCCTTCTCGGGGATGGCACCCAGAATTTGGAACACTCTACCCCCCGAAACCAGACTGAATTCCTCTACCGCATCTTTCATAAAGGAAGTTAAAGCGATTCTCATGGCAAAATTCACATGAACACAATCCTTATATTCACCGACTTTTACAGATCCTGTACTAGTATGCCCTACTATGTTAATGTGCCATCTAAACACCCCCCACACCCTGGACTTCTCGCATTGGGGATGCTTTCCTGGTATCTACCCTGCTGCTGTTTGCATGAAATGTTGTTTATTACCTGCTTATATCTTGTTTGCTAATTCACATTTGTTTTAATGTAAAGCGCTCTGATATCCGCAAGGATCTTGTTTGCGCTCTAAAAAACTCTCAAAATAAATGAATAAATAAATAAAGGAGTGTTGGGTAACCTACAAGTTTACCACTCCTTACCACCCCCAAGAAAATGGGTTGGTTGAAAGATTCAACTGAACCCTAAAAGGCATGATTATGGGTCTTGAGGAACCTATGAGGCGGAAGTGGGACATCCTCTTACCATGCCTGCTGTTTGCATACCGTGTGGTGCCACAGAAATCTCTAGGGTTCAGTCCCTTTGAGCTTCTCTATGGACACCCAGTGAGGGGACCTCTGAGTCTGGTCAAGGGAGGCTGGGAGCAATCTCCCAGGAAACCTGCCCAGGATGTATATAGCTACATGCTAGCCTTCAGGAACCAGACTAGGCGTTTCAGGCAAATCGTTGAGGCAAATCTGGAAGCCAGCCAGGAGGAAATGAAGTGGTGGTACGACCAGAATGCCACTCTGGTAGTGCTTCAGCCTGGTCAGAAAGTGTAGGTCAGGGGTACTCACAAACTTTCTCTTGGGGGCCAAATTAACAGTGTTGTTTGTGGCCGAGGGCTGCACCTTGGGGGCGGGGTCATTGGGGGAGGGGGCGGGGCTAGAGCAACAAAAAAAACTGTGACCATGATGTGGAACACAGGTCCCTGCAGCGGACGCCTTTGTCCCCTGAGCCACCGGACCCGGCATACACATATCTCTCTATCTTCCTCCCTCCCTCCCTCCGTCTCCCTACCTCCTCCGTCTCCCTCTGTCCTCCGTCACCCTCCCTCTCCCTCCGTCTCCCTCCCTCTCCTTCTGTCTCCCTCCCTCTCCCTCCGTCTCCCTCCCTCTTCCATCTCCCTCCCTCCTCCATCTCCCTCCCTCCTCCGTCTCCCTCCCTCTCTCCTTCTATCCGTCTCTCTCCCTCTTCATCTCTCTCTGTCTCCTCCTCTCTGTCTCTCTCCCCCCTCTGTCTCCCTCCCCCTCTGTCTCCCTCCCTCCCTGTCTCCCTCCCTCTCTCTCCCCCTCTCTCTCTCTCCCTCTCTCCCTCCCTCTCCGTCTCCCTCTGTCTCCCCCCTCTCTGTCTCCCCCTCTCTGTCTCCCTCCCTCCCTGTCTCCCTCCCTCTCTCCATCCCTCTCTCCCCCTCTCTCTCTCTCCATCTCCCTCCCTCTCTGTCTCCCTCCCTCCCCCTCTCCCTCTCTTCCCCTCTCTCCCTCCCTCTCCGTCTCCCTCCCTCTCCCCGTCTCCGTCCCTCTCAGTCATGGTTACCTTTTTCCTTTTACACTCATTATTCTGAAATTAGTGAGTGCTTTTGCATGAAAAGGTAAGGCCATGACTACAGGGCCCGGAAGGGACCCGTTTCAGTGCCCATTGCTTATATTCTTTCAAAACATAGGCAGTATGGTATAAAAAGACTACATTCGTAAACACACAGTCGCTGTAAACATTTTGTTTTCCAATTCACCCATCAAGCAGGTATTTCAGTACCTCCAGGCAAGGTGCACTTTCCCACACAGGGAAAACTATGCTGTTCAAAGAGAGAGGAGAAAACAAAAGTATCACTTCACTGGCAAACACTGTAAAGTGGCACTAATGTGTTTAGGTGTAAATAAATCAATCTGGACATCTTGCAACCACTCTGTCTTGCTTTAATAAGTTATTTATTTTTCACATTTGGAATGTTTTATTTCTCTCCACCCAGAGGCTGCACTTGTGTCAGAGAAAGACAACGTTTCCAGCAAAAATGTTATTCTTTTTTGGATCCATTTCAGAGGGGAGCAAATAAACGAAAGGAGGAAAGAGAGGGCTAATACCCGTTTCTTGAAGTCTCGGTTTTCACTAACTGAGGAGCGAGACAGAATGAGAGGGAACACTCTGAGGCTTAGATGCCGTCACTGTGGTGTGCGCACACAGTTTAATTTATGGGGACTTGGGGAGGGTGAAAGAGGATTGCTTCCAGGTGCAGCCGTCTCCCTCGCTTAGAGTGAGGGGGCCCCTGGAACGTGGGGGCCCCCCGCACCGCGGGGGCTATGTTATTCCCCTGGCAGCAGAGGCAGCTTCCCTTCCAGGGCACACACACAGCCCCACCCGAGTACTTCACAGGTCATTAAGAGACCATTTGCATGAAAACGATAATGTATTTCACCTTAGTGCCCCAACAGCTCCACGTGTTTGCTGACACTGTTAAACAAACACCGGTACAATGTCTGCAAGGTCCGCGGGCCGCCAAAAAAGGCTTGCCGGGCCGCTGGCGTCCCGTGGGCCGTACTATGAGTACCCCTGGTGTAGGTCATGGCCCCAGTGGAGTCTTGTGCACTCCAGAATAAGTGGACCGGACCATTTGAGGTGGTGGAGCGCAAGAGTCCAGTTACCTATTTGGTGGACTTGCGGTCTCCCAGGAACACCTGCGGATCCTGCATGTCAACTGCCTGAAGCCCCACTTGGAGAGGTCCGAAGTAGGCATGCTCTTAGCGACAGATGTTGGAATGGAGGAGGAGACTGAGCCTCTTCCTGACCTCCTGTCAGCGACAGAACGAGATGGGTCAGTGGATGGTGTACACCTCTCTTCCACCCTGACCACTGAGCAACAGAAGGACTGTCACCAGTTGCTGGGACAGTTTTCTGATCTGTTCTCCCTGGTCCCCAGTGTCACTGATTGGTGTATCCATGATGTTGATACTGGAGATAGTCCTCCTGTGAAGCACAAAACCTACAGGGTGACTGACAGGGTGAGGGCTTGCATCAAGGAGGAGGTCTCCAAGATGCTTGCGTTAGGGGTGATTGAGTCCTCTAACAGTCCTTGTGCCAGCCCAGTGGTCTTGGTCCGAAAGGCTGCCGCACTGGGTGCCACACCAGAACTCCGGTTCTGTGTGGACCAGCGACGGCCCGTATAGGGCGTGTTACCGGGGCGGTGACGTGGGGCAGAGGAGGGGCAGGGTGGGGGGTTACAAAATGCGGCATATGGCCGATTGCAGGTAAGTAAGGAAAAAAAACAAAAACACATTTCGTTGCGCGAGCAGCATCGCCAAATGCGATGCAGCGCGCGCAACAAAATTAGTTTTCTTTAATTTTTTCATAACTTACCTGCAATCGGCTGTATGCCGCATTTTGCAACCCCCCACCCTGCCCCTCCTCTGCCCCACGTCACCGCCCCGGTAGCACGCCCTATACGGGCCGTCGCTGGTGTGGACTACCGAGGGCTCAATTCAGTCACGAGACCTGACGCGCACCCCGTCTCCAGAGCTGTTGAGGTCATAGATCGGTTAGGGGCTGCCCGGTACCTCAGCACGTTTGACTTAACGTCTGGGTGCTGGCAGATCACCTTGACTGATGGGGCAAGAGAGAGGTCAGCATTCTACACACCAGATGGGCACTACCAGTTCTGGGTTATGGCCTTTGGGACGAAGAATGCCCCTGCCACCTTTCACAGGTTGGTCAACCAGGTGTTGGCTGGACTGGAAGAGTTCAGTGCCGTCTACCTGGATGACATTGCAGTGTTCAGCACCAGTAGGGAAGAACATCTGCACCAACTCTGGGAAGTGTTGATGACGTTGCGGAGGGCAGGCCTCACGATCAAGGCAAGCAAGTGTCAGATCGGGCAGTGTTCAGCGGTGTACTTGGGACACCAGGTTGGGGGCGGACAGGTGGCGCCCCTACAGCCCAAGATTGAAACCATCCTGGCTTGGGAACCACCCAAAACCCAGGCAGAGGTGAGAGACTTTTTAGGACTCACTGGGTATTGCAGGAGGTTTGTCAAGGGGTATGGCAGCATTGTTGCACCCTTAACAGAGCTGACTTCCAGGAAGCAGCCCAAGAGAGTGATTTGGACTGACACCTGTTAGTTGCTTTTGAGGCCCTGAAAACTGCTATGTACACGGCGCCCGTGCTCCTGGCACCCAACTTCTCCAGAGAGTTTATCGTTCAGACAGACGCTTCAGAGCATGGTGTGGGGCTGTTTTGTCACAGATGAGGTTACTTCCACGGGAAGAGAGGTAGAGTGCGATTGAGCGTGAGGCATTTGCTGTGGTCTAGTCAATGCAGAAGCTGAGACCATACCTGTTTGGGACTCACTTCCGGGTTCAGAGAGACCACAGGCCCCTCAGATGGTTGATGCAGATGATCCAGGGTCCTGGGCTCACCGTGCCACTGGAATCAAGCTATCCTGGCTGAAGAGGGGTGAAACCCCGAAACCAGTCCTAGGATGCTTGTTTCTGGTCCAGGGAGGACCTGGCTTGGCAGTTCGGGCTGGACTGTTCTCATGAGGCACAGGGTCAAGACTGATTTGCATATGGCCAGGTCTAAACTGGGGTGGCATGGTGAGCAAAATAATGATGGATTTAACCCAGATCTCTTGACTGGGCTGAATGTTTTGATTTATTCTGCATTCCGTCCATCAATTGTGTGTCTTTTGCTTTCTCGCACTAAGTGCGCCAGGTATGCCCAGACGTGGGACCTGGGCTCACCGTGCCACTGGATTCAAGCTATCCTTGCTGAAGAGGGGTGAAACCCCAAAACCGGTCCTAGGATGCTTGTTTCTGGTCCAAGGAGGACCTGTCTTGACAGTTCGGGCTGGACTGTTCTCATGAGGCACAGGGTCAAGACTGATTTACATATGGCCAGGTCTAAACTGAGGTGGCATAGTGAGCAAAAGAATGATGGATTTAACCCAGATCGCTTGACTAGGTGTGAATGTTTTGATTTGTTCTGCATTCCGTCCATCAATTTTGTGTTTTTTGCTTTCTCGCCCTAAGTGCGCCAGGTATGCCCAGACGTGGGTCCGGGGCTCACTGTGCCACTGGAATCAAGCTATCCTGGCTGAAGAGGGGTGAAACCCAGAAATTGGTCCTAGGATGCCTGTTTCTGGTCCAGGGAGGACCTGGCTTGGCGGTTTGGGCTGGACTGTTCCCATGAGGCACAGGGTCAAGACTGATTTGCATATGGCCAGGTCTAAACTGGGGTGGCATGGTGAGCAAAATAATTAGGAATTTAACGCAGATCTCTTGACTGGGGGTGAATTTTTTGATTTATTCTGCATTCCGTCCATCAATTGTGTGTCTTTTGCTAATAGTGAATTACAGCCTTTTTCGTTTTTCACTATTGCAAGGCTACCTGTTCCCATAGGCCAGAATGTGCAGTTTGATTATTACATTTTATAATTCTAACTGACTCAGGGAACCACGTAGAAATTTGAGTTTAGTATGCCTGAACTCAGAATGATAAAAACACATCTTATAGTGAAGTTGGTTTTAACATTAAGGGGCCGATTCGTATCCGGGTCGGAAGGGCACCAAACGCGATCCGGCCGGAAAAACTACACGCCGTAGGAACTTTGTGTGTACTTTTAATCAACTTGTGAAGGATCTCCAAGGGCTTGAGAAAAGAGCTTGCCTCTTGCTGAAGTCTCAGGGACAACAGACTTCACCAACCAGCCTCACAAGAGTCTTTTGGAAGTGCCTGCTGCTGTGCGAGTCTTTCTGAGGGACTGCGTGTCGCAAGGAGCTGGAAAGGCGACTCACGAGCAAGAAGCGTGTCGCCGAACTGCCGCTGTCACTTCACAACGAGAATGCGCCTCACATCGCCGGAGAAGAGGATCGACGTCGCATCAGATGCTGCTGCATCACCGGGAAGCGTGTCGCAGGGCATGTCGTGGCTCAGAAGAACCGTTGAGTCATCGCAGGGCCTGTCGCGGCTCGCATCGTTGCCGGAGCGTCCCGCACCATCAGAGAAGAGGATCGACATCGCAGCAGATGCCGCTGCATCACCGAGAAGCGCGTCGCAGGGCCTGTCGTGGTCCGCATTGTGTTGCATCAAGAAAAGACGCCATCTTTGTTTCTTTGAACCTGATCTGCATTGCATCGCCACGGAAGCGCAGTAAGAAACCGACGCATCACCTCCCCTCACAGAGAAGAACAGACGCATCCCCTACGCAGCAGTCGAGACCCGACGGATCACCGTTCTTGCGTGTAAGGAACCGACGCCTCACCTTCCCTGCAACACTTTTGTTGTATTGCGTAACGCATCTTAAGGTACATTGAACTCAAAGTGTCGCATTTTAACATCTAAAGAGAACTAAGCTAATTCTACCATTTTAAGTACAGTATTGTGGATTTTTTTCGTTTTGTGGTCTTGTGATAAGTCTATATAAAGAATACTTATTTTTGATATAAAACTTGTGTGATGTCCATGTGTAGTGTTGTCATTGAGTTACTGTATGTGTTCACAAATGCTTTACACACTGCCTCTGAGATAAGCCTGTCTGCTCGTGCCAAGCTACCAAGGGGGTGAGCAGGGGTTATTTTAGGAGTGTACCCCCTTACTCTGACTAGACGCAAGGGTCCCTACTTGGACAGAGGTACCTACCTCTGTCAACTAGAGACCCCCAAATCTAACACCGCTCGTCCCAATTATGGGCTGCGTCTGTACGATAGGAATGCCTGAGGTGAGAGTGTAAGCCCTCGCACTCACCTAGTTCACAGCCAGCCCGCAGCTGTTCCACTCAGGTTCAGCTTAGTGGATCCAACACCACTTTAAATTCCTAGTGCTCCAATCCTGCGCTCTCCGCCCGTTCCTTATAGTCCCATATTATTTATTATTTTTCTTATTTTTTATTCTGTTTTTCCCATTGTAATCATTTAGATAAAGCCTGACTGTCCGCTCCTCAGTCTCTGTGAAGAGGGGCCAACCACCAACCCGCCCCTTCTACAAGGACGCTGTGCGGGCAGCTTCTTCGTCTTTATCTCTCGGACTCTAACAAGCCATTTCCTTGCAGCATATCCAACTAAAGAGCCGCCTCGTAACCTACCACGAGGGAGTCCCAATAGGAGCACCCAATGCCCCTACAAGGTAAGCAGTGTGCCAGTTCTCAATCTGATTGTATCCAGTCAGACTTCCTTTTCCTCACTGGATTAAATATGTTCCCCTTCTTTACACCTCCAGAGACTATCACATTGAAGATAGACCAGTACAGTGGGCATGTCTTCTCTATCCACAAGAATCTGTGTGTACTGAAAGCGGCTCTTACTTTACTGGTTTGAACTATTTTCTAAGCCAGTGCTTTCCTTATTCTTTATTTTTTACCCAAGTCCCTTTATCCTACAGGAACCAATAAAAGGAATCCCTTCGAATTTATAATAGATGCTAGCTCACCTAGCAGGATTGATTTTAAAACCCTCAGTGGTTTCAATTTGTTTATGTTGTTCAGCTCTTCTACAATCCCAGCTAGTACTTATCCCCACTATTTAATTCTGTTTTAAACTCAAATGCACCGGGTTCCACCAGAGCCCTAATTCCAAGTATTTTGTCTTCCCCAGACCCCAGGCAATTTCAGTCCTGATGAGACCCTCTTATCCTTCTGAGGGTTGACATGCTGTTGACACACTTACAGAGACAGACGACGATTCGAAACTGTGATACAATGATTAATTCTCTGTTTTCTAAAATGTACTGAATAGAAACTGCTGTCTCTTAAATGAATCAACTAATACACCGTCAATGTTTATTTCCTACTTCACGTTTTCCTTTTTAGTTTCGGTTTTGGTTTGATTACACACCTGGGGTCTACTCATTCTTTCCTTAGTGCCCTGAAAGACACTCACAATATTGTTTGTTTAAATAATTCCTGTCTAATAAAACTCGGTTCAGCTGAACCAGTTTCTTACAAAAATACTGGCTTTGCTACTATTGTTCTTACAAAATGTTACTTAATAACTATGTTTGATTTACACGATTATGTTTCTATAATGATAAATTCCACACAGAAAGATCTGTGAAACTAATAATCTGCCTAAAATGTGTTCCATGTCAATGCCTGTTCCAAGGATTACTTGATACCCCTGTTCGCATGGACATAAGGTTTGCTCTTGTTTTTGTTTGAATAATACTAAACAGGCTATAACATGAATGTAGGGAAATGAAACAGTTCCCCATCTGCCATGTAGTTCCAAGCAAATGAGCAGTGCTGCCCATAAATCATTCAGTTGCCGAAATATAATAAAGTATCAAAGTGTGTCTAACCAATTGGCTAACAGTGACCAGACAACAGTTCCCATTGCCTTTGCCCCCCTGCAGTTACATTGATAGAGAGTTTCCTTGAAATTATACTTTAACCCCTTCAGCGCTGGGCGAATTCCGCCGCGGTGCTGAAGGGTTCGAGCGCGGGCGGGCTCATGACGGAACGGTTCCGTCATGAGCACAGCTCAACCGTGGCTCATGACGGAACCGTTCCGTCATGAGCATGGAAGGGGTTAGCAACAGTCTGGGTAACCACTGATGAAAGAAGGAGGTTCTGGGTTCAGCCGCACTGCTGCAATACAAATTTGAGCTGCTGCCATAGCAACATATATAGAATGTAGATTGAGTCTATCATTCCTGAGCTGTGGGTCTATGTTATGCCCTGCATAGTATTTTCATTTCTTGCAGTTTCCCAGTTCTCCTGCTGTTCAGCCACAGCGTGTGTTTGGAGTAGAATGTTGAGAATGCTGTGATGCATAGAACGTTGGGAGTCTGACTGGGTGACAGATGACAGTTACAGATGCTCAGCCCATCTGTAACTGTCATCTGTCAGCCATGTAAGATCTTTAGGTTCCTTTATTCCAGTTGTACAGCATGTACAACTGGAATAAAGGAACCTAAAGATCTTACATGGCTGACAGCGTCTACTTCATGTGAGAGTACAACAGTCTACCCCTAAAAGCATCAGCTGTGGCGTGATACAAATCTGAGAATTTAAGATCATGCTCAGATGCTCAAAGATTTTGTTCCTATCTGGCACTAACTTTATACAAATATGAAACATGTGCATGATATCAGCCTCTCTTCCCCCACTTCGCGGACAGTTTGAATTAGGTCTTTTTATCCCAGCTACACATCCTCTGAGGGGTGTAATATAAGTTGTACAGCATCTAATAATGTTAACTTCCTAACCCTGCATATAACAATACCTCACACCCTACATTCATAGATTACTGAAAGAAGATGTTATCGTGGGGTAGTGTCTAACCTTTTGCCCTATTTCTCTCGGGTGTTTAAATAATCTCAGTTAAGACCAATAAGTGACTTATATATTGTTTTAATCTTGGTGCCACCACAGGGGCTCAAGGACTGAACAACTGCTTTATGTCTAGTGAGATTTTGCCTTCACCAGATTTATGAAAGAAATCTCTTTTTGTACATATTTTAAGAAACTTTGCTTAGGAAAATCCATATTGCTGCTGCAAATCCAAAAAAGAACACATTTAACCTACAAGAAAGAAAGCCCCTATTTCCCATAAGCCAGCCTTCCCCCAAAGCGGACCATATTTGTTGTGAGATACAGATGAAAACCGGAGAGAATATCAGAGAGGAGTATGAAAACTATACCCAGCCATGTCCATTTGTCCCTCAAACTTAAAATAAATTTTGTAAACAGCCTCAATTTTCTTGAACCACACTTATTTGAAGTACCTAGGTTCCAGGATTCTTGGAAAGCATCCTCTTGCCTCTTTGTCCAAGGTTATTTTGTAAATACTAGGCAGGCTTTCTGATTCAAGATATGTACCACAGGAACTGAAAATTAACAGCTTCACATGCTGCAACATGGATTAGCACTAGTGATGGAGCAAGGACTCGTAGAAAGGAGACTTGCTTGAAAACAATCCTCTCGTAATAACTCATAACTCGTATTAACTGTGTATTGTGTAATTAATATGCATTACATTCCAATTATTAGAAAGAATGAAGTTTGCTTACGTGTCTTATTAACTAGTAACTCGAGTGAAATATAAAATGGCTGCTAAATGCGGGAAATTGTAATGCGCATGCGTCAACTGTATCTACGCCGTATGACGAGCTGTTGCTTGGAGGGAATTTTCTAAAATTGCGCAGACGCTTCTAAAATGGCCGCTAAAAGCTCACATGCTAAGCATCTGCTTTACTGAAAACTAAACCAAGATATTTACTAATTGCTAATGCAGGGGGAGAATTTATAAGTAAATGGGATTAGAATAGAGATAGGTGGTATACAGTGAAATCATTTTATTTTGAAATTATTATACTTCTTTTTGACTTTCCTATTAGCTCGTATTCGGGCCTTTGTAAGAAACCGAAGTCTATATCTCACGTGACCCCTACACATGCGCAGTCCAAGTGAGCCAGAAGCCGCAATGTAATCCTTGAACGCCATCCAAGGACAAGAACAGCAACATACCCTGGGAACCAGTATGATGTCCTGTGAAAAGGAAGAAAATTATATGAAGTGCATACTTTGTGTTTGCTAAAGATGTGAATGTGGGTGGGAATAAAGATTTCTGAATAAAAATTAAGGGGCGGGATCATTTAACAATGAACTGAAAGACTATATTGAAAATTTAGTATGCTGTGATGATTGTCCCCTTTGCCTGTCCAATCAGAGTTAGTAGGTTTATGAAAAGTAAACATTAATGGGTGGTACATGGCATTAGAAAGGTATAATTGGAGTAGTTTAGTTAGTTAGAAAAGGGCGTTGAGACGGAAATGCTGCATCGCTCAGGATGTTGTCAGATTGATGAGCAAATGCTGAAGAAGAATCGAATTGCAGAAATATTAATCTAAGCCAAAAAAATTAGGAGAAGATCGCGGTAGAATCGAGAAGGAAGATAGTATCAGAGAGGGGTGCGACGCAGGCATCGGATCTAGAAGATGTCACCTTATCCTGTCCTGAAACCTTTGTGTCCTGACCTTTCCCCGGGGGACCCTTCCCAACTCCTTGGCCAAGAGGTTGGTTCCACACCATTTTAGGTAAATATATTTCTGTGTATATGCAATTGTACTGCTCTCTCTATCCTCTCTTTTCTGAGTATCGTCATTGTAAATTCTTGCTAATTGAATTTTTCTTCTTTGGGAGATTGAGACTGTACTGTACTTTGAGTTTGGCTCACTTGAAATTAATTTAGATAAAGCATTTCAAAATTTCCCGAGTCTGTGATAATTTTTCACTGCAGAAAGAATATTTGAATATATGTCATTTCACCATCAACTAGTTCAACTAATGGTCCATTGACCAGAGGAAAGAACTTTTTGATCAGTGAAAGATTAGTTAGGAATGACAAATAACTAATCTCGAAAAGGAAATATAAAAATTGACCCCAGTGGGTATTACCTGGCCTGAGTGAGTGTGAGTGTGTTTATGGGCCCAGGTGAGTATATGGTATTAGAGTATCTGAGGCTGGTGAACCGCTGGATCAGTTTTTCTGGTAGCAGAGCTATGGTTATTATTGACTAGTTTGGCGATAAGTATTTGACTATTGATTTATGTTTTAACAAAACCGTTACTGTCTTGTTTTATGTCGTCTGGAAATTCCCGGGAAATGAATAGCGGGTGGTAAATAGAAGCCACACTGCAGTGAGTTTACTCGTCTGTTAGAAAAGTGCTGAGAAGCTATGCAGAGCTACCAGTGCTAAACCAGGGACTATTTTCTGTGTGAAAGTGAGAGTGATTTATAGTAAGGAGTTTGCTGATGAAACTTTAGTGTTATATCACCTAGAAAGGGTAACACCGAAGGAGCAGCAGGTTCGTCTGAGCTTGAATGAAGAGTAAGCGACAAGTGGTTACTCACAGTATATGAAGAGTAAGCGTAAGGTTTTACTCGTAGCAAAATAAATAATCTATACTTTGGTTCTAGAGGAACAGACAGAGTAGCGAAAGTTTTATGTTGTTATTAATGAGAATGTAAATGCAAATTTAAGGAAGAGTACGCTTTCGTAATACCTTGTGAAAGGAGGGCCAGTTGGCAGAGTTGTACTGACATCACAGGGAGCTGTGCTGGGATTGATTGAAGCAGCGGGCATGTGACAGAAAGAGAATTGGAAAGGAAGGGTTAGCAGTGAGGAGAAACATTTATGTCACCAAGTGCTGTGCTGGGACTGGTGGAAATTGTAAGTGTTTGACAAACGCAGACTGTAAAGGAGGGGTCAGTTGAAAGGAGTGATACAAACGTCACAAAAAGGCCGCGCTGGGATTGGTCAAACTATGAGTGTGAGCCTGATTCTAATTGGTTCACAAAATAGAAGTTGTATTAGTATTGGACGAAGGAGTTTGCATGTGGAAGCCTAATCCGTCTTTGATCGGGAATTGACCTGACAGAAGATATTTAGGATTTGCAAGAGAAAATTTTATATACAGACCCTCACCAAAGATGTACGGAGAAAAGAGAAAAATGACATTTATGCAGAAAACTAAAAACTACTTTAAGAAAGATAAGCCCATCATGACTAGAGAAGGAATTCTGATTCCACCACTTAAAAAACTGGCTTCATTTATGATGATTGATAGAGGTTATCACACTTGCGTGTGGTTGGAAAATTGGATATAATATACTAAGGGTGAAGGAGTGTTAGCATTCTCAGAGCATGGTACATTTAATGGGAGGATTCTTCAGAATTTGAGAATGAGAGTGAATGATTTAGAACCCAGACCTAGATTAACACAATACGAAGCATTAGAGGAATGGGAAACTGAGTCATATGAGCGTGATAGATCTAGAAGTAGTAGGAGTTATAGAGGATTTTTCCCAAAACGAGTGCGAGTCAAGAGAGGATCAAATGAAGCAATGGAGAAAAGCAATGATTACAGAAGGATTATATCCAGTGTTGATGGCTGAAGAACAGTCAGGGGCAAATGTAAGGAGAAAACCAAACACCTGACAATGACAGGTTTTGGAGAATCAGAAGATGAGTTTATGGAGGTCATTTTAACAAAAAATCCTCCACCATATCAGGAAGAACCTAGTAGAATTACTCCAAGCGCACCAGTCTTTGGAACACCTTTAGTTCCTCAGATATTACATGATACAACAGTTAATATGGTACTTCAGGATAGGGAAAAAGAAGCACTGAATAAAAACAGGGAGGAATTAATACAGAAAATTACCCAACTAAACGTACACCCTGATGCATTAACTATACCGGTAACTATAGGTCCCATTGTTCCATTGTATGGAGATAAAGTAAATTGTCCAAAACCGCCAGTTGTAACAGCTCCTTTGAATAAACCTAGAAAATAAATTGTAATAACTGATGATCAAATCAGTGAATGCTTTTCATTAATATCCTTGATGGATTTGCCAATAAGGTAACAAACAAATGAAACCCCGAGAAGAGTTATACCTAGTTGTTCAAAGTAAGGAAGGTCAGTGGCTTCCTCAGGAATTAGAAGTGCAACAGCAGTAACTCCAGAGGATCTGGAGAGATGGGCACAGGGAATAGAAAAACAAAGTTCACCCCCAAAGATTTTAGACATTTACAAGTTTAAAGTGGAATTAGAAGAGATGATAGCTGGAAATGTGGGAATAGATAGACTAAATGCATACAGTGAAGAAGAGTTATTGTTCATATGTAGAAGCATAAGTAGAAATGCAAGCATATTTCATGAGAAATTGCCTCTGAAATGGGAATTGAAATAGGGAGGTCAAAGGTATTGCAGAAACCCCATAGAGGAGAATTTACTGACTAAGATCTGGAAAATATGAATGTGTCTGGAAGAAAACTACAAATTAAAGAGTTAATGACTATTTTACAAAAGTCAGGAGACTTGGACAGGTGGAAAACTAGGTGGACAAAGAAGAAGGAGGAAGCACAGGCAAGTCGAACAGCATCTGAATATTTAATAAAAGATTCAGGAAAGGCGGAGAGATTGTGCCCGATGAGGGAAATTCCCGGAGGGGGATATGTACAATTCCATGGCGTAGACAAGATATTTTGTCATTTACTAATGATTTTCCCAAGTTGAGAGAAAAACCAGTTGAATGGTACAAGCAGGTTGAAAGTTTTGTGATGGTTTCAAAGGTTTTGTTGAAAGATTTGGATGGTCTGTTTGACATAGTGGTACCTGTTGATTTATGGACAGAATGTAAAATCAAAGTTGATTGGCCTAGTGATGAGTACTCAAGAGATTAAAAAATGGGAGCCCATTCAGACAAAGTAATGATGAAATATCACAAAGTGATTACTTTCTTGAAAGGGAAAATTCCACCGAAAGAAACAGATTGGATAAAAATAGATAAAACAACCCAAGAACCAAATGAATCTGTACATGCTTATGATAAATGCCTGTTACAGGTGTTTAAACAGTATAGCGGATTTGAAAACATGGGACATTTTGTGTATCAGTTTGTGTACGGTCTGAAACCAGGAATAAGTTAGATGATTCAACAGCACATGTTGTGCTGGCAGGGAAAGCCTATAGATGATATATTAAAATATGCCAAATATTGTGGAGATGACATTGAGGCCAGGCATAAAATGTTAAAAGAGAAAATGACGTGGGCATAATTTAAATTGGCAGAACAACTGGAACTTAAATCAAACAGTCAGACTGATGGGCAATCAAACGAACAGGGTCAGAATGATAATGCAGTGAGTGGGGAAAAACCAAGAGGACGATTGAGTAGAGAGGATGCAAAGAAGAAGTTTCTTTGCCATGGGTGCAGAAAGCTGGGACATTGGAAAAACGAGTGTAAAAATATGCAGAATAATAATGGCCCAAATCAAAATTTAAATCCACAGCCGCAGAATGAGGTGCTAATGAATCAACCGAAGCAGGTTGTTAATCAGCAGTGTCAGGTGCCACCTGCCCCTATGCAAAATTTTGTGAACAAGCCAAAGTACAGTGTGGACGCCGGATTTCCAGGAGGAAGTGGGAAGAAAAATTCTGTAACCTCACAATTTCTTTTCCAAAATAACAGCGACAGCGACAATGAACAATGACGGTGCCTGAGGGGGAGGAAAAGGAGTGCGTACTTGGCGCATCCTTGCCGGAAGATCAGTCAGGTCCATTTATTGATGAGGAAGTAGAATGAAAAGATATCACTTTTCTGTTGGACACTGGTGCTAACCGTTCTACTGTGAGAACAGCAGACATCCCAAACCTACCCCTCTCTGGAGTAGCCATCCAAGTAGTAGGTGTGTCTAATAAGCAGATTAAAACCCCAATTACTGAACCAATGGAAGTGTGCATTGGTAATTTTAGAGAAATGCACAAATTTGTGGTGTGTGTCTCTAGTCCAGTAAACTTGCTAGGAAGGGACTTATTGTGTAAAATGAATTGCACAATTTATTGCACACCCAATGGTGTTGCTATTCAGACCCCTGATGAAGACAGTGTCTATAAAATAATGTTGGCAAAACAAGGCACAGAAGTAGATGAGATGTATTTATTAATGACAAAAGACGACTTACCAGAAGAATTCAAAACAACTGTGAATCCAGAAGTGTGGGATTTCACTGGAAAAGAAGTGGGATTAAAGGTAAATGTAGATCCAGTGAAGGTGATTGTGAAGGAAGGTGCAGTTTATCCTAACACCAGACAATATAAAATGAGTCCTGAAGTCAAAGCAGGAGTTGCTTCTGAAATTGATTGAATGATTAAACAATGCATTTTGAAAGAAATAAGGAGCAGTCCTTGTAATTCACCTATAATTGGTCCCAAAAAACCTAGTGGAAAATACCAGATAGTACAGGATTTAAGGAAGATGAATAAGATTGTTGTACCTTGTTATCCTGTAGTACCAAATCCAGCAGTGATTCTGTATCAGATACCCTGTAATGAGGGATGGTTTACAGTAATTGATTTATGTCAAGCATTCTTCTCCATTCCTTTATATCCTGACAGCCAGTATCTCTTTACATTTAAATTTGAAGATTGTATTTTAGCATGGGCTCGAGTTCCTCAAGGGTGTACAGAAAGTCTTTCAATTTTCAATAAAATTTTGAAAAAGTGTCTAGAGAAACTAGTTATGCCTAGAAATTCAGTTCTGGTTCAGTATATTGATGACCTACTAATAGCTTCAAAGTCTCAAGATGACTGTGTTACTGATCCCATTGCATTATTAAATCATCTGGCTGATGGTGGACACTGGGGTGCCAATTACGATCCTGTAAAAACCGGGTACAAACCGTCGGACGGAGCATATTCTCCGTCCGACGCGTACCCGGTCGTCAAAATCTACCAACATGGAATTACGATTCGCACGGAAACACCATTTCCGTACGTATCGTAAAAAACCCAGACCGAACAAAATAAACCTACAAATGCGATCCGGGAAAGCGCCGACCTGACGTCGGGACGCTCGCAACCTGCCATTCACGAACCAGGAATTACGATTCGCACCGACGTCATCCCGCACGGTGAATATTTTCCGGCTGCCAAAAACTGCCGGGAAATCAGGATGACGCGAACAAGGACCACCAGTACGCGACGGACAGACAGGACGACGCGAACAAGGAGGACCAGTACGCGACGGACACACAGGATGACGCGAACAAGGAGGACCAGTACGCGACGGACACACAGGACGACGCGAACAAGGAGGACCAGTACGCGACGGACACACAGGACGACGCGAACAAGGAGGACCCGTACGCGACGGACAGACATGGACCCGAACCTACGTGTCATCCCGGCCCTCATAGCAGTCGACCTCCTCTACAGGTTCCGACGCAGACGCCGCAGAAGGTCAGAACAACTAAGGGAGGGGGGAAAGGGGGGTGGGGTGGCAGGACCAGGGCAGGCCACAAACCCCCCACCAAAGTCACACAGCACACATGCCCTGGACATACCTGACTCCCAGGCACTGGTCACTACGAGGGGGTGGGGGCGTGTCCAGCTAAGCCAGCGACCACCACAACGGAAGTCCGTCACGACGCGAACCGGCAACACAACCAGACATGTATGTCCAGTACCCACGCCTGAAGAGCGTGGGTACGAGTCGTACCACGCCCACACCCACGTCACCCCAACAATGGCGGGACGGCTCGTACCCACGTGGCAAAGGCCTGGGTACGGGCCGCACAAGCATCACATAGCGTGGGGACGGACATGTACGGACCGTACCCCCACCCTGTATGCATGGAGCGTACCCCCACCCCAACAGTGTAAGTATGGCACGTACCCTCAGCAGCGTACGTATGGAGCGTACCCCCACCCCAACAGTGTAAGTACGACCCCTACCCTCACCTCGAATGCATGGAGCGTACCCCCACCCCAACAGTGTAAGTACGACACGTACCCTCAGCCGCGTACGTATGGAGCGTACCCCCACCCCAACAATGTAAGTACGACACGTACCCTCAGCCGCGTACGTATGGAGCGTACCCCCACCCCAACAGTGTAAGTACGACACGTACCCTCACCTCAAAAGCATGGAGCGTACCCCCACCCCAGCAGTGTAAGTACGACCCGTACCCTCACCTCGAATGCATGGAGCGTACCCCCACCCCAACAGTGTAAGTACGACCCGTACCCTCACCTCGAATGCATGGAGCGTACCCCCACCCCAACAGTGTAAGTATGACACGTACCCTCAGCCGCGTACGTATGGAGCGTACCCCCACCCCAACAGTGTAAGTACGACCCCTACCCTCACCTCGAATGCATGGAGCGTACCCCACCCCAACAATGTAAGTATGACACGTACCCTCAGCCGCGTACGTATGGAGCATACCCCCACCCCAACAGTGTAAGTACGACACGTACCCTCACCTCGCAAGCATGGAGCGTACCCCCACTCCAACAGTGTAAGTATGACCCGTACCCTCACCTCGAATGCATAGAGCGTACCCCCACCCCAACAGTGTAAGTACGACACGTACCCTCAGCCGCGTATGTATGGAGTGTACCCCCACCCCAACAGTGTAAGTACGACCCCTACCCTCACCTCGAATGCATGGAGCGTACCCCCACCCCAACAGTGTAAGTACGACACGTACCCTCAGCCGCGTACGTATGGAGCGTACCCCCACCCCAACAGTGTAAGTACGACACGTACCCTCAGCCGCGTACGTATGGAGCGTACCCCCACCCCAACAGTGTAAGTACGACACGTACCCTCACCTCGAAAGCATGGAGCGTACCCCCACCCCAACAGTGTAAGTACGACCCGTACCCTCATCTCGAATGCATGGAGCGTACCCCCACCCCAACAGTGTAAGTACGACCCGTACCCTCACCTCGAATGCATGGAGCGTACCCCCACCCCAACAGTGTAAGTACGACACGTACCCTCAGCCGCGTACGTATGGAGCGTACCCCCACCCCAACAGTGTAAGTACGACACGTACCCTCACCTCGAAAGCATGGAGCGTACTCACAACCGTGCATGTTATGAGCATACATATTGTGAAATAGGAGAGGTGGGTGCAGAGTCCTCCCAGCAGTGCCCTGAGACAGGAGGGGTGGGTGCAGAGTCCTCCCAGCAGTGCCCAGAGACAGGAGGGGTGGGTGCAGAGTCCTCCCAGCAGTGCCCAGAGACAGGAGGGGTGGGTGCAGAGTCCTCCCAGCAGTGCCCAGAGACAGGAGGGGTGGGTGCAGAGTCCTCCCAGCAGTGCCCTGAGACAGGAGGGGTGGGTGCAGAGTTCTCCCAGCAGTGCCCTGAGACAGGAGGGGTGGGTGCAGAGTCCTCCCAGCAGTGCCCTGAGACAGGAGGGGTGGGGGCCTATCACTCCCAGCAGTGCCCTGAGACAGGAGGGGTGGGGGCCTATCACTCCCAGCAGTGCCCATGGAACGCAAAGGATGGAGTAGTCACATATACCATGCCCACAAATGTCAGTCAGGTGCACAAAGACCCTGCAGTACATGTACCACATGAGTGCGAGGATGGAAGTATACGCATGCATAGGGCCAAAAACAAAACATTTACACATGAAGTCATGTCAATAGTCCACATACACAAGTACAATGACTACCAAGGATGCCACAAATGATGCAGGTGGAGAATGGCTCAGCATGCATGTGCAAAGTTGAAGGAGTCCCTCACACACCCAGCTAATGTACTCACAGCTCTGCACTAAATATTGGGAACACCCTGCAGGGAAGAAGTCAGGGTACACAGAGGAAGGAAAACACCTTGGGACAATTGCAACATGCAGCAACTGCCTACATGAATGGAGAAAGGTAGCTAACACCGTGTGAGGCACACTGATCCCAGGGTCCCCCCTATGAGCAGCACACCACTACATTTCCCACACACCCAACACATGACCAACACCCACAACCATGTAGCAGCCCCACCAACAGCAATGCCAGCAATGCAGGAGTGTTCCAAGGGCAAAAAATATATATCTTTATTCAGCATGAGCAAATAACTAGTATGACGTAAGTCCAATAATAACAAAGGCCATAGGGCAGTCCAGGAGTCCCAGCTGGATGGGGGACACAGTGGGATGCGTGTCCCCTAGCTTGCCTGCACAGTTACAAGTCCTCGTCTTCCACAGGGGTGAGGGCATCATGTGGGGGGGAAGGAACAGGCACCGCAGGGACAGGAGGGCAAAGGGCGGGCGAATTAGGTGCAGGGATGGAGGACTCCACCACAGGGGGTGGGGCAGGGCCAAAGGTGGATTCTAGGATCTCACTGCAGACCTTGGCAAGGTCCTCCAGGGACTCCCCTGTACCCGAAGAAACCACAGGCCCCAAGGAGGGGGGGGTCAGAGGGATGGGTCGCAGCGCCACTGGGGGAGGATGTGGACAGGGGGGGGACTCAAGCACCCTGACCGAGGACTTCCTTGACCGCTTGCGTGGTGGCATCACTGTGGGGCTCAGGGACAGAGCGGCCATGAACGAGTCTTTGGGGGAGATGTGGCCAGGAGAGCTGAGGGGAGGGGATTTGGAGGGAGTGGATTGGGTGGAATGCGGACTCCCACTCTGGCTGCGTGTCACACGTTTGCCCACGACCCAGTGGGTGTGCCTACTGCACCCTGTGTGTGCGTGTCAGGAGGTTTGCGGCGGACCTTCCCTGCTGGTGTGGTGCCTGTGTCTGTTGTGGTGGGTGCATGCTTACGTCTGGGTGTATGTGGGACAGGCATGGGAGTGGGAATTGTGGAAGGAGCAGGGGTATGGGGTGGGACGTAGCGCTGCAGGAGACCCACTGCTGCAGTCAGTGTGGAGTCTATGGACCTCAGCAAGTTTCGTTGGTCAGCCTGCGATGAATGAATGCCCTCCAAGTATGCCTCCATGTTGTTGAGGACCTGGCTGTGGCCATGGAGGACATTAAGGATCGCAGTCTGACCAATCTGCAACTGCCGCTGGATGTCCACAGACTCAGCATTGGCGGCAGCAGTGGAGACAGGGGCAGGGGGTGCGGTGCCTGGCAGGAAGGAGACATGTGGGGACCGGGCACGCTGGGAAGGGACACGAGCACGTGGGAGGGGGCTGATGCCAATGGAGGGGGCGGTGCCAGATGTAGGGCTGCTGTCAGATGGTGGTGCAGCCACCGCCCACTCGGAGTGATCCTCCTCGGACCCGTCGGCTTCATACTCTGTTGTGCCAGTCGACAGGTCCCCGGGTTCACTCTCCACCGCCTCAGTCCCACTCGAAGTGCCAGCCCCGATGTCACCGCTGGCACTGGTGCTCCGTCCCTCCGCGCCGTCTGTGTGCATGTCTCCCTCCGTGTCCCCCGACGATGCTGTGGGCAGGGTGAAGAGACAGAAAGTAATCATACACCTGTATACATATGTCACATGAGTCAAATCTACGTAGGAAGAGTTACATCTACAAAACAAGGTACATATGTAGGGCATGCATGACACAGTTTTTCGACCCACCATGCCATGAAATTACTATGGAGAGCATGACACACTAGCAAATTAGATGATATGGAATTTTGACTGAGGAGCAAGGTCCCGGGGACAATCCAGCACTGCATCAGCACCACACAGCGTGGCAGCAAATAGGGATGAGCAGGGACCATAGGCAGGAACAAGAGGCACATGCAGCATAGGTAGTACTGATCACATGCCCACCCTGACTGGCACACTGCACCTTGAGTGTATGTCCAGGCAAACATCACACACTGGCCACTCCTAGCAAGGAGATATCAGGTCTTGACATGTCGGACATGCCCGCACCACCCACCCACTACATGAGACAAATCTATGGAGACACAGGAAGCACGTACATCTCTTAGTCTGGGTGAAATACACATGGGATGCAACAAATCAAGGTTGCACACCAAATACCCAAGGGGCGCCTGTCCAAAGAATCATGTACAAATGGGCATCATCAGATGATTGCTACAAGACACACAGGCAATGGCCACCGTGAGTATGTACTTGGAAAATCAGGTCAGGCTGGACAGTGGACACTTGTAATACATCGCACGTCAATGTACATGGTGCCAGGGGACAATGGCACAGAGAACAACCTATGCTGTAGACACAGAGATTGTCGACACATTCGGATTACACACATGAGACCTAGGAAAACATGCCCCTGGGGACAGTAGTGGCCACACAACTCCATGCTCCTGAATGGGAATGACTGCAACACACGCTAACATCCCTGCACTATGCGTACCGCACACTCATGCACATCATGTCACAGGCCACCACATAGGACATGCGTGCTGTAAGGCCTCACACTTGAGAGACTAACTCCCATGTCTGGACTCAGCATTAGTGCCAACTGACATGGAACCCACAAGTCCAGAACTGGACAGGGCACAGGCAAGGGCCCAAATCCTCTTACACACCACCCCCACACATGATGCTGCAGGCATTGTACACTTGGAGAAGGTGTCAGGCTACATGACCTTGTGATGGAGCGACTACACACAGACCAGGGAACACATTGCAAGGAGGGGAAGGGAGGCAGGAGAGCACAGCAATTCTGTGGGGAATAGGATCAGCACAGCACCATAAACCCTGGAAGTGAATCCATGGAACATTGCACTTACAAATGCTGGTGAAACACAACAAACACACACATGTACCTACCCCCTTCCGGCTGCTGCATGTCCTGTAGATGCCTGTCCAAGTCAGGAAAGACCACCGCCAGCACACGTTTCTGGATGTGGGAGAGACGGCGGCGTCCGCGGTTCTTGTGGCTCTCAGGTGAGTCCCCCAGCAGGACCCGTGCGATCCTCCGCGTCCAGCACCGGATATCCTGCCAGCGTTTCCTCACCTGGGACAGGCGCCGCCTCCGACCTTCCGCACTCCTCACGGCGCTGACAGCGTACAGCCATATCTGCTCCTTGGCAGAGGCGTCTACCTGTGAGGATGGACAAGTGACACAACATCAATACACCTGGCACATGTCACAGGGACACAGATTAGAACACATTCGCTGTTCACAACAAGGCCTAGTATGCATCCAACGCATTGCACCTTTGTCATAGGGACATGATCCTCTGGGGAAGGCCAAAAGCAGTACGTGCCATTGAAAGGACACAGGTGGAATGAGGGCAACGACACAATCAAAGATCCAGCCTCACACTGTGCATCACACCCACCCCTCCTGTCTCAGGGCACTGCTGGGAGTGATAGGCCCCCACCCCTCCTGTCTCAGGGCACTGCTGGGAGTGATAGGCCCCCACCCCTCCTGTCTCAGGGCACTGCTGGGAGTGATAGGCCCCCACCCCTCCTGTCTCAGGGCACTGCTGGGAGGACTCTGCACCCACCCCTCCTGTCTCAGGGCACTGCTGGGAGTGATAGGCACCCACCCCTCCTGTCTCAGGGCACTGCTGGGAGACATCACCCATTCCCCCCCTTGGGACCCCCCCTACAGTACATAGCATGTGTGTCACACCTGGACACATTTGCAGAAGTCACAGTCACAAAAAAGGGACACAGTCTGTGGCAGTGGACACTGCACTCACCTGATAACCTGGTCGCCCATACAGCATGGGGTACCGTGGGAGGATCACATCCACCAAAGCCATGTTCTCCTCCAGGGTGAATGGCTGTGACCTCTCCACAGCCCTTGACATGGTTCCAGGGAATCAGTAGCAGCAGCTGGGTCGTGGAATACAGAGATGTGCAGGCAAGTGCTCCCTCATGGGACCTGGCTGCCTTATATCTGCCTTGCTGGCCCATCTCATGCACAGGAGTACAGAGTGGTTGGTCACTCACATTTGCATCCTATGTTTCCTCCAATCCCTTCAAACCTAGCAGTCTGTGGGTTCTCTATCGGTTTCATTCTCCTGCATGATGTCAGCCCCACAAACACATTGCAACAAAGTAGAAGAATTCCAACTGACTTCTGCTGTGCACCTTCCAGAACAATTTCGAAAATTGAACTTGGTCTCCATGACAACCAGCATGCATGTAGGCCTTAATACTTGTCCCCTATGTAATTTTGAGCTTCACACACAGGTACGGTGCGTTTCGGGGCCCTAAGGCACCCCAAATGCATTCCAACGGCCCGTACACGCGTGCCTACGTTCACTATCACTATGGGTGTCCTCGCGTATGCGTACTCGTAGTGATAGTGAGCGTACATGCGTGTGTACGGCCCGTACCACTACGAGTACGCATACGCGAGGAGACCCATAGTGATAGTGAGCGTACATGCGTGTGTACGGCCCGTACCACTACCAGTACGCATACGCGAGGAGACTAGGCCTGGGCGGAAAATTCCGTTCCGCTCGCGGAATTTGCGTAATTTCGCGTTCCGCGGAGAACGCGAAATTGCTCAAAAGTCTGCTTTCCGCGATTTCGCGAAATTTTTGCTTGTTCGCGTTCTCAAAATGCGTGTTCGCGAGATATTTCTCCCCGAGCACGCAAACAGCAATTGTGAACAGGAAAAAAGCATCGCGAACAAGCAATTCCGCGTGTTCGCGGAATTTCTGCGTGTTCGCGGAGATTTTTTACCGTTTCGCGGAGATTTGCGTAACGCAACTATGCAAATTCCGCCCACCCCTAGAGGAGACCCATAGTGATAGTGAGCATACATGCGTGTGTACGGCCCGTACCACTACGAGTACGCATACGCGAGGAGACCAATAGTGATAGTGAGCGTACATGCGTGCGTACGGCCCTATCACTATGGGTCTGCTCGCGTATGCGTACTCGTAGTGTTACGGGCCGTACACTCGCATGTACGCTCACTATCACTATGGGTCTCCTCGCGTATGCGTACTCGTTGTGGTACGGGCCGTACACACGCATGTACGCTCACTATCACTATGGGTCTCCTCGCGTATGCGTACTCGTTGTGGTACGGGCCGTACACACGCATGTACGCTCACCATCACTACGAGTACGCATACGCGAGGACACCCATAGTGATAGTGAGCGTACATACGTGCGTACGGCCCTATCACTATGGGTCTGCTCGCGTATGCGTACTCGTAGTGGTACAGACCGTACTAATGCCTGTACGCTCGCCATCACGATGGGTACACATACGGCAGCACTCCCATAGGGATTTGGGAACGTACACAGGCCCTCTTAGCAGCAGTACGGCGGTTTTTACACATCACAGTGGTGATAGGCGGCACACAGGTAGGAATAGGGCGGACATACTTGTCCATGGATGGACATACTTGTCCATGGATGGACATCAAGCCATCGTCTGTGCATTACTACATGTGTGGGGCACAGGTGTGACAGGCTGTGATGTGGAACATTACTCCTGAGTGGAGAAGGCACCAGATGTATGATGAGATGTGTACAGGTGTACTGTGTGACGGTGCCATGTGTGCCAGGCATGCCCTTGACTCCTTTGACATGTGTGCATGTCGTACTGCACACTTGTGATGACCAACACTGGCATGGCACGGACACCAACACACGGAAGTGTCCCCTGATGCCCGGTACAGGGGTTACCACACCTGCCTTGTCACTACCCACGGTGCACAATGTGACTATGTCATGTATGTGTGGGGGCTTCCCATCAGGTAGATGTTGGAGCACCCTCAAAAGCTGCAGCTGTTGCAGCAACCAACATGTGTCTGTGTGTAGATTGACATTGCACACTGTTCCGCACACCATGCCACATGTGTTATCAGATGTGATGTGCACATGTATGCATGGGACACGGAGTAGCGTGACAAGGACATGTCTGCATCCTCACAATGATTGTGTGGTGAGTCATGACATGTGCACCTTCATGGCAAGGTGTGTGGGCTGTCCTAGTGTAATGTCATGTGACCTGTGGCTCTAGTGTTCCGCTACCAGTCTCTGCAATCGGCATCCTACTTCTGCTGATGTGTGGGCGTATGTCACTCCTGTCTTGCGTCTGGCTGTTCACTTGCACTGGGACACAGCTATTCCCATGGCATGGAATGGGGAGGTTCTCAATCTCCGTGTGTAGCTGGGTCTTGGTAGGAGTGTCACCTGGCAGCCATACGTGTCCTGGGCATGTAGCACATACCTGACTCCCTATGTAGCATATGTGTATTGACAGATTAACATGTGCTCAGTACAAATGATTTGTTGTTGTGGTGCACTCACTCTTCCTTGTCACTTCCAAATTACTGCAGAGCGCCGCCTCTTCCCCGAGCAATGCCGGACTTGGCTGACATGCAGGAGAATGATCGGATCCGGTGCTACCGCTTCCCACGACGGTTGATTCTGGAGTTGACGGCGAGACTGGCACCACACCTGGAACCGCAGCACAGGTATCCTACGGCACTGACACCCCAGCTGAAGGTAATGGCAGCCCTACATTTTCTTGCCACGGGTACCTTCCAATATACCATAGCTCATGTTGGTGGCATGTCCCAGAGCATGTTCTGCCGTGTGCTGCATGATTTCTTAGAGGCCATGTTGATTCACCTGGATGACTTCATCAAGTTCCCAACCCCTGAACAGTTGACTGCGGTCAAGCGTGGATTCTATGCCCTGGGAGGGATGCCCCATGTCATTGGGTCCATAGATGGGACACATGTAGCTTTGGTACCACCACATGCACGAGAGGTAGCGTACCGCAATCGGAAGCACTACCACTCCATCAATGCCCTTGTGGTGTGTCAGTCCAACATGTTGATTTCACATGTCTGTGCTCGTTTTCCAGGATCAGCACACGATGCCTACATCATGAGGTGTGGCAGGATGCCTGAAATGATGATGCAGCTGCGCAACGAAAGAGCATGTGTTGTTGGTGGGTACAGTCTGTCAGTCCTGTATTTTGCATAGCCTACCAGCATGACCGCTTCACCAGTTCTAACGATGTCCATGTGATTCCCATGTAGGGGACGCTGGCTATCCCAACATGCCATGGCTGCTCACACCTCTCCGCAACCCCATCACGCCGGCCCAGCTCTGCTACAACACCACCCATGGCCGGACAAGGCGAGTGATTGAGAGGACGTTTGGCATGCTGAAGAGCCACTTTCGGTGCCTCCACAAGACCGGCGGCGCCCTCCCATATGCCCCTGCGAAGGTCTGCAAAATCTTCATGGTCTGCTGTATGCTGCACAACATGGCAGTTGAGAAAGCTGTGTATGATGATCATTGAAATTAAAGTTAGCGCACACTAAAGGTGAACAAACGAATCATATTTCATTCAAATAGAAAAATTGTGGCGTGCTACTCAGAGACGAGGAAGCCCACCTCGCAATCAAAACAGCAATATTGCTGGTGAACAGACACCAGTGTACTGAGTGCACTGCGGTGGAAAGGAACAGTTGCAATAATCTTGAGCAACTAGACAAAATTACCATGAGTTTAAGCTTATTTAACAACAATCTAATGAACAATCAACACTAGGTTTGTAGCAAAATCACTGTATTAGAGAAATGAAAACACAGTAACTGTTCAATTAAACATAGCCTCAATCTGCGAACCGTAAAGCGAATGAAGCATGATAATACAATCAATGACAAACTGCACAGAGGCAGTGAACTTTATCGTCAGTTCTAAAGAAAATCAAAACAAGCCCAATGCATTTCGGGATGATTCACATCCCTTCTTCAGGGGCAGCTGTAAAAAATGAAAGAAAACATAATTGAAAGCCATTGCTATACAAATGCATAAGAATTCATATGATAAAACATTGACAAGATGCAACGTATCAAGGCACAGGGAGTTAAAAACTGGCCTAGATCAGACAGTAGCAATTCAGTGGAAATATCGTGAGAAAACAATAAGTGATGGCAGGTAGATGAAAAAACGAGTCGTCCTCAGTATAATTGAAACTGAATAGAATGTGCAAAGTACCCAAAGATAACCGTAATGTTTGTGAAGCACATTTAAGAGGAGTCACCCGTGAAGTGAAACTGAATGGAAAAAACAAAGCTCAAATTCTTACAGATTTTCTAGAGACGATGATGCTCAATGCGGGGTAGACAGAAAACGCGGAAGGCCACAGGACGCTGTGCGGAAAGAAATGATCTAAAAACCAGCTCATGGTGAAAGTAAATCAAATCATGACCAAAACCGAAAACGACTTACTGCTGTGAGGTGTAGTGAAGTGCTGTGGTACTGTGGTGTAGCCGAGTCAATGGCCGAACTCATAGGATTGGAGCTACTCAGGCTGGCTGTGAGATGGAAAGAGAAAAAAACGAGATGTAGCGAGAAACCGTACATGCCGGTAGCTCGGAATGTATGCAAAAAAGGGGGAACGAAAGCTTACCATTTGACCATGTAGGACACTGCAATAAGACAGCAAGTCCTGAAATCCTCTGATTAGGCGAAGACTCAAACTGCCAACGGACTACGCAAACTGGAAAACTCCGAAAAAACGAGTATCGGGAAACTGACAAACCGGATGTTTAATTGGACGTGCTACGCGGGCACGTCCTGACGGACGTAGTGGAGATAAAGAGTGGACTTAGGTATGTGCAGGAAAACGCACATAAAGATGTGACGGCTGCCTGTGTTGTGTAGAATAAAGTTGAAAAAAAGTTGGTGTGTGAAAAAACAGAGACTCGCTATGCACGGAATGTAAAGGTAACTGAGAAAGGACTGCGATGTAAATAAAGAGTCCGAATGCCTAACAAGTACTGTTGTGCTAAAACGAACAGAAATATGTTGTGTAAAAAGCAAAAAACAAGTGTGGGGCATTGAAAATAACAACAGCGAAGGTAAGAAGGTAAAATGTCTGGGGAAAGAGTGGAACAAAGTGGGAATGAAGAAACACAAACGAAAGTACAAACGAAGTAATGAAATATATAATGTAACGGAAAAAAAAGTTAAAAAAATATAATAAAAGAAGATAATGATGCTGACTGAAGCAAAAAGGACAGTGAAGACCCAAACAAAGTGTTGAACAAACTTATAGATAAACTAGAAAAACGAAGTAACGGAAACAAGAAAAACAAATGAAAAGGACCAACGTGAATCAAGGTTCCTACAGAGAAAGAAAAATACAAAGTGTATTGAATTGCTCAGTCTGAAACAGACGTACAATCTAAAGACAATGACTCCACATGACTCACAAGGCACAGTGAGACTGAAGGGATGATAGCAAAACTGAATGGACACAGTCTGACCCTAATAGGGAAAACAGTTAGGACAAGACCAGGATGTCAAAAGTGCATGTTTATAAAAAGCATTGCATCTCTAATCTGTCATTGAGACCAAAGGGTGTCAGGGTCTGTAAATACTTGATCCACCATACTTCTCTCTGTGAGAGTAACTTTTCTATGTTGATCTGGGTGTTACGCGGCATCATTTCTAGTATGGTAAATCTTAGTTGTGCGATGGTGTGGTGATGTTCTGACCAATGGGAAAACAAGGGAGATTTAAGACTGTTGGTGCGGATGGAACTTTTGTGTTCTGAGATCCTGGTTTTAATTTTACGGGAAGTTTTGCCAACATACATTGAGCCGCAGGGACATTTGATAGTATAAATGACGTGGGTACTGTCACAGGTGCCAGTGTACCTGAGTTTGATAGCTTTGCCTGAACGTGGATGATGGATAACACAGCCAGTGATTACGTTATGGCAATTGACACAATTATAGCATTTTTGCATGCCTTTGAACTCTTCATGATCGGTTGTAGGTGATGTTGATAGTATATCTTTGATGTTTTTACTGCGAGTGAATGCAAAGATAGGTTCAGAGGAAAAGAGGTCGTTGAAATCCGGTTCCTGTTTCAGCACTTCCCATCTGTTTCTGATGATCTGGCGAATGCGCCTGGAACTCGTAGAAAATGTAGAAACAAATACATGACGGTTATGGGGATTTTTCTCTGTGGGCATTTTTTTAATTTGGAAGAATTCTGAAGATCTGTTGGTCGAACAAATCAGTCAACTCAATCAAAAAAATCCACGTATCCAGTTCACACACAATATCAGCACAGAACAACTGCCTTTCCTGGATGTATTAATCAGGAAACAATCTAACTCTCTAGTTACGACAATTTACTCCAAACCTACGGACAGAAACAATCTCCTTCTTTATTCCAGTTTTCACCCTCCGTCATTGATTCGCAATCTTCCATATTCAGAGTTGATCAGAACAAAAAGAATCATTTCTGACACTCAACTTTTGGGATCATCACTTCAAAAACAAGTAGTTAAATTTCAAGAACGTGGTTATCCAGCAACAGTCCTTGAGACAGCTATTTCCAGAACTTCTACTAAAACGCGTGCAGAACTTCTCACGCCCACAGAGAAAAATCCCCATAACCGTCATGTATTTGTTTCTACATTTTCTACGAGTTCCAGGCGCATTCGCCAGATCATCAGAAACAGATGGGAAGTGCTGAAACAGGAACCGGATTTCAACGACTTCTTTTCCTCTGAACCTATCTTTGCATTCACTCGCAGTAAAAACATCAAAGATATACTATCAACATCACCTACAACCGATCATGAAGAGTTCAAAGGCATGCAAAAATGCTATAAATGTGTCAATTGCCATAACGTAATCACTGGCTGTGTTATCCATCATCCACGTTCAGGCAAAGCTATCAAACTCAGGTACACTGGCACCTGTGACAGTACCCACGTCATTTATACTATCAAATGTCCCTGCGGCTCAATGTATGTTGGCAAAACTTCCCGTAAAATTAAAACCAGGATCTCAGAACACAAAAGTTCCATCCGCACCAACAGTCTTAAATCTCCCTTGTTTTCCCATTGGTCAGAACATCACCACACCATCGCACAACTAAGATTTACCATACTAGAAATGATGCCGCGTAACACCCAGATCAACATAGAAAAGTTACTCTCACAGAGAGAAGTATGGTGGATCAAGTATTTACAGACCCTGACACCCTTTGGTCTCAATGACAGATTAGAGATGCAATGCTTTTTATAAACATGCACTTTTGACATCCTGGTCTTGTCCTAACTGTTTTCCCTATTAGGGTCAGACTGTGTCCATTCAGTTTTGCTATCATCCCTTCAGTCTCACTGTGCCTTGTGAGTCATGTGGAGTCATTGTCTTTAGATTGTACGTCTGTTTCAGACTGAGCAATTCAATACACTTTGTATTTTTCTTTCTCTGTAGGAACCTTGATTCACGTTGGTCCTTTTCATTTGTTTTTCTTGTTTCCGTTACTTCGTTTTTCTAGTTTATCTATAAGTTTGTTCAACACTTTGTTTGGGTCTTCACTGTCCTTTTTGCTTCAGTCAGCATCATTATCTTCTTTTATTATATTTTTTTAACTTTTTTTTCCGTTACATTATATATTTCATTACTTCGTTTGTACTTTCGTTTGTGTTTCTTCATTCCCACTTTGTTCCACTCTTTCCCCAGACATTTTACCTTCTTACCTTCGCTGTTGTTATTTTCAATGCCCCACACTTGTTTTTTGCTTTTTACACAACATATTTCTGTTCGTTTTAGCACAACAGTACTTGTTAGGCATTCGGACTCTTTATTTACATCGCAGTCCTTTCTCAGTTACCTTTACATTCCGTGCATAGCGAGTCTCTGTTTTTTCACACACCAACTTTTTTTCAACTTTATTCTACACAACACAGGCAGCCGTCACATCTTTATGTGCGTTTTCCTGCACATACCTAAGTCCACTCTTTATCTCCACTACGTCCGTCAGGACGTGCCCGCGTAGCACGTCCAATTAAACATCCGGTTTGTCAGTTTCCCGATACTCGTTTTTTCAGAGTTTTCCAGTTTGCGTAGTCCGTTGGCAGTTTGAGTCTTCGCCTAATCAGAGGATTTCAGGACTTGCTGTCTTATTGCAGTGTCCTACATGGTCAAATGGTAAGCTTTCGTTCCCCCTTTTTTGCATACATTCCGAGCTACCGGCATGTACGGTTTCTCGCTACATCTCGTTTTTTTCTCTTTCCATCTCACAGCCAGCCTGAGTAGCTCCAATCCTATGAGTTCGGCCATTGACTCGGCTACACCACAGTACCACAGCACTTCACTACACCTCACAGCAGTAAGTCGTTTTCGGTTTTGGTCATGATTTGATTTACTTTCACCATGAGCTGGTTTTTAGATCATTTCTTTCCACACAGCGTCCTGTGGCCTTCCGCGTTTTCTGTCTACCCTGCATTGAGCATCATCGTCTCTAGAAAATCTGTAAGAATTTGAGCTTTGTTTTTTCCATTCAGTTTCACTTCACGGGTGACTCCTCTTAAATGTGCTTCACAAACATTACGGTTATCTTTGGGTACTTTGCACATTCTATTCAGTTTCAATTATACTGAGGACTGACTCGTTTTTTCATCTACCTGCCATCACTTATTGTTTTCTCACGATATTTCCACTGAATTGCTACTGTCTGATCTAGGCCAGTTTTTAACTCCCTGTGCCTTGATACGTTGCATCTTGTCAATGTTTTATCATATGAATTCTTATGCATTTGTATAGCAATGGCTTTCAATGATGTTTTCTTTCATTTTTTACAGCTGCCCCTGAAGAAGGGATGTGAATCATCCCGAAATGCATTGGGCTTGTTTTGATTTTCTTTAGAACTGACGATAAAGTTCACTGCCTCTGTGCAGTTTGTCATTGATTGTATTATCATGCTTCATTCGCTTTACTGTTCGCAGATTGAGGCTATGTTTAATTGAACAGTTACTGTGTTTTCATTTCTCTAATACAGTGATTTTGCTACAAACCTAGTGTTGATTGTTCATTAGATTGTTGTTAAATAAGCTTAAACTCATGGTAATTTTGTCTAGTTGCTCAAGATTATTGCAACTGTTCCTTTCCACCGCAGTGCACTCAGTACACTGGTGTCTGTTCACCAGCAATATTGCAGTTGAGAAAGCTGTGCCACTCATCCTAGATCAACATGACGAGGACCATCCACCCGTGGAGGACGAAGGCCTTGGCAATGGGGCTAGTGATGTGGAGGATGTGGAGCCGCAGGAGGACATCCGGACTCGGCTCATACGCGACTTCTTTGCTTAGTGGTGAGTACCTGTGTCTGTGTGTGCACGCATTTGTCCCCGTGTGGCATGTGTTGTGATGTGTGTGCCCACCTGCATGTATGGCACGTGAGTCAGAGGTGTGTGTGGGTGTGTCACTGGAGTGATGGTGCCAGTGATGGTTGTATTTCCCCAGTCATAATTGTGACCTAGCATGTTGTCATCCTAACATGTGTCGAGTACATGCACATGCATGTGGCTGTGCTTTTTGTGGCTGATTTCTTGTGTGTCTCTCTTCCCCAGGTACTTGCGCATGCCGTCTGCTGGTTGCATTGTTGTGGCACTGCTATTCCTCATGGACACGTCATCGTGGGCTGACTCAGCGTTACAGGCACGGACACGTTTGGAAGTCTCCATAGGGTAAGGGATGCATCAGGGGTGTATTGGGTGTGGCAGTTGTTCACGATGTATGCACACTGCCCCTGTCGATGTTTGGTTCCTCTGCAGCCATGTAGCATCAGCATGGGACACGACATGCAGCTGGGTACACCTGAATAGATGGTCTGACTGATTGACAGTCATCAGTGATGGGATAGTGGATTGTGATGATGGCACCAATGTGTGTGACACTGCCCTCGGACACATACGGTTAGCATTGGCTTGACATGGTGTGGGACTTCCACATCAGCGGATCTATGGTGTATGGCAGTCTCTCCGTGAGCAGCTGTGGGTGTTTAGCTGTTAGCCGACGCTTGTGTGCCAGTTCCATGGCTAACACGCATTTGTGCTGCAGAAGGGGGGTGCCAGTGTTGGACCCACATGTTACTCCACATAAACTGTTCATGTGTACTTCAAGTTGCCTCTGCACTCCCGAAAACATGACTAATAAAGGTGTCCCTATGCCTCCAAGGTGCCTCTTCTCAGTCAATGCTGGTGTGTTGCCACGGTGCATCCAGCATGTCTGGCATGGTATTCCCTGATTGTCGCTATGTGTCAATGTGTCGAGTAGCAAGATGCAAGCTGTGTGTGTGGGCTGAGACTGTGTATTGGGCATGATGTCCATGACTGTGTGGGTATTGTGACATGTGCCATCCCCATGTATCCAACGTTGGACAGGCCCCCATTCTCTGCATCCACCGGACTCAAGCTTGCAGGACATGATTCTGCCACCTGTCTACACATACCTGGGTGCCCCCCAGGACACTCAACATGATCCCTGACCTCTGCGCATGACTGTTGCTGTACTCAATGTGTCTGTCAGCACGGTTGTGCGGCCACCCCCTCAGCTGGTTGGGCCCATCACGGGTGTGTATGGTGCTCCATGTCTGTCTTGCCTAATACACTGTGACCCATGTCTCCTGTGCCAGACTCAGGCCCCAGGGTGTGGATGGTTGAAGTCAAAAGATAACTCAGGCATGTTTAGACTTTACAAGACACATGTAAGGTAATAATGCAACCAGCAGGCATCTTCTCTTCATGGTGTGAATTTTTATTTTTGTTGGGGGGTGGGGGGTATGACGTGAGGGGCTTTCCGGGAGTTTGGAATCCAAAGTTCAGTAGGGGAGTTGGTGTCCTTGCCATTGGAAATCCTCATAGTCCATGCCACAGTCTTTGTCAACATTGGTCAGACAGTGACCAGCAGGGCCATGTGGCAGAGAATGTCTCTTGATGCTGTGATGCTGTTGCTCCAGTGGGCCAGGTGCCAGGCCAGGTGTCCTGGGAGATGGTGATGTTGCGCCGACCCTCACGGTCTTCTCCGTGGACGACCCGCCCTCCTGCGGGGACCCTCAGAAGCAGGCCGTGACGACGTCTGGGATGCTCCATCGGATGTTTCCTCCTCCTCCTCCTGATCCCTCCCTGTGGGTGGTGATGTTCTCCGCCTTCTGGCACAGGGAGGGTCGGCCATGTTGTCAGCCATCCGACGGAGTGTATCGTGAATCCCCTGGAACACCGTCACTTGCTCAGCCTGTCTGTCCTCCATCCGTCCTTGGTGTCGCTGTAGACAGGCATGTTGCTGGGCCTGCTGTGTCTTTATCTCATCGAGGGTCCCCTTGATCTCATTGAGGGTGGACACAAAATGGGCCATGCCCGTGGTGTCCTGCCGGTATGTGTCCATGATGTTACGGACATGGGCAAATACCGGTTCCCCAGCCAACTGGTCAGGCTCGCGCCTCCGCCGTCCTCCACTCCCACCACCCCTGCCCACTTGCAACTGGCCTGCCGTTGTGGGCACATCGGGTCTCCGGGACCCCTGAGGGGTGGCATTGGCGTTGTCGGCTGCCTCCTCCTGGGTGCCCGGGACACTGTGTCCCTCCTGGCCAGCCTGGCTGCATTGTGGTGTTGGGGCAGGGATCCTGGGTGTCTCCTGGGATGTGGCAGGAGTGGGGGTGGTGGTTGGCACAGTTGTACCTGACGCAGGTGCTGCAGGTGGTTGGACACCAGAGGAGCCAGGTCGGTCGGGGTCGTCCACAGAGTGGTGAGAGTGGTCGCTGCCGGTGGGATCGGGCTCCTGCAGATCCGGGTCCTGTGAGTCTTCCCCCCCAGTGTTGGGGGGTGAACCACGACGTTGACCTGTGTGTGAGAGGGACAATGTTAATTTTGGTGCATGCAACATCCATGTTTCATCAGTTTCAAAGTTGGCACATTTCCTCTAGGAATTAGGATCTGTCTTGCATTCCACTCACAGTGCACTTGTGCATGGGTGTGTCCCGTGGGCACCACTTTGGCCCCTTTAACTATGTGTGGCACGGTCTTACTTGCTGCGTCAAGTGTGACTGCAGTCAGCAGTGGAGTGGGCAGGTGTGGCGAGCCATGCATTGGCACCTTCCGTGTAGCACTGTACATGTGCACATGGAGTGGAGCCACACACTTATATGATGCAGGTAGCTGTTGTTGTGCTCGTGAACAGGTTGTGACATGGCCCTGTGTTTTGCCATGGGGAAGAGGGGGGGTTCTGGCACTGGCCACCCTTGTCTACATGCACGCAGTCTACCTGCTGACGAGCAGACATTCGCACACGCCACACGGCTGATTTGCTCTCCCTGTGTCTCGCTCCCTCTCTGTCCCCCTCTCCCTCCCTCTCTGTCCCCCTCTCCCTCCCTCCGTGTGTCAGCCTCCTCCCTCTGTCCGTGTCCCTGTGTCTCCCACCCTCTCTGTCCCCCTCTCCCTCCCTCTCTGTCCCCCTTTCCCTCCCTCCGTGTGTCAGCCTCCTCCCTCTGTCCCCCTCTCCCTCCCTCTCTGTCCCCCTCTCCCTCCCTCTGTGTCCCCCTCTCCCTCCCTCTGTGTGTCACCCTCTGTCACCTCAGGCCAGCTTCCTGGGCACACACTGTTAGCAGATCATTGAATGGCCCTTGGCTTGTTGAAGTGAGTTTGTTTCTGATCTCCAGGCACCCATTGGGTGTAGTGTCTGTGTGTGCGCTGCTGCTGTGGTGGTGTGTGCTGCCACTCTTTCACAGTGTTGGCTGTTCATTAGCTGCTGTCATGTGCGAAACAGTGCCTTCACCCCCATGTGTTGATGCAAGGCGTCAGCCATTTGCTGGCGAGTCTTTCCTGTGTGGGGACACAGTGTTTGTCTGGCTGTGACCTAGGCCATATGGGCAGAGGGCATTGTTGTCTGCTGCTGAGTTGCACTATGTGATTTTTGGGGCCCACCCTCCCGCCATCCGGGTTACCGTGTCATGTGTTGGTGTCTTCTGTGGCCTGTGACTTGACATTGTCCAGCTGGGTGCATGGGGCATGGTGGCGGCAGTGGCATGTGCGTGTTCATGGAGTGTGGTTGAGTCATGCGATAGGTTGGGGTGGTTGCGTGCCTGTTAGTGATTTTGGTTGTGGATGACGTTCCCCCCATGTGAGGTGCATTGTTTGTGTACTCACCCGGGTCTCGGAGTCCTTCTAATCCGTCCACTGCCTCCACCGGCAGTATGGCCATCACCCTCTCCTCCCAGGGCTGGTAGTGTACGGGTCTGCGGGAGGGCCCTCCTCCAGTGGCGTTGGCCTGGTTGTGTTCCTCCTGCATCTTGGCTCGGACCCTCCTCCGCAGATCGTACCACCTGGATTGGCATTCCTGCCTGGTCCTTCTGGTGTCCCCAACAGCATTCACAGCATCGATGATGGTCTGCCACATGGCTGTTTTTGCTGCCATGCTGGTGTTTCTGACCAATGTTCCAAAGAGCTGTGGCTCGACTCTGAGGATTTCATCGACAAGAACCTCCAACTCTCGGTTACTGAACTTTGGATTCTTGGTAGTGGGCATGGTGAGGGGTGTGGGTGTGGATGGTGGGGGGGTGTGTGGATGGTGGGGGGTGTGTGGATGGTTGTGGGTGTGTGGGTGTGGTTGTGCAGGTGTGTGTGTGTGTGAATGTGATGAGGGGGTGTTTGTGAAGGTGGTTGTGTGAAGGTGTGCAAGTGTAAGGTGTGGTGAAGCTTGTAGTTTGGTGCTGTAAGTTGTCTGTGGTGTCTGGCAGCAGTGAGTCTGTTGCAAACGCTCATGGTTTGTGTGTGTGGGCCCTTTTTATTGGTCCATTGGTGGGTGTGGCTGTGTTTGAAGTTTGGGTGGGTGTGTTATAAGGAGTGGTGGTGTATTGGGCCTCTGTTTGTTTTTGGCAGTTGCAGGTCAGTGAATGTGTTATTTTAGTGGTTGTTGGACATGTTCAGTGGCTTTGTGCCATTCGAATGTTGTATTCTTGTGTTGTTTTGGTTTGTCCTGGTTGTGTACGTGCGTTTTGAGCGTGTGTACGGTGTGTAGATGGGCCATTTGGTTGTACGGTGCTGTCCTTGTGTGTGGCTTGGTACGACTCGTACATGCGGTTGTGATGTTGGGGCACGGGGTGCGCTCCGTACTTAGGAGGTTGTGGTGTGGGTACGACTCGAACGTACTGGGGTGTAGGTACACGGTGGTACGACACGTACAGGGGTGGGGGTACGACTCGAACGTACTGGGGTGTAGGTACACGGTGGTACGACACGTACAGGGGTGGGGGTACGACTCGAACGTACTGGGGTGTTGGTACACGGGGGTAGGACACGTACAGGGGTGTGGGTACACGGTGGTACGACACGTAGAGGGGTGGGGAGGTGTACGTAGACGGTGGTACGACACGTACAGGGGTGGGGGTACGACTGGAACGTACTGGGGTGTAGGCACACGGTGGTACGACACGTACAGGGGTGGGGGTACGACTCGAACGTACTGGGGTGTTGGTACACAGGGGTATGACACGTACAGGGGTGTGGGTACGGTGGTACGAGACGTAGAGGGGTGGGGGGGTGTACATAGACAGTGGTACGACACGTACAGGGGTGGGGGTACGACTCGAACGTACTGGGGTGTAGGTACACGGTGGTACGACACGTACAGGGGTGGGGGTACGACTCGAACGTACTGGGGTGTTGGTACACGGGGGTATGACACGTACAGGGGTGTGGGTACACGGTGGTACGACACGTAGAGGGGTGGGGGGTGTACATAGACGGTGGTACGACACGTACAGGGGTGGGGGTACGACTGGAACGTACTGGGGTGTAGGTACACGGTGGTACGACACGTACAGGGGTGGGGGTACGACTTGAACGTACTGGGGTGTTGGTACACGGGGGTATGACACGTACAGGGGTGTGGGTACACGGTGGTACGACACGTAGAGGGGTGGGGGGGTGTACATAGACGTTGGTACGACACGTACAGGGGTGGGGGTACGACTGGAACGTACTGGGGTGTAGGTACACGGTGGTACGACACGTACAGGGGTGGGGGTACGACTCGAACGTACTGGGGTGTTGGTACACGGGGTATGACACGTACAGGGGTGTGGGTACACGGTGGTACGACACGTAGAGGGGTGGGGGGGTGTACATAGACGGTGGTACGACACGTACAGGGGTGGGGGTACGACTGGAACGTACTGGGGTGTAGGTACACGGTGGTACGACATGTACAGGGGTGGGGGTACGACTCGAACGTACTGGGGTGTTGGTAAACGGGGGTATGACACGTACAGGGGTGTGGGTACACGGTGGTACGACACGTAGAGGGGTGGGGGGGTGTACATAGACGGTGGTACGACACGTACAGGGGTGGGGGTACGACTCGAACGTACTGGGGTGTAGGTACACGGTGGTACGACACGTACAGGGGTGGGGGTACGACTCGAACGTACTGGGGTGTTGGTACACGGGGGTATGACACGTACAGGGGTGTGGGTACACGGTGGTACGACACGTAGAGGGGTGGAGGGGTGTACATAGACGGTGGTACGACACGTACAGGGGTGGGGGTACGACTGGAACGTACTGGGGTGTAGGTACACGGTGGTACGACACGTACAGGGGTGGGGGTACGACTGGAATGTACTGGGGTGTTGGTACATGGGGGTATGACACATACAGGGGTGTGGGTACACAGTGGTACGACACGTAGAGGGGTGGGGGGTGTACATAGACGGTGGTACGACACGTACAGGGGTGGGGGTACGACTGGAACGTACTGGGGTGTAGGTACACGGTGGTACGACACGTACAGGGGTGGGGGTACGACTCGAACGTACTGGGGTGTTGGTACACAGGGGTATGACACGTACAGGGGTGTGGGTACACGGTGGTACGACACGTAGAGGGGTGGGGGGGTGTACATAGACGGTGGTACGACACGTACAGGGGTGGGGGTACGACTGGAACGTACTGGGGTGTAGGTACACGGTGGTACGACACGTACAGGGGTGGGGGTACGACTCGAACGTACTGGGGTGTTGGTACACGGGGTATGACACGTACAGGGGTGTGGGTACACGGTGGTACGACACGTAGAGGGGTGGGGGGTGTACATAGACGGTGGTACGACACGTACAGGGGTGGGGGTACGACTGGAACGTACTGGGGTGTAGGTACACGGTGGTACGACACGTACAGGGGTGGGGGTACGACTCGAACGTACTGGGGTGTTGGTACACGGGGTATGACACGTACAGGGGTGTGGGTACACGGTGGTACGACACGTAGAGGGGTGGGGGGGTGTACATAGACGGTGGTACGACACGTACAGGGGTGGGGGTACGACTGGAACGTACTGGGGTGTAGGTACACGGTGGTACGACACGTACAGGGGTGGGGGTACGACTCGAACGTACTGGGGTGTTGGTACACGGGGTATGACACGTACAGGGGTGTGGGTACACGGTGGTACGACACGTAGAGGGGTGGGGGGGTGTACATAGACGGTGGTACGACACGTACAGGGGTGGGGGTATGACTGGAACGTACTGGGGTGTAGGTACACGGTGGTACGACACGTACAGGGGTGGGGGTACGACTCGAACGTACTGGGGTGTTGGTACACGGGGGTATGACACGTACAGGGGTGTGGGTACACGGTGGTACGACACGTAGAGGGGTGGAGGGGTGTACATAGACGGTGGTACGACACGTACAGGGGTGGGGGTACGACTGGAACGTACTGGGGTGTAGGTACACGGTGGTACGACACGTACAGGGGTGGGGGTACGACTCGAACATACTGGGGTGTTGGTACACGGGGGTATGACACGTACAGGGGTGTGGGTACACGGTGGTACGACACGTAGAGGGGTGGGGGGGTGTACATAGACGGTGGTACGACACTTACAGGGGTGTGGGTACGACTCGAACGTACTGGGGTGTAGGTACACGGTGGTACGACACGTACAGGGGTGGGGGTACGACTCGAACGTACTGGGGTGTTGGTACACGGGGGTATGACACGTACAGGGGTGTGGGTACACGGTGGTACGACACGTAGAGGGGTGGGGGGGTGTACATAGACGGTGGTACGACACGTACAGGAGTGGGGGTACGACTCGAACGTACTGGGGTGTAGGTACACGGTGGTACGACACGTACAGGGGTGGGGGTACGACTCGAACGTACTGGGGTGTTGGTACACGGGGGTATGACACGTACAGGGGTGTGGGTACACGGTGGTACGACACGTAGAGGGGTGGGGGGGTGTACATAGACGGTGGTACGACACGTACAGGGGTGGGGGTACGACTGGAATGTACTGGGGTGTAGGTACACGGTGGTACGACACGTACAGGGGTGGGGGTATGACTCGAACGTACTGGGGTGTTGGTACACGGGGGTATGACACGTACAGGGGTGTGGGTACATGGTGGTACGACACGTAGAGGGGTGGGGGGGTGTACATAGACGGTGGTACGACACGTACAGGGGTGGGGGTACGACTGGAACGTACTGGGGTGTAGGTACACGGTGGTGCGACACGTACAGGGGTGGGGGTACGACTCGAACGTACTGGGGTGTTGGTACACGGGGGTATGACACGTACAGGGGTGGGGGTACGACTCGAACGTACTGGGGTGAACATACACGGGTGGGTGTTCGACACGTACACGGGTGTACATACAGGGGGGTGTACATTCACGGGGAGTACGACTCGAACGTATGGGTGCTGGGGGGAGTGTTGGGCGCGTATGCGGGCACATGTCTCCATGGTTGCAATGGGAGTTCGGTGCGGACGGTGTTTTTACCATACGGTTGTGAGTTCGGACGCACAGGTGGGATCGTGATTCCTCGGTCGGACTTCACTTTTCACGTTTGTACGGTAAATCGTCCGAGGACGTGTCGGACACATTTTCCAACCCGAGGACGTGTGGGGAATGATTCCCAATGCGGGTCGTATGGACTTTTTACCATGCGAATCGTGATTGCCAGTTCGTACGGCACTTGTACGATTCGTACGGTAAAAAGACCGGATACGAGTCGCACGGGGAAATTTTTTACCGGATCGTAATCGGCACCAAAGTATCCCCATAAAAGTTACAATTTTGTCGAACTGGAGTCAAATATTTGGGACACCAAATAGAAAGGGGAGTGAGGAAAGTGACCCCTGAAAGAATAACAATAATAAAACAGATGCAGTTGCCACAAACCCAGAGATAGATCAGAATGTTTCTTGGTGTAGTGGGGTACTGTAGGCAGTGGATTGTGGGTTTTTCTTTGTTAGCAAAGCCATTAATTCAGATGACATAGAAAAGAGTAAAGGACCCAATAGTTTCGGATGACGAAAGTGTGGAAGCCTTTGTAAAATTAAGAAATTGTTTGTGTAAGGCTCCTGCCCTAGGTATGCTTTACTATACGAAAGAATTTGCATTATTCTGTTGTGAAAGAGAAAGTTGTGCACTCTCAGTTTTAACTCAAAGACATGGTTTGAGTCGACGTCCTGTAGCATATTTTTCTGCTACTTTGGATCCTGTGGCTTCAGCATTACCTGGTTGCCTAAAAGCAGTAGCTGCAACTTGTATGAGTCTAGAACAAAGTGAGTCAATTGTGATGGGACATCCAGTAAAGGTATATGTTCCACATTCAGTTGAGATTCTTTAACAAGAACTCAAACACAGTTTCTTACACCTAGTCGGATGACTAAGTATGAAAGAATCAGTTTGGGAGCTGAAAATGTGACACTGGTTAGGTGTACCATGTTAAACCCTGATACCCTATTGACAGATGTACATGGAGAAGAAGTGAGAGATGAAGTTGAGCATGATTGCTAATATGTGACAGAGTTATGCACTAAGCCCCGTCCTGACACACAGGAAGAACCACTAAAGGAATCTGACCATGATCTTTTTGTCAATGGCTCATGTTTGAGGCATGAGGAAGGAGGATTAAGTGCAGCTTATGCAGTATGCACAATTACGGGAGTAGTTGAAGCATCCTGTTTACCAGGAGTCAAGTCTGCACAAGTAGCCAAATTGATAGCTTTGATCAAAGCATGCAAAATTGGGCAAATTTGGAAAGTGAGCAAATATACTGATAGCCAATATGGTTACGGGGTTGTGCATGACTTTGGCCAACTCTGGATGCAAAGGGATTTCATGACTTCTTTAGGATCCCCTATAAAGAATGGGAAATTTGTAAAAGAATTGTTGGAAGCAATACAATTATCAAAAACATTAGTAGCGGTCAAGTTTGCTGCTCACCAGTCAGGAAATGACTTTGTGGTAGCTGGTAATCGATACGCTGACCAGGTTGCTCAATACAGTGCAAGAAATAAAATGGCAATAAACAAGAAAATTGAAACAAGCGGAATCAGCTGCCAACTTATGCTATTGTCAGCACTATAAACATGGGATGATGAGGTGAGACAACTGCAGGATGAGGTGGAAGTGAGTGAAAAGGAAGGTTGGATAAAGACAGGATGTAAAAGGAGGGCAGAAGATGACGTGTGGATTTATCAAGATGGCAGAACAGTCATGCCAGACTGTTTGCTTTCACAAATGGCCAGAATATATCAGGGAGACACACACGTAGGCAGGGATGCCATGATCAGACTTTGCAGACAAGATTGGTACAATCTAAGATATAGGGCAGTCGCAGAGAGTCTTTGCCAGCAATGTATAACTTGTCAACAAATAAATCCAGGCATAAAGACAGTGGTCAGTTGGGGAAAAATTGGAAAGGCAGAAGGACCATTTGTAAGGTTGCAGTTAGATGTCATACAATTGCCACCATGCAAGGGATTGAAGTACGTTCTTGTCGTAGTATGTTTATTTTCGCGGTGGGTGGAGGCATATCCTACTAGAATAAATGACAGCATAACAGTAGCCAGATTACTGTTGAGAGAGTTAATTCTGTGGTTTGGTTTTCCAGTAACTTTGGAATCAGATAGAAAAATCCCACTTTAATAATGAAATAATTTGGTTAATCTGTAAAAGCATTTAAAATTGAACAAAAATTGCACTGTGCATACCGCCCAGAGGCTTCTGGAGTGGTGAAGCAAATGAATGGCACAATCAAGTCAAGACTGGCAAAAGTATGTGCATCCACATCACTGTGTTGGCCAAGTGCATAACCTCTTGTTCTGCTGGGATTCAGAAGCATTCCTGACAAAAACACAGGACTGAGCCCCCATGAAATTCTCATGGGAAGAGCAATGAGACAAGCATTTATACCAGGAGATAAACTGTTGAATATAACTGATGATCTGGTACTAGACTATTGTAAAGGGTTGGCTGACCTAGTGCATTCTGTCTCTCACCAAGTTGGAGAAGATGCAGTTGCCTGGCAGCCAGATCAAGCACATGATCTGAATCCTGGTGACTGGGTGGTAGTGAAGAATCATACTTGAGAGTTGTGTCTAGCACCCAGGTGGGATGATCCGCGACAGGTCATACTGGTTACAACAACAGCAGTGAAATGTACAGGGTTGCCCAACTGGATACATGCCAGTCATACCAAAAGAGTTCCAGCTCCTGAGGAAGAGGGACCGCAACTGACACAAGCAGTTGAGGCCGCTGAAGGTTGTGCAGCTGAAGAATCTAGAGTAACAGATTCTGAAGAAGCTGACAAAGAACAACTGAGCACAAGTCAGGAAGACTGGATACAAGTGGTAGACATACCTGAGGTGATTATTAAAACAAGAAGCAGAACCAGATTAGAAAGACAGGAAACTAGAGAGTACCAGACAGGTGTAGAAGAACAGGCTCAGGAAAGGGTGAATAAAACTGCTGGAGACCCTGAGCAGGATCAGACAAGGAAAGAAAACAATACTCAGGCAAACAACAAAATAAATGAGCTTGAGCAGGGACAGACAGGCATAGAAGAACACGTTCAGGCTGCAGAAGAACAAGGTGCAGTAAGACCTGAACAGGACCACTTAGGAGAAGAAGAACAAGTTCAGGAGGAAGGAAAAGAACAAATTGAAATAAGACCCGAGCAGAATCAGATAGAGGAAGAAGAACGTGTTCAGGCAGATGAAACAACCATAACAAGACCTGAACAAAGACAGGTAGTGAGAGACTCTGAAGAAGAGGAAAATCAAATTGTGCCACAGCATAACGAAATTAAAAGAGTTCTCGGAAAAGACGAGGAAAGTGAAAGTGCAGTGCAAGCCAAGAGGGTCAGAAAAGTTGATAACTGACAGGTGGTGTCAAAAGGTTAAAATATAACTTAAAGACAATAAATGGTGAACCTGAACAAGTGAATGAAGTCACTAGTCAGTCTGGGCAGTTGACTGAGAAAACTAGACGAAGAAGCTGAAGACTGAGAATCTTGAACAATAAGTTCAAGGGTCCTGAATGGACCTATTTGATTCTTGAAGAACTCGAAAATCTAGATTTAAATGAAGATAGTGATGAAGAAATAATTGCAGAACAGATTGACGAAGGAGAAGTGAGACCCCCTTGAAGTATCAAAAGAAATAAAATTCATAAAACACAGTGAAGAAAAGAAGAGAAAACTTCTTAGACTAAAATGGCTGAAGATATTGTTGCTGGAAGACCAAAACGAAATTGTATAAAGAAGTGCTGTAAAATCTGTATATGTAGTATTCTATTAGTGGTAATAGTTTGGCTATTTCTAACAATAGCAATTCCTTACCTTATGATAAAAGATAAGAAAAAAAACACAGACACTAATGTAAAGTTAGCTAACATAAAGGGAGATAGAGTAGTATTAGAAGCATCCGATGAGTTAAACTTATATCACACTGTGTCAGATAACAACACTACTTTAAATGTATTCACAAAGTTATTATTTCAGTATGTAGACACTGTGGAGATTAGTGATTGTTATTTATGTTTGAAACTACTATCATCAGTAGCAGAGGGCGTTACATACCATCATTTACCGTTGACATATGGTATTTCATGTACTATTCTAGCAAGTTTATTTTATAGAACAGGAAAGTTACAGTATTATTATTTAAAAACTTAGATGTGATATTTTCAGAGATTCCTATTCGAAAGAGTATGAATCCAGTACTTAGTAGTCAAGATACACAGTTAATAGGTGAATTTTTCTTAACTATAAAGTCAATAGAGATAGCAGAGGCACACAAGAATAATTTAACATGCACATTACATGAAGAAGAGAAAGTATTTTTGAACTTAATTGAAGAAAGGAGACAGGACTTCCAAAGAAAGGCTTTTGAAAAGAAACCCCATCTTCCACCATGGGCTGAGAAAGAGGGAATGTATACAGCCGGCAAAACTCATGCTGCGATGTCCCTAGATTTTATTAAGAAAGGAAAGACCTTCCTCCATAGATTAAAGACTGACCATAACAATGTATTTATTGGTTCCAGTGAGTGTGAACATAACTTTTTGATTCTTGGAGGTTGGGAACAGATCCAGTTTTTCCCGGTGTTTACTACGTGTGTGGGAATAAGGCTTATTATAAGCTGCCTGCACGGTGGTTCGGGAGTTGCTATTTTGGAATAGTATTCCCTAAAATGTATAATGTAAAAAGAATCACTGGAAGCAATGAAAACACTAAAGAACTCACATGTAGTAAGAGAGCTAGTTTTTCAGAAATAGTAGGTGATATATTTAGTGCATTGATACCTTCAGTGGGAGTCATACTGAACTCACATAGGATTTGTCAATTGTCCACAGTAGTTGATCGTCTATCGACTAATACTGATGGAGGGTTCTTAATGATCAATACAGAAATGGTTGCAATTATGTCTATGGTTTTACAAAATAGTCTTGCACTTGATATATTATTAGCAAAAGAGGGAGGAGTCTGTAAAATTTTGAAAGAACAACATTGCTGCACATATATACCCGACAAGAGTATTGAAATTGGAGGATATATTAAAAATATTACGAAAATTGAAGAAGAACTGAAACCACTGGAGGTTGATAGTGTATGGGAGAAATTAATTATTATTAATTAATTATACAATATAGGATAATAGCTTGATGAAATTATATTATCCACCTTGGTGGTTATGTTTCCTCCCTGATAGACCACATTATCAATCTTCCAACGATCATGAAAGCAAGTATCATCATTACACACATTTTGGGCCTTGCACCTATTTAAAAATTACCCTGAAATCTGCCCAAAGCTATCAGCTTCTGCTTTCACCTGCCAGGATTTGTAGTGAAAATGGCCGCATCGTCTGCTTATGCCATTATCTTAGTGACAAAACCATTAGTCACCACAGGGGTTATGGCTGTGTTATTCATAAGGTTTTGTAAAAGTGGATTGATGTAGAGAGCAAATAAAAGAGGGGAGCAGGGGACACTCTTGCATCTTTCCACGGCAATCTTAATATTATCGCTCTCCGCGCCATCAGTTGTAAATTTGCCATCAGATTGCCATACATAGTCATAGCCATAATACCTCCTAGATATATGACTAGTTGACCCAGTCAATTGCCTTTTTTGCATCCAGCAGGATCATTGCTATAGAGGTACTCCTAATCTCAGCTATGTGAAATAACATTATTACCCGTCTAATATGGTAAGTCGTGCTCCGACCAGGGACAAACCCATGCTGCTACGGAGAGACCAATTTCAATGACCCTGTTTAACCGGGTTGCTAGCACCTTTGAATAGATTTTTGCTTGAATATTGATGAGTGAGATCGACCTGTAGGAGCCAGGTTTCAGCTGTGGTTTACCCTTTTTAAAGAAAACCATGATATTGTTAATTGCCTATGATTCAGGAGCGGAATGTCCCAGCTGAGCCTCAAGATGGTGGCAACTATATCGGCTGAGTGTACTAAGAGAAAAGTAAGATAGAATTCTAAGAGGTTCCTATCTTCCCAAGAGCCGGAGAACCCAAATGCCTCTTTCAATTCCTCTAGAGTAAGCGGAGAGTCAAATGCCTCTTTAAGGGGTATATTATCAAGCACGGAGTTAAAATTATCGCCGCTTTAGCAACAGAAAACTGCAGCTAAAGCTGAGATAATGGGCTTGATAATATGCCCTTGAGAATTCCAATAGAAGCCCATGTTGGCACCAGAACATGGGCTTCTATTGGAATTCTCAAAGGCATATTATCAAGCCCATTATCGCCACTTTAGAGGCAGTTTTCTTCCGCTAAAGCGGCGATAATTTTAATACTGTTTCTTGATAATATGCCCCTAATTTCCTCTAGAGTAAGCAGAGAGTCAAGGTCTAACCCTTCTTCCTTGCCTAAGGTCACAACACCCGCTAGCTGCAGACATTGTTTAATAGCATCCTGTGAACGGGCCAGATCCATCCCTAGATGAATGCGGAGTGAGTTGCATGCTTTTGTGAGTGCAGGGTACAGCATATTAAAGCCAGACCTGTTGGCATTGCCAATGCTTGTTTTCTTTATTTCAAATGTTTGGCAGACAGCCAAATCTCTTTCTAGGCCGGACCTAAAAAAAAATATGACCTTCAAAAATCTACTATTTAATAAAAACCTCAGTGGGTGTTATAGATTTTCAGGATATGTATAGCCCAGCAACTATTATTTTTTTACAGTTCAAACCATTACTGTTCATTATAATTCTTAATTGCGAGTGTCATAGGCTAAAATGCACTCGTTGTATGGCCTTACGGAGCATCCACCTCTTCTGTGATAAAGTACCCCATCCGCAAGACTCTAAGGGGCATATTATCTAGGGGCGGCGATAAATAACGCAAAGCGCGCTTAGCGCTTTTTTATTTCAATCCTTGGACTGTCTAGGGTAGTTTCTGTTCAATAATCTGTGCATTCTGAGTTTCTGAAATAAACCCTGACATATTTACTCCTTCTACAACTCTTTGAACCTTTTGAGTAGGGCCCATATTAATTTGGACAGTCACAATTTGTCTAGGCACTGTCTGTGCATCTGCAGCTTGTAGTTTTTTCACTGAATCAGTCACATTTAAAGCAGTTACACCTGGAGGTATCACTGTCAGTGCTGAATCAACAGGTAGTGGGTCAATCTGAAATGTCTGCACATTTCTCTCATTCTGTATTTCTCTCTGTTCAACAGAAGCAGTAACCACTGTAGAACGTGCTGGTACACTATTTTCAGTATTTTCAATGGGAACCACATAAAGTGGCGGACACTCAGTTAACAATGCATCCATTATTTCATCCCCTGAATTATTATTTATTTGAAGCTTTTTATCATCATTAATTCCCTTCTCCTGCATTTGGTGCTTTACCTTTTTATTCTCACTTGCTTTGTCTCTTGTTGCTTTTTCCCACATGCTTAAGGCCTCAAATTGTGCAGCTCTAGATGATGTCTTTCTTTCACATAACACTTCCCTTAATTTGTGAAGAACTTGCAATTCAAAAGTACCATCTTTTAGAAACCTCAAAGGACCCTCTTTTTCAGTAATCTTGCACCATTGGTGAACCCACATACATGAATTTTGTCCCAAATTGGTAGACGTAAAATGCACAGGTGTTCCTTCAGGAGCATCACCAACAAAAAACGAATTTTTCACTTTACCTCCAAACAGCTTCTTTAAACCTTTAAACAATTCCATTTCTGCAATATCTTAATGCAATTTATTTTCTCCAATCCTGCCACAATTGACAGTTTCAGTCCGTTTAACTCCTGCTACTGACCCCTTTTTTACACACAGGGCTCACTACACACCCACAGTCTCGTCCAGTGCCAGCGTGGCCCTTTGGGACGTCAGTTTTCCTCCTGCTACTAGCCCTCCCTTTACAAAATCTTACGGCAATCTTTTTCTTACGTTCTCTTTTACTCAAAATCTGTTAGTAACGACATAAAAACGCCACAATTATCTGTTTTGCTAACCAAAGTATAGTTAATGACCTTTTTCACAAGAATTCCGTCTTTCCCGAGAGCAGCGCTTACCTCTGCCCTACTACGGAATCGTTACTTCCATTGATAAAGTAGCACATTCCTCTACCTTACCCTTCTAACTAGCATTAGCTAACCGTTTCTCTAGAATTAAGACACCTAGTTGGAGACGCTCTGCTCCTGAGAAATAAAACCAGAGTTTCACAATTAACATGAATGCTATTTCATTCACGCACTTTCATACGGCAAATGTAGTTCATTCACACAGAATTTTGTCTTTCCTGAGAACAGCGAACAGTCTGTCCTACTACAGAATTATTACACTCGTTATTAAAGTAGCACTTCCCTCTACTTTATCCTTCTAACAAGCTTAGGGAACACCTATTACCTTTCCAGTGGTAAGCGTTATCAGAGCTCCTTTTTGGACTCCTGGTACCTAAGACCAAAATTTCACAGGTGACCTTCGCTACCCATACACCTCTTTCATACAGAAAAGTCCCTAACAGTAACACACGACGATGTTACCAAATCGTACCCAGACCATGCGTTGTGCAACTTCAATCATTACACGTTTTCCCTGTGTACCTACAGGGCACCAATAATTCCGTCTTTCCCGAGAGCAGGGCTTACCTCTGTCCTACTACGGAATCATTACAAACATCGGACTTCCTACATCCCAGAAGTCTTCAAAACAACATAAAACGTGACGCAACTCAACATAGATGTTAGTACATAAATCAATAATCAATAAATCTGTCCTATGAAATTACCAATTCAATCAATAAAAAATAAAAAATCAAGTCAAAATGAGCAAACTTTCATCCACAGTCAAAACCCTTACTATTTTTCAACACCTCAAAAACATACCTGCAAGCACATTAACATTTCACAACCCTATTAATACTCACACCACTCCAGCAATCTCCTTCTTGTATCACCTTTCCAGTATTGCTTTGCCAGTCTTCAGGTTCTGAGCACAGGAATCAGGAATCAGGACTTTATCTAACTTGTACAATTATTTTCTAGCACTAGGCATTAAACTAACTATGCTACTTTTGGTGATGGCACTAACCTTAACTCTGCTACCAAAAACTGATCCAGCGGTAATTACCTGGTAATTTCCCTATTCAAAACCTCATCACCTATGGTTTACCGCTGTAAAGGGTGAAAATGACGGATCTTTTGATGACCGTGTTTCACCAAACAGGAGACTTTACATATATATGAATATTAAATGCAAACAATATTAGAGGAAATAATGAGAGTGGTGAGTTATTTTAAAGGGTTTTATTTTAAGTCAAAAGTTAAGGTTCTCTGACTCTTTATTCATTAGTCAAATATCAATCAGGTTACAGAATTGAAAAATAGGAAAAATAGCATTAATACAGAACATGTTACAGTCTGCATATAAGCATCACATATAGGAAGGGAAATGAGGCGCAAATTGTCAGTCAAAACTCTTAAAGAGTTTCTAAGAAAAAGAGTAAGTCTTACAAGGTTAATCAATAATTAATAATGGCAAAAATATCCCATAAAGAGAAATAAATGCAGTTTAGCACCTAAAATCTAAATCTGTTATGATCCTTTCAGCTCTTTCTCTCTGCCTCTGCTTCGTTGTGCGAGTCTGTGTCTCTGTCTCAAGCTACACCATAGCCCCCACAGAATGCAGCCCCTCCCTGTCTCTGTGTCCAGCACAGAAACTGGGCCTGGCCCTCAGAAAAAAATGGAAAAAGTCAAGGCAAGGCAAAAAGCACTCCTCCCACTTGTAAGCCATATTTCAAGTAAAAGTTCACGTGCTCAGTCCTCATAGCTGGTCCAATCAGAACTTCAAGACACATCATCTCCCCATGGGCTGACTGGATACGTCATTAATCAGGCTTGTCCCTGTTCAAATTTCAGTCTTGTGATTTATGAAAAAAAAGTGTGTTCTTCTCTCCACGTTTAAACAGGCTACAAAAATATGCAACATTGTGAAGGTCGAAGGAAACTGTAGGCAGGATTTTTTAGCAAAGCCCTTTCATTGAAAGTTGCTAGGGAAAGAGGAGTACATTCCATTCTGAGTGTCCAAGGGCAAAAAAAAAACTACAGAAAACTGAGTCCACTAAAGCAAACTAAGATCATGTGGTTTTCTACACTGTGAAACACAATTCAGCACATTTCTACTCTTGCAAAAATACATGATGCCATTTTAAAAGTACAAATACATTTTCTAAATTAATGTGCATTCTATAGTGAGATTACATATGGATTTATCACATATAAACATGGCTGTTCAACTAATTAAGCATGTTTTCACATGAAAGCACCTCCAAACTGAAGTATTCTGATCAGGCCCTATGTTTTCATCTTGCTTGCGCCACAATCTGCGTGCCATTTTAGAACTCATGTCTGCAGCTTTTTGTCATATGCATACATTTTATAGGTGAAATCTAAGCTCCATCACGACCCTGTGGTCGTATCAGCATAATCCACCCTAATGTTAGGGATAGGTAAGTCTGCATTTTAGCAGACGTTAGTTTTTGGCGAAAACAGCTGTATTCTCCAAAAACTAACGTCTGGTTAAATGCTGGGGCAGCCTTGTAAATATTGCGATGTGCACATCAGAGAAATTTGCAAGGTTGTACTGCCCAGTGACTCCCACTTTGCATCTCATTAGAGATACAAAGCAAGGCGCCAATAACAAGGCTGCTAACATGCGCTAATGCATGTTAGCACTGCCTTGTTAATAGGGCGAAAACATTATCTCCGGAGATAAGGCCCTTGATAATATGTCCCTTGATAAGGCCCTTTAGTTTTTCATATTTGTTTTAAGTTATTTGGGGGCATATTATCAAGGAACAGGGAAAATAAACGCTAAGGGCGCTTAGCGTTAATTTTTTAAACGCCCGCTATCGCTGGATAATATCGCCTGGTTATCGCGTTATTAACAATGCTAACCGCCTAGGCGATAAAAAATCCAGCGATAGCGGCATTTTGGGAGGTTATCGCTGGTAATGCAGCGATAATACTACAAGGATAGGGACATCCTTTTTGAAAGCCCATGGTGGATTTAGCCTTGTAATCCACCTCCCATTGGATTACATGGCTAAGTCTGAAAATTAGCCGACGTAAAAAAGCAGCGTTAACCGTGGTTAGCGCTGCTTTTTGGGGCATATTATCAAGGTCCGGCGTTAAAATTATCGCCACTTTATCGGCAGAAAACTACCGCTAAAGCGGCGATAATGGGCTTGATAATATGCCGCAGAGAATTCCAATAGAAGCCCATGTTCACATCAGAACATGGACTTCTTTTGGAATTCTCAAGGGCATATTATCAAGCCCATTATCGCCACTTTAGCGGCAGTTTTCTGCCTATAAAGTGGCGATAACTTTAACGCCGGACCTTGATAATATGCCCCTTTGTCTCTAACAGGGTTAGCGTGAAGCTTGATAATAGGAGAAATGTCGCTTAGCGATTTTGCATGTTAGCACCCTGTTGCTGATAGGGCGATATTTTTCTCCGCCTCTTTGGCTTTTAAAGCCATTATCGCCGCTTTAGCGGCAGTTTTCTGCCGATAAAGCGGCAATAATTTTAACGCCGGACCTTGATAATATGCCCCTTTGTGTCTAACAGGGTTAGCATGAAGCTTGATAATAGGAGAAATGTCGCTTAGCGATTTTGCATGTTAGCACCCTGTTGTTGATAGGGCGATATTTTTTCTCCGCCTCTTTGGCTTTTAAAGCCAAAGAAGCGGAGATAAAGCCCTTGTTAATATGCCCCTTGCTTTTGTAAAATACGTTTGAAATTTCACAAAATGAGCACAGTCAGCCAGATTCGAGTACAGAAGAGTATGTTTTATATCCATTAAGATCCATGCACAAACTGCAGGGCGGCTTTTAAAATCCCAAACACACAAAACAGTGTAAACACATAAAACGCAGATTAACATTCATCAGGCTCCTGCAGTTCTGCACTTCTTCTTAATTATGAATTCCAATTTCTTGTAGTTCTGTTAATGATTCTATAAAGCCGGTGACTCAGTAAATGCTTACTCATACCTTTGGAACATGTCTAATCAAAAGGGGATAGCTGGCAATCCGTGGTGCTGCAGCAAGAGCCGAGGCATCCTGGGTTTCTCAGCAGCGTTGCAAGGTCAAGGCAGTCTCTCATCTGTCTATATCTTGCTGAATTTCACCTAAGATGGGGACCGCATTACTGGAAAGGGGAACAGAGGGGAAAAAAACACAAAGTCCTTGTGCGCACATCAGCCTGCTGATCACTGCAATGCACCCACAGGGATGAAAACATGCTTCTTGCAATTTATTTTCAATTATAATTCTCAGACTCGCACGAGCTGGCACGGCTTTTCAGAAGTCAGCAGGCTGCTGCTTCTGCACTTCAAAAACATATTTAAATGACTCGAGTTCTTCCTGTTGCTATTTGTAGAGCCAAGGAGAGAAATGTTAACAGAATAAGAAGGCTGATGAGACGACTAATGATTCACCTGCAGTTGAAGCAATCAATAGTTTAGTTATAGTGTACACACAGCGACCAATTTGTTGTACACAGAAAACTATCGAATTTATGAGAGATGTTTGGATAGATGTGACTGCAAAGAAGAATTTATCAGACGGTGTTGTTTCAAACAATATACAAGCCCACATGGTTTTGTGTGGTTTATTTGTGCTGAAATGCAACCTAGGGGCATATTATTAAACAGGGCGTTAAAATTATCGCCGCTTTAGCGGCAGAAAACTGCCGCTAAAGCGGCGATAATGGGCTTGATAATAGGCCGCAGAGAATTCCAATAGAAGCCCATGTTGACACCAGAACATGGGCTTCTATTGGAATTCTCTGCGGCATATTATCAAGCCCATTATCGCCGCTTTAACTGCAGTTTTCTGCCGCTAAAGCAGCGATAATTTTAACGCCCTTTCTTGATAATATGCCCCTTAGGGGCATATTATCAAGCCAGGCGATAAAATTATCGCCAGAAAACTGCCGCTAAAACAGCGATAATGGGCTTGATAATATGCTCTATGGAATTCCAATTGAAGCCCATGTTAGATGTGAAGGACATCTAACATGGGCTTCAATTGGAATTCCATAGAGCATATTATCAAGCTCATTATCGCCGTTTTAGCTGCAGTTTTCTGCCGCTAAAGCGACAATAATTTTATCGCCTGTCTTGATAATATGCCCCCAAGTTTCTTACTCAAAAGAAATCTTTGTCCAAACTAAAACCTTCATCTTTCCTTTCTGTAAATATTTACTTTTCAGTTCCAACAAGAAGGATAAAGAAATGCTGCAAGTGTCTTAAGGCCTACATAACTACATTGTAATAGTATACTAATATAAAAGACTAATGGCAGCTATGAAAGTTGCACTGAGACCGAGGGATATTTTTTATCTAAATGAACAAGACAGAGACTACGTGGCATATTTACAAGGAGCTAGCGCCACCTAACATCATTTATTTTGACTCAGAGGTGGTGCACTCAGTGCTCCACGCTGCTCCATACATACAAAAGTCATGTAGAACTGATGCAGTGAAATTTACAACTTTTCACTGCGTCACTCTACGACTTGATTGTTTTAAAATCCCTACGCCTTCTCAACCCGGGGACATATCTACAAGAACTCACACATCAGAATTGATGCGTCAGATTTCCTGTGCCTGCCGTAAATGTTAAAAAAAATGATGTAGCAGCAGCGCTACCTCCTTGTAAATATGCCCTCAGGCATAAGGATTGATGCAGGGCCTTTACATGGAACTCACCTCTGTGGGGCATATTTACAAGGAGCTAACACCGTCTCTGCATAATTTATTTTGACGTAGCGGCTGCACAATCAGTGGTCCACACTGCTCCATATTTGCGTCACTGTTAGAAATGGGGGTCTCTAGTTGGCGGAGATATGTACCATTTCCAAGTAGAGACCCTTGCTTCTAGTCAGAGTGAGGGGGATACATACTCTAGATAACCCCCGCTCACCCCTTTGGCAGCTTGGCACAAACAGACTGGACTATTCCAAAAGCAATGTGTAAAGTATTTGTACTCAAAACACACAGTAATATAGTGATAACACAACAAATGGACACAACACCAGTTTAGAAAAATAAATTGTCTTTATCTAAACTCAGAATGACCAAAAAAACAAAAATCCAACATACATGTACTAAAATAGCAATTGCAAATAGTAATTTCAAGAATAAAGCTTGTAGGAAAAAAATAGCTCCACCTGGGCTAATGCAACATCGTGACAGCAATAAATCCAAAGTACGGAGCCAGACGCGAGGTGTCAGTTCCGATGATGGTGCGAATTCGTGGAGTCTCCCTCGGCGGTTATCGGCGCTGTGATAACAGGATGTAAGTGCTGGCGTTGACAGAGTTGATGTGAGCGCTGGTGTCGGGAAATGCCGATAACAGCCGGCGTCAACAGGCATCGGGCAAAGGGCATCAGAGCTGCGGTGCAGGCTGGGCAGTGCGTTGTGCACTTCACGAGCGGTGCCCCTTGCCTCCGTGCAGGTCAGGGCTTCGCTGACGGCATCAGAGATTGATTTTCTTCCTTCTTTTACGTTTCTTCCAGCTCCCAACAGCAGGAACCACCTTCCAGAGGCCCAAAACTGCAATAGGCACCTCCTGGCAAGTCAGACCTCTCAGCAATAGTATTCAGGGGAGCAGGGGGTGACGACTTTATGTCTCTGAGACTTCAGAACAGGAGGGCAGCACACACAGGCCCTTTGAGATTCTTCTTCAAGCAGGTTTCTCAGCAAAGTTCCAGTCTTTATACTTTCCTTGGCAGAAGAAGCCACTGCGGGCCAACCCCACACAACACACAGCAAGAGGACAGTACTAGCACAGCTCCTCACAGCTCTCAAGCTCTTCTCCTTGGCAAAGGTTTCTCGAGTCTGGAAGTGAACTTTACTGCCTGTTCGTTGTGCCCACTTGCCGCCTGTATTGCCGCAACTGCCTCTTAGAGAACTCCTGGTGGGACGAGGGTCCTAGGGGCTACGCCGCCATTCCAGCGTTACCCGCACTGCTCTACACACTCTGAGGAGGACTGCAACCACCAGAGTGCACCGCTCCATCCCGTAGCTGCCGCGAGTGAGGGAGGGCGTGGCCAATGTGCTTATAGCGCAGCCTCTCCCCCATGGCGCGGGGAACTTTGCTGACTGTTCGTTGTGCCCACTTACCGCCTGTATTGCCGCAACTGCCTCTTAGAGAACCCCTGATGGGACGAGGGTCCTAGGGGCTACGCTGCCATTCCAGCATTACCCTCACTACTCCCTCTGGGGAGGACTGCAACCCCCAGAGTGCACCGCTCCATCCCGCAGCTGCCGCGAGTGAGGAGGAGGTGTGGCCAATGCACCTATAGTGCAGTCTCTCCCACCACGGTGCGGGACGCAGTCCGGGCAAAGCCCAGACCAAGGGCAGGCCTGTCCGTGCCCGTCAGGGGCCAGAAGAGGCCAGGCTGGGCCAGCCCTCTGACGTTATAGCTGCTGGTTTGTGTGGGGTGGAGAAGGGACCAGGGTAAACTCAATTAGTGGTGTATAGTCGTCATGAGCAAACACAAAACAACAGCAGGGGCGGGGGTTGTGGGGACACTCGATGCGTTGCTTACTAGGGCAGAAACAGTGTTAATGTACGAAATTGAGCTCACCGAATGCAGGTTATCATTAGAACCAGTAGCTCCCAGTAGTACTCTTGGAACCTCCCCACTTCACCCCCGCAGTGAGACAGGTACCGTCGAAGCATCAGTCGAGCCTAGTGGTTCACTTTCCCCATCCCACAGCAGTCATACGATCCCTTCCACCCCCGTCACAGGAAATTTGGAAAATCCCCCTAATACCACCCTATTCACCCCTAATGGTCAGAAGTCTACCCATGCTACCATTGTTGAACGACCGTCCAAATAGAGGAAAGCTCGAGAACCACCAAAATCTAACCACATGCCCTTAAGATCTGGGAAACGCAAAGGGGAGTCTGCTGCTAGCACTAGATGCGCGTTGGTTAGTAATGCTGCAACTAGCCAGCCTCGCCCAGTGGTAGCTTGTGTTTCCTCCCATTTGAATACTGAGATAGACCTCTGGACCAGGATTGAAACCAAATTATCAGCACTGATTAACCCCATACTAAAGAAGTTGTCCCTGATCGAGGAAAGGCTAGGAAAATAGAGTTGGGTATTTTCAAATTCCCTCTTAACAGTTCCAATGGGACAACAGGGGGAGGGGTCATGACACATTTGAGTGAAAGGCCAGTGGAAGTTGTTAGGGGCGCAGTTAGCAACTCAAATTGCTCCATATCTTCGTCTGGGCCTGTTATACAGTTATACAGGTTGTACATCCGGACAATTTGCCTCAAACCACAAATACCACATTCCCCCCTACTAAGCAGGTAGACAGACCAAGTAGTCACCAGGTCCATCTGCCCCATTTCTCTGACCTTTTGAGTACCCAGCCTTTCCTTCATCTACCACCAGATGCCACTCCTTATACAGTTGTTCTGACTAACGTTCCAGTGCTTGCCCCTGGTGTGCGGGAGCACTGGTCTACGTTAAGAAACAAGGCACTTCATTTGTTGAGTGTTAGGACAGGCATCAGGGAACCCCCATTCCACGAGTTTAAGATGGTCCGCCGAGTTCCATGGGTGGGAAAATCTCACAAGTCTCTCCCAGGCGACGGTGTGGTCCTTAGTTTTAGTTCTCCAAGATTGGTACAGCACATATTGGAGAGGGCGGGCAATTGTCACATCAAGGACGTGGTCATTAATTGTGTCCCTCTGGGTTTCTTCTATAAAATAGAAAGGGTCATTGGACGTAGTGAGAGGAGGGGGGAAATTAACTCGTGTGGCCACTCTATTCACCAGTTTCCCGCTTTCCTGATTCCCACTCGTAATCGCTTTGATGTCCTAACCTCCATGGTAGAGTTAGACTGACTTAAAGCCCCTGGTGGCCTGAATTTAACAGGAGCCTCAGGAGCCAGGGCATCTCCCAGGCTGGCTATGAGCACTCTCGACCAAGCTCATACAGGGCCTTCTTGTATTGGGGATGTCTCCGACTCTGGCCCCGCTGACTGTAGCCTTGCAGACCTGGGGACTGCTTGTGGTACCAGGACAATAAAAACAATTGAGTAGGCACCAAGGGCTCTGTCACTATTGCCCTAGCTAAATATCCCTGTACTTACGGTGCGTATAAACAACTTAATATTTCTTTCAACAAGCAACTGGTTGCGACTAACACTATGGGTCTGTTTGATCCACCTAATATCTCCATAACACAGCAAGTACAACCCTTGTTGTCTTTTTCCTCCTAGAATGTAGCGGGATTGTCAACTAAATCTACCTCTACCGACTGGGCAGTGTTTATTGACAAATATCATATCTGGTCTATTCAAGAAACCTGGTCATTGACTCCCATCTTTTTCCCAGGTTATCTTAATTTTTATAAACCAGCGCTAGGGGGCCAGAAAGGCAGGCCGCCTGGCGGACTCACGTGTTGGGTTAGGCAGTCAGATGGATGGGTGGTCCTGGAAGTCTAGATTGACAGTCCCGACATATTGGTTTTGCGGATTAGGAAGGCTGATGTGCTTGATGCTCTGGTATTTAACATCTGTGCCAGAGGGATGCCTGGGGGTAGAGCTTCAACAGTAGTCGAGACCTTGATAAGTTCTTAGGTAGCCAGGGGGGCGGCTGCAACTTGATAATTGCAGGCGACTTCAATTGCACCTTTGAATCCCTCACATTGATGATGGAAATCTCAGTTTGGAAGAGGACGATCAATGGAATATCCCGCAATTAAACCTATGCCCCATCAAAAAGTGGACTGAGGCTGCATTACAGCTCAAAGGGTTATGTTTGGAAAGGAGCCTCAGAGCAGTTAACGGGAGGTCGCATTCGGATAGTAAGGGCATCCACACTTTCAGCAATGGAATTAGAAGTAGTTGTATCGACTATATATTTCTTAATGTTGAAATCTGGTCCCTTATGCTTGATATGGAGATCCAGGAGCGGATTGAAAGTGACCACAATCCGCTAATCTTAACCCTTAATGTTCCTGGCCTATCTAGTAATGGTTCTAGGGTTGTTGAGGAGAGGCTAGTGGAGGCTACACTCTCCAACAAATTGAGGAGAGTTAGATGAGCCAGGATGGTGGACAACGAGGGCGATGTGGCTGAGATGAAATACCTGGTTGGACACTCACTCTCCATTTTACATGGATGCGACTCCCAGGAGGAGGTTAATCGTATCATCCCAGAGGTCCATAACAAGCTGTTTGGGAAGCTTAAAAAGTTTTTTTATCAAACCCAATAAAAAAACAAGGGCCCTATCCACCAAGTCAGCCGCCTGGTTTAATAAAACCTGTAGGGAGGCATGTAAGTTATTGGCCAAAGCTATTAGACAACAGGTAATGGGGGACTTAAAAAAAGCCAGACTCAGGTACAAGGCATCACAGCAACAGGCGAAGAAGGACTAGGATGAGTCTCGATGGCATGATCTGCTTATAGCGAGCAACGAGCACAATATGACCCACTTCTGGCACCTTGTTAAATGGGGCAGCGAAGCGACTTCCCAAGTACCCGTAAACCATGTCGCCCCAGAGGTGTGGGTGTCTCATTTTGAGGCTCAGTTTTTAGCCACTAGTTGTAATGTCCCTGCCTTCTACCAACCCGTATCCGACACCAACACATCCTTCACCCATTTAGAGGTGGCAAATGTGCTAAAGTCAATCCCACGAGGCCGGGCACCAGGACCAGACTGTATCCCGGCTGACCTGTTTGTGTCGGATCAAGAGAATTGGGTCCCTTATGTAAAATATCTTACAAATGCAGTAGCTAGTGGCTCTCCAATTCCTGAAACGTGGTCTGGTGCTGAAATCCTACCTATACACAAGAAGGGTGACCGTTCACAACCAGGCAACTACAGGCCAATAAGCCTAATCGACTCTATCCAAAAAATAGTCGCCAGGCTTGCCTTAGTAAGAATACAGACTTGGATAGATGAGATGAATATTTGGACCCCATTACAGGCAGGGTTCCATCCCTATATAAGTACCATTGACCAAGTGTTTAGGTTTGTCCTTGTGTATTGGAAGGTAGTCGCTATTGGAGGTGGTACAATCTACGCAGCCTTTGTCGACCTTAAGACCGCTTGTGATCTAGTCCCACGTACAAAATTGTGGAGTGCCCTTCAGGCTTTGGGTATGCCCAATGAACTACTGAGTATCCTGGTTAAACTGCATGAATCAAATTTTGTGCAGGTCCGATGGTGGAAGCAGGGGAATGTTACCAAGAGATTTGCGGTAACTAAGGGTGTCCGACAATGGTGCGTTCTGGCCTCAACCCTGTTTTCACTTTTTATTAACAGGGTGGTCAACTATTTTACATCCCAGCCTACTGATGCTCCTATGCTGGCAGGAATGAAAATACCGCTGTTCATGTTTGCGGATGATACCCTGTTGCTCTCCAGGACTCAAAAAGGCCTGCAGGTTGCCCTGGAGCGTTTCGGGGTTTTCTGCGGCGAGCATGAGCTTGAGGTAAACGTGGACAAAATGAAGTTCACTGTGTTTCACAGGTCAAAGGCCGTGAGGGGGAGGGTATACATGAATAATGTTCCCTTGGAACAGACTGACACCTTCACTTATTTGGGGATAACACTGGGAAAGAAACTGAGTTGGAAATCCCAGATAGACTTGTTGACACTCAAACATTCCCAACTTTCAGGAGCATTGTTAAAAGAGCATAGGATTTCTAAGACTAAGCCCATAGCACCAGCACTTAAAATATACAATCTTAAAGTAGGTTCAGCAGTGTTGTATGGGGCGGAACTTTGGGGTTTTATTAACTTATCCTCCCTGGCTGCTGCCCCAAAAAATGTTTTATGAGCTTTGATCGGCCTTCCGCAGTCTACCCCACTGTGGCCTTTACATTTTGATTTGGGATGTATTAAAATCATGGACCAGGCACAGTTTAGACCAGTTGCTTTCTGGAGAAGACTCTGGACTACTCCGGAGCTCACCCCGTATGCCCAAGCTTTTTCTGAAGTCAGGGCGGTGGGTTCCACAACTAAAGTACCGTGGATAAGGAACTTAAAGCATACACTGATCAGTATGGGGATGAGTAATCTGTGGGAGGATCCAGAAGTCGCTGTTTTCCCCGCAAAAAATGATTTGAAGGCTGCCTATTGGAGTATGGTTAGATTGCAGCAATTTACACAATACCATTGCAGCGCCTTGACTCGGGTTTTTATCGACCTCAAACACAAGCCAAAACTAGAATCATACTGGGACATTATAACAAGACCAACTGACAGAAAGTTGTATCACCAGTTTAGGGTGGGTTATCTTCCTATCAAAGTGTATACCAAAACTGGCACCCCCCTATGGATGATAAATGTCCTTTTTGTCCAGCCGAGACTGAGTCACTAGCTCATATCTTCTTTATATGCCCTGCCTATAGGTCACCCAGGCTAAAATGGCTGAAACCCATTTGCAAGAATATGGGCATTAGAGTAGCTTTGGAGGCTCTCAGGATTTTGAAAACTAACACTGATGTCCTTATTGTTATAGCAGTGGCCACATTTTTGAGCTGGTTGAGGGTTATTCGAGCAAGAAAGTTGAGGGCTTGTTCACACAACCTCACCCGCAATATATAGTCTCTGTCCCATCTGCAGCAGTTACTTTTATCTATTTGTAATAGTCGTCAGTAATCCATATGCATTATGTCCAAATTTGTTCATTGTCTTTTTTGCCTGTTGTAAAGAATCTTTTTGTGATGTTAGCCATGTATATGACATACAATCTGTTTCTACAGTTAATCTGAGATAACATTACACTGTATGTATCTTTTTTTTTTTTTTAGGTAATTTTAACGGTCCTACCTTACTGTTTTTGGATACAGCGGTCATTGTGATACTGTGCTAGGTTATATGTTTTATTGAAGTATGTTGTCTTTTATGATTCATTGTTAATCGAAATAAAGACATAAATAAACTGAAACTGAAACTGATCTAAAATTCTGGGGTTTAAGGTCCACTGCTTATACCCCATTTTGTATTTGTTCTTCCTTGTGCAAGGGTCTCCGAGCCCAGTCTAAACTAGTTCTGCACTCATTGATGCAGTATGACCGTAGGGGGTGGAGACAGCATTGTGCAAGAGAGACAGGCCCTATTCAGGTGCAAGAAACACTCCTCCCACTACTCTTAAAGCAGCCAAGCTCTATTCAGCCCAGCTCCGAGTCATCATGGAAGGGCCAGGCACACCTCAACTCCCCCAGTGGCTGGCTACAGTGAATGCACATCCCTAGCCTCTGTCACTCCAATCCACAAACAGGCAGAAGCACAGAGAATGGTTAAACAAGAAAATGCCTACTTTCTAAAAGTGGCATTTTCCAACACACACTTTAAAAAACATCTTTACTAAAAGATGTGTTATTAAATCCTGAGTTCAGAGAGCCTTAATGGAATTCTTCGATCTTGTCCCAATGGAAAGTTAAACTTGTCAGATGTTACAAAGTATTTCCCATGTTATCCTATGGGGCAAATAGCCTTTCAATAGTGAAAAACAAAATACACTGTATTTGGCTATCAGGACATGTCAGACACACCAGTACATGTCCTACATTTTACATACACTGCACCCTGCCCCATGGGGGTACCTTGGGACTACCATAGGGGTGGGTTACATGTAAGAAAAGGGAAGGTTAGTGCCTTGCAAGTGGGTGCATTTGAGAGGTCGACTTGGCAGTTTAAAACTGAGCACAGACACTGTAGTGGTAGGTCTGAGATTCCTTTTCAGGGCTACTCATGTGGGTGGCACAAGCCATTGCTGCAGGCCCAATAGTAGCATTTGATTTATAGGCCCTGGTGCACTCAGTGCACTTTACTTGGGACTTGCCAGTAAATCAAATATGCCAATAAGGGAGAATTTTTTTAAATAATTTACACAGGGATCACTTGCACCTTGACACTGACCAGCAGTGGCAAACTGCCAAAGGCATCTAAGCCAGCAAAAACGAAATCCAGCACAGCATCAAAAATGCAGGAGGTTGAGGCAAAAAGCCTGGGGAAACCACACCAAATATGCCATGTCTAACAGTTACTCTACAGCTTGACTGCCTCAAAATCCCTAAGCCTTCTCAAACCAGGTGTAAGGATTGATGCAAGGCTTTTGACATAGGACTCACCTCTGTATTCTGACACATTGCTGGAGCTTCGTCAGTCTTACGACCAGCTCCAGCAATGTGTCTCTTTAGTGCCAGAAGATGCATCAAACGTTGTTGATCAATCCATGAATCCTTGCCCCATGCAGCACCGTCTTGTAAATACAGCCCATCCATGGTATCGTTATGGCATTTCAGGCAGGTGAAAGAAATCTGAAGCATCAATGCCAATGCATCAGTTCTTGTAAATATACCTGTGTGTTAAGACGCAATGCTGGAGTTGCATCAGTCTTTTGATCAACTCCAGCATTGTGTCACTTTAGTGACAAAAAATGAGTCAGAATTCGACGCATTCCGGAATCCTTGTGCCATTGAGCACTGTATTGTAAATGCAGTGTGTCCGTGGCGTCGTTAGGGCATTTGGGGCAGGCGCAAAAAATCTGACGCACTGATGCATCAGTTCTTGTAAATATGCCCCTACATTTTTACTTTTGTCCTTCTTCAGCAGGGCCGAATGGGGGAACCAAAAGCAGCCCTGGCACAAATGCTCATACCAGCCCCACTCTCTTTGGGCCCAATTCGCAGAACTAACTTAAGACAAAATCCTAAACTTACTACCATTTTGGTATTCACAGAAGGCACTTACTCATTTTGGTATTCAAAGAAGGCACTCACTCATTTTGTTATTCACAGAAGTTAGGAGTCCTAACTTTAGGACTCCTAAATGCCTTCTGTGAATACCGAAAGTCTTAAAGTTAGGATTTTACTCAGTTTAGGAGTAGTAAAGTTAGGACTCCTAACTTTAGGACTCCTAAATGCCTTCTGTGAATGCCGAAAGTCTTAACGTTAGGATTTTTCTCAGTTTAGGAGTAGTAAAGTTAGGACTCCTAACTTTAGGACTTCTAAATGCCTTCTGTGAATACCAAAAGTCTTAAAGTTAGGATTCTTCTCAGTTTACGAGTCCTAAAGTTAGGAGTCCTAACTTTACTACTCCTGAACTGAGAAAAATCCTAACTGTAAGACTTTTCGGTATTCACAGAAGGCATTTAGGAGTCCTAATGTTAGGACTCCTAACTTTACTACTCCTAAACTAAGAAAAATCCTAACTTTAAGACTTTCGGTATTCACAGAAGGCATTTAGGAGTCCTAAAGTTAGGACTCCTAATTTCTGTGAATACCGAAATGAATAATTGCCTTCTGTGAATACCAAAATGGTAGTAAGTTTAGGATTTTGTCTTAAGTTAGTTCCGTGAATCGGGCCCTATGTCTCCACATGCAATCTCTCTCTTCCCATCCATCTATCCATTCTCTCTCTTTCATTCTCACCTTTCTCTCTTCTCCCTCTAATATTTCTTTCTCTCTGTCTTCTCCCTCTCTTCCTTCCTCTCTTCTCTTGAAGTCTCCCGGTTCCTGGCGCAATTAATCTTGGGGAGATGGGGAAAGTGACAAAGGCACCCAGAGTAGCATTAAGCTTTCAAAACCGGCTTCTTGGGCACCAATCCACCAGGGAATAAAAGGCACACCCAGCCCTGCTCTTCAGGTTGCGGGTTGTGGTTAAGAGGTGGAGGTAAGAGTTAGTTTGTTGACCCATGAGGACTTGTTCGTATTTCAACAGTGTGTGTAAAATGCTATTTGCTTGTGGTTGTTGGTTACACAATCAAAACACTGGATAACTGCAGGAGTCTTACAATTCGGACAACTGTTTAGTGTGCTTTCTATCCTTACGTAGATGAAGATGTAAGCTGTTTTATCACTTTCTTATGTTTAGTTGACCTTGTGTTAAGAAATATTAGAACAAACATAGGTTCAAACAGAGATCCAGAGAGCCAAAGTAAAAGACTCAAAGTTAGTTAGTTTGTTGTTTTATGTTTTCTGCAGTAGTGATATTGAAATAAGTGTGCATTATAAGAAATCTTGCACTATATGCTTGATAGCAACATAAGAACCAGAACAGCATCAACATATTATTGTCTTTTGAAAGTAACTTTCAGTGGATCTGTATAGAAGATACAACTAACTGCCTTGGAGACCATTCGTTGTTATTCTGCATGTTGAAGCTTTTCTGTTATGAGCACTAGCATCTTAGTTTCACACCTATGCATCCTCCTCAAGATCTTCAGATGCCCCCAATCAAAACCAGTAGGACCATCAGGCAGGCCCTCATCACAAGCAGGCTGGTCACTCTACATAGGAATCACCGCACGCCTTTTGAAGAAACTACAGACAATTAAAAACTCAGTGCCCAAACTCATTCTCGATCTTCTCAAACGATCCCACATCACACCCCACCTCAAAACATTACACTGGCTCCCAATCCAGAAGAGATGCCAGTTCAAGATGTTGACCCATGCACATCAACAAACGCTTGCCCTTGTACCAACAAACCAGGCACCTACGATTCGCCTCCGTCTTCTTCGCAGACACCGCCCAGGTCCACCAAAGCAACAGCGGAGGATGCTCCTTCTCACATCTGGTGGCCAAATCTCAGAACGACCTTCCCCTGCACCTCAGGACCACCTCATTGTTTCAGCAGTTCAGGGAAGGACTCAAGACCTGGCAGTTCAAATGAACAGATCACCACGAAGTAAGCAGCAACTCCAACACTCTGAGACCCTTATGGGTGAATTGCCGCACTTAACAAATCACTGATTGATTGATTGACTTCGACGAGTAAGAGTGAAATGAGTACTGGATGAAATCCAACCATGAGAAGGTTAATTTGAATACCTACAATGCCTTTGGGTAATCTCACACAATAGTTCTATTTCCTTCTTTTAAATTGTAATTTATTCACAAAAATAAACTATTTAAAAAATGCAAGTGGACAATGCAAAATGCATGGGCGGTGTGAATACTAATATTAATGACGCGGTGTTCTTATATTTATTTTATAATAGAGCTTCAAATACCACAGGATTATAGATGCCAACTTTTGCTTTGCATCATATATGAAGCTGTATTGGAACTCCTGTTCCAATCACTACTACAAAATGTATGACTGAAAAAACTCCTGAGGGTGAGTACAAGATATGAAATGTAATTTAAAATTGGCAAAGGCTGAAGGAGGGTGACTCAAAGATTACTTTCTGTGTATTTATGTGTTGATGAGTTGAACGTACCTAAAAGTGTGTCAAACATACTATTATTTATTTCCAATTACTGTAGTCCGCAAAATTGCTCATTAGCCAGTATTTAAATTCCACTCCATACACCCCTGCAACCGTGCAAAAAGATAAGAGAAATGCTAATCCTTGGGCTGTTATGCAACTCGCTTTCTGATTCAAATGAAGTCTGTGATGCCTTAGCTACTACTGCCAAACAAATTAAACAGCAACTGCCAAATACTGAGGCCAAAATTCATCAAGGTTTTGTGTCGCTCTTGCACCATGCAAGGGAGTGCAGGAACAACACAATACCTGAGTGAGATTTTTTAAGCCACTCAAGGCCACCTTGTGTGGACCAGCGAGGCTTGAATAATCTAGATCAAAGCAAGGCAGTGCAAATCACTGCCTTACATTACACTGCCCTAGAGAGGCATTCTATGGGTGGAGTGTAGGTGTTAGCATGCATCCACCCATTGCTTTTGTCGCATTCTCCTATTTACCATTAGTGAGATACCTGGAAATGCCTCAAAAACGCACAACTCTCCAGGTGAGGTGTAATGAGGAGAAATATCTTTATTTCTCCTCGTTGTTTCCTCTTTCAATGTGTGTTACATTCTGCAGCACACATAGAAATAGGAAAATGCCTCTCAGGATTGTTTTTGTGCAGGAACGTGCTCCTTGCTTCACAAAAACAATTCTGCCTACAATGCAGGCACCCTTGGAACATTACACAAGGGTGCCTGCATTGACGCTAGGCAGGCAAAAGCACGCCAGTGCTAGGAAAGGACAGGAATGCGCCATTTAATGGTACGTATGGCTCAATTCTGCACTTTTACGCATCACATCAAGGTGGCTTGCTGCGTTGCACGGCGTGAAAGATTTATAAATCTGCTCCTTAATTTCTGAAGCAGGGAACTGCTCCACCAATTGTAACACCAATGTTTCACCTTCTTCTCTCATAATCCAAATGACCTTCATTAGTATTTTAGCACATATGTAAAGAACTATGCTGCATCCATAAAGCCAAATCAAACAAGATCCTGAGACACACCCAGTAGATTTATTTAGGAATTGGTGGAGACACACACACCTCTCTCTGCTAACCAATTTTCCATTGAACTTACATCTTTATTTCTCACCAATCTCTTGAACCCTCCCTAACAAGAGAGTTTCAACTCTCATTCCCAACATTATTCCTCATTCTTCCTCAGCTGCATGACACTTTTCAAGTTACCTAAGGCCCTACTCTCCCTCTCACCTGCAAGCAACATCTCCCTGATTCCTGTTGATCCACTTTCCCTTCAACCTTCAAGTGCTCTTTCCCTCTGCTGTCCTTTAACCTGCAAGTTGCATCTTACTTGCATGCACCTTCTGCCTCTTAACTTTCCCTTCACTCCTGCATATGGGTGTCTGTTCTTTCTTCTACTGAAAGCCTACTCCTACCTTCTTTTCCTCTACCCTGTTGTTCTCTCACTGACACCTGCATGGTTCTCTCACTTTCATATCCTAAGCCCCCAAGTTTGTCTTTTTCCTCTTTGTCTGCACTACAGCACCATTAAAATGGAGCTCTAAATGTGATAAGAGACACCATTCCTCTCCTCTCTCAACACTGACAGTATACCGAGTGGGGCATGTGGTGCGTAGCAAAGAGACAAGCTAATGGCGTAGGTTTAACAGGATTTATTCTAGGAAATCTCCAGATACGGAACCTCTAAACACAACTAAGAGACATGCTCTTTATTTGTTCCTTCCCACTTATCTCCAACCATCCATCCCCACATTTCAGATCACCAAACACATTTAAGGTTCCACATTCCATCCACAGGCATTCAACCTACCATACTCCTACCCCTTTTAGCAAAATTAAGTCTAACCAACTAAATCAATCAACAATACCATCAACAGAGCACAAAATACATAAGAAAAAGACCAAACACCAAATAGGCCAGCTAGCCACAGGAGCACAACGATGACAACACACACATCTCACAGTAAAACGCCATTGATCCAAACACTCAACAAAAATACCTAGGGGCAGATTTACAATAACTGGCGCATCCCTGCATATTAGCAGGGATGCGCCAGTTATTTGGCATGACTCAAAACCCCCCGTGCGCCACCATGGATGCGCCACATTTACAATGCAGCGCACCATGGTGCACTGATAGACAGATGCTTGATGCATCTGTCGCCGTAAGGGTGACGCAGTGCTGGTGTTGTGTCGCAAGCGCGACGCAACTCCAGCACTGCACAGGGGTGCCCTATACCTTATATGCTGCGTCACTCCTTATGCCTGCTTCAAGCAGGCTTAAGGATTTGACGCTGCGGGGACGTAAAAGTGACTCAGTGAAAGCTTGTAGACTTCACTGCATCACTTTTACGGGGCTTCCTTGCGACGGAACACCCACCCTGCATACATTATTCATGATGCAAGTATAATGTAGCGCAGGGCTTTACAACGTGACTCATCTCACTAGATGAGTCACGTTGTAAATATGTCGCATAGTGGTGCATTTTTTATGCCGCCGCTGCGTCACAAAAGTGACGCAACGGTGGTGCAAAACTGTTGCAAGGGGCTTGTAAATCTCCCCCATAGAGCGCACACCACAGCAACTTATTTCCCCAGCAAAATCATTGTAATTAGTAATCCATGACAAAAACATTCTACCTGCTAGGCAAAGAACAGAATCTTCAGCCTCGCACTCATTTCCCCTTACACTTCTCCAAACATGAGGCCCACCGGTAAATATGAAGGCAACTTGAATTGATCAGTCACCGTGGCAATTGCTGCCCTTAAACAACGACCCTGTACATAGTCCACACTAAGATCATGGAAAGTTGAACTAGCATCACCAACTCTGCATCAGTCCGGACTAGGTTGCACATTTACCACACTTTTGTATTCAGAAATACTTTCTAGGTTCCATATCCCACCCTCTTACAATTTCACAGGAATTAAAGCTAGCTATGTGTCTCAATGCACTACTGCAATTCACTGAAGAGTTCTGCAGGGTCAGATTAGCAAAAAAAACTAATCTACACTCACAGTAAAGCATTTGTCATTATTTGACCCATTTTTATTGCTTTCTAGCCTTTGATCTAGTAATGTTTCAGAGCTAGAACCTCAATTTCATAACCCACTTTAATAAGTGAGTTGTAAGCTTTGGGGTCATAGATAAAAGTTGGATTTACTCATATTTCAAACTTTAACAATAGAGTACAATTAAAAATGCATGTTCATGTTTTCAGTGGCAAAAATCTTTGTTCTTGACTTGAAGATTTGCCATTAATTTTAAGTTTCATACTAGTTCCTCTAGTGTGACACCTCAATTCTCGTGTCATTGTTTACACCAGGAAGCAGTGACTGTATGAGGTTTAGGTCTTGTCTTGTTCCTGATCCAAGACATATATGGATAATGTGAATTATAACTCCATGTGATTATTTGTATATATTTTAGGATATGAGATTAGGTCCTTGTAAATGTCCTTAGAAAGTTGTCAAAGTCTGAAACGTGTCAACCACACATATTGGAGTAGTCCAGAAATGATAAATGAAACAAAGCAGACTTTGATTGAAAAAGGGCAATGCATACATAACAAGATAATAGTCACTCTCTAGGGGCTGTTTGGGCAAATGCCTTGTTTTTTATTCAGTAGACTAATCCATTTGCTGAAGGAATCTGTGTTTGACCTAATAGTCAAAGGTTCAATATTAGACGGCCCACTTAGCGTTTCATCCTTCTGAGCTCAATAACATGATTACCGTTGAGATGAATAACAATACAAATCTGTTACTACACTTCTGTATAGTTTTCATCAAATTCATCTTTATTTGAAATGAATACACAGCCAGCCACCACATGTTGAGATGCCTCTTGTTAGACCTGGCACCTTGGCGTGAGTCTCCCTCCCACTTTTTGATGGTGTGCCTCGACTGTTTTGCTGGTGTTGTCCGCTCAGGGCACTGCGCCACGGCTAATCCGTGCCGCAGTGCAAGTGCTCCCTAAGTAAAGTGTACCTGTAATTGATGTCCATGATTGGTTTATTGGATTCACTGTCAGTCCCCAGTAAAGTGCACCAGGGGTGCCAGGGCTTGTGAATGCCAATGCTGCTGGTGGGCTTGCAGCGCTGGTTGCGCCACCCACGGAAGCGGCCTTGTAAAGTGTGTCTAGGGCCTGCCACCGCAGACCCTGTGCGCGGTCCGGGACCGTCGCGCTGACTGCGCAAGTGCCCCCACTTGCCAGTCCCTAAACCTTCCCTTACCTACATATTAGCCACCCCTCTGGTAGGCCCAAGGGCAGGGTGCATTGTAGGCATAAGGTAGGACATGCCCTGTGTGTGTGGCATGTCTTAGTAGTGAATTACAGCCCTTGTCGTTTTTCACTATTGAAGGCTACCTGCTCTCCATAGGCCAGAATGGGCTGCCGGGATCACGCCAACGCTATGACCCCAGTGGACTCAGAGAGCATGGTAGAAGTGTCAAGTTTAGTATGCCTGAACTCAGGATGATAAAATACTTCTTGTAGTCAAGGTTATTTTAATATCCTGGGTTTGTAAATACTACTTTTAGAAAGTTAGTATTTACTGACCTGACCATCTCAGTCCGCCTCTGCTGTGTGTATGTGTTCTGCCTGGCAACAGTAAGGAGCAGGGTTGGGGAATCCCCAGAGACAGGTTGGCTGCCAGGTGGTGGGTAGAGAGATTACACCTGGATGGGTGGGAGGAGTACACCTTGACTCTTGAATAGACCTGTGCTCTGCCACCACAAAGCCGGCGCCACCCCCTGTGGGGCGGCTGATGTCTCTGCCCTGCTGCTGAAAGGAAAGAGCAGAGTCACCATAACAAAGTGCTCCAGAACTGGACTGAGCCAGGCCTAGGCCCCCTGGCGCTAAAGAACAAAAGAATCATGGTATAAAAGTAGGAGCCGGGCTCCTAAGAAATCAGAATCCTGTTTACCACAAAGAACCTCTGCCCGACTAGAAGGAGAAGAAGACGCTGGAGGAGCTGGCCTGCTGCTTGCCTTGCTGAGAAAGGAGAGGAAGAGACTTACTGAAAAGACTTTGCTACTTTGTGCTTGAACATTCTCCAAGGGCTTGATCTGAGCTTGCCCCCTGAACTGAACCCCAGGACCAGTGGGTTCTCTGTGCTTTTGCTCGTCCTCCAATTCGAGCCGTGTGTGCATCCCGCCGGAAAAGAGACTGCGCCCCTCATCGCCCCTCCTAGGGCCGTGACACTCGGAAGCTCGCCTGCCTCAAACCCGTGAGAGCCCCGCTCCGTCCCGAGCCGCTCTCTGTCCCCGGGCCAGGCCGCCTGCATCCCTGTCACCGCCTGCTATTGGAGCACGCTGAACGCGCTATCACCCCTCCCGCCGGAAGCCGTCCGACGACTGTGATCTACGCCGGGTCATCCAGCTGCACTGACCGTGCCCTGCGACCCCGCTTCGCTATCCCCGGACATCTCAGGCCGCGCCGCCCCCGCTGTGGAGACCCTCCTGCACCGCCGTGCTAAAGGGTCGCTGGCCGCGCCTGCCTACGTGCCCACACCTGCTGATTGAGGACCCAAGAACACTTCCCAAGCTGAGAGTCGCACCGACCTGTGCCGACTCTCCACATCACAAAAGAAGTTCCAGTATCGGGCTCGGGGCCCGCAACGCCTTATTTCCCCGTTCGCAGGAACCGATCTCTGTGAGTACTGGAACTACAAGTAAAGAGACTACGAACTATCCATTTGAAACTACGAACCAAGAACATTTACCTGCTGTATAACCTGGTGGCCTAGCGAAAACGTTATTGGTCTTGTGATAAGTCTGCTGAGAGATATATACCTTATTTTTACATAAAGAAACGTATTTTTATATATATCCAAGTCTGGTGTCCGTTTCTGGGGGGATTGATGTATTTACTGTGTGTATGATTGTAAGTGCTTAACCAGCAACGCCTGAGGAATCGCCTTGGCTGCTCACGCCACGCACCTAGAGGGTGAGCAAGGGTCATTCGCGAGGGGTTATCCTGCGCCCTGACGTGGAGGAGAGGGTTCCTGCTTGACTCAAGGGCAACCTTGCGCCAACCAGAGATCCCCGACTCTAACATTGTTGGCAGCGGTTGGGATTTCGGATTTGCACTTGTAATTTGCATACAGTGAATTATTAATCACCAGATAGTGAGAGCAGACCAAATAACGCAGCCACAGGTTTGTAATTGTTGAACTTTGTTGAGACATCTGCCATTACTGCAACCATGCCTGGCTCGCACTCCGCTGGAAGAGCACTCTCTGTGATTTCTGGAATAGATGAGGTGGATTGGGAGAGACTGGAAGGCTACACGATGGAGCAATTGAAAGGCTACAGTGTACAATTCAGAGTCCCCCATGCTGGATGCAAGAGGAAGCCCCAGTACACCAAGGCGTTGAGAGCCTGGAAGGAGTCACGAGACCTACGGAATGCGGGGGACATCGTTCCACCCGACAACCTTGAGGAACCCAGCAGAGTCCGGTCGCCAGAGGAGCTGGCAGACAGGGCAGCCGACAGGGCGCATGCAATGGAGATGGCAAAGTTGGCCGGACAAATGGAAATGGAAAAGCAGAAGTTGGCCCTGGAGGCACAACAACGCCAAATGGATCATGATATCAGATTGAAGGAGTTGGAGCTGAAGGCGAAAAGTTTGGACACCGCTCCTTCTGGTGGCAGCACTCCACCAGTGCAGGTAGAGTCCAAGGTGTACATCCCCAAAGATGTAGTAAAGGAGTATTTCAGAAAGGATGACATAGGGCAGTGGTTTAGGGCCTACGAGGTGGCCATGTCCTCACACCGGGTCCCTGAGAAAGACTGGGGAGCGGGGTTGTGGGGAAGGTTCCTTGCTGAAGGGCGTGACACACTGTTAGATTTACCCTTAGATCTCCAAACCTCATACCCCCATATGAAGGAAGCTTTAATGACCAGGTATGGGTTAACTCCGGAGCTATATAGACAGCGGTTCAGGGAGACGAAGAAGATCCCTGAGAGTACGTATGTGGAGTATGTGACCTTTTTCTGCAGATCGCTGGATGGTTGGGTGAAGGGTAGCAAAGTGAATGATTATCAAGGGCTGCTTGATTTAATTGCATGGGAGCACTTGTCCAGTCAATGTTTTCCTGAGCTACGCCAGCACCTGATTGATAGCAAGCTGTCCAACCCGAGGAAGCTTGCTGAGGAGGCGGACCGCTGGCTCAGCACCAGGGTCCACAAGGGTCAAGTGGGAGACTCCGCCAAAGGTGGGCAGGGTCCCCAGCAGAAGAGTGGGGGGGACAAGGGTAAACAGAAGGGGTTCCAAAAAGGCCCCCAAAGTAATTCCCAAGGGAACCAGCAGAAGGGTTCTCAGCCTCCCCCACCCCCGCAGCAGAACGGGGCCCCGACAGGTAGACCTGTTCCAAAGGGGCCCTTCAATTGTTATAAGTGTGGTGATCCGGGTCACATTGCCTCTGATCCTAAGTGTCGCCTGTTTGGTAAGACCGCACCCACTGGTGCTCCACCCCGGCAAGTAGCTAGTGTTAACTTTGGGGAGGAAGTAGCAGTCCAGGAGGGTGGGGGTCCCGGGCAGATGACCCTAGTCTCGCTAGGAGACAGTGAGATGGTCCCTGTAACCTACCTGCCCTCTAACACTAAGAAATATGGGCAAGTGGTGACCATCAATGGAAAGAAGGTTGAGGCTCTTAGAGATACAGGAGCCAGCGTGACCTCGGTGAGGCAACACCTGGTGTCTCAAGAGCAAATTGTACCCAATGCCTACTGTAGGGTTGTCAATGCTGACAACGTGGAGAGTCGTTGTCCAATGGCTCAAGTTCCCTTTGAGTGGGGGGAGGTCTCTGGTACTCTACAAGTCGCTGTGAGAACTGACATGCCTGTAGACTGTCTGCTAGGGAACGACCTGGAGAGTTCCCCTTGGGAAAAGGTGGAGAAGACCACGCATCTGAGGATGGTGGGTCTACCCGACTGGGCGTGCGTGACCACCCGGTCCATGGCAGCCAGTAGGGGTGTCGAGAGGGTCCTGGAGCCTGAGGGAGAGGTCCAGGAACCGGCCTTAGGGAGAAGGCGCAGGAGGCGCGGGAAACCGGCCCCCGAAGTTCCCACGGCCCAGGAGGAAGTAGACCCTGAGGGGGATGCTCTGGAGCCTACCGGGGAACAGATTGCCGAACTGGGAGATCTGCCTGAGCTGACCCATTGGCAGCAAGAAGGAGGTCCCTCCAGGGAGGAATTCTGCAGGGAGCAGAAAGAATGCCCTTCTCTCGTGGGTATGCGGCAACAGGCTGCAGACCAGGCCAATGGTGTTCAGGCCAAAACACATTACGTGTACTGGGAGAGTGACCTCCTGTATTCCGAGCCTAAGGCTGCTGAACCTGGGTCAGCCCGTGTGCTGGTGGTACCCCAGAAGTTCAGAACCTTCCTACTGGGGCTGGCTCACGATGTGCCTTTAGCAGGACATTTGGGGATGGACAAGACCTATGACAGGCTTGTCACCCACTTTTACTGGCCCCAAATGCATAAGAATTCAGATTCCTACTGCAGAACCTGTCAGACTTGCCAGGCAAGTGGTAAGAGCGGAGGGAAGCATAAGGCTCCTCTGCAACCTTTCCCTGTGGTCGGTACGCCATTCCAACGAGTGGGTATTGACATTGTGGGGCCTCTGGACCCCAAGACAGCCCTGGGCAACAGGTTCATCCTGGTCTTGGTGGACCATGCCACCCGGTACCCTGAAGCCATCCCTCTGAGGACAGTGACGGCCCCCGTGGTGGGACGGGCACTGATGGGAATTTTCTCCCGAGTGGGATTCCCTCTAGAGGTGGTGAGCGACAGGGGGACCAATTTCATATCCACATATATGAAATCCCTGTGGAAGGAGTGTGGGGTAACTTACAAGTTCACCACTCCTTACCATCCCCAAGGAAATGGGTTGGTTGAGAGATTCAACCGAACCCTCAAAGGCATGATCATGGGCCTGGACGGTCCAATGAGGCGTAAGTGGGACGTCCTCTTGCCATGCCTGCTCTTCGCTTACCGAGAGGTGCCGCAGAAGTCTCTAGGGTTCAGCCCCTTTGAGCTTCTGTATGGTCACCCGGTAAGCGGACCTCTGAGTTTGGTAAAGGAAGGCTGGGAGCAATCTCCCAGGAAACCTCCCCAGAATGTATATAGTTACATGCTGGCCTTCCGAAACCAGACTCGGCGTTTCAGGCAACTTGCTGAGGCAAATCTGGAAGCCAGCCAGGAAGAGATGAAGCGGTGGTACGACCGGAATGCCACTCTGGTAGAGCTTCAACCTGGACAAAAGGTGTGGGTCTTGGCACCAGTGGAGCCGTGTGCACTTCAGGATAAGTGGACAGGTCCATTTGAGGTTGTGGAGCGCAAAAGTCCTATCACCTACTTGGTGGACATGCAGACTCCCAGGAACCCTTTGAGGGTCCTACATGTTAACCGCCTTAAGCCCCACTTAGAGAGGACCGAAGTGGGCATGCTGCTGGCCACTGATGATGGAATGGAAGAGGAGACCGAGCCTCTTCCTGACCTCTTAGTGGCCTCTGAGAAAGATGGGTCAGTGGATGGAGTTAACCTCTCACCCACCCTGACGCCCGAACAACAGGAAGATTGCCGCCACTTGCTGGGACAGTTTTCCGACCGATTATCCCTTGTTCCTGGTGTCACAGATTGGTGCGTCCATGATGTGGACACAGGAGACAGCTTACCTGTGAAGCACAAGGCTTACAGGGTAACTGACAGGGTCAGAGCTTGCATTAAGGAGGAGGTCTCCAAAATGCTTGCGCTAGGGGTGGTTGAGTCCTCCAGCAGTCCTTGGTCCAGCCCCGTGGTCTTGGTCCCCAAAGCTGCTGCGCCGGGAGCCACACCTGAACTCCGGTTCTGTGTGGACTACAGAGGACTCAATTCAGTCACGAAGACTGACGCGCACCCCATCCCCAGAGCTGATGAGCTCATTGATCGGCTGGGGGCTGCCCAGTTCCTCAGTACGTTTGATTTAACGTCTGGGTACTGGCAGATCGCCTTGACCGACGGGGCCAAAGAGAGGTCAGCATTCTCTACACCAGATGGGCACTTCCAGTTCCGAGTCATGCCATTTGGGATGAAGAATGCCCCTGCCACCTTTCAGAGGTTGGTCAACCAGGTACTGGTTGGGCTGGATGCGTTCAGTGCCGCCTACCTGGATGACATCGCAGTGTTCAGTGCCACCTGGCCTGAACACCTGCGCCACCTCTGGGAAGTGTTGATGGCGCTGCGCCGAGCAGGCCTCACGATCAAGGCAAGCAAGTGCCAGATCGGGCAGGGTTCCGTGGTGTACTTGGGACACCAAGTGGGGAGCGGCAAGGTGGCACCCTTGCAACCCAAAATTGAAACCATCCTGGCTTGGGAACCCCCCAAGACGCAGACCGCAGTGAGGGCCTTCCTGGGGCTCACTGGGTACTACAGGAGGTTTGTCAAGGGCTATGGAACGATCGTTGCCCCCTTGACAGAGCTGACTTCGAAGAAGCAGCCCAGGAACGTGATTTGGACTGACACCTGTCAGAAAGCTTTCGACACCCTGAAGACTGCCATGTGCACGGCGCCCGTGCTCTTGGCCCCTGACTTCTCCAGGGAATTCCTAGTCCAGACAGACGCTTCAGAGCATGGTGTAGGGGCTGTTCTCTCACAGATGACTGAGGAGGGCTGGGACCAACCCGTAGCCTTCATCAGTAGGAGGTTACTTCCACGGGAAAGTAGGTGGAGTGCAATTGAGCGAGAAGCATTTGCTGTGGTCTGGGCGCTGAAGAAGCTAAGACCCTACTTGTTTGGGTCTCACTTCCGGGTTCAGACGGACCACAGGCCCCTCAGATGGTTGATGCAAATGAGGGGTGAGAACCCGAAGCTGTTGAGGTGGTCCATCTCCATACAGGGTATGGACTTTACGGTGGAACACCGTCCTGGTACAGATCACGCCAACGCTGACGGTCTGTCCAGGTATTTCCGCCTTAGTGACGAGGAACCCCCTGGGCAAGGGTAGTTCTCCCCACATTTCAGCTGGAGGGGACACGTGTTAGACCTGGCACCTTGGCGTGAGTCTCCCTCCCACTTTTTGATGGTGTGCCTCGACTGTTTTGCTGGTGTTGTCCGCTCAGGGCACTGTGCCACGGCTAATCCGTGCCGCAGTGCAAGTGCTCCCTAAGTAAAGTGTACCTGTAATTGATGTCCATGATTGGTTTATTGGATTCACTGTCAGTCCCCAGTAAAGTGCACCAGGGGTGCCAGGGCTTGTGAATGCCAATGCTGCTGGTGGGCTTGCAGCGCTGGTTGCGCCACCCACGGAAGCGGCCTTGTAAAGTGTGTCTAGGGCCTGCCACCGCAGACCCTGTGCGCGGTCCGGGACCGTCGCGCTGACTGCGCAAGTGCCCCCACTTGCCAGTCCCTAAACCTTCCCTTACCTACATATTAGCCACCCCTCTGGTAGGCCCAAGGGCAGGGTGCATTGTAGGCATAAGGTAGGACATGCCCTGTGTGTGTGGCATGTCTTAGTAGTGAATTACAGCCCTTGTCGTTTTTCACTATTGAAGGCTACCTGCTCTCCATAGGCCAGAATGGGCTGCCGGGATCACGCCAACGCTATGACCCCAGTGGACTCAGAGAGCAAGGTAGAAGTGTCAAGTTTAGTATGCCTGAACTCAGGATGATAAAATACTTCTTGTAGTCAAGGTTATTTTAATATCCTGGGTTTGTAAATACTACTTTTAGAAAGTTAGTATTTACTGACCTGACCATCTCAGTCCGCCTCTGCTGTGTGTATGTGTTCTGCCTGGCAACAGTAAGGAGCAGGGTTGGGGAATCCCCAGAGACAGGTTGGCTGCCAGGTGGTGGGTAGAGAGATTACACCTGGATGGGTGGGAGGAGTACACCTTGACTCTTGAATAGACCTGTGCTCTGCCACCACAAAGCCGGCGCCACCCCCTGTGGGGCGGCTGATGTCTCTGCCCTGCTGCTGAAAGGAAAGAGCAGAGTCACCATAACAAAGTGCTCCAGAACTGGACTGAGCCAGGCCTAGGCCCCCTGGCGCTAAAGAACAAAAGAATCATGGTATAAAAGTAGGAGCCGGGCTCCTAAGAAATCAGAATCCTGTTTACCACAAAGAACCTCTGCCCGACTAGAAGGAGAAGAAGACGCTGGAGGAGCTGGCCTGCTGCTTGCCTTGCTGAGAAAGGAGAGGAAGAGACTTACTGAAAAGACTTTGCTACTTTGTGCTTGAACATTCTCCAAGGGCTTGATCTGAGCTTGCCCCCTGAACTGAACCCCAGGACCAGTGGGTTCTCTGTGCTTTTGCTCGTCCTCCAATTCGAGCCGTGTGTGCATCCCGCCGGAAAAGAGACTGCGCCCCTCATCGCCCCTCCTAGGGCCGTGACACTCGGAAGCTCGCCTGCCTCAAACCCGTGAGAGCCCCGCTCCGTCCCGAGCCGCTCTCTGTCCCCGGGCCAGGCCGCCTGCATCCCTGTCACCGCCTGCTATTGGAGCACGCTGAACGTGCTATCACCCCTCCCGCCGGAAGCCGTCCGACGACTGTGATCTACGCCGGGTCATCCAGCTGCACTGACCGTGCCCTGCGACCCCGCTTCGCTACCCCCGGACATCTCAGGCCGCGCCGCCCCCGCTGTGGAGACCCTCCTGCACCGCCGTGCTAAAGGGTCGCTGGCCGCGCCTGCCTACGTGCCCACACCTGCTGATTGAGGACCCAAGAACACTTCCCAAGCTGAGAGTCGCACCGACCTGTGCCGACTCTCCACATCACGAAAGAAGTTCCAGTATCGGGCTCGGGGCCCGCAACGCCTTATTTCCCCGTTCGCAGGAACCGATCTCTGTGAGTACTGGAACTACAAGTAAAGAGACTACGAACTATCCATTTGAAACTACGAACCAAGAACATTTACCTGCTGTATAACCTGGTGGCCTAGCGAAAACGTTATTGGTCTTGTGATAAGTCTGCTGAGAGATATATACCTTATTTTTACATAAAGAAACATATTTTTATATATATCCAAGTCTGGTGTCCGTTTCTGGGGGGATTGATGTATTTACTGTGTGTATGATTGTAAGTGCTTAACCAGCAACGCCTGAGGAATCGCCTTGGCTGCTCACGCCACGCACCTAGAGGGTGAGCAAGGGTCATTCGCGAGGGGTTATCCTGCGCCCTGACGTGGAGGAGAGGGTTCCTGCTTGACTCAAGGGCAACCTTGCGCCAACCAGAGATCCCCGACTCTAACACCTCTTCTTCAGGGCTGATCAATCCACATGATTCTCATGTAAGAATCAATTGCTAAAAAATATTTTTTTCAAAAATCGTCGATTGCCCCATTCAGGTATCAGCACTCACATCTCATCAGTGATCTCTACTCCACATTCAAGCTTGCTGTGGATTCAATTAACTCATATGAATGATCAGCCCTGAAGAAGAAGGTTTTAGCCCTCAAAACGCCTTTAGGCTGGCTGCGTATTCATTTTAAGTAAAGATGGATTTATACAAAATAACCACGAAATGGTAATGAGGATTAATTTAAAAATGTGGTATGCTGAATAGAATTACAGTAATTGAAAATTAGGGATTATTACATGTCTCCTTAGGTTGGACTGTAACTTGGATAAGACCAGTGCGGCTGGTATTGGAGGTGACGGCATTGGACGACATAACCCTTACCCATTATTTCATCTGTTTGTACCTTAAATCATGGTTGCGGAGCGTTACAAGATTCTGCATTGTGGATTCTTAGTGCAGCTGCAGTTCTGAGGAGATGCAAGGGTGCGATATGAGGTCCTGCATCGCCATCGAGGATGTCGTCAATGAGGTGCTTGCGATGCTAAGTCCTCATCTAAAATGCTTCACACACCAGAGGTTCAGAAAAAGATACAGGACTGTGATGTGGATTCCTGCGTCATTGTCAAGGCTGCTGTCCATGAGGTGCTTTCAATGCAAAGTCGTGCATCAAGGATGTGCCATGCAGTGGCAGTTCTGAGAAGACTTTGGGCTGCGATGTGAAGTCCGGTGTCGGGAATGCATTGTGCAGCAGCGGTTCCAAAGAAGAGTTGCAAGTAGGTGCGTCGCACTAAGCCAGTTCTTACCATAGCTGGCCTAGCAGAGTACTTTCTGGCCCACTCACTTGGGCCCAGGACTGGGGTGGCACAACCTGGGTGGAAAGATTCACAGCAGACAGAGTCCAGATTCTGGGTTCAGTGTGTTTGAGCCTTTTCTGATCAAGAGGCCAGGCAACTAGCCCTTAGAGTCACTCTGTTGGTCCTGGGATCAAGATGCAGGTCCAGTACTTCTTACTCAGACAGCAGGGCAACAGAATGGCAGTTGTTTTGGCAGAACAGCACATCAGTCCTTCTGAATCTTTCACAGGTTTAGAGGTGTACTGAAGAGTTTGTTTTGAGGGTCAAATATGTATACCTGTTCCCCATGTTGAAGTAGGGGAAATTTAAAGAGAGTTCCCTTTGAAGACTTTGAAGTTTCATGCCTCCAAATCCCTGGCTCCAAGCTAGCTGCATGACAAATGCAGTGGTGACAAATCCTTAGTGTGAGGCACGGCACAGCCTATTCAATTGTAAGAAGGGCTGTGTACTGTCTTGCCCCCCCCATCCTGTCAGTTGATGACCCATCCTGGCACACCAAATTCCTCTAATGTGTGGCTGTTTGAGAGGAATAAACAAAGTCCAATTGCTAACTAAAACCACTCGTAAAAAAATGCCAACTTTCTGAAAGTAGCATTTTCTAAATTGTATCTTAAAATCTGACTTTACCATTAAAGAAGGCTTTAAACTATAATTCTTTAGACACTCAACTCGACATTCCCTCCGGCTTCCAATTGAAAGTTATCACTTATTATATGTAAGAAGTTAACCAAATATTATCCTAGGGGAGATTTAGGTCATGCAGTACTGAAAAAAGCATTTCAGAGTTTTTCATTACCAGGACCTATAAAACTTAAAATTAAATTTCCAACGTTTTAAATACACTGCTCCCAGCCCTTTTTTCTATCCAGAACCTACCCTAGGGGTGACTGATATATTAAAAAGGAAGGTTTGGGTCTGGTAGAAAAAGTGTATTTTGCCAGGTCGAAATGGTTGTTTAAAATTGCACCCACACAGGCTGTAATGGGAGGCCTGAGACATGTTTAAAGTGCTACTTGAGTGGGTAGCACAATCAGTGCTGCAGGACCACTGGTAGAATTTAATTTACAGGCCACGACACAGGTAGTGCCACTCTACAAGGCATTTACAAGTAAATTAAATATGCCAATTGGGTATAAGCCATTCTTACCATGATTTAGGGACAGAGTGCAAGCATTTTGCACTGGTTATCAGTGGAAAAGTGATCCAAGTCCCTAGGCCAGCAAAAACAAAGTCAGCAAACAGGAGGGTTGAAGGTAGAATGTTAGGGGGTAACCCAACAAAGGATGCCAGATCTGATTCCAATAGAATTCTGCCAACCAGAGTACATAGAGGCAGAAACATCATGATCACAAGGCTTCTGTGATAACCTCTGCAATAAAATGATCTCAAACTGTAAAACATTGAAAATTATGCTAAGTAGAATACAGACAACACCACAGCAATACATGACCTAACCACCATAGAAAGGGGCACCAATTATCCTCAATCAATGTAAACTTTCAACACCCTATCACAAAAATAATTTCTGGATTTTATCCATGCAGTCAGACCATCAGGATATCTTTTCACACCCAGCAGCACCAAAAATCTTTATAGATATCTTTCTCTCAACATGTGTGGGGGAGGTAGCAAGATTCCTACACAACAAGTCCCTGAAACTAGGCTTATTACCACCTAAACTGAAAACCTCCTACATTAGACATCTCATCAAAAAGAAAAATCTTGATCCAATCGATCCAGCAAACTACAGTCCAATATCAAATTGACCATTCTTAAGAAAATCTTTTGAGAGAGCAGTGTTTACTCAACTCTCCAACTTTACCTAACATTATGACTTGCTGTCAGACCAACAGTCCGGTTACAGACCGTATAGAGGCACAGAGTCAGCCATCATATCCTACTGGGATGATCTGAAACTCACAGTGGACAGAAGTTGAGCAGCTGCCTTGCTCCCTCCAGATTAATCAACTGCATTTGACACTGTCCACCACCATATGCTACTGCAAAGACTCCACAAACTTGGAGTCGGTTAAGTGCTCTAAAATGGATTGCTTCTTATCTCACAGACAAAAAATCGTATCCGGATGCATACGGATGCATCGTACTCGTTCGGACTCCACCAATCCGAATCGTCCGGAAAGCATTTTGGAACCATGTCGGTCAGTGTGCTTTCCGAACGAGATCAGAATCGGGCCAAAAGACTGGATTAAAAATAAAATGTACAAATTTCCATCCAATAAATGCAACAGTAGTAAAAGATATAAATGACATATAGAAAATATTTACTGCACCCATTCCAGCCAATACAACATCAAAGAAATTCTTAAAGGACAGAGGGGTAAAATGTGATATTCCCACTTCAGGCAGTGCTACAGTAGGGAAAGTGTTGGATTGCGGACGGGTGAAATTACTATTCCCACTCCAATGAGCGCAACTGTAGGGAAATTGTTGGATAGGAGAGGAGTAAAAATTACTATTCCCACTCCAATGTGGCAACAGGATGGACAGTGGTGGATAGCAGAGGGGTGAAAATTACTATTCCCACCCCAGTGAGTGCAACAGCAGAGAAAATGTTGGATAGCAAAGGGATAAAATGTGCTATTCCTACTCCAGTCAGTGGCACAGTAGGGAAAGTGTTGGATAGTGGAGGGGTAAAAATTACTTTTCCCACTCCATTGAGTGCAACAGTAGGGAAAGTGTTAGATAGAGGAGGGATCCAATTTACTATTCCCATTCCTGTCAGTGCATCAATAGGGAACGTGTTGGATAGTGGAGAGGTAAAAATTACTATTCGCACTCCAGTGAGTGCAACAGTAGGGAAAATGTTGGATAGCAGAGGGATCAAATTTACTATTCCCCACTCCAGTGAGTGCATCAATAGGAAAAGTGATTTGGTGGAGGGATAAAATGTACTATTTCTACTCCAGTCAGTTCAAAATTAAATACAAACTAAATATCATCAACAAAATAAAAAAATATATATATTATTTAAAGTAAATATGAAAAATATAAATATGTTAAAAATTAAAATATATTTAATATTAAAAATGAAAAAAAATATTATAATTAGGGCTCCCGGTTTTATGGTATTCATTTTTTTATCAATTCCGTCTGTATTTATCCATATTTATTTTTTGATCATTTTATCTGTATATATCCACATTTTATTTTGCCGCAAGCAAAAACAGAAGATGCAGCTAGTATTTTTCCACATTTATTTCAATAGGCAATGCGCGCTTGGTTGTTATAGGTTTATATAGATTTATGTAGATGGTAAATGGGTAACTGCTTTTAACAAAGATCCTTTTGTTACTTGCAGTTTATAAATTGCAGTCCTCCTAATGTAACCCTCACTGTCTTATGCAACACATCATATACATTGATTTACACACATATGATTTATTGTCAAGCGCTCTGACACCTTGCATTATGATGAGTAGGGCTATAGCGCTATAAAAGAAATAAATCCAATAGCAGAATTTAAATTGTTATTTGTGTAAACACTGGGATAAACCAAAACATCCAACATTCCTACAGTGCGCTTATATCTCTTTGCTCCAGTAACAGAACTAAGTCAAATGCAGGCCTCTCTTAAGTACCTGTGAAGTGACAAGCTGTGCGCATTTGTTTTCCCTCAATTGCTTTTAGGGTTGCGTCTTCCTCCTCACCGGCCCCCACCCCCCATAGCTTCCAGCCAGGATACCTAACTAAAAGGAGGCCTGATGGCCCCTTAATGTCGACCTTTGTTATGGGCTCAGCTGAAATATGATAAGCCCTCTCCCCGTCCTGCACTGGGACAGGCTCGTCTTCTGCAGGCACACAGCAGCAAAGGTAAATATATTTATTGGCATTTTTCTGTTTCTATTTATAAATACAGACAAAAAAAAATATTTTTCCATCTGTATTTATATGCAAAAATCATCTTAAACGGAAAACCGGGAGCCTTAATTATAATGTTAAATACATTTAACAAATACCAACACATTTTATATTAAATGAAATAAAAATTTTTTTCAACCAAATACATATTTTTATTTAGAAATTATTTATTAACAAAATCATCAATTATTGCATAAACGTAGTTTATGTACTTCCTACCCTGCAATACCACACAATTCACAACCCACATCTAAAATAAAACAAATGTATTTGCATAATTTACATAATTTTTTATCAATTAAACAAATATTATTCATTAAAAAAACGAATTAAAACACATCAAAATTAATTAACTCCCCATCCTTCACCCCTATAATCCCCACAACCAACACCTAAAATTAAACTGTATAAAAATGTATTACACAATAATTTTTTTCATTATATACCTAATACCTAATAGTATTTAACAACTAATTATAAAGTAAGTAAAATTAATTTACTCCCCACCCTATACCCCTATAAACCCAAAACCCACACACAAAAAAATTATTAAACAATTACCCTAATTAATGATCAATTAATTAATATGAATTATTTACTAAATATTAATTCATTAAAAATACATTACTTCCCACCCTTTACCCCTGAAAACCCCACATCCGACATCTAAAATTAATTACACAATTTCCATATTTATTTAATTACCAATTATTTGATTAATATTAATTAACAACTTAAGGGCCGATTCCGATAGCCGGTCGAACAGTTGTCCGTAGCCTTACCGTGCGACCGACACGTACCCGGAGCCGGTCCGGTCTGTCCTGTACGGTGCGCATAACTGCCAAAAACCCGACCGACACGTAGGCTGTGATTCAAGCTCCATTCTCCGTCGAGCCGTAACTCCGAACGCTGAACCGAGTCGCCCGGAAGCAGTATCCATAGCAGTTTCCGGCATGACAAGAACGATGCGTACTTCCTACGCGCCGGACGTGTCGCCACGTACGGGACGTCACAGCATCCGGAAAACAAGCATTTCAGGTACGATTCGCGCCACAACTCAATCCACGGCTACGAGACGGACCAGCTTGCAGCGGGTACGAGACGGAGCAACAAGCAGAGTGTACGACACGAACACATCATGAATCCTATCGCGCAGGTCATACCAGTACTGTACATCTATGACCGGCTCAGGAACCGACGGCGCAGGCGGTAAGTCAGACACCTACCACATAAACAAACGGCACGTACCCGCAAAATGGCACACACACACAGGGGATCCACATCCTGGCCACTAACACCAGCCCACCATAGGGGTTGCATGGCCAGCACCACTAACACCCCCACCCATAGGGCTTACGTTGCCCATCACTACTGCCACCCCCACCCATAGGGGACCTGTTGCCCATCACCCCTACCACCCCCACCCATAGGGGACCTGTTGCCCAGCACTCCTGCCACCCCCACCCATAGGGGACCTATTGTCCAGCACTCCTGCTACCCCCACCCATAGGGCTTATGTTGCCCATCACTACTGCCACCCCCACTCATAGGGCTTATGTTGCCCATCACTACTGCCACACCCACTCATAGGGACTATGTTGCCCATCACTACTGTCACCCCCACCCATAGGGGACCTGTTGCCCAGCACTCCTGCCACCCCCACCCATAGGACTCATGTTGCCCATCACCCCTGCCACCCCCACCCATAGGACTCATGTTGCCCATCACCCCTGCCACCCCCACTCACAGGGGACCTGTTGCCCATCACCCCTGCCAACCCCACCCATAGGGCTTATGTTGCCCATCACTACTGCCACCCCCAGCCATAGGGCTTATGTTGCCCATCACCCCTGCCACCCACACCCATAGGGGACCTGTTGCCTATCACTACTGCCACCCCCAGCCATAGGGATCATGTTGCCCATCACCTCTGCCACCCCTACTCACAGGGGACCTGTTGCCCATCACCCCTGCCACCCCGACCCATAGGGCGTATGTTGCCCATCACTACTGCCACCCCAGTCATAGGGCTTATGTTGCCCATCACTACTGCCACCCCCACCCATAGGGGACCTGTTGCCCATCACCCCTGCCAACCCCACCCATAGGGCTTATGTTGCCCATCACTACTGCCACCCCCAGCCATAGGGCTGATGTTGCCCATCACCCCTGCCACCCGCACCCATAGGGGACCTGTTGCCCATCACTACTGCCACCCCCACCCATAGGGGACCTGTTGCCTATCACCCCTGCCACTTCCCCACATAGAGCTTATGTTGCCCATCACTACTGCCACCCCCAGCCATAGGGCTTATGTTGCCCATCGCTACTGCCCCCCCCAGCCATAGGGCTTATCTTGCCCATCACCCCTGCCACCCCCAACCATAGGGGACCTGTTGCCCATCACCCCTGCCACCCCCACCCATAGGGCTTATGTTGCCCATCACTACTGCCACCCCCAGCCAGAGGGCTTATGTTGGCCATCACTACAGCCCCCCCAGCCATAGGGCTTATGTTGCCCATCACCCCTGCCAGCTACACCCATAGCGACTATGTTGCCCATCACCCCTGCCACCCCCAGCCATAGGGCTTATGGTGCCCATCACTACTGCCAGCCCCAGCCATAGGGACTATGTTCCTCATCACCCCTGCCACCCCCAGCCATTGGGCTTATGTTGCCCATCACTACTGCCACCCCCAGCCATAGGATGTGTGATGCGCAACACATTCAGCATACTCCAACATCAGGTATGTCAGCAAAATACATCCCCCCTAACATCATGTCAACAGTGTGTAGTCTGTGACAAATGCCCACAACAGTGATTATGACTACGAACATACAATGTAAGTAACGGCACATGTGTGACCAACACACAAGTGTGACATACACAAGGCAAGCATAACCATAGCACTGTGCCAATGTAAAAAGAACAACCCCTCACTGTGTAGAACAGAAGTTAAGTGTGGGCTTCCAAAATGCAGCAGATGTTGAGCATTGTGGTGATAGGGACCAACTCCCCCCTCATCACTGTGACCAAAAGGTAAGTGTCATCATGGTGAAAGCTGCAAATAACAAACAGCATGTATGATCCCTGCTCCCAACACATTAAACACTTCTGGGGCAAACTAGTGGTTGTGTCCCATACACACAGAGATGTGGTGAGGCTAACAGTGCTGTGAAAACATAACACACTCTCGGCCATGTGCAGACAAGCACCACACATGGGGGCTGACAATGCATACAGTGTACAATGACACAAGAGCAGAAGTGACCATCACCAAGCATGCACACATCTCGAAAAATAGACACACCAATCAAAACAACATGTGTAGACTGTAGGTGTCAGCTCACAAACTCCATGCCAGCAATGGCACCTGACCACCAGGATGAATGTGCAAAATGATGTGATATGACTCACAGGGACAGCAGGCAAAATCACAGAAACAGCATCCAGACAAAGGCCCACAACAGTAATACCAATGTACTGGTGCAGATGCACAAACCCAAACAGGCAAACTCACACTGCACATCTGACACAGCATGTGTGTGTGTGTCCCAGTATCCCCGGGCAACTACACAACACATGAGGGGGGCAGAACCACAGTGACACAGATGTGGACACAGTGCCATACAAAAGTAAACCATCATTGGGACACCCTCAGTGGGCAATCAGGCATTGGGAGATGAGAGGGAGCACAACAGACACATGTGACACAAGCTGGAATGTAAACCAACTAACACAGCAAGAGACTGACACAGAACAGCACTGCCGTCAGGGACCAGAGATTGGGGTGACACAAGCATGCATGACACCTCCACTGTGATGACAAAGGCAGATGTCATACAAACTGGAAAACCCAGACATGTGTCCTGTGTCACAAACGTACATCACACATACACAAACACAAATCACTCAGCATGGCCCCTCATCCATGGACAAACGGGAGCTAGGGGACCATCCATGCAAACATTCACATCAGTCCACCCTCAACACCACACACCCTGAACTGCAACAATGTGTATCTGTGAAGCCCACATGGACAGGTGACATTGCACATGCACCCATGACAAACACATGAATGTTGGGAGGAACTAAGGTGCACAGACACATCACACAAGTGCAGTTTACAACCCTGGGGAATGACAGACATACTGCACAGTATGCGGTACATGGCCATGACCTCAAAGCTCACGTAACCTTCACAATCCCTGCCACAGTCCCAGGTCAATGCAGAAGCCAAGGAGAACCACAAGACACACATGCTGACACCTGCCAGCATCGCAACCACGAACCCGACAAGTGGGAGCAGTCACACACACATACAAATGTATCAATCACTGAAAGGTACCACCTAGGGACAACTACATGATTTAGCAAATAAACAGGTGCCTTGAGGAACCCTGACTGTGTCCCACCTGTGTCTGACAACACCATCACCACTCAGAACTGACAAATCCCAATGATGATACACCAATCAACAGTAGTGTGTCATGCACCCACACATCTGGTAGCCCATTGGAAAAGTAGTGGGATGAATCCAGTACCACTCAGCAAGCATCAACAACAGGAACATATCAAGGGAACACTGTCTGTGTATGAACAGGGATGTGGACACACACACATGCTCATACAACACACACCATGGGCCCAGGCCATGTCACTGGACAACACACTTACTTGAGGGGACCCAACTCCTGTGGAAGCCCAGCTGTGCCAAACATATTCACCGCAAGTCTCACTCATGTCTGCAGAACACTTGGTCAGTCAGCCATCAGTTACCACACAATGAAGGCTCTGGTCACAACAGCCTGGGTACGTGAGTCTCCCCTAAGTCATCTGCACATACCCAAAACATATGTCTAGCAAGTTGCACAGAGGACCCAGTTGCTCCTATACCAATGATGCCCACACCTGTAGGTCCAGTGTTGATGAGCACAAAGTCTGTGGAAGTGACAAATTGGACAATTGGAAGCACATCATATGTGCAGGGGTGCAAGCCAGAGATGTGACCATGCAAATGAAATGCTCACAGAGAGATGTCCACAAATAGTTGATCCTGACACAGACCCAGGTAGCTGCAAAGGATGACCTGGATACCCACCAGAATAGGATACATATCTCATGGACCACAGGGAGTACCTCACAGCAACACATCAGTATTCAACATTGTAAACAAAGCATCACAGGTGCAAGGGCACGTTAAACAACATCAACATAATGTACAGCTAAATCTAGTTCACAGGGATAAAGAAAAAAGCTTTATTCAGCATATTAAAAGTTAAACATCTGTTAAAACAAAAGGCCAATGGCCAGTCCATGTCCAAATGCCAAGGAGTGAAGTAGAGTGACAACTGTCACACCTTGCTTGCCTGCACTGCTAAGGACCGGGGTCATCCCCTCGGAGGGGCATACATGGGGGCAGGCCAGGCACTGCAGGAACAGGATCAGGGCGCAGCAGAAGGAGGCAGTGAAGAGGTGGTGGATGCAGGCGAGACACTTGCAACTGCAGTAGAGCTGACTGAATTGGTGGGTGCTGTCACAACTGTGGGGCACAAGTCAGATGGGGTGGGTGCCGGCACAACTCCAGTGGGCTGGTCAGATGGAGTGGATTGGCTCACCACTACAGTGCCCAAGTCAGACAGGATGGTTGTGGACTCCAATGCATTGCCTGCATCCATGGGAGCAGAATGGGGGACAGGTGAGGTCGGCAGGGCAGGGGGGACACGGTCCCCACATCAGTGGCACTAACCGTCTGACCAGGTGTGGAGGAGCAAGTGCTAGGGGGGGATGGTCTTAGCATTTTGGGGATGGTGTATCTGTGGGTGGGGGAACCCAGAGCAGGGAGTGGTGGGGGAACCTCTGGAGTGGTGGCCTAGGGGATGTAGGACGGAGACTTTGCCTTGGAGCTGCGTGGTGGTGGGGGGTCTTGCTCTTCTGGTGCCGGGGGGACTTGCGGGTGGGGTTCTCTATCTGACTGCACCTGGGGGAGGGTGTCCGGGTGTGAGGGGCACTCCCCTTTGTGTGTGGGGACTTCCTCTTCCCCTTGTAATCAGGATCTGCTGGGTTGGTGGGGAAGAGGCCAAGGTCACAGAGGAAGAGCTTCTGGAGAGATGGGGTTGCAGGTGATGCAAGGGAAGGGGGCTGGGAGGGAGAGGTCTCGGAGGACTGCAGAGTGGTTGTGGATGACTGTGTGTGTGTCTGCAAACCAGCCCCTGTGAGTGTGGTATCAGTCCCCTGCGTTTGCTTGTGTACACGTCTAGACCTTGGTTTGGGTGTTTCTGTGCTTGGGACAGGTAGGGTGCTAGGAATCGTGGGTGGTGCAGGGGTAGGAGGGGTGCGGGACTGTTGGAGGAGGGACACTGCTGCCATCAGGGAAGAGGCCACGGACTGATTGGTCCTCTGTAGGGCAGATATGCCCGAGGAAATGCCCTTAATGAATGACACCAGTTGTGTCAACAGACCTGTGTGTCTATGGAGGACCTTCAGCATCGACGTCTGCCCTACATGGATCTGTCTAAGTAAGTCCACTGACTCCTCACTCAGGGCAGCAGGGGACACAGGGGCAGGGGGTGCAGTGCCTGGCACAAAGGAGACATGCTCACAAACATGGGAGCCCACAGGGACCTCCGGGATGGAAGACGATGGGAGGGTGTTGGTGGCGGTGGCGGGGACAGCCTCACTACCTGGGCGTTTGGTGACTGCTGACACCCGCCTCCACAAGGGAGTCATCCTCAGAGCTGCTGTGGCCCTCAGCTGGGGGGATGTTGCTGACGACTCCTCTGTGTGGCTCCACTCACCCTCCGTGCCACTGGGTCTACCCGACTCCTCTCCTTCTGTCCCTGTAAGGCTCTGGGGCTCCTCCTGGTCCGTGGATCTGTCCCCTCCTGTGGCCGTGGATGTATCTGGATAGGAATAAGGAGAAAGAGAACAACATCAGTCACCTGTACCGACTGCACACACCACAGTGAGTACATCACATCAAAGGGAAAGCCCTGGCATCATCAGCTGAACACAGCTCAAAGTGCCAACACTGTTTTGAATAAGACAATTGTCATTCTCAACATCAACCATGGCACACATATCCCTCCTTGACTTGCACACATATGTCTGTTGCATGTGGGATGCTAACACCCCAATGTGCCAACATGCACCACCCACACATTAGTTGTACATGCAAGTGAACATGTAGGAGTATGTCACTATACACACAGCACATCTCTTGCTACTGACTCAGTACAGGTGTCCGGATGAAGGGATGGGCAGAAACTCATTTCACATGCTTGTGATGCATGCCAACACACACTATGATGTACGCATGTCCTGATGGGCAATGCCACAATGGTGTGCATGGTGCACACTTGAAAACAATGCAGGCTCACTCACAGCAAGTTAAATGCCATCACACTGGAATGCCCTGAAAGTCAGTCAACACTGTCTCCTGTCACAGGGGCAGGGCATCCAGACAACAACAATATGCACTGACTCACAATCCTAGCTCAGGGGTAAATCTAACTCTGCAGATGACCGGCGCAATTGCCCATCCCATGCAAACAACATATCCAGGACCCAGAAGACCCCACATCATGCCAATCATACATATGAGTCTCTGCAAACACAAATCCCTGTACATCAACACATCACAGTCTGCCATGCATGTAACCCAGCTGCATGAAGGACACAGTTGCATACACCATTGTGCGCTGTCAGATGATCACACACCTATATGTCACACAGGTCTTGTCTCTCACAGTTACATCTCAGATGTCATGCTGACCCTCTGAATCATGGACACCCCAGTTGTACGTAACAACAAGCCACACCCTAACGACACAGAGGCAGACACCTGAGGGCACATGTCACCAAGCACAACCTGCAATTTCATACACAGGAGTGGGATTACAGAGTGTTTCTAAATGCCCTTGAGGAGGCATGACTGGCCAGGTCTACGTGAAACAGTGTTTGGCCCTGGACAGTAGTCAGGTGGCTAAGCAAGTGTGACATACTTGATATACATACTCCTGAGGCCCAAAAGTTGGAGTCCCTTGCTGCATGGGTTTGTTTGGAATGCCCCAGCCACATGTTGTGAGTCAGACCAGCAATTGGTACACATCTCAAGGGCACACACAGATCACATGTCAGATCAGGCATTGTGTAAACAATTGACCCACCCATGAAACACACAACAGAGTCACGGGAACAGATGCAGACCGGTAGCTGAAGCATAGTTGACTGCAGGGACACAGTGCCCTAGTGACACAAGCAACAGACTGTAGGGGCCACACCTGTGAAACAAATGAGGAGGATGCATCACACATTTGAGGGACCTGAGTATTGGACTACAAGACCTACGTAATGTGGAAGTGTGACCAGGCCAAAAGACTGCTATTAGCATGTCAGACATAGTACACAGATCAGGCATGGACTTACCCTCTTCCTGCTGCTGTCTGGCCTTCAGCTGCCTATCCATGTCCGGGAAGACCACCACCAGGATACTGAGCATGTGGGGAGTCAGGGTCCAGTGTCCGCCCCTCCTGCGTGGAGGTGACAGCTTCAGCTGGACTCTAGCTATCCTCCGGATCCAGCCCCGAAGGTCCAGCCACCTCTTCTGGCAGTTGCGGATCCGGCGCTTGTAGACCCCCACAGAACGAACAGCCCGGGCGATGGTCAGCCAGATCTCCTGCTTTTGGTGGGCATCAACCTGTGAGGATGACAAAGTGAAAAGTACATTAACACACATGCCCCAGATTTGTGCAGCACACATTTGGATATGCATGTCATCATCACAAAGGGAAATGAATTACACAGGTATTGCAAACATGGGGAAGGAAAAATCACCTGCATGTTTGACATGTTAACAATGCCTGGATAGTTTAAGCTTGCAATAATGCACTTTACCAGCAGGAAACCTATTCATTACATGTACCTACACACTTTGGCAGATGAAAGTAGTCAGTGAGAATGCTTGCCACTGGTGTACACACTGCTAGTACTGCTAGTTAGTCAACGTGCATAATTAGGAAGGCAGTGGACTGCACACTCACCTGCTCCCCTGGTTTCCCATAGAGCTTGCTGTACTGTGGAAGGAGCCCGTCCAGCAGGGCCTGGGTCTCCTCCTCAGTGAAGGCTGGGGCCCTCTCCAGAGTACGTGCCATAGCAGGAGCCAGAGAATGCAGAGACAGCAGCAGTGGTAGCAGGAATGTGGTCCAGTAGCATGTAGTGCAGGCAAGTGAGATCCCTGGAGGCCAGCCAGCCTTATATCTGTGCTGCAGAGGCAGAATCTGTGCCATGTGTCCCAAGTGATAGATCCAACACGGTTGAATTCTATGAATCTGGCCAATCCATTTAAAAGTACGACTCGTACACGCCTTCCGCATCGTTCAAATCTTCACCTTCACGGAACACTTGAAATTGCAACATTGTTGTAGGCATCCAACTGAATTTTCAGTGCACAACTCGTACAAGTTTTGAATCCGCATCCGTCTCCATGACAGTCCGGAGCCAATGAGTGCGCCCGGCTCATTCAACTGACTGTACAACGCGTATTTTGAATATACACATGCACCCGTCTCCATACGATTCAATGGCCAAGGCATACGCCTGTCTCGGACCATGCCTGTCCGACGCGTATGCATGATAGTCACCCGCGTCGAACCTCATTGCATTCAATTACAAAGTGTACGCACGGCTCTGACATTACCCGTCCAATGTGTGCGCATTGTCACCTGCGTCAGTCCTCATTGCATTCAATGACAAAGCGTAGCACGGCTCGGACATGACCCGTGCAATACGTACACATTGTCACCCGCGTCGGACCACATTGCATTCAATGACAAAGCGTACGGACAGCATGGACATGACCCGTTCAATGCGTACGCATTGTCGCCCACGTCGGACCTCATTGCATTCAATGACAAAGCGTACGCACGGCATGGACATGACCCGTGCAATGCGTACGCATTGTCACCCGCGTCGGTCCTCATTGCATTCAATGACAAAGCGAACGCACGGCTCGGACATGACCCGTGCAATGCGTACGCATTGTCACCCACGTCGGATCTCATTACATTCAATAACAAAGCGTACGCACGGATCAGACATGACCCGTGCAATGCGTACGCATTGTCACCCGCGTCGGACATCGTTGCATTCAATGAAAAATAGTACACACGGCTCGGACATGACCCGTGCAATGCGTATGCATTATCACCCGCGTCGGACATCATTGCATTCAATGACAAAGCGTACGCAAGGCTCAGACATGACCCGTGCAATGCGTACGCATTGTCACCCGCGTCGGACCTCATTAGTGTGACCATTATATGGATGCAACACACATATACTGGCCAGGGACACCTATGCACACCTACCACACTACAGCATTGGCCACACAGTGTCCCATGGCATGTAAGGCTGCATTCTCTGGGTGGTTGGGGGGGCCACATCTGGCTTTTTTGCTGGCACTTTGTGAAGCCACTCCCAGGCTGTGCACGTGTACATGGGGCAGAATCCTTTGTGTGTTGTGCACATTACCACTGTGATGTGCAATTGTACAGTAATGGGCATGAGTCACGGACACAGTGTCAGGTTGGATATGTTTAGGACAGTTCACATACACCCTGAGTCCTGGGGGTGATGGCATGTACGTCACAGTGAGACCTGTAGCCACAATACTGATGTGCACCCACAGTCTGTGTGCATATTGTGTCTCAGATGTGTCTGATCAAATGAGCCCAATGGGTTACAGTCTCCACATCCATGTGGTATATGCATCACCCTTGATGGGGTGTATGTCTAAGAGACGTACATGTAGGGCCGGCAGGAACAACAGTGGCCACTACCTGTGGGACTTACGCTTGCCTTGTGGTGTGTACGTGCTACGCCATGTCCATTGCTGTGTCAATGTGGCAATACAGGGACCCTGGGTTTATGCATGGCAATGCTGTGTGATGCCTGGGAGACATGAGGCCTCACTTGTCACTGTGGTGTGTGTTTGGAATGTTGCAGCAGCACATAGGTTGGGTGACACAGCCAGATGATTGGCCATTGCACTACATGGGACTCATATGGACATGTGGAATTGAGATGTGAGGTGGTGGTCTTGTAGGTGAGATATGTGTCCATGCCCAACAGCACATACCTCAGTACATTGTGTAATGTCATGATCTAGCATGTGATTTTGATCGTGGTCATGGCCACATGGGTGGATGAACTGACAATGTTCCTTTGTGCATCTCTGTACTGCAGGGCACCAGCTGTCCATCGGCCATTCCCAGACCTTGCAACCATGCAGGAACGCGACTGCATCAGACGGTACCGCTTCACCAGGCCACTGATTGCGGAGTTGGCAGAGCAGTTGGCGCCACATCTGCTACATGGCCGGACATACCCTACAGCACTGACCCCAGAGGTGAAGGTGATGGCAGCCCTGCACTTCTTTGCTACTGGTAACTTCCAGTACACTGTGGCTACTGCTGGTGGGATGTCGCAAACGATGTTTAGTCGGGTGCTACACGATGTCTTGGAGGGGATGTTGCAATTCCTCGACCTGTAAATCAAGTTCCCGAGCCCAGCTGAACTCCCTGAAATAAAGGATGCCTTTTATACACTGGGGAGGATGCCGAACGTCATCGGATCTATTGATGGGACACATGTTGCCCTGATACCACCACAGGCACATGAGCAGGCATACCGTAACAGGAAGCACTACCATTCGATCAATGCTCTGATGGTCTGTCTTGCTGACATGTCAATCATGCATGTGTGTGCACGGTTCCCTGGTTCTGCGCACAATGCCTACATTATGAGGAGTAGTCGCATTGCAACGCTGATGTCACAGATGCCAGCTCAGCATGCCTGGCTTGTCGGTGTGTACTGACTGTTTCTCATTGTGTGTGTTTGTCAATGTTGTCTTCCGCACTCCTACAAAACTCAGCTACTTGTTGATTTTTGTGTGTGTAGGTGACTCCGGATACCCCAACATGCCGTGGTTGCTGACACCCCTCAGGAACCCTGTGACACCAGCCGAGCTGTGCTATAATGAAGCACATGGTCGGAGCAGGAGGGTGATTGAGCGGACATTCAGCCTCCTGAAAAGCCGCATTCGCTGCCTGGACAAGACCGGAGGGGTCCTCCCATATGAGCCTGCAAAGGTGTGCAAAATAATCCTTGTCTGCTGCATGCTACACAACATGGTGATGCGGAAGGAGGTGCCTCTCATCCAGGATGTCGATGACGATGACCAACCTCTGGCACCTGTGGAGGATCCCGGCCTGGGCCAAGATGCCAGTGAGGATGAAGATGACGGTGACGTCGGCTCACAGCTCATCAACAACTTCTTCACCTGAATGCGAGTTTCCATGGTTGTTATGTGAATGTATGGAGGTAGCTCTGATGCTGTCTGAGTGTGTCTGTGTGCCACGTGACTGGATGCGTGCTGTGATGTGTCCATTCAGGTGGTGTGTACTCCACAATAGGGTAGTACTGCTAACTAGTGTTTGTGTAGGTGTCTTGCAACATGTTTTGTGCATGTGTATTGCATTTCTCTCCTGTTCTTCTGTGCTTTTGACTGTATCTTGTCTGTCCTTCCCAGGGTACTTTGCCTGTTGTGTGGTCAACACTTACCCCCAACACCCAGAAGCCAACACCAGTGTGAAAGTTGACAATTCCCATCAACTGATGTACCACACATCCCTGGACTTCCATTCTCCAACACATTGAGAGCGTGTCTCCACTGTTAAGTAGAATTACCGTGCAACTATTGTGGAATAAATGTGTTGCTGATGTGTAATGAACCTGTGCTATGCTTTGTTATGTGCGTTGTCTTTCTTCCCACATCTGAGTGACATCTGCTTACCTCACCTGTGGACTTGTTGCCACTGACTGGGGTTGGTCTTGTGTCTGTGCATGCCAATGTGTTTCTGGTCAACATCATTTTGTGTGATAAGTAACATGGCCATGGTGAGTATGTTTTGTGTTGCCATAGTGGTGTGTCTCCCTCATATGTGTCACATCACCATGACTCACCTTACTTTGGTCACATTGTTGCAGCATTTGCCATGCGCTGTGTTGTGTAGCAGATCGACATCTCCCTGAACATGACAAGTTGGAATCACAACAGAGGCAAGTATGGTGTACTGGTGAGTTTATTTACAAACATGTGTGTGGGAAGTGCACAGGATGGTGGGTGCTGTACATTGGTTTGGGAATCCAAAGTTCACATTGGAGTTGGAAGTGCTGGTAGATGAAATGTCCAGAGTAAAGTCCACAGTCATCTGCTACATTGGCCCAACATGAACCCTTCATGTCATGTGGGCGAGTTGTGTGCGATTTGACAAGGTGAACGGGTTGCGCACAAGGAACATTGTCCAGAACAGGTTTAGAGGCCCTGGGGGATGTGCTGGGACATCTGCCTCTCACATGTCCTTCTTTGGACGACCACACTTATTCCGGGGGGTGGGATCCTCAGGTGCAGGCCTCTGCAGTGTAGGGGACTCTCCGCCAGAGTCCTCCTCCCCTCCTGTGGCGCTGGCAGATGGTGTTGCGACAGATGTTGTGGCCACACAGGAACGTGTGGACAGGTTGGTGTTGGTCTGGCGGTGGCATTGGAGTATGTCCCGATGCACCACAGTAATGGCATCCCACTTGGCCTCCATGCGGGCATGGTGGGCGACCTGCTCGTTTTGCATGTCCTTGTGGATTCCCACTACCTGGCCAAATCCTCCGGTGCTATCCTGGTACGCATCTAATATGCGTGCCAGGTGGGGGCCATCATGCAGTCCAGACCACTCTGCAAGGCGTGCCCTCTGCCTCCCACCTCTCCAAGCACCCCTATCCACACGGGCAGGACCAGTGGCGGGACGCACAGGTGACACTGTGACACCTTGGGTGGTGTTGCTGGTGGTGTTTGCTGTAGCTTCCAGGGGGTCCTGTGCCTGTGCTGTGGGTGTTGATTGACCTTGGTCTGTCCGTGTTGGCAGGGGTGCCCTGTCAGTGTCCAGATGCTGGAGGCGTGGGTAAAGGGGGTGCAGATGTTGATGCTGCTGGTGCTGCATAATGGCTCACACCGGAAAGGCCAGGTTGGTCGTCGTCATCCGAAGAGGACAGTGAGAGAGTCAGACCAGAGAGCTCAGTGTCCGCCAGAGTCTGGAACTAGGTATCCTCATCATTTGGTGCTGCCCAGCACCACCTGTGTTTGAAAGAGACACACAATGTGAGTTATGTTTCTACATGCATCGATGGTTCACAAACATGACTTTTTCTACTTTTCGAACAGATGCCTGCCTGTACACTGCTTTTTCCCAGCTTGTCACGGACAGAGTTTGATATTGTTGTTGGCCATTTCCCAGCATAGCCTTGTGCTCCACACAACAGAGCCCAGTGTCAGACATCTTGTCAGTCCCTTCCCACTCCCTGTGAGGCGAGTATGGTTCAGTTTGATCTTGCTGGGCCATGTGGGTGGGTGTAGATTGTCTGTGACTGCGAGTCCCATACTCTTGGCTATACCCCCCTTCCCAGCATGCCCATACTTCCTCCCTCTTGACTCTGCTTCTCTGTGAGGGGGTGTGACAGCAGTGGCAAGATGGTTGACTGTGAAATCCTGGTGTTTGTTTGGCTACAAGTCCAAAGTGAGCCCCTGTGCCTACACAGCAGCACCCAGTACGGGGTATCTTTTGCTGATATTTCCCTGAGGTGTGTGTCAATGCATTGTACCCGGTGAGTTGTGTGGAGTTTGTGTTGAGGGGGGGTGTTTCCCCATGCTGGTAAGTATGGTCAGGGCTGTCAGTCCTCCTTCCCATCATGAAACATGCTTCCATTGTAGGGCGTGCAAGTTGTCTTTCAGGATGTCAGTCAGTGGTGTCCTGCTTCTGATTTGCACACAACCCCGAGCAGGGCCTTGTGATCCCCAGAGCAGGACCCAGTGTCAGCCATCTTGTCAGTCATTTTCCACTCCCTGTGATGTGGGCATGTTTCAGAGAGGTCTTGATGGGCCAATCAGGATGGGGAGCATTATCTGTGACTACAGGCCCCATCATGCTTTTGGATACACTCACTTCGCCTGCATCCCCACTATTCCTTCCTGACAGTCAGCTGCAGCGTGAGGTAGTGTGTTTGTGGTGGAAAACTGTCTGGTAGGGTCTATTTGGCTTTGTGCCACTGGCTTGCTCTATTTGTTTGTAGATTGGTGCATGTCATGACACAGTTCCCAGTCACTATGAGATGGCAGTTATTGGGCCCGATTCACAGAACTAACTTAAGACAAAATCCTAAACTTACTACCATTTTGGTATTCACAGAAGGCACTTACTCATTTTGGTATTCACAGAAGGCACTTACTCATTTCGGTATTCACAGAAGTTAGGAGTCCTAACTTTAGGACTCCTAAATGCCTTCTGTGAATACCGAAAGTCTTAAAATTAGGATTTTTCTCAGTGTAGTAGTAGTATAGTTAGGACTCCTAAGTTTAGGACTCCTAAATGCCTTCTGTGAATACCGAAATTCTTAAAATTAGGATTTTTCTCAATTTAGTAGTCCTAAGTTTAGGACTCCTAACTTTAGGACTCCTAAATGCCTTCTGTGACTACCGAAAGCCTTAAAATTAGGATTTTTCTCAGTTTAGTAGTAGTATAGTTAGGACTCCTAACTTTAGGACTCCTAAATGCCTTCTGTGAATACCGAAAGTCTTAAAATTAGGATTTTTCTCAATTTAGTAGTCCTAAGTCTAAATTTAGGACTACTAAATTGAGAAAAATCCTAATTTTAAGACTTTCGGTATTCACAGAAGGCATTTAGGAGTCCTAAAGTTAGGAGTCCTAACTATACTACTACTAAACTGCGAAAAATCCTAATTTTAAGACATTCGGTATTCACAGAAGGCATTTAGGAGTCCTAATGTTAGGACTCCTAACTTCTGTGAATACCGAAATGAGTAAGTGCCTTCTGTGAATACCAAAATGAGTAAGTGCCTTCTGTGAATACCAAAATGGTAGTAAGTTTAGGATTTTGTCTTAAGTTAGTTCTGTGAATCGGGCCCCTTGTGTTTGTCTGACTGGCATACACATCTTGGGCTGATTATCTATTGGTTAGTGTAGCTTTGCTTGCGGTGCATGGTTTCACTGTCCCCTTGCCACACAATCTTGGGTATGTTGTTTGTGTACTCACCAGGCTCTGGGATGTCTGTTAGGCCATGGACGCTCTCTGGTGGTAGGATGTCCCGCACCTTCTCCTCCCAGGTCCTGAAGTAGACTGGTTTGGCAGGAGGGCCACCACCGGTGCACTGACGCAGAGCGTGATCTTTTTCGATGAGTTCCTTGACCCTACTGCACACGTCATACCGCCTGTTCTGGATATCGTCCTTTGTGTGCCTTGCTGGTGCTTGGGCGTTCACCTTGTCCACAATCCTCACTCACATCTTTGTTTTTTGTGAGATGGGGGTCCTTTGGACCAATGCGCCAAACAAATGTGGCTCTACTCTGATGATCTCTTCTACCAGCACTTCTAACTCACTATCTGTGAACTTTGGATTCTTCTTTGGGGGCATGGTGATGGGTGGTGGTGGTGAGGGATGTGTGTGTGAGGGTGCAAGTGAGGGTGGTTTGGTGTTGATTTTGCTGGGTGTATGTGTGTGTGCTTTTGAATGAGGTGCTGATGGTGTGTGAGTTGTGTGATGGGGGAGTTTTGAGTGTGTCTGTGGTTGCTGTGTACTGGTGTTTGCTGCTAGCTGTGTCTCCTGTTTGCAAGGGGTGATGGTAGTGATTGTAGTCCTTTATATAGTTGGAGATGTGGGTGTGTCTTTGTCCCATGTTTTTTTCTTTGGTATTTATTGGCTTTGTCATTGCTTGTTTGGTCCTTTTTTGTCTTTCTTCCTTTGGGTTTTGTAGGCATGAAGGAGACGTTCATGTGACGGAAACGGACACTGCTGCTGTCTCGTGAGGGCTTCTCCACCTCGTTCACGCTGCCTATCTTCTGTGTTTGGTACGCATCGGTCGCGGCAGTCTCTATTGCTTGTGTGCCGGATTGTCTGTGCGTGTCGGTCTGGTTTTACACGCATTGCATCGTACTGCGTGAATTGTACATCGTGGGTACGGGTCGGTCGGGTTCATTCCGGGTTTGAGTCGGTCGGTGATAATCGCGTCGGTTTTCCGGCCGGATCACTATTTTCCCTACAGCTCGGTCATATGGCTTGTATTCCGTACGTGTCGGTTGTAATTCACACGCGTTGCATCGTACTGCACGGGTCGTAAGGCGCAGGTCCGTGTTGGTCGGTATTCGGTCCGGGTCCGTGTCGGTCGGTTCGTTTTGCGGCCAGAATCGGAATCGGACCCTAGTATTAATTAATACAAAATAAGTAAGTTTCCAACTTTTACTCCTATAACCCCAAAAACACACCCACAAAAAATATAATTAAACAATTAACAAAATTAATTATCAATTATTTATTAATTATCAACTAAGTATCCCCAAAGTAAAAATCAATTACTCCCCACTTGTTACCCCTATAAGCCCCACAACCTGCACTTAAAATTATTTACACAATTACCATAATTAATTATCAATTAATTAATTAATATTAATTAACAACTAATTAATAGTTAATTAAAAATTAATTACTTCCCATTTTATACTCCCATAAACCCCACAACACGCACATAACATTTGCCCAAAAAAATTTAAAACACAAATACAATTATAAAATCTCAAATAAATAAAATATTCATTAATTTATTATAATAAATTACTTCCCAACCTATTCCCCTATAAACCCACCACCCACTACGGAACTAAAAAAAACAAAATAAAAATAATAACTACTAAAAATTTAAAATATATTAAAAAACATAAACAATAGGTGAAACAACCTTTACATCGCGGTCATTAGACCACGATGCCTTGACAACGCGGTCGTTACAACAACGGCATTGTTACAATGCGATGCCATTACTACGCAAGTCATTACATCAACTTGCAGTAGATGGCGCTCTAACATAAGGAATAGTATAATTTACTATTCCAACACCTTCCCTACTGTTGCATAGGCTGGAGTTGGAATAGTAAATTATACATTCCTAATGTTACAGGCCCATCTACTGCAAGTCGATGTCATGACTTGCGCAGTAATGGCATCACGTTGTAACAACGCGGTTGTTGTAACAACCGCGTTTTTACGTACAGCATAGTAAAAGCACGCTTTGTAACGTGCTATATTTAAACAATACTTATACAAAAAATACATCATATACATTTAAAATATATACTAAAATACAAAACACTAATTAAAAATGTTATATTTTAAACAACTATATTTTTGCATACTATATTAATGACTTCTATATTTTTTGAATCAATATTTCTTACCTTCAATTCGATATTCTTAACCAGGATATTCTTGCTGTCAATATTTCTGTGTCACAATATTTAGAACTCGATGTTTGTGTAAGTCAACATTTCCAATTCGATATTTTGATTGAACATCACTGTCTCCACCTTCTGTAGTGATGCTGCACCAGAGAGGACAGAACTGGTTTGGACTGGGCTCAGAGACCCTTGCCACAAAGAGAACAAAGAGAAAATGGGGTATAAGAATTGGACCTTAAACCCTAGAGAATTAGATCACTTCTGGACTCAAGAGGAACCTTTGCCAAGGAGGAGAGCTGGAGAGTTGTCAGCGGGAGTACTGCCCCTTTGCTGTGTGCTTTGCTGGGTTGGCCTGCAGTTGTTGCTTCTGCCAAGGAAAGGATAAAGACTGGAACTTTGTTGTGAACCTTCCTGAAGTAGAATCTCCAAGGGCTTGTGTGTGCTTGCCTCCTGTTCTGACGCCTCAGGGACACTAAGCATCTGCACCCACTGACCAGCACCTGGACTCCTCTGTGAACTCCTGCACTTAAAAGGGCACCAATTCCAGTTCCTGGGCCCTGACAATTGTGTGGTTGGTGATGCAAAGCAAGAAAAACAACTCTGAAGTTGCCAGTGATGCACAAACTGCACCGAGGGCAGGGACACCGCTTGTGAAGTGCATAACGCACCACCTGCGCAGCAGCTCCGATGCCTGCAGTTATTGGCCTTCCCAGCGCTAGCCCTCGCACTGATGCTGTCACCGCCAGCTCCAGCATCCCGCTAATGCTGAGCCGATAACCGACAAGGGTGACTTCACGAACTCTTCGATGTTTCATCACATCAAAGGAACCAACTCCTCATCACCAAAGCTGCCTAACTACCCCTGTCCTGGATTTGATGCCTCACCTTGTCACTGGCTCAATGCCTATCCCCCCTGTGTCAGAAAGGAACAGGCCTCGCCTCAGCACCGACGCCTCACCTCCAAAACACCATGTATCATCTGTGGACTTTGTTTCCTAGGTACTGTTGTTTGGGGATCCATGTGACTCCATTTTCGATTCCGAGCACCTTGCGGTGAGCGCCGTACTCAGGACGTCGTAATATCCCTGGGTGGAGCTATTTGTTCCTACAAGAACTATTTTTGAATTAACTGTTCTAAAAGTGATATTTTGATACATGTATATTGGATTTCTGTTGTTTTGGTCTTGTTTGGTTTAGATAAAGATACTCTATTCTTTTTAACTGATGTGGCATCCATTTGCGAAGTTTTCACTGTGTTACTGTGTGTTTGGGTACAAATACTTTACACATTACCTGTGGGATAAGCCTGTCTGCTGATGCAAAGCTACCAAGTGGGAGAGCAGGGGTTATCTAACGTATGTAACTCCCTTACCCTGACTAGAAGGAAGGGTCCCTACTTTGACGAAGGTGCATACCTCTGCCAATTAGAGACTCTCATTTCTAACAGGTGTAAAGGGGGTTAATATACCTGCTGCAAGGAACATGTACTATGCAGATCACAAAACTGTATTTTTTTGTGGCTGGCAGAGTGGGTTACTGCTTTTGCAGCAGACATCCTTTTGTTACTTGCCATTTATAAGTTACAATCCTAATATAGCACAGTGGCCTATGAACTTGTTGTCATCGAAGAGCTAGATGAAAACTGAATGGTATAGGATGGAATGTTATGTTTTTTCTAGTCTTTCATTATCCGAATCTTGCTAAAAAGGGTACGTTTGGGTAGAAATATGTTTTTATTTGTAAAGCCAACTCCAACCACTTTGATACGTTTTAAATCCTCAGTTTGCGCTTTTCCAGACCAGACATTCTTCAAACATACTGCTTACTAGTATGGATGACATGTGGCTCCTACTCCTTGTAGTCCTCATTGTCTTTTTTAACATTTTCTAGGGACTAGTCAGATTCCTTCTCCTTGTATAATGTGTGTGTGATGTAACGTGCTCCCACATACTACACTGGTTTGAGTAGCGCTATAAAACATATGAAATGCATGTCAAAGAGAGAGTATGGAGAAATGAGGGGCAATATTGCAGGGTGTTAGTGAGAGAATCTGTGGAAAATTAGGTCATTGGGGCACACAAAAGATTCTCGCACCAGGTGCCACCACCGCTAAAGTCAGCCATGCCTTAAGATGACTTTGGACCAAGGAAGAGCAGGAAGAAGTAGAGAAAAAGATGGCAGTTTTTCACCAGAAATCATTCTCTGTTTTGCAAACACTATTCATATTGTATCATAAGTTTATATGGTTAGTTACTGATAACTCTAAAGTAGGTCTGCAGTAGTGATTGGGAACCTTATTTTTATGACTCATACACATTAATGTGCGTCAATTGTTATGTCATCAAAGACTGCATGTAACATTCACAAGCATTATCTTTTGTAAAACTATGTACATGAAGGGATCCAATTGGCCCTGAGCCTCTGTGTTTCATTTTCAGTGGGTGTCCATTGGCACACCTACACGTTCGAAAAACGAATAATCCCATGCTACCAACTATGGCTCAGTCCAAGTGGGATATAGGAGACTATTGCCATTGGACAACAGACGGGGAGAACAATTGGGATCTCTACTCTCAAGACTCACATAAGGGGCTACCCGCATGCCCCAATATAAATTTTGGAAGATCATTAGGGGTTAGGACCCTGTAAACTGTTACCAAATAACAAAAAGACAGAGGGGACTTCATTGGACAAAAGCAAAAACTAGCAGGCATGCCAGATTAGCATGATCATGGGTACTTTTGTTCTTACAGAATGCAAGAAAACAAAACAGGCAAGATGGAGTATCACAGGAGTGCCTAATAATCGATGTCTGCTTTCAGTGCACAGGGATAGAGCAAGACGACAGTTCAGAGACTAGGAATGGGAAGACCTTTCAATTACAGTATATGCAAGGCAGATTCTCAAGATTGAGTGGTAAACAACACTGAACACCCATTGATTTTGACACAGCCCCCTATTTACTAGGGTAGCATAGAAAGGAGGCAGCGCCAAAATTAAGACCAGGGAAAACCTAGTCTTAAACAGGCATAACGAGGAGAAATGCTTTATTTCTCCTAGTTTTTGCTGTTTCCATGTGTGCTGCGTTGTGCAGCACACATAGAAACAGCAAATTGCCATTGGTTGCTTATGTGCAGGAAGGTGACCCTTCCTGTACGTTAACAATCAAACAATGACATTTTGCAACTTCTATGGGTGCTGCGTTAAGCACATAAACAATCTTCCCCTCAACGTAGACATCCTTGCACTATGTTTCAAGGGCGCCAGCGTTTGGACTAGGCTGCTAAATTGACCGCCAGTGCAGGGGAAAACACAGGGCTTCACCATATTGTTGTACATATAGAGCAGCCCTACGTTTCTGAAGTGGCAGAGTGCGGCATTAAGCCAGGAAGGATAACGCCGCACTCCCTCACTTCGGTGTAAATTGCCCCACAGTATCTGCTGGTCAAGAAGTATCCCTTCATAGGAGTCTGGTCAGAGGATTACTCAATACTTCGTCTCATGTATTTTCACTCCTCTCGGAAGAGACGGGAAACAAAGGGGCAGATTTACAAGCCCCTTGCGTCACTTTTGCACCGTTGTTGCGTCACTTTTGTGACGCAGCAGCAGAGTAAAAGTCGTGGCCCATTTACAACGTGACGCATCTAGGGAGATGCGTCACATTGTGAAGCCCTGCGCCACATTAAACCTGCGTCAGGTTTAATGTACGCAGGGTGGGCGTTCCGTCGCAGGAAGCCCCGCAAAAGTGACGCAGTGAAAGCTACAAGATTTCACTGAGTCACTTTTACGTCCATGCTGCGTAAAAACCCTGCGCCTGCTTGGAGCAGGCGTAAGAATTGATGCAGCATGTTAGGCATAGGGCGGCCCTGAGCATTGATGGAGTTGCGTCGTGCTTGCGACACAACTCCAGCAATGCGTGACTTTTCCGTCAACAGATGCGTCAGAATTTCTGATGCATCTGTCAATCCTTGCGCCATAGTGCGCCGTATTGTAAATACGGCGCATCCATGGTGACGCAAGGATTTGGCATGTTGGCGCAGAGAAAGTGACGCATCTCTACAGATGCGTCACTTTCTTGTAAATCTGCCCCAAAATGTATAGTCCACAACTCTGAGCTGTTAATACCTCCCATTATGTGTGTGGGAGACTGCACCAACTGGGAGAGGCTGCCTTGTTTGGACGTTTGATTGCTCCAAGGGCGCTGCAGCTGTGGAGACGAGCATCAGCTTGTACTTGGTCCCTTTCCTTATCCGATAAGCAGTGTTTGGCCCATTTCAAATATAGTGAATCGGCAGACCACTTAACACCGAGCTCCCGGAAGATTGTGGGTTCAACGTGCTTTGTGGTCAGAAAGGTTCCAATGATGCCCCTTGCTGATCCATACTCTCATCCACATTTTACGGCACCAATGCCTATGTGGGGCACTTTGTGGTAAATCAGTACTATTGTGCTCTGTTCACATTCTTCTGTGGTTTCAAAACTCTTGAGATTAACAGTTATATTCAATATATAAATTAGTGAAGAGGTTTGCTCAGCCAAAGAGGTAAGTCTTAAACTACTAAAGTAACGGGTGCCTAGTAATCTAGTGCTGTTACAGTGCGGTGTATTCCAAAAGAGAACAAAACTAACACATGACCTAGCATAGTTAATGTAATACTTGGATTGATGTCTACAAAGTGCTGGGTCATGGGTTGTGCGTCTACCATGCCCCTTGGGCATTGACTCACATGGAAGTACCTTCAAAGGTGTAGCATCGTGCTACAAATAATAACAGACGCCCTTTAAGGTCTCTCAGGAGCTTTATTCTCTACTTCTTATCTCTACCTCGTCCCTACTCTAACTGCCTCTATCCTGTCCGGACTCCTCCTCTTCCTCCCACTACTCTCGCTCCGCCCTCCCCAACTACTAGTCTGCTAACTCCATTACATCTCCCCCTTTCTTAATACAACAAACAAACAGTGCTTCAGTCTATCTCTACAATGAGTCTCTTAGGTGGCTGGATATCGCGACATGGCCGCAGCGACATGTTCCCGGTGGACACGCTCGGCACAGACCCACTCTGTTGACCTCTGCCCCCTGTATCACTAGGGTCAGGTTCTTCAGGTACGGGAGCGTCAGTCGGGCTCACCCCAGGTCTTTTTGTGTCTCGCGGACACCTCTCGAAGTGGGATATGTTCCTGGGATTCCCTTCATGCAAGGATGGAGACCTCGCCCTCCTTTCGGCATCGGCATGCAGTTTCTGTCTGTCCTTGTTTTGCGATGCCACTTGCAGAACGCCTTCCCCTGTCGGGAAACAATTTCTCACTGGCCGCCCTAACATGAGGGTCGCAGGGCATTGTCCGGTTGTTGAGTGAGGAGTTGTCCTGTAGGCTCTGAGAGCTTCATTCAGAGCTGCTTGCAGTTCTCTCCTCCCAACAGTGACTTGCTGAAATGTCTTTGTGAGCGTAGCTCTAAATTTCTCAATGGTGCCATTCGCTTGTGGCCAGGGTGGTATAACTTTCTTGTGCTCAAAGTCCATGTATTTCGCGAAAGCACTGAATTCGTGTCCATTGAATGGGGGCCCATTGTCTGTTTTGACTTTCTTGGGGACACCCCATGTTGCAAATATCTCATCAAGCACCTTGAGAGTGCAGGAGGTACTTGTAGACGATATTATTTGTGCGATGGGAAATTGTGAATATTCGTCAATTATGGCAACCACATATTTTCCAGACTGCAGCGGTCCATAGAGGTCCAGGGCGACCTCCTGCCACACTCCACTGGGTAGGATAGTCATTTGTAGTGGTGCCAGTGGATTGCTTTTACTGGTCACTTCCCGAATGGTGTCCACGGGAATGGCGGGTGGTAACGCTTGGTCCGCCACAAGGTGGATGTATTCCTCAGCAATCGATGGTGACGACGGCAGAGGGTGGCGGGACACGTAGTCAGCCGGGTTCTCCGCCTTCCCCGGTTTGGGAAGTGATTTGGGAACCTTGCTGACACAGTTCTTGTTGTCGTTGACTGTGAATAGAACCGCCACTAGATGAAGACGCTCCGCAGTGGGGAGGCTAAGCAGGCAGTCGGCTTCAGGCCCTTTGATAACATGTATAACCGCCTGTACGGTGATGTCGTCATGGGTAAGAGTTGTGAGGAATTTACCCAGACAGGGGAGTGATTTTCTGGACATCCACGTGAAGACGCGGACCGGTGCAAAAGTTAGTGGGGGTTTCGGGACCATTTTCTCGTATTCCGTAACTGGAATGTAGTTCAGCGAGGCTCCGCTACACATATAAATTTGGTATCGTGATTCCCCACTCTGATGTCTAAGCGTGGATACCTTTCCAGTTGATCAGGGTCCGCAATCATGTTCACGTATTCCACAGTGTACGTCGAGTCTTTGGAGGACGATGACCTCGAGTCCCGAGATGGGGATCGGCGTCCCCAATGTGACCGGCATGATTCCCGGCTGGAATGTGATGAACCTGGGGACCACCTGGGCTCTCCTTGAACAGCTCTGATGTGATATTTCTTTGTGTCAGAGCGGGACGATCTTGTTGTCCCATCTCGCCTTTCTGTGTGATAGTCCCCACACATGGCTTCGAAGTGATTCGATCGCCCACATTTCCTGCATCGCTGACCCATGGCCGGACAAGTGTCTGTATGGGGATAGTCATAGCCGCACCGATAACATCGGCCAGTCCTTTCCGGCTTTTGATCCCTTCGCCCTGTTTCTCTTCTTCTGTACTCGGGGCGTCGTTGGTGAGGCGACAGTCTCTGTCTCCATTTATTCTCCCGCGAATACTTCCTTCTGCTACGAGGTCGGTCTTGAACACGGTGCGCCTGCTCGTGACTGACTTTGTGTCCTGCTTCGATGGTGGCGGCGTGTTCTTCCGCTTGGTCGTATATGCGGGTTATTTCTTCGATCTCTTCTAATTCGTGGGGTTTCCTCAATAGCCGTCTCCTGAGTGTTTCTGAGTGGCAACCGGTTATGATTTGCGATTTGATGGCAGCGTCAGGCGAGAAGGTCTCGAATTCGCAGTATCGCGACAGCCGTCGTAGTCGAGTGATGAATGTGCTCATCGCCTCCTCCTTCCCTTGGCGCGCTTGGTGGAACGCATGGCGCTCGTAATCTACGTTCTGTTTATGAAGAAACTTTTTATTTAGGGCTTCCCGCACTTTGTCGTAGGTTCCCGTTTCAGCAGGCGGAAGATCCTTGATGATTTTGCTTATTTCCCGGCCTGCCAAATTTCGGAGGGCAATTAGTTTCTCCTTGTCTTCCTTCACCTTGAAACCCTCCATGTAATCTTCAAAGTCTTCCACCCATTCTTGCCACTTGGGGCCCATGCTCCCTCCTGTGGTCACGGTCAGGGGTTCCGGAGCTCGCAGGTGTGATCCTCCCGCAACAAGGAACTTCCGCTGTGGTGAGGTCGTCATTGCGTCGTTGTCTCATTTCCTTTCTTTTGTTACGACCTGCTTCTTGATGGGTGTTCACCAATGTTTGTTTAATTCTTCTTGCCAATGCTTGTTTGTTGGCACGTCCCAATGTTTGGTTGCTTGCGCTTATTAATGCTTATTTTGCGCCCCTTCGCCAATGCTTGTTTATTCCCTTTTGCCAATGCTTGATGGTTTGCACATACCAGTGCTTGTTTGCTTGCACTTGTTAATGTTTATTTTACATCCATTCGCCAATGCTTGTTTATTTCCTTTTGCCAATGCTTGCTTGCTTGCACATACCAGTGCTTGTTTATTTTGCACTTGCTAATGCTTTTTGCTGGGTGCCTGACTTCAAAATGGCCGCTCTTCAATATTCAAGGGAGTGTCCCGAAAGCTGCCTGATTTCAAGATGGCCGCCGTCCCTGCACACACGCGCGAGGCTCTCTCCCGGCTCATTCAGTCTACTACAAGTTGGACTCACCGGCGGGCATCTTCAGGGGTGGCACCCTCCAGTCCCTGCTCATTCACGGCGGCGACAGCTACCAGGTGAGGTCGGGGTGGGCTCCCGCCTTGTTCTGCAGCTTCCCGCTCTTCTTGCGCGCCGACCATGCCAAAGCTCACGCATCGGGCGTGAGATTAGCCGGCAGCGAGGGATTTTCAGTCTTCGTTTTTAGCGCGCTCAACAGCGCTTGCAGGCAGGCTTTTGGAGACAGCGTCTCCAGCGTCAGGCACCTTCTCCTTCACTCTGGGGGCACGAGGCAGGGTCGGGGTAGGCTCCCGACTTCTGTAGTCACTGGTGGCATCCAGAGGTGCTCAATCGCCTCAGGCAGGTCCGGTTCTTCACCACGCTCCAGGGCTCTGTGACTGGTGTGGGCTTGTTATCCCACCCTCGTCGCCAGTTGTAGCATCGTGCTACAAATAATAACAGACGCCCTTTAAGGTCTCTCAGGAGCTTTATTCTCTACTTCTTATCTCTACCTCGTCCCTACTCTAACTGCCTCTATCCTGTCCGGACTCCTCCTCTTCCTCCCACTACTCTCGCTCCGCTCTCCCCAACTACTAGTCTGCTAACTCCATTACAAAAGGTAATTCCTAGGAGCCAGTAGTGGATACATACCCTTAGCATGATCTTTTGTGTCTTCTTGTGAATGTTGGTAAATTGGCGAGAACCAACTTTTGGGTAGTACTGACTCGGCACTGTATTTTCCAGAGGCTGCATCTTCACAGCCATTTCCTACACAAGCCTAAGGATGTGACATCTTAACAATCAAGAAAGAAGAAAAAAAGCTACATTTTGATGCCAAACCAAAGAAAGATTGCTGCAATGTCATATTCCGTACTGACCACCTTCTTAGTTGCATTTACTGATTTTACTGCTGCATCTGTTCTTCTAATTAAATCTCTGTCTCATTCGTTCGCCCATTCTATAACAGCACACAGCAATCTGACAAGCCAGCTGCCACTGTGCTCATCCCCAGAGGCAAAATGTGTGTTCTATTGAGCACCACCAGGCACCACAGATTGATTTGTGAAAATGTATCTTGGCCGATAGAGCCTGCTTAACACAGTGGACAGGGAAGTAAGACAGTAGTAATCAAATCCTGATTGTGTCCCAGATTGACCCTGGCCAAGAGACCTGCTGGAACAAATAGAAAACTCACAGTAGTTTCTGCAGTCTTAATCCCATGGTATTAGGACAACAGCCAGAAAAAATAGATAGAGCACAGTTTTTTCTTATTTCCAGAGTAGCGGTATTCTGGGAATTTATGGAAAACCAGAACAATATTTTCAATGTGACATAAAGCGCATGCAGCTGTGTGGGGGATACATTTGTAGATGAAGCACAAAGGCTCCCATTGGTATATTTGCAGATTATGCAAAAGGACTTCAATAGAATGCATTGGGAGACAGACAGACAATAAAATGGCCGAAATAGCAGCATAATGCGGACATGGCAAAATGTGCTGAAACTGTTTGCTGTGATTGACTGAACGCCTTAAAAAGCCTACACTGCGCAACACGATTAACAGGTATCCAACATGTGACAGTCTTTGGACCTCTTCTCTTCTCTCTACACACCTCCTACATCTGCAGTATAATTTACTCTGTTGACTTCTCATACTACCTATAAACCGACAACACCCCTATATTGTTCTCCTTTCGTCATTCCACACCTGACTAAAATGCACATTTCTCCAACAATCTGACAGCCGTCAGTCTCAGGAAGACACTTCAATCCTCCTTCTGCCAAACTGAAGAGCTAGTCTCCCCCTTCTTCCCCACATCCCCTCCTTCCTCTTTGTCTCACGTCATCTCATTTCCTGACACATTGTCAGGTTGTCAGCCACCAACAATGGCTTTCTATTCAGCCCATCTATGAAGGTAAAGGCGTTTATCACCGATACTGTCTGCTACAGCATCTCGCGTCCAAATAATGAACATTTGTAAAATCCACTCGCTGAAACAATTCAGCCAAGCTAAAATTCCTCTTCAAATGACTGATGCTCAGCAAATGTATCCACTGTGATCACACCCTTGCCTAAGGATTCAATAGAGAAAGGAGGGTCTGACTCATGTTTAAGTTCGCCTTTGGTTTCGGCATCAATTGTTAGTTTAGATAGTCACAGTCCTCACGTAATAACTAGAGGGCAGAAGGCAAAGTGTAAACAAAATCATATTAATAAGGAAGAACCAAATGTATTGACTGCCAAAGGGAAGATTACCCATAAGCAACGTAAATCTACTGCAATAATAAATGAAACGAAAGGTAATAAGGGTAGCAGGCAGACAGAGATTGCCTTTCCCTCGATTGGTACAGGTGAACCAGTAGCTGCGAAATGTTTTTTGGGGAAAATGGAGACATTGATATCAACTCTCCTAGCACCTATTCGTATTAAAGTATTGAATATAGAATCCAGGGTAATTTATATGGAGAAACAGCTTACCGGAAATCTGCAGTCTACGAAGGTTAAATTACCCCATATCTTACCCCAAGTGACTCCGCCTGAAGCAAATAGCAATCACAAAAAAACAACAGGGGCCTTGGAAAAACATGTTCAATCTAAAACCAATGTGGAATTGGGACGTTTGGAGTTTAATAAACCCAGGGGTTTAGAACCTAGCGTAGCAGGTATATCCGGTCCCCCTCAAGTGCTAACTAACAACTCTAAGACTGCTATGAGAAGAGTTGAAGATACCAGGGAGGCTGATTCGATATTAATTTTACCAATTCTTAATTTGCCCCCTGAGGCTATTCCATATACAGTGGTGTTAGCAAATGTTCCTCCACTCCCCCCCAATGTTTACGAACACTGGTCGACTCTCAGGAATAAAGCACTTCATTTCCTTTCTACCAAGCTTGGACCTAATAGTTCCTTGTTTCCTGAGTTCAAGATGGTTAGAAGAGTTAGTTGGCTAGGCTCGTCGACTAAATCTCTGAGTGGTGGGCCTTTGCCAGGGCCGGACTGGGAACCACAACCGGCCCTGGCAAAGTGCACGCCCCCCACCCCCTGCTGGGGGGGGTCCTGCCGAGCTCTTTGCCAGGGCCAGTTTTTGGCCGATTTTGTTACAGGGCCAATTTTGCAGCTATGCTGCAAAAACGGCCCGGTAACAAAAATGGCCCCCAGGGGCCCAAAAACGGCCCCCACTCATGCGGCGCAGAGGGGGTTTGCCCGGTGCCCACTGCGGCCAGTCCGGCCCTGACCTTTGGACTCAACCAACTGCTCCATGTGTTTGGGTATTTAGAGGGAATATTGGAAAAAAATATCGAAGCGACGCTTAACTATGTATAGCAAAAAAGAGGCCCGGGAATCTGAGAGCAGTAATCCGGACAAAGAGGACCAACCAGAAACAGCAACCTCTGTTCCCTGACCTCTCAGTCATTTTGTGTGGGCACCGAGTCACTAGCGCCAAAGACCGAACACTGGTGGGAAGCTGCAGCTGCATTTGCATTTGTGGCCTCGCAGCTCTGGGGCTTTCAGCTTCCCGCTATTCCTGCAATCTGCAACAGGCATCTGTTCCTGGATCCGATGATTTCTGACAGCCCACACAGTTAACACACAGCTGGCCGGTCAGCCAGCTTGCCAGTCCTTCACCTGCCGCCCTGTTGTCCACCTGTCCAGCCGCCCAGAGCCACTAGTACCACTTCAACGGCACAGGAGCAAGAGCAGGAGCAGGAGTAAGGAGCAAGGAGTAACAGGATCTTGGCTTTGTATACAGTTGTATACAGTGGATGGACGGTTGGTTTTGCTGGTGCTCACGGCAGGAAGCTAGTAAGGAGCACACAGTGACTTTCAGCCTCTCAGTTCCTGGGTGGTGCCCCCTGCATCTTTGCATCTTGGTGTCCTTGTAGCGTTGCATCTTGAGGAAGGACAGGAACGGAGCTTCGGGGTGATTTGCCTGCCAAAACGGCCTGAAGCACAGCGGGGGAGATGTGCTGCAAAAACCATCAGACCCAGGAGGACCCGGGCAGTGAGCTCAGTACAGGCGATTGTGTGAACGGTGCTGCGGTGCTACGGCTGCGGTTGCCTAGTGATTGCCTTGCCGCTACGAGGCTGAGAGGCTAAGAAGTGGGCTGTGAGGTTTGCACGGGCCGTGAGGAAGAGCTGCGACTACCGCAGCACTACCACTGCCGCCCTACGGCTACGGCTACGTGCTGGTGTGTTGCGAGCCCGCCAAGCCCTATTGCCACAGGCGGAGAGCAGGTGAGCTGGGTACCCTGTGTACCCTCGCGACAGTGGAGGGGGGAGAAAGTGGCATCAGTGAGGCTGACTCAGGAGAGCGTAGCACCTGCTTAGCGTGATATGCGTTATCACTATCCCTCGGAGAAGATTACTCCCTCCAACCTCCAGTGAATGAAAACCTCTCCCTCAGAGAAGAGTGGAATCGGGCAGGGGCAGTGAGTCACACCGCGAGTCGCCGGACTGTTACTTGACCGTTACCCAGCCGCTTCATCCCCGAGTTGGGCGGGTCTGGCCCGTAATCAGAGCCCCCTGGAATTACCGGAACTCAAAGTAGAGGCTGGGCTAGGCCATGCCTCTTGGTTTCAGCGACTCTTGAAGTAATGACTCTAGTGACTTTTTAAGTGCTATATGTAAATCACGTTACTAGTTTTCATTACTATGGTAAATTTTATTTTATTTTTTATTTTATAAGACATTGTTTTAAAATTTATCGTATTAATTGTATTGTTATTAACTTGGACCCTGATCTCTTGTTGTGGTAAATAATGGGGAAGAATACTTTCCCCCAACTCTGTCCTGCTACTAAGCAAAAAGTAGTTCCAAATACTCCCCTCCCTTGCTTGACAGCGATTGATCGAATGCTGCAGCAAACTATTGGGGTAGGTGCTTCTGCTATTGAAAGCACAGAAAGGCGATTCTCTCTTCCAGTTGGCACACTTCCTCCTTTGCCTGCTACAAATATTTCGATGCTTACAATAAACTCCCAGGATTCGATATTAGTGCCTTCTTTTGCTGGCCTCCCTGGTGTTCGATCGACACATTCTGCCCAGGACCTTGTTTCTATCTTGCCTAACTTGTCATCACCCTCTATGCCTATTACTACCAGGTTATCTTTAACACCAACAATTCCTCCAGCAAATGTATCCTCTGTGATCACACCCTTGCCTAAGGATTCAATAGAGAAAGGAGGGTCTGACTCGTGTTTAAGTTCGCCTTTGGTTTCGGCATCAATTGTTAGTTTAGATAGTCACAGTCCTCGCGTAATAAGTAGAGGGCAGAAGGCAAAGCGTAAACAAAATCATATTAATAAGGAAGGACCAAATGTATTGACTGCCAAAGGGAAGATTACCCATAAGCAACGTAAATCTACTGCAATAATAAATAAAACGAAAGGTAATAAGGGTAGCAGGCAGACAGAGATTGCCTTTCCCTCGATTGGTACAGGTGAAGCAGTAGCTGGGGAATGTTTTTGGGGGAAAATGGAGACATTGATATCAACTCTCCTAGCACCTATTCGTATTAACGTATTGAATATAGAATCCAGGGTAATTTATATGGAGAAACAGCTTACCGGAAATCTGCAGTCTACGCAGGTTAAATTACCCCGTATCTTACTCCAAGTGACTCCGCCTGAAGCAAATAGCAATCCCAAAAAAACAACAGGCGCCTTGGAAAAACATGTTCAATCTAAAACCAATGTGGAATTGGGACGTTTGGAGTTTAATAAACCCAGGGGTTTAGAACCTAGCGTAGCAGGTATATCCGGTCCCCCTCAAGTGCTAACTAACAACTCTAAGACTGCTATGAGAAGTGTTGAAGATACCAGGGAGGCTGATTCGATATTAATTTGACCAATTCTTAATTTGCCCCCTGAGGCTATTCCATATACAGTGGTGTTAGCAAATGTTCCTCCTCTCCCCCCCAATGTTTACGAACACTGGTCGACTCTCAGGAATAAAGCACTTCATTTCCTTTCTACCAAGCTTGGACCTAATAGTTCCTTGTTTCCTGAGTTCAAGATGGTTAGAAGAGTTAGTTGGCTAGGCTCGTCGACTAAATCTCTGAGTGGTGATTGTGTAATTTTAACATTTCAGTCATCCCCATTGGTTTGGAATATAATTGAGAGGGGTTGTACTGGGTCAGTTAGTTCTGATTTTGTTAACATTCCCCCCCTCGGCTTTTTCTACTCTCCCCAACGCTTGGATAGGTTTTCAGGTCCCCATTGCCAAACTTTAAGTCAGGGGGGGTCCATGGGAGGGAGATATGGCATCCCGACGTTTAATCCCTTTGATACCCTTAGTGGTTTGGACACAAATGATTGACCACAACTCTATTCCCTTCATAACTCCCCAGAGTTAGTCATGGATCTTATGCCTGTTATTACTTTAAGGGAAAACAGCAAGGAAGGCAAGGGGTTAGATCTTAGTTTTTCAACGTCTGAGGGTCTCATAGGGGGGCCGGAGGCTCTGATTGGTGGGCTAGAGAAGCGGAGCGAGTGTGGTTCTGTATCTCTACCCATCGGTCTGAGTGTGGACTCTTCCATCTCCCCCCCTTTGGGTCCTCCTTTATGTAATGTTTGTTCTTGGAACATTGCTGGTATCAAATCTAAGATTGGTAACCCATTGTGGCAGGCCTTTATTCAGACTTACGATTTGATCTGTCTACAAGAAACATGGAGTAGGGATCCGGTCCATATAAATGGTTTTAAGACCTTTCATACACCAGCCATGGACGTTATCCACGGTAGAGCTAAGGGTGGACTGATGATTTATTTGTCAAATAAGTTGAACATCTTAAAGGTAACGGAGCCTGTCAAAGATACTTATTTCCAATTTTTGTTACTCGTTTTGGACTCAGACACTCTGATTGCCCTGATTAATTTGTATAATAACATTCCCCCTGGTGATGTACTTAATGTTTTTAAAAAGTTGGCTAATGCATTCTTTCTACAAGGTAAAATTTGTGGTTATAATATGATGACCCTTCTCCTCGGTGATTTTAATTGTACTTTGTGCACCATGAGGGGAGACAATAGGTGCGGAATCACTCAGGAAGATGGCTTGTGCCAGTCGCATTTTAATCATTCCCTTTTGGGTGAACAATTTAACGAACTAATAGGCAAACTTGATTTGGGTTTTGCAAATGAAGTTTATGCAACCCCTTTCATCTTACCTCCTACATTTATTGGGAGGGGTTGTACTTCCACAATTGATTTTGCTCTAGAAACTATTAAGCACGCTGGTAGCATATATTCTTTCAAGGTCTCAGATATTGCGTTAAGTGACCACTTTCCTCTGTGTGTAACAATTCTGATTCCAAGGAATTCTGTCCCAAAAGATAACATAGATGCGGACAGATTGCGTGAAAATTTAAGCATTGGTAGTATGAATGGCTACACGCTAAGATGGGATAAGGTGGATCAAGTAGAAACACTTAAAACAGTAATTGCTAAAAGTATGTCTGAGGTAGTGACTTGTTTGAGGGAGGAGTCTACATCTGAAGAGATTTTTGCATCCTTCCTATCTATTTGTAATAAAATCAGGTCCTCCCTTATTAGGCAATGTAAAACTAAAAAAAAACAAAATGGAGGCTGGTTTAATTCTAGGTGCACAAGGGCTTATTCTCTCTTAAAGAAAGAACTGCATAAAACACATAGGTGTGCAAAGGAAGTGAGTAGACTCAGGATTGAGTATAAGCTCGCCCTAAAAGACAGAAAGAACGAGCTAAAAATAGAATCTTGGGAAGCATTGCACGACGCTGCGGTAAGGAAGGATAGTGCGGGCTTCTGGAAGATCATTAGAACTCCTTTCCTTAGCGATGCTACTGGCCCAACTCTAGAGATAGCAATTGCTGAAACAGATTGGATTAATCATTTTACTAAAGTATACAAAGGTCTAGGAAAGTCTAGCCCTCTTTTGAATCCCTCTGCTCATCCCATCTCAAGAAACTTAATGTTCACCCTGGAAGAGGTTGAACTAGCCTTACGTGTGAGTCAGGGCGGGAAGGCACCAGGTCGGGACGGTGTCCCTATAGATATTTTTAGGGCAAATGTTCCTTTGTGGGGTCCCCTTCTGGTCCAGGTGCTTAACGCTAGTTGTATTACAGAATTATTGCCCACTTGGGTGGTGTCCATAATTGTGTCCATTTATAAAAAAGGGGATAGACATGACCCGGGTTGTTACAGACCCATTTCCCTTTTAGATTCCTTTACTGAAATAGTGGGTCGAATAATTTTGGACCGCCTTTTGCTTTGGGCTGAGGATAATTCTATTTTATCTGACCTACAATATGGTTTCCGCTCCGGCTTAGGAACAGTGGAACAGAGCTTAAATCTTTTAATGCTGACCGGGAAGGGAGTTTGTTCCTGGCCTTTGTTGACCTCTCGGCCGCATTTGATTGTGTTGACCATTCCACTTTATGGATTGTGCTGTGACAACTTGGGGTTGAATCCAATATTATTTATTTTCTTAAACGATTTTATAGTGACGCTTCAGCTCGCGTTCGCTATGGTCTAAGGGGGCAATGCACGGGCAAAATCCCAATCAGGAGTGGTGTCAGGCAGGGCTGTGTCCTCGCCCCATTCCTTTTTAATTTGTATTTAAATGGTTTGGAGAAAGCCCTGTGCAATAGTAAATTCGACCCCCCATACGCTGCTGGTCGTCCAATCCCAGCGTTGATGTACGCGGACGATGCTGTGCTAAAGTCCCGTACTCAAGTGGGATTACAGCGCGTGGTGGATAGTTTTGCCCTCTTTATGAACGAGTTGGGCCTTAGAGTGAACATCTCGAAAACTTTCATCATGCGCTGTGGTCAAAATCCCAAAATTAAAAAGGCCATTTTTACAGCAGGACAGAAACTTGATTCCACTAAACAATTTTCTTATTTGGGTATCTTGTTCAACCAGAATGACTCTTGGGGCCCGGCAGTGGCAGCGAAAAAACTTGCATTGGTTCGCTCGACTGCCGCCCTTAAATCCTTCTCCATGAAACTAGGTACCAGACCGCCGGTAGAATTAATTAAGATTTACAAAGCTAAATGCGTGTCTGGTGCAATGTACGGTAGTGGGGTTTGGGGCTTTGCTGACTCTGCTCCCATTCAGGCAGTTGAAAACTCCTTCTTGAAATTTATCCTCGCCGTACCCAAGAGTTCCTCTAACTGTAATTGTCATGCAGAATTGGGTCCTCCTTTTATATCTGGTCTTATTAAACTTGAACCAGTGCTAATATGGCACAGGATGTGGACTAAAGATGAAACCAAGTTTAATAGAGATATATTGATAGATATCTTGGAATTGGAAGGAGCGATGAGGATACCATGGCTGAGATATGTACGTAAATTTTTAGCTGACATGGGAAAGCTGGATTATTTTTTAAATCCTCTTACTATCTCAGCCATATCGCGTAAGGATTTGAAGAAGGAGGGCCTTGCTTTTTTTGGATTCCGCGAGAATTTCTGTGGAAATCCTAAAACCTACTGTCCTGCAACACCAATTAATTTTAACAACTTTTAATATTCAACCCTATTTGCTGTATGTCCCTGGTAACTATGATAGATTCCTACTATCACGTTTCAGATTTGGAATCTTCCACAGATTGGTTAGTTTTCCTATAACAAATGATTGGACGCACAAATTATTGCCCTGTCCTTGTGATGATGTTTCCCCTCAAAGTACTATCCATGTTGTTTTATTTTGTAAATTTTACAGTTATATTAGGCACACAGTTTTACTGCCATTTTTGAGAGAGGTGGGTCATCGGCAATGTCGTTTGGCTATGTTAGATATCCTACATTTGGATAATCATTTTTGTGTTGCCACAATTACATTGTTTTAAAAAAAAGTGATTTGCACTAGGGAAAGTATAACATAATGCACTTTATTAAATCCTTAAATGATTTGTATTAATAATTCTGGTGTTTAAGCCATTGAGTTATCGCTAAATGAACTGTTGTGATTTTTTTAAAACGCAATGATTTTTTAATGTATGCTTTTATGGTTGTTTTTAACAATCGAATAAAGTTATTTTTGATTTGATTTGATTTGAAGAGAAAAAAAAGTATTTCTCTTTGTTGCACCCCTCTTATCCTGCCTCTGGGGAGGCGTAAGCAATTGGCGCTGCCTCAGATTTACAGGTCCTTGTAAATCTGGAGCAGGGTCAAAAAACAATGGGTGTTGCGTGGAAATGCCCACAACAGCACCTATTGCACGCTCCTTTACCACCAAAAACGGAGTCGAGGACCAGGATGTTTACAAGGGGGCGTTAAACTACGCAAAGTGGCTTAGTGCCGCCTTGCAAATTTGAAACAGAGCGCAGTGCCACAGGAGCATCACAAAAAGTGACACTCCAGTGGCGCAATGCCCTTGTAAACATGCCCCTCTGTTTCTTTACTTAAAACAAGGTATTCAGCCCATCCTAACCATGTCAGGGAAGTCTGCCCAAACAGAGCATGAGGACTTGTCCTGCTGCACAGGATTTTGATCTATAATGAAGAGTACATGGAAACAAAATATCTTTAAACTACCCTAATCCTTAGGTCTATCCAACCGAATGCACATGTGGGTCAATTTCGCCTATGCTTCAGGTAGTCCTTTAAGCATCATACTAATTTTTCAGAGAATTTTAATCTTGCCCCTGACCTCTATGTAAACTGCTGCTCTTTATTTTTTTACGATACATGTTTATTTTTCAGCAGTTATCTTGATAAAGGTGTTTTTCCAATGAGGAAATTTATATTATAAATAGTAGTTGTAAAATAGGGCTACACTATGTGATTGCTTGCAAAGAAAGCAAAGAAAATACTTAATTATGTAGTTAAGAATGTAGAATTTTGCAGGAAAAAAAACATCCTTTGCATGTCAATTAAGGAATTTGGGACCGATTCACAAAACTTTCTTCCTTGAGTGTGATTTACCCCAGAAAATTCAGGAGCAAATCCGTAGCTTTGCAAGAGAAAGTCACACTTAGCCCCCCAAAAAATCAGGCCTTTGCTGCTATATTCACCCATTCCTTCATGCAATTCCTCGTTGCCTATGATAAATCTATATAGGAAAGGAAAATACAAGCTTTTTACCATGACTTTAAGGGGTAGATAGATCACAGTGTTAGATCATGAACAAGGGGGGTGGACAGGTGAGGAGCGATGTTCAAAATGATGTGCATTAGCAGAGGCGTAGCTTGGTCAGTAAGATTGGGAGGATGTGAGCTTCAGATTTCCCAACAACCACGCTGGCATATCTTGTGAAAATACATTATATGAGCAGCAGGGCATGAGGGGGGCTTAAGGAAGAGTGTTTACTGTTTGGAGTTCTTATTACACAATATTTTTCAAACTAACCAACATTTTATAAGTCAGAGCGAGGGAGAGAGAGAAAGTGTGTGTGTGCGTGAGTGTGTATATAAATATATATATGCTCCTCTTTCACCTTTGTCCGGCGCACTCGCAGACGGGTGCCTCAGTCGCGTGGTGTACCCGCGTTGAAATATTCCAGCTTCAAACAAATTTTAATTACTCGTGCAAAAACAAACGCGTTTCGGCAGTCGCCTTCTTTGGTGTCATCAGGAGCACCAGAAACGGTTCACAATTACACATGCAAATTCATTGTGATTAAAGACGGACTACAAGTTAAATCTCCTTGTTATCTAAAATCAAAGGCAGTGCCATCTTAGCATGGTTAAATGCCGATGTCAGACAATTGTAGTCTTGTATCTCATATAATTGTTGCTGGTGTCATGCATATATGCAATGCAATTCTATTGCTGTCGCCCTGAATGGGCATTGTTTTTCATAACAATAAATGTACTCATTGTGCTTCAATAGAAGACATTTTAAAGTAGTAGAGAGTGAGTAGTGGAGAGGGAGTAGCAGTGAGAGAGTAGTAGAGTGAGTAGTAGACAGTAGTAGAGAGTAGTAGAGAGAGTAGTAGAGAGTGAGTAGTGGAGAGTAGTAGAGAGAGAGTAGTAGAGAGTGAGTAGTAGAGAGTGAGTAGTAGAGAGTGAGTGAGTAGTAGAGAGTGAGTAGTAGAGAGTGAGTAATAGAGAGAGAGTAGTAGGGAGTAGTAGAGTAGTAGAGAGTGAGTAGTAGAGAGTGAGTAGTAGAGAGTAGTGGAGTAGTAGAGAGTGAGTAGTAGAGAGTAATAGAGAGTGAGTAGTAGAGTGAGTAGTAGGGAGTAGTAGAGAGTGAGTAGTAGAGTGAGTAGTAGAGTGAGTAGTAGAGAGCAAGTAGTAGAGAGTGTGTAGTAGAGAGTGAGTAGTAGAGAGTGAGTAGTAGAGAGAGTAGTAGAGAGTGCATAGTAGAGATTGAGTAGTAGAGAGTAGTAGAGAGTGAGTAGTAGAGAGAGTAGTAGAGAGTGAGTAGTAGAGAGAGTAGTGGAGAGTAGTAGAGTAGTAGAGAGTGAGTAATAGAGTGAGTAGTAGAGAGTAGTAGAGAGCGAGTAGTAGAGAGTGAGTAGTGGTGAGTGAGTAGTAGTGACTAGTAGAGAGAGTAGTAGAGAGTGAGTAGTAGAGAGTAGTAGAGTGAGTAGTAGAGAGTGAGTAGTAGAGAGAGAGTAGTAGAGAGTAGTAGAGAGTGAGTAGTAGAGTAGTAGAGAGTGAGTGGTAGAGAGTAGTAGAGAGTAGTAGAGTGAGTAGTAGAGAGTTGTAGAGAGTAAGTAGTAGAGAGAGTAGTAGAGAGTAGTAGAGTAGTAGAGAGTGAGTAGTAGAGAGAGTAGTAGAGTAGTAGATAGTGAGTAGTAGAGAGTAGTAGAGAGTGAGTAGTAGAGAGTGAGTAGTGGAGAGTGAGTAGTAGAGAGTGAGTAGTAGCGCGTGAGATGCAGAGAGTAGTAGAGTGAGTAGTAGAGAGTTGTAGAGAGTAAGTAGTAGAGAGAGTAGTAGAGAGTAGTAGAGTAGTAGAGAGTGAGTAGTAGAGAGAGTAGTAGAGTAGTAGATAGTGAGTAGTAGAGAGTAGTAGAGAGTGAGTAGTAGAGAGTGAGTAGTGGAGAGTGAGTAGTAGAGAGTGAGTAGTAGCGCATGAGATGCAGAGAGTAGTAGAGGGAGTAGTAGAGAGAGAGTAGTAGAGAGTAGTAGAGAGTGAGTAGTAGAGTAGTAGAGAGTGAGTGGTAGTGAGTAGTAGAGAGTGAGTAGTAGCGCGTGAGATGCAGAGAGTAGTAGAGTGAGTAGTAGAGAGGGAGTAGTAGAGAGAGAGTAGTAGAGAGTAGTAGAGAGTGAGTAGTAGAGTAGTAGAGAGTGAGTGGTAGAGAGTAGTAGAGAGTAGTAGAGAGTGAGTAGTAGAGAGTGAGTAGTAGAGAGTAGTAGTATAGAGAAGTAGAGAGTAGTAGAGAGTGAGTAATAGAGAGTGAGTAGTAGAGAGTAGTAGTGAGTGAGTAGTAGAGAGTGAGTAGTTTAATTTAAAAGGAACAGAATGAGGGGGTTCATTTTGCCATCAAAATTATGATTAGTGCGGAAAAAAGAAAAATTAGGGCACATTTTGAGTGACTTCTCAAATCCTCTTTTATTTCATTAAAAAATTCTGACATGCAGATTGAAACATGCACTTTCAATACCAGCAGCAGACTTCCCTGGTGAGCAATAGCTTTACTATAGTGATCTAATAAGCAACTAGAGTGCTAACAGTCTGAATTTATGGCAAATGTGTGACACATCTGAATGCCTTCTTGATGGAATCAAAGTGAAAAACCTGAAAGTATTTCCTACTGAGGAGACTGTAGTAAATGAATAAATTAGGAAACTTCATAACAAATAAGTCTCCCAAGATGGCCACCAGAGCAAAAAGAGCCCAAATGTAGCACAAATATCACCCAGATGTAGCCCAAGTATAGCCCAATGACAGAATGTCCTAGAGTGTTCTAAAGAACAACTAGAGCACTAACAGTCTTACTTATGACAAAAGTATGGCACACCTGAAGCCATCTTGATTGGAATAAAGTGGTAACACTTAAAACATTTAATTTGCAAAGGTACAAAATGAGGGGGTTAATTTTGCCATAGAAATTATGATTAGTGCTGCAGAAAGAAAAATTAGGGCACATTTTGACTTCTCAAATCCTCTTCTATTTCATTAAAAAATTCTGACATGCAGACTGAAACATACACTTTGAATACCAGCAGCAGACTTCCCTGGTGAGCAGTAGCTTTACTACAGCGATCTGGTGAGGAACTAGAGTGCTACCATTCTGAATTTATGGCAAAAGTGTGACACACCTGAATGCCTTCTTGATGGAACCAAAGTAAACAAGCATTGAAAATGTAAAAGGTCTCGCCCTCGTTTAAGTTAAAGCAATTCTGTTTGTAATTAGGTAGCTTTTTAGCTTTGCTTGTATTAGTGTTTTTCAAACTTTCATGTACATAACATGCATATGTATGCATATATGTATATGTATATGTATGCACGCATTTATATTTATATAGATATGCAGATTATATATATATGTTTATATATGTATGTATATATATATACACATACATATATAAATGCATATGCATATATATGCATATATATGTGCATATGTGTGCGTGTAGAGAGAGGTAGAGATGCAGAGGTAGAGAGGTAGAGGTAGAGAGAGAGGTAGAGAGAGCTAGAGAGGTAGAGAGTAGAAAGCGAGTAATAGAGAGTAGAGAGAAAGTAGTAGAGAGAGTAGCAGAGAGTGAGTAGTAGAGAGTGTAGAGTGAGTAGTAGAGAATGAGCAGTAGAGACTGAGTGGTAGAGAGTAATAGAGAGTAGTAGAGAGTAGTAGAGAGTGAGTAGTAGAGAGTAGTAGAGAGTGAGTAGCAGAGAGAGAGTATTAGAGAGGAGTAGAGAGTGAGTAGTAGAGTGAGTAGTAGAGAGTAGTAGAGAGTGAGTAGTAGAGTGAGTACTAGAGAGTAGTAGAGAGCAAGTAGTAGAGAGTGTGTAGTAGAGAATGAGTAGTACAGAGTAGTAGAGAGTGAGTAGTAGAGAGAGTAGTAGAGATTGGGAAGTAGATAGAGTAAGAGAGAGTAGTACAGTAGTAGAGAGTGAGTAGTAGAGTGAGTAGTAGAGAGTAGTTGAGAGCGAGTAGTAGAGAGTGAGTAGTGGAGAGTGAGCAGTAGAGAGTAGTAGAGAGTGAGTAGTAGAGAGTGATAAGTACAGAGTGAGTAGTAGAGAGTAGTAGAGAGTGAGTAGTAGAGAGTAGTAGAGTGAGTAGTAGAGAGTGAGTAGTAGAGAGAGAGTAGTGGAGAGTGAGTAGTAGAGTAGTAGAGACTGAGTGGTAGAGAGTAGGAGAGAGTAGTAGAGTGAGTAGTAGAGAATAGTAGAGAGTGAGTAATAGAGAAAGTAGTACAGCAGTAGAGAGTGAGTAGTAGAAAGTGAGTAGTAGGGAGAGTAGTAGAGAGTAGTAGAGTAGTAGAGAGTGAGTAGTAGAGAGTGATCAGTAGAGAGTAGTAGACAGTGAGTAGTAGAGAGCGAGTAGTAGAGAGTGAGTAGTAGAGAGTGAGTAGTAGAGAGTGAATAGTAGAGAGTGAGTAGTAGAGAGTAGTAGAGTGAGTAGTAGAGAGTGAGTAGTAGAGAGTGAGTGGTAGAGAGTAGTAGAGAGTAGTAGAGTGAGTAGTAGAGAGTAGTAGAGAGTGAGTAGTAGAGAGAGAATAGTAGAGAGTAGTAGAGAGAGAGTAGTAGAGAGAGAGTAGTGGAGAGTGAGTAGTAGAGAATGAGCAGTAGAGAGTAGTAGTGAGTGAGTAGTAGAGAGTGAGAAGTAGAGAGTGAATAGTAGAGAGTAGTAGAGAGTAAGTAGTAGAGAAAGTAGTAGCAGAGAGTGAGTAGTAGAGAGTAGTAGAGAGTGAGTAGTAGAGAGTGAGTAGTAGAGAGTAGTAGCGAGTGAGTAGTAGAGAGAAGTAGAGTAGTAGAGAGTGAGTAGTAGAGAGTGAGTAATAGAGAGAGAGTAGTAGAGAGTAGTAGAGGGTGAGTAGTAGCGAGTAGCCAGTCAGTGTCAGTCAGTTTCAGTCAGTGTCAGTCAATCAGTGTCAGTCAATCAGTGTCAGTCAGTGTCAGTCAGTCAGTCAGTCAGTCAGTCAGTGTCAGTCATTCAGTGTCAGTCAATCAGTGTCAGTCAGTCAGTTTCAGTCAATCAGTGTCAGTCAGTGTCAGTGTCAGTCAATCAGTGTCAGACAGTGTCAATCAGTCAGTGTCAGTCAGTCAGTGTCAGTCAGTCAGTGTCAGCTAGAGCAGCTCTGCTGACCTGGCTCTCTGGCTCTTAAGCAGCTCTGCTGACCTGGTTCTCTCTCTCTAAAGCAGCTCTGCTGACCTGGTTTCTCTGGCTCTACAGCAGGTCTGCTGACCTGGTTCTCTGGCTCTAGAGCAGCTCTGCTGACCTAGGGGCATATTATCATGCCAGGCGATAAAATTATCGCCGCTTTAGCAGCAGAAATCTGCTGCTAAAACAGCGGTAATGGGCTTGATAATATGGTCTATGGAATTCCAATTGAAGCCCATGTTAAATGTGAAGGACGTCTAACATGGGCTTCAATTGGAATGCCGTAGAGCATATTATCAAGCCCATTATCGTCATTTTAGCAATAATTTTATCGCCTGGCTTGATAATATGCCCCTAAGTTCTTAGGCTACAGAGCAGCTGGTTCTCTGGCTCTACAACAGCTCTGCTGACCTGGTTCTCTGTCTCTAAAGCAGCTCTGCTGACCCGGTTCTATGGCTCTAAAGCAGTTCTGCTGACATGGTTCTCTGGCTCTAGAGCAGCTCTGCTGAACTGGTTCTCTCCCTACAGAGCAGCTCTGCTGACCTGTTTCTCTCCCTCTAAACCAGCTCTACTGGCCTGGTTTCTCTGGCTCTACAGCAGCTCTGCTGACCTGGTTCTCTGGCTCTAGAGCAGCTCTGCTGACCTGGTTCTTAGGCTCTAGAGCAGCACTGCTGACCTGGTTCTCTGGCTCTAAAGCAGCTCTGCTGTCCTGGTTCTATGGCTCTAAAGCAGCTCTGTTGACTTGGTTCTCTGGCTCTAGAGCAGCTCTGCTGACCTGGTTCTCTGACTCTAAAGCAGCTCTGCTGGCCTGGTTCTCTGGCTCTAAAGCAGCTCTGCTGACCTGGTTCTCACCTCTAGAGCAGCTCTGCTGACCTGGGTCTCTGGCTCTAGAGCAGCTTTGCTGACCTGGGTCTCTGGTTCTAGAGCAGCTCTGCTGACCTGCTTCTTAGGATCTAGAGCAGCTCTGCTGACCTGGTTCTCTGGCTCTACAACGGCTCTGCTGACCTGGTTTCTCTGGCTCTACAGCAGCTCTGCTGACCTGGTTCTCTGCACTCACAACGCACGCACCCGTCTTCGCAAAAATATATTTAAAAATAACATAAGTGTATTATAAGTACAAATATATTATTTTTATGAATATCTTACATAATCTCTTGCCATAATATGTATATTAAAGACACATACATATCATTTTGGAACATAAATCTTTTTTGCGGGAGTCGCACACCCAGCGAGCCCCAGCACGTATATGACGTCACGCGGGACCTGCAACCATGCAAACATCTCGTATCGTAATGAGCATGTGCCACGAATGGGCGGGAGCAGGAGTCGCCCACTGGTCGCATACCTATCGCGCACATCACGTGATATTAAATGTATATGATGTAACTGAAAAACACACAGTCATCACACACCATACGCGGATCCTTCATGAGTTTTCTAAAGTGGCGGCTAGAATGCGTGCACCCACCGTGATGTGTATGCTTTGAGTGCCGACTCCGAAAAAAAATTGACTAATTGATAAATATATTAAAATAAAAAATTAAAACAAATCAATATTTCTGTTTTAATGTTTTTTATTTTTTTTGCAATTTTCAGAAAAATATATAATGTTATTTAATGAATAAAATATTTATAAATCAACAGTTAAAAAACTGTAGAAAATCAGTACAAAAAAATAGGTATAACTACTATCACACTTAAAAATTTGCATTTAAAAAACCTTTGAAATTCACTGAAAAAAAACATAGGTTTCAGAGACGTTATAGTTAGAAATTAGCATTTAAAAAAGCTTTGAAATTCACGGAAAAAACCATAGGTTTCAGAGACTTTATAGTTAGAAAGTAGCATTTAAAAAACCTTAGAAATTCACAGAAAAATACATAGATTTCAGGGGTGTTATAGTTAGCTGGCCATTTCACTCGTACAGCACCATAGAAATTCCTCCGTTATAGTTAGTTCTGCTACTATAACTCGCGCTCCTACAATGCACTGCTGATGGTGTCACATATTGCATCATTCATGACATGGTCAGTGACATCACTGATGACATCCCAAATTACATCACTGATTACATCATCCACGTGAAAATCTGATACACCTCATCATACGCTAGTATAACTTTTCATCACTCACTGTAAAATACAGAGTACCATATTTGAAACCATTGACACACCAATACCAGTTACTACATACGCACTCACTGATTCCTAAGTCTACACACACAACTACCCATTCAACAACAGAATCATTTATACATGCAGTCACTAATTAATAGAACACTATCAAATGCACGTATACCCATATATAGTCATTAACACATCAGCAGTCATCTTAGTCGGTTATGCAGTCATCCTACTCACTCATGAAAAAAATTAATCGTACTTACATTTACTCACTTACACAATTATCCAACAATACCTAATTTATTCAAATACACAGTAATTCATAGTTAATATGTTAAAAAAGCACCATTACAATTATACACTCATTCATATAGTTATTCTCACAATCACTGACTCTTACAAATACTTATTTATATACACCAATTCTCACATACAATGCCTTTTATTTTTTTACTTTGTTGAAGATTGACAACTAAAACATATATTCGCTCACCAACACACAAATAAATACACTCAGTCACCCAAACAACTGTTTCCACATGCACTCTTAAACCTATACACCTAGTCAATCAACCATTCACACATCTATGGATAGAGTTACACACACCCCATCCAACCACACACAAACTTAGTGTCCCATACAAATACTCACCCAACTAATCAATATCTAATATACACACTCATGTAGTTAGTGACCAACTGATGCAGCATGTTATACAACAACAGAGGCAGTGCTGCACACATTCACATAGTTTAGTTACTAATCCATGTATTAAGTGAGACACTTTTAATTACTCACTTAAACAGACAGTCAGACATCTACTAAATCCTCCATCCAGACCGTTATATATCCACTCAATCTTCAATACAGATTGGTAGATATATATATAATACATATTTAAATTTCAAATTAAACCACATTCAATGGATGATGTCATCAGTGATGTCATTTGAGATATCATCAGTGATGTAATCAGTGATGTCACTGACCATGTCATGAATGATGCAATATGTGACATCATAATCAGTGCATTGCGGGCGCACGAGTTATAGTTAGCAGAACTAACTATAACGGAGAAATTTCTATGGTTTTGTACGTGTGAAATGGCCAGATAACTATTACACCTCCGAAACCTATGTTTTTTTCTGTGAATTTCTAAGGTTTTTTAAATGCTAATTTCTAAATATAACGTCTCTGAAACCTATGGTTTTTTCAGTGAATATATTTTATATATATTTATATATATATATAATCTACTGGCGGTCGCCAGTAGATAGTTATAGTTAGGACCTATTTTCCATAGGAAATTCGCAACATTCTATTGGGAATATCTTTGGTGCCGACTGACTAATCTTCGCGAAATTCTCCAAACTTTTGGCCAGCTCCGCTCCGCTCCTACCCTGAAAGTTTTGCGGTGATCCGTGAAGTGGGGCGAGAAAAAAGGGGGGTCCCAAAACACGTTTTCCCCATGCAATTTCCCATAGGATCTGTTGTCGCAGCTACAGCCCGAACCGCTGAACAGAATGACACCAAATTTGGCAAAGAGGTAGTCCTCAGTTCAGACTCGTGTCTTTTGCATATTTGGTGTGAATCTGTTCAGTAGTTCCCGAGAAAATTAGGGTAAAAAAGTTAGTGATATCTATGGCCGTTGAGGATCCGTGGACTGTACCCGCACCGTAAGCGCACCCTCCCCGAACCGAGCGCGCACCTTCCCGATCGCGCGCTGAATGCTAATTGGCTGTCGAACGTCTCTCTACATTCGAAACCAGGAACTGTTGGCGGCCATTTTCTGCCTCGGTAGAAGCGAGGCTGAAGATGGAAGGGGAGTAAGTATGTAAAAGATATAAAGGGGACAGAGTGGAAATACTCTGACCCTCTAGATCTGCTTATGGGGTCCCAGAAGGACTCCCTGTGGCCCCCCTTTTTAAAAAAAAAAAGCGGCTAAATGCACGCACTGTGCGCGCATCCTATCGCGTTGGATGCACGGATTCTCTCTCGGTGGGTGCGCGGATCCACGGCAACGTTTTTTGAAAAACGACAAGAAATCATTGGTTGTATAACAACTTTCTACACTGAAAGGTAGGGTGTATATTTTTGTTTTTTAAAGGTATGATTGTTATTGGTTAACAAAAACAGATTGTAAGGAACATTATATATGATAAGCTGATATGTTGAAAAGTCAAGCACACTTCCTGCCTTGTGTAGGAAGATTGTGTGCTGAACTTGTGACCTGTGAGCTCAGTGCAGTGTTCCATGAGCTGTTTCTATGGTAACAGGCAGAAGGCAGAATGGGGGAAGGGTTGAAATGTATTTCAGTTGGAAAGGGTTGAAATGTTTAACCAATAGAAATGTGTGTTTGCTTTTGAGTTTATGTGCGAAGGATTGTGATTTGATGTTTACATGTATATGTGTGGAAAATGAAAGGGAAACTTTTTCATTCTTTGCTTTTGCTGAGAGGTGCACAGTGCAGAGATTCTGTAAAAGAAAATATGGTGAGTGATTGATATACCCCTTAATTTACAAAAGAACTTGAAAGATGAGGTATTTAATTGTGTCAGACTAATGTATTTTCCTGCTAAAGCGTAGGGAGTACTTTTTTTCTCTACAATGTGTGTGCATGTAGAAACCATTCTGTGATAGGCATTTGTGTTTTTCATGTGTTTGTAGACAGATAACTGTGCAGTTTTTATATTTTGGTAGAATTAGAAACCATTAATTGTTTATGAATTTGTGAAATGAGTTATGTTATGTTTCTATTTTAAAATGTAGTACTACTTCTAGATGAAGAAATGTGTTTTGATATAGTGCAAGGGATAGTGTTGTTTGTCTAGAATCACACAGTGATTCTGTGTGCATTTGGGAACCACTGTGAGAGAAGCATTTGGTAACATCGTGTATTTGCTGACAGATAACTGTTTTAAAACCAGTCAGGTTGTCAAGTTTTAGTAGAATTAGAAGACAGTTATGGCTTTGCTTTCATTAAATGAGTCAGGCATTGACAGTAAATTGCAGTCGTGAAATATGTAGATTGTGTGCAGTTCCCTTATCACTTCCAGTGTAGTGAATGAGTTTTGGTAAACTCCTAGGAATACTGGTGCGTGTCGAGAATCACACAGTGAGTCTGTGTGCATTTGGGAACCACTGTGAGAGAAGCATTTGGTAACATTGTGTATTTGCTGACAGATAACTGTTTTAAAACCAGTCAGGTTGTCAAGTTTTACTAGCATTAGAAGACAGTTATGGCTTATGCTTTCATTAAATGAGTCAGGCATTGACAGTAAATTGCAGTCGTGAAATATGTAGATTGTGTGCAGTTCCCTTATCACTTCCAGTGTAGTGAATGAGTTTTGGTAAACTCCTAGGAATACTGGTGCTTGTCTAGAATCACACAGTGAGTCTGTGTGCATTTGGGAACCACTGTGAGAGAAGCATTTGGTAACATTGTGTATTTACTGACAGATAACTGTTTTAAAACCTGTCATGTTGTCAAATTTTAGTAGCATTGGAAGCCAGTCTTTGCTTATATGTTGATTAAATGAGTCATGCTTTGACACTGATGTGCTGTACTTAAATATGTAGAATGTGTGCAGTCCCCTTACCCCTTCCACAGTAGTGAATGAGTTTTGGTAAAGTCCTAGGATAGTGTTGATTGTCTAAAATCACACTGTGAGTCTGTGTGCATTTGGGTAAGGATTGTGAGAGAAGCATTTGGTAACATCGTGTATTTACTGACAGATAACTGTTTTAAAACCTGTCATGTTGTCAAGTTTTAGTAGCATTAGAAGCCAGTCTTTGCTTATGCGTTGATTAAATTAGTCAGGCATTGATACTAAAGTGCATCCGTGAAATATGTAGATTGTGTGCAGTTCCCTTACCTCTTCCACTCTAGTGAATGAGTTTTGGTAAACTCCTAGGCATAGTGGTGCTTGTCTAGAATCACACTGTGAGTTAGTGTGCATTTGGGAACCACTGTGAGAGAAGTGTTTGGTAACATCGTGTATTTGCTGACAGATAACTGTTGTAAAACATGTTATGTTGTCATGTTTTAGTAGCATTAGAAGACAGTTATGGCTTATGCTTTCATTATATGAGTCAGCCATTGACAGTAAATTGCAGTTGTGAAATATGTAGATTGTGTGCAGTTCCCTTACCATTTGCACTGTAGTGAATGAGTTTTGGTAAACTCATAGGGATAGTGGTGCTTGTCTAGAATCACACTGTGAGTTAGTGTGTATTTGGGATCACAGTGAGAGAAGCATTTGGTAACATCATGTATTTGCTGATAGATAACTGTTTTAAAAAGTGTCATGTTGTGAAGTTTTAGTAGGATTAGAATCCAGTCTGTGCTTATGCGTTGATTAAATGAGTCATGCTTTGACACTGATGTGGTGTACTTAAATATGTATATTGTGTGCAGTACCATTAACTCTTCCAGAGTAGTGAATGAGTTTTGGTAAACTCCTAGGATAGTGTTGCTTGTCTAAAATCACACTGTGAGTCTGTGTGCATTTGGGTAAGGATTGTGAGAGAAGCATTTGGTAACATTGTGTATTTGCTGACATATAACTGTTTTAAAACCGGTCATGTTGTGAAGTTTTAGTAGCATTAGAAAGTCTTTGCTTATGCTTTGATTATATGAGTCAGGCTTTGACATAAAAGTGCAGTCCTGAAATATGAAGATTGTGTGCAGTTCGCTTACCACTTCCACTGTAGTGAATGAGTTTTGATAAACTCCTAGGGATAGTGGTGCTTGTCTAGAATCACACTGTGAGTCTGTGTGCATTTGAGAACCACTGTGAGGGAGGCATTTGGTAACATTGTGTATTTGCTGACAGATAACTAATTTAAAACCTCTCATGTTGTCAAGTTTCATAGCATTAGAAGCTAGTCTTTGCTTATGCATTGATAAAATGAGTCAGGGTTTGACACTAAGGTGCAGTACCATGTACCATTCTGTTCACTGTGGCAGAACTGAAAATTTTAAAGTTTTATCTAAGCACTGTCGTAGAAGTAGTCTGATTATTTAGTCAGTTTCTAAGTACCAAATAGACTGCTTCACATGTCTATGCAGTATGCATTTAGTGTTCTAACATACTATACACTTGTCTTTTACACCTTCAATTCCCTAGTCAGTATCCATACACTTCAAGGAAATATCCTGTCACTTCCTTTGCAGTCCTCTAGAGACCCATTCAACAGCATGTACTAATCCATTCACTGTGCCAAAACCCAAACACTTATAAATTCACCAAGACAGTCTCTTTCCAGTACTCTAATGATTCAGTCACTGCCTAAGTATTCATGCACAGAGCCAGGTCTTAGCATATGGATTTCTTCAAACCCCTATCTACTATGCATGCAGTCCTCTAAGCACCTACACACTTGTCTTTCACACCTTCAATTCCCCAGTCAGTATCCGTTCACTTCCAGCAAACACCCTGTCACTCCATTTGCACTCCTCTAGTGACCCATTCAGCATTGTGTACTAATCCATTCACTGTGCCAAACCCTAATAAATTCACCCAGGCACTCTCCTTGCAGTACTCTAATCATTCAGTCAGTACCCAAGTACTCATCCAGTGACCCAGGCCTTAGTATATGGACTGCTTCAAACCCTTATCCACTATGCATGCAGTCCTCTAACCACCTACACAATTGTCTTTCTCACCTTCAATTCCCTAGTCAGTATCCATACACTTCCAGGAAATACCCTGTCACTCCCTTTGCAGTCCTCTAGTGACCCATTCAGCACCATGTACTAATCCATTCACTGTGCTAAAACCCAAACACTTATACATTCACCAAGATACTATCTTTGCAGTACTCTAATCATTCAGTCAGTGCCTAAGTATTCATACACTGAGCCAGGCCTTAGCACATGGACTGCTTCAAACCCCTATGCACTATGCATGCAGTCTTCTAACGACCTAGACACTTGTCTTTCACACTTTCAATTTCCTAGTCAGTATCCATACAGTCCAGCACTTGTGACTGCCTTTGCTCTCCTCTTGTGACTCATTCAGTACCAAGTACTAATCCATTCCCTGTGCGAAAATCCTAACACTTATAAATTCGCCTAGGCACTCTCCTTGCTGTACTCTAATCATTCAGTCAGTACCCAAGTAGTCATGCAGTGAGCCAGGCCTTAGCACATGGACTGCTTTAAATGCCTATGCAGTATTGATGCAGGCCTCTAATCACCTACACAGTTGTCTTTCACACCTTCATTTCTCTAGTTAGTTTTCATACTCTTCTAGCAAACACCCTGTCACTCACCCAGTGTGTCTCCTTATAGTACTGTAATCATTTAGTCAGTTAGCATGTAGTCTTTTAGTGAGGTAGGCTTCAGGGCATGAACTGCTTCAAAGTAGTATGCACTATGCATGTAGTGTTTTAACGATCGTCACACTTGTGGTTCAGGGCTATAGTTTCTTAGTCAGTTTTTATATAAAATGTGTTTGGACAGTAATAGAATAGTATAATTTTGAAAGTTATTAATGTACATTTATTTGTGATTCTTTTTTACAGAACAGGAGTGTTTCTTATCTGTTTGCACCCTTCTCGTGCAAGATTGTTTGGATGAAGGGTCCTTAGGTGTTTCATCATACTTGCTGTGCCGCACGAGTATTTTTTGTTAGGATCCCCTCGTAACAGAACTCTTTGGCAAATCTTGCGAATGAAGAAGGTGGCATTGGTCTTTGTTTGCCCCTTTGAAAAAATTTAAAATTTCTTCACCACTGATGAAAAACGTTGTGGGCGTGGTGCCTTCTGCAAAAAAAATTCCTCAGATTCGGTAAATATTTTAAAGCGGCAACATTTACAGTTTTTGTAAGTTAAACTTATAAAATTGTGTTAGCTGTATACATTTTATATATCTGTGATTTGTTTCTTGTGGTATTTTGTTAAGAATTCCATGTTGTTGTTTTTTTAACAATCTTTTTGATTTTCCAGGTCTGTCGTCGACATCCGTGGTTCCCACAGGAGTGTTCTGCTTTGTTTTTTTGTATTATTGTTGTTACATTTTGTTTATTAGTTTATTGTTTATATTTATGTTAATAAAAATATAAAGTTTGAAAATAGTTTATTGTATATATATATTTATTATTATTAAAAAAAAGTTTGAAAAAAAAAATAATAATGTTTTTGGTTGTTGTCTTAACTGCTGTGTGACTCTTTCTTGTTCTTATTACTGTTATTTGAAGGAGTCCACCACGGTGTTAAATTTTGGGGCACTTATCGCTGGAATACTAGTGATATCTGTAGTTTGCACCAACTTTTGAATAGTGTGTTAGATTTATCTCAACTTTACTTCCGTTAAAGTGCTGATAATGAAATGGAGAGTAGCCGTTCCCGTGCAAAAAGACATGAGGTGCACCTTTGCGATTTATTCTAAATACTAAAATCCTGTATTGTATTGCACTGAGGTATTGGCTGCACTTACAGTGTACACACAAAATCTATTAAGAAATCTCATTGTATTTATATTGGTTGGGAATAGTGCGTCAGGTGCTGGATCTTGACGAGACACACTGCTCAGTTCATACATTGTTCTGCATACGAAAAAAATCACATCACAACTTTCACACTAATTGCAATGCGAAACAAATTCCGGCGATAAGACACGTTAGCACCAGGGATTTACACCTGCTTTCTGCTGGTGTTAAGCAGGACAACTACCTGCACCATGAAAGGGAACACAGCCAAGAGCCACACCAGAACACCCATAGGTGCCATAAAGTCAATGAGCATGATACAGGGATACCCATGAGGGCCAGAAGACTCATCTCAACAACTCCAGGACCGCCAATGCCCCCAAAACCCATATCTTAGTAAGTGTGTCCCTGTGGTCATAGTCTTAGCATGATAGGCACGAGCCCTGCAACATCACAGTGTGCTGTCACCTCAGCGTTGGCAGTGAGCCTGGATGTGTAGCTATGTACGCATCCTCCTACATGCACAACTGGCGTGTGCTGGTCTGGGGTTCAAAGGTCAGTGGAGGGGTGTGCCTATCCAGCAAGGGGAACGGGGTGTCACGGACATGTCCGTGTACAGAAAGTACGGTAAGTGTGTCTCTGTGTTCTGGTGTGGCCTGTTACAAGAGCCGCAGCAGTCGATGTTGTAAAGTGGCATGTACCACCTCCAAACGGCACTGTGATTTTGTTGTTGGAATGTAGCAGGACATGCGCAAATAGGCATTACAATGGCGTGCCGTACGAGTGCACGAGATACAACAGCTCACCGTACAAAAGTGTGGGGGCTCGTGGGAGGGAGGAGCAGCCATTTGGCAACATAACACACAGTGAACTCGACCATGTGCCACATGCTGGGCATCCCATCCATGATGACCATGGTCGCAGACATCCCACAACACCAACGACTGGCCTTTGTACACATCCTGTATGAATGCAGCGTGGTTTTCACTTCTATGCTCATTCAGTGGTGTGATGTTGGCGGGTTGTGTGACTTGTGCTCCTTGTTGGTGTGTTTCATTTTGGCCATTGTTTGTCTATACTTGTGCTGCACTTAATTGTGCATGTGTGCCATTCTGCCCATCTCCCCCCCTCCCCCCACTCCCTGCTTCTTCCTCTTCCTGGTGCTGTTGTGTCTATAATTTTGTTGCTGCACACATAAATACATGTAAAAAATAAATTAGAATAGTTCCTTGATTCTTTTAGGTTTCAAAACTTCTCTATTGGTTTATTTTTAATTTTCCATATGAACCGTTTTTTTAAATATTCAACAACACATAGAAGTCAGAAGTGCAACGTATTCTATCAACACACTTTCTAGAATATGCGCAGGTTAAAAGTTCATAAATTTTTAAAAACTTTACCATATTTTGTTGTAACATTTTCTTGAACATTTAATGAAACGTGCAGGTTAAAATTTGACAATTGTTTTAAGTTCGAACAGTGCCTTCTAAGTAGCAGGTGTGGTTGAGCTGAGCAAATTTTATCCTATGATATGTACTCCACGTTGAAACTGCTTTTTCTTAACCAATCACATAGATGCTTTTCCACAAAACTAATGTGCACCCTACTTTTAAAAAAGAATGCTTTTTATGATATCTTCAGAGATAAGTTATACATAGGAATTAGCATTTGAAAAACCTTTGAAATTCACCGAAAAAACCATAGGTTTCATGCACGTTATAGTTAGGAATTGGCATTTAAAAAACCTTTGAAATTCACTGAAAAAACCAAAGGTTTCAGGGGCGTTATAGTTAGGAATTGGCATTTAAAAAACCTTAGAAATTCACTGAAAAAACCATAGGCTTCACGGGCGTTATAGTTAGCTGGACATTTCCCTCGTACAAAACCCTAGAAATTCCCTTGTTATAGTTAGTTCAGCTAACTATAGAAACAATCGCAATGGACCGCACTCCGCTAGCCCCTCCTCCGGGTCGCCCCTGGGGAAGCTGGTACATGGAGTTCTTGAGTGGTTCACCCCAATGGGTGCAAGTAAGTACTTGTTGAACTGATGATCTCTAACACGAAGTTCTTGAGTGGTTCACCCCAGTGGGTGCAAGTAAGTACTTGTTGGACTGATGATCTCTAGACCCGATACATGTCCCGGGTTTTAGAATATCGCCCGAGACATGGCTCGGGTTTCGGGATAACTTCCCTCCTCAGTAGAGAAAATAGTTAGGGGTGGAAAAGAGGGCCGCCAAACAACCGTCAAAGGCCTTGTTGCCCGCACAGGCACGCAGGTGCGTCGTCCAGGAGCTCGTCAGCTCAAAGCTCAAGGGAGCCATATTTGTAGAAACAATCGCAATGGACCGCACTCCGCTAGCCCCTCCTCCGGGTCGCCCCTGGGGAAGCTGGTACATGGAGTTCTTGAGTGGTTCACCCCAATGGGTGCAAGTAAGTACTTGTTGAACTGATGATCTCTAACACGAAGTTCTTGAGTGGTTCACCCCAGTTCAGCTAACTATAACTCGCGCCCCCGCAATGCACTGCTGATGACGTCACATATTACATCACTTTAGACAAGGCTAAAGCCCGAACTGCTGAACGGAATTACACCAAATTTTGCAAAACGGTAGCCCTTGGATTCAGAAAGAGTCCTTTTTGTTAAATGGTGTAAATCAGTTCAGTAGTTCCTGAGAAATTCAAAAAATAGAGGTCGGAAAATCAATTTCTCGTAGGAAACTTTAGCCAAGGCTGCAGCCCGAACTGCTGAATGGAATTACACCAATTTGACAAAAAGGTAGTGCTTGGTTCAGAAAGTGAATTTTTTTTAAATGGTGTAAATCCGTTCAGAAGTTGCTGAGAAATTCAAAAATAAAAGTTTCGATATCTAGGAACGCAGTGGATTCACGAACCCTCCCGACCACGAGCTTCACTGTGATTGGCTGCAATCACTCCCAACTAGGAAGTGTTGACAGCAATCTTGTTAGAACCGAGTCACAAGAAAACAGTAAAAACAAAGGTGAAAAACAAGAAAAGGGGGCAGGGTAGAAACACCCTGACCCCCCAGGCCTGCTCAGAGGGTCCCACAAGGACACCCATGGCCAACATTTTTTTTATGATTTAGGCGGAAATCGTGTTGGGGTCGCGAATCCCGACGAAAATATTTTAAAAAACGAAGTGCGGCCTCCCTTTCTTTGTTTCCTATAAGCCTCCGGGTGGGCCAGGTCCTAGGGACATTGTCTAATTTTTTTATTTGTTATTGAGGGGGCCTGCAGGGGCTCCCACAGCCCCAGGGACCGCCACCTCCCTGGGGCTATGTTTATAATATGCGGAAGGGCACGCGGCCCTCCCACAGCCACGGGGACTGCCACCCCCTGGGGCTTGTTCTTTTATTTGTGGGGGCCTCCAAGGTCCCCCCAAGCCCCGGGGACCGCCAACCCCCTTGGGCTTTTTGAAAATATTCGCGGGGGCACATGGCCCCCCCGAGCCCCGGGTACCACCACCTCCCCGGGGCTATGTAAATAAAGGGAGGGGGGCCCGTGCGGCTCCCGCCCTGTCATTGCAAACTCTGTTTTGGATTTTGGAAGCAAGAGCAGGTTTCCTGCTCTCGCTTCAAAAACCAAAGGTAGATTGCTTTTCCACACGGGGAGCTGCATGTCAGCAGCTCCCTGTGTGGAAAAGCAATGCCGGCTCCAGCAGGAGGTGGGGAGCCAGCAGGGAATGTGGGGGCATTGGACCTCCCCCCACAGTCCCCAACGGAGTGGCCAGGCCCTGGGGTATGGAGTTCCCAGGGCCAGAAGTGGCCCAGGAGGGGGGCCACGTGGCCCCCTCCCTTGTGAATATATATTTTTTCAAAACACGGAAGGCCGGCCCTGGGGGATGGGGTCCCCAGGGCCAATAGAGACCTCAGGAGGGGGGCCACGCAGCCCCCTCCTTAAAAAATAATATATATATCTGTGGCCATGCCCCTGGGGATGGGGTCCCCGGGGCCGAAATGGGCCTCGGGAGGGGGCCCACTCGGCCCCCTACCCGTTTAGGTTATTTCTTTTAAAAAACAGGGTCAGGCCCTGGGGATGGGGTCCCCAGGGCCCAAAAAATATCAAAAGAAGGGGGGCCACACAGCCCCCTTTAAAAAAAAAAAACGGCATTGTGCAGGAGGCCCTGCCCCCTCCTAGCAACACTCTGCAAACGTGCCCTGTGGAATTCCCTTTCAATCTTGAGTGTCCCTGGGGGCCAACTAGCCCACCAGGTACCTCCAGTAAGCGCCACAGGGCTGCGTTGCAGGGTGGTGCTCCGAGGCCATGCCCCTTTTTACACCTCTCTTCAACGCAGCTCTGTGGCGCTTAGTGGAGGTAGCTGGTGGGCTAGTTAGACCCTAGGGACCCTCAGGGCTCAAGGGGATTTAATCCCCCAATTAAGAACACACTAGGGGACGCGTTTGCACAGTGGTGCAGGGAGGGGCGTGGCCTGATTTGACAAGTTTGCAAACGTGCCCTGTGGCGAGTTTTAAGTTGGGGGGTTTAAGTCCCATTCAATCCTAAGGGTCCCTGGGGCAAACTAGCCCACCAGGTTCCTCCAGTAAGCGCCAGGGAGCTGCGTTGCAGAATGGTGGTCCAAGGCCACGCCCCCTTTTTACACCACACTGCAACAAAGCTCTGTGGCGCTTACTGGAAGTAGCTGGTGGGCTAGTTGGTCCTCAGGGACCCTCAGGATTCAAGGGGACTTAATCCCCCAACTTAAAACACACCACAGAGCACGTTTGCACACTTGTTACATCAGGCCCCGACTCCTCCCTGCACCACAGTGCAAACGTGCCCTGTGGTGCGTTTTAATTCCTCTTAATTCCTGAGGGTCCCTGGGGGCCAACTAGTTTACCAGGTACTTCCTGTAAACTCCACAGGGCTGAGTTGCAGAGAGGTGCTCCGAGGCCATGCCCCTTTTTACACCACTCTGCAAATGTGGCTTCTGGTGCATTGCTGGTGGGGCGATGAGGTCCTCTTGTGTCCTGAGGACACAAGTGGACTTCATCCTCTGTGCAGCAGTGCACCAGAAGCCGCTTTTGCAGCGTGGTGTAAAAAGGGGCATGGCCTCAGAACACCTCTCTGCAACGCAGCTCTGTGGCACTTGCTGGATGCACCTGGTGGGCTGCTCTGCCACCAGGGATCTTCACGATTCAAGGGGACTTAATAGGGATGTTATAGTTAGAAATTAGCATTTAAAACACCATTGAAATTGACTGAAAAAAAGATAGGTTTCAGGTGCGTTATAGTTAGAAATTAGCATTTAAAAAACCTTAGAAATTCAATGAAAAAACCATAGGTTTCAGGGACGTTACAGTTAGCTGGACATTTCACTCTTACAAAACCATAGAAATTCCACCGTTATAGTTAGTTCAGCTAACTATAACTCGCGCACCCGCAATGCACTGCTCATGACGTCACATATTACATCATTCATGACATGGTCAGTGACATCACTGATGATATCTCAAATGACATCACTGATGACATCATCCACATGAAAATCTGATGCACCTCCTCGCACTCTATTATAACTTTGATACACCCACTGTAAAATACAGACTACCATTTTCTAAATCATCGACACACCAATACCAGTTACTACATATGCACTCACTGATTCCTAGGTCTACACACACATCCACTCATTCACCCATAGAATCACTCATACATGCAGTCACTCATTAATACAACACTATCTTATGCACTCATACACCTATACAGACACTCACACACTGCCACTCATCCCTACAGTTACTCACACACCTAGTCAGTCATGCAAAGAATCAATCACACTCCCATTTACTCACCTATACTATTACACACACACCACCTCACTTATTCTTACAGATACTAACGCATACTTACTCTCTTATATAATCAGAGATACAAGTACACACTCATCCATACAGCCAGTCTCACAATCACTGACTCTCATGTATAGTCATTTATATACTTCAACTCTCACATACCCTGCCTTTTATATATGCAGTTACTTGGACATGTACCAATGAGACATCCATTCACTCACCAACACACCTATACACACACTCCCCCACCCATACAGCTGTTTCCGCATGCACTCTTGAACCCAAACACCCAGTGAATCAACCACTCACACATCTATGCACATAGTCACACATCTCCCACCCACACACACACTTAGTCTCCCAAAACAATACTCAGACAACCAATCAATAAGCCATATAGACACTCATGTAGCTACTGACCAACTCATGCAGCAGCTTACACAACAACAGACAGACTAATACAGACATTCACACTGTTTAGTCACTAACCCATGCATTCAGTAAGACACATTTAATCACCCCCTTATACAGTCAGTCACACACCTACTAAATCCTCCATCCAGACACTTATACACCCACTCATTCTTCAATACACCTTGGAATATATATAAAACATATTTAAGGTTTACAGAAACACACAGTCACTGGATGATGTCATCAGTAATGTCATTTGAGATGTCATTGGTGATGTCATCAGTGATGTCACTGACCATGTCATGAATGATGTAATATGTGACGTCATGAGCAGTGCATTGTGGGTGCGCAAGGTATAGTTAGCTGAACTAACTATAACAGTGGAATTTCTCTGGTTTTGTAAGAGTGAAATGTCCAGCTAACTATAACGTCCCTGAAACCTATGTTTTTTTCAGTGAATATATATATACAAACACCAGTTCCATTTCGTAATAAGGCTGTCATGCGGGCGGTCTGGGTCGGGTAACCGGATAACCCAAATCATTAGCACGTCTTCCTGCTTATTAGTAGGAAACACCCAGACACTTCAATCTGCTGAGAGAAAATTAATGGCAAAAACAACGCTTTTCGGCTTCTGCCTTCATAATGGTCTACAAGAAATCAAAATTTCACTTCCATTTTAAAGTTCATTCACATTATAGTAAAAAGCGGACTGCCCCACAATAACGTGACTCTGGCAGTGAATAAAAACATGGCGGCCATCTTGTCACTATGCAATATACTCGATTATGTCGAAAATACCACAACACCAAGAAAATTGCTTTAATATTGGAAGTATCAATTTAAATATAATACATACAATGATATCGTAAATAGGAGCATCAAAGTAGACAAATTCTTGATAAATGAAATGACACATCATATAATTAATTCACCTTACATGAATACACTCTACCGTGAAGCCCCAGTGGGCAATGGAAACATCCAAATACATGGAGTGTTTCTAGATAATTACATTTCCATTTTAAGTTCATTCACATTAAAAGAAAAATGAATAGAGGACTGCATCATAGCAACATGACTCTGGTAGTGAGTAAAACCACAGCGGCCATCTTGTCACTATACGTTATACTCTATTGTGTCGAAAATAAGACAACAACAAGAAAATTGCCACAATATTGGAAATATCAATTCAGCTATGATACATGAAGTTATATCATGAATGCAAACATCCAAGTAGGCAAATACATGGTAAATGAGATGATGTAATTAATTCAAGTATCCTAGATACACTCTGCGGTAAAGCCCTAGTGGGCAAATTAAAACGTCCAAATACAAAGAATGTTGCTAGACAGTCCTACCCAAGTGGGTGTGTTTTAGGATGAAAGTTCCTCTAATTTGTCATTAATCTGATGGTTCCATGTTATCGCTATCAACAAAGAAAAAGGTGAAAGTCCCTGCACCTGTGTAAATAGAATAAAATATACATTGTAAAATGTAAAAAAAAGGGCCAACTGTACAGAATCTCCAATTATATATTCACACAATATGAACAATTAAGATGGATTGCTAGTTCCTCACTGGAATTCAAACCTTGTGGTACAAGGGTTTGAAAATCAATAATATATTTGGATTTCAGCTTGCGCAACATCAGTTCCTGATTGCCACCCCTTACATTAAGAGTCACTGCATCTATTACCATCATTCTCAACAATTTCTCATTTTGAAAATGGCAATAGAAAAAGTGACGCACCACTGGGTAATGTTTGTCATTATGTCTAATGGCACGTACATGCTCCAAAACACGTTTCTTTGCACATTGTATACTGCTCCCTATGTACATTTTGTTACAAGTTCAAACTAGAGCATATACACAGTAGGTGGTATTGCAATTAAGAGATTTTTTAATCTCAAATTCTCTCCTTGAATTTCGTATTAGGAACTTCGAACAATCTGTACTGTTGCTGCAAGCTTTGCACTTCCTGCAACATAGGAAACCTGAGTGACTTACAGTTTTCGATATTTCATCTCTGGTGACCGGGTTGACACAAATCATCATGTAAAGATTTACTTCTCTTAAAGGTAATCTGAGGGTTGCTGTTGAGATGTTTAGACAAATTCTCATCAGTCACAATTTCTCATCAATCACAAGGACATGCCAATGTTTTTTTTAAATCTTCCGCAGTTCATGTCCTTGGGATGAGAATTTTGTTATGAACCTAATCTGTTCAGAACTTTCCTTATGTGCTGCTGGATGTAATAGCTCATTCCTTGTTGCCATCTCTGCTAGTTTATTTGCTTGTTCAATAATCCTATGCCTATGTCCATGTTCTTCAAAACGCTTGCACATGATTGCTTTTTCAAAAGAGAATGCTGCTGCCGTGCTGCAATTACGCTTAGCCCATAAAAGTTCCCCATAGGGGATACTGTAAATCAGGTTAGAAGGATGTGCACTTCTTGCGTTCAACAGACTATTCCCAGCTGATAATTTTCTGTATAACATAGTCTGGAGCTTCCCTTCCTCTATACTTACTAACAGATCCAAAAACTCAATGTGCTGATGTGCTCCATAAAGAGTAAATTACAGGAATTATCGTTAAAATTGCGCACAAAACTTTTAGCAGATTCTTCATTCCCTTTCCAAATACAAAATATATCATCGATAAAACGCAGCCACAGGACCACACAGTTGTCAAATTCCTCCAGCTGAGCGGCCACCTGCTCCTCCCACCAGCCCATGAAAACATTCACATAGCTGGGGCGAAGCAGGTGCCCATAGCTGTGCCCTGTGACTGCTTGTAGATGGAATTATCAAAGACAAAAAAGTTATTAGTTAGACAAAAATAAATCATGTCCAAAATCATCTCGGAGTGGAAGAATAGAGATATCAAGCGTGTCTTAAGAAAATGCCTCACAGCTTGCAAACCTTGATCATGTTGAATACTAGTATATAGACTGTTGACATCCAAGGTTACAAGAGTATAGTCTTCTGCCCAATGGATGCAAAGAAATTTGTGGTGTCTCGTATATATGCCGGAAGCCCCATCACAAATGGTCTCAAATAGTGATCAATAAATCTAGAATTATTTTCCAACAAAGATCCTATTGGCGAGACAATCGGCCTGCCAGGCGGATTTTCAGCATCCTCATGTAATTTGGGCAACTGATATAATATCGGCATTTTAGGATGGGTACATTTCAGATAGTTAAATTCTTCCCATTCCAACAACCCCTTTTCCCTCAAATCCACCAACATTTCACCAAATCTTCTATTGGATCTCAATACCTCGTTGTTATTGGAGGCACAATAACAGTTAACATCTTTCAATTGCCTCATCCCTTCAGATAGATACTTGACCTTATCCAAAACCACAACATTACCGCCTTTATCTTATTGGGGAATCACAATGGCGCTATCTGTTTTCAATCTGTCTATTGCTTGCATCTGGGCGTTCGCAATATTCTTCCTCTATGTTGGTAACGTTCTGTACCTGATTTTTTAAAGATCTTTCAACACTCCTTTTTCAAAAATTTCAATAGCATCACATTGTATATTGGGTAAGAATATTGATTTAGGTTTAAAGGTACTACCAGGGTTGATATCCAATTCTAGATTACAACTGTCTAAATTCAAAACAGCCTCTTCATGCTGATGACAAAATTCACCAAGTGTTGTTAATGTATGTAGCATTTGAACATCATCAATATTCAGGTTGCTAAGCTCAGTTATTCTGTTTTGAGACTTACTCTTTACATCCTGAGTATCAAACCATTTCTTTAGTTTCAGTTTCCTAGAAAAATAAAAGAAGTCAATTCTAGTTTATACATAATTAAGGTTTGCAGATGGACAAAATGAGAAACCTAATGAAAGTAGATTATTTTCTTCCAATGAGAGTTCTCGCTGTGACAAATTCACCACATTCATGGTTTCATTTTTTTGCCCCTAGTCAACTTTCCCGCGGGCTTTGATTCGTGTCTTCTTCCTTCTTTCTTTTGCTTGTTTATTCCTCTGGTTCTTCCACCGCCTCCTCGTTCTCTGCCCCTCTGTGAATTTGATTCCTGGAATTGCTCTGTCCTTGATTGGTTTAGCATTTGGAATTGTTGAAAAAATTATTTTTCTGATTCTCCTGCGTCGTACCTTGACTCAAGGCTGACACTGAAACATCCAACATACTTCTATCTGAGGCATCGCTTTCATTTATTTCTATTGTGGGTATTGGTGCTATTTTTGTTTCCACTCGAACCCCCTCTTTGTTCTCAAACATGTGGTCGTATCTCCTGTGGAAAGTTAGAGTCCGCCCGGCCTGATAGTCCTTAAAATCACGATATATATAAATATATATATATATTTCAAGAACAATGTGGTCAGATTGCCAGATTGCTCAGCAGCGGGTGCAGACTACGGGCCGGACCGAGGCTAGATGATTATCAGGGCCCCAGGCTATTTCCTTTTCCCACCACCCCATCGTGAGATTAGCAAAATTTGGGGAAAAGGAAATGCCCATGGCAGTACCACAGAGCTGTTGGTATAGTTGGTGGTCAAAGAGGAAAATGTTGTTACTTAGACAGGTTTTAATCATTGTTAGCAACATGGCTGAGTGTTGAAGTTCCGTAATCTTTCTTTGTTTTAGAAAATACACACATGCTTGTAGGCCTATATCGTGCTCTATGGAGGTATATAGTGACACAACATCAATCGTGGCCATGTTGAAGTTTGGGTTCCATGTGATATTTTCAAGTGTTCTTAAAAACTCCCCCGGGTCCTGTATATATGAACTTAGATTTTTCACAATAGGTGCCAAGAAATAATCAACATATGTTGACATATTTTCGTATAAAGAGTCACAGGATGATACTATTGGTCTTCCCGGAGGATTAATTAAGGTTTTGTGAATTTTAGCTAAGAAGTAAATGGTTGAAATTGTAGGGTACTCTTTGAACAGATATTGTCATTCTTCCTCATTGATCAAATTTTGTGATTGTGAACTTCATCATGGCCACGATTGATGTCGTGTCACTAAAGACCTCCATAGAGCACGATATAGGCCATGTTGCTAACAATGATTAAAACCTGTCTAAGTAACAACATTTTCCTCTTTGACCACCAACTATACCAACAGCTCTGTGATACTGCAATGGGCATTTACTTTTCCCCAAATGTTGCTAATCTCACGATGGGGTGGTGGGAAAAGGAAATAGCCTGGGGCCCTGATAATCATCTAGCCTTGGAGAAAATCGTATTATGGATACGATATATAGATGATTTATTCATAATTTGGGACGGGCAAAAGGAAGACTTTATGAAATATTTCAACCAACTGAATGAAGATCAAATAGGATTATCCTTTACTTGCACAACAAGCAAAACACGGATAAACTTCTTAGACACCACAGTGTATATAGAGCAATGAAAAATACAAACTACCTTATATCGAAAGAAAACAGCCACAAGTAGCATTTTACATGCTAAAAGCTTCCATCCCCAATCAATTGTAAATAGTATCCCATATGGGGAATTCTTGAGGATTAAAAGAAACTGCTCAAAGGAATGTGATGCAACTGCCCAAATAGAATCCAGTGCCGAAAGGCTAAAGAATCAAGGATACAGGCAAAGGAGCTTAAATAAAAGCAAAAGAAAGGTAGAACTAAAACACATGATGAGATTCTGACGTCAAAAACAGAAAAGAAACAACAAATGAAGATAGAACAAGACAGAGATAAAGCTGAAGAAATCTTGCCTAAAAGTGAAAACAATGAAGAAGCACCGAGACTAATTCTGACGTACAGTAAGGAAAGCGCAAAATTTACTAAGATCGTTCAGAAATATTGGCACTTACTGGCACAAGATAATGACATTGGAAAGATAATTGGAATAAGACCGAAAGTAACATATAGAAAACCAAGTTCAATAAAGGACAACATAGTGCAAAGTCACTTTATAACACCAACAAATGAAACATGGCTCACACAACAACAAATGGGATTCAAAAAATGTTCCAACTGTAAGGCGTGCAAAATTGCCATAAACAAAAAGGAGATAACAGACCCTGATGGAAAAACAATAAGAATAAATCACAGAATCACGTGCACAACACAATTTGCAGTATATGTAATACAATGTGCATGCGGCAAAAAATACATCGGAAGCACTACGTGCATGCTTAAGAAAAGAATATTGGAACACATCAGAGCCGTGAAGAATAGAGACACTAATTATACAACATCAAAACATCTTGCCAATTGCCTAAACAGTGACTGGAGAAAGATGGAATAGTTTGGGCTGGAAACAATCCCACTAAATGAAAGAGCAGGTGATAGAAAAAAGAAATTGCGACAATTGGAGTCAAAGTATATAATACGACTACGAACTAAGACTCCTAAAGGCCTAAATAATGACAAGGAAATATACATTCATCTGTAAAGCATAAACTGAGACAATTGCAATAAGAATTTCAGAAATTCAAATGAAAAGATCAAATGTAAAATCAAAGAAGCAGTAACCACACCCTATATATTCTATGGACATGAGCAAATAGATACTAATCTAATACGAGCAGTTGATAGGAACCATTGGTATAATGAAAAGAAATGAATGTACCAGACGTAAAATGAGTATTGGTAAGGCATATTTAAGAACAATTTTCTCCGCATTATGCATAAGTAAAATTAAAGCTGTTTTGTTACTAAAACAAAAAAGAAACGTTTACCATATACGAACTGCTCCATTTATGTGTAAAAATATATACATGTTCATCATTGGATCAAAGTACTATATAATTGATCCTGCCATGTCATTATACATAGAATATATAAAAATGCAATGCTACATTAATGTTGTCATACAACACAAAAAAGTGTTTTCTGTCATTGGGATGTAATGTTGAAATCACTACAACTCCCATAATGCAATGGGGTTGTTTTTAAACAGGAAGTACTATAAAACAGATGATGATAGTAATGTCTCCCTACAGTGACAAAGGCCGTCAGGCCGAAACGCGTCGGTTGACAGACTGGCTCTGTTTTTTACATAAAAAACGTGTGAACAAGAAGGATTGGTGTGTGCGACTAAACTTTGTTAAAAAAAAAAAGAAAAAAAAATATTTATATATATATATATATATATATATATATATATATATATATATATATATATATAAATATATATATATTATCTACTAGCGGTCGCCAGTAGATAGTTATAGTTAGGACCGTGTTTCCATAGGAAATCCGCAACATTCTATTTGGAATAACTTTGGCGCCGGTTGACGAATCCTCGCGAAATTTTCAAAATAGGTGGGGCGCTCTGCTCCGCTCCTACCCTGAAAGTCTCGGGGGGATTCGTAAAGCGGGGGCTGAGAAAAAAGGGGGTCCCAAAACGCGTTTTCCCCATGCAATTTTCCGTAGGGACCTTTAGTCCAAGGTACAGCCCGAACGGCTGAACCGAATTACTTGAAATTTGGCAGAGAGGAGGTCCTCAGGTCAGGGAAGTGCCTTTTGCAGGTCTGGTGTCAATCTGTTCAGTAGTTCCTGAGAAAATCAAAAGTAAAATCATATAAATATGTGGGCGGAGCCTAACCACACATCTCATCCTGAGATCTGATTGGCTGTCAGCACTTCATCCAAGAAGTGTTGGCAGCCATCTTGGGACCAATATACATGATAGCACCTCATTAAAAAGCATTGCAGTTAATAGAAGGTTTTAAGACTTTAGTTACATTATAAATCATTTGTTGATGGTACCATGCTCATTTTAGGAATTGTGGTATGTTCTAAGGTGATTTCACCATGTGAAAAAGCCTTCGGCTGGGATATCATGATTGAGAGAAAAATATTTTCTCATGCTTTTCCCACAGAGGTTTGGAAGGTGATCTATAAGCTAAACTGAGAGCTTATTTTCTGTAAATTCACATTATCTTTCTCAGTCATGTGAGAATGAAGTCTGACATTCTCAGTAAAACATGTACATCCAACAAGGGCAGAGACTGTCAGTTGATTCCTTTGTGTTCTACTGCAGCTTCCCAGAGTGTTCCAAAGAACAACTAGAGCGCTAACAGTCCTACTTATGATAAACATATGGCACACCTGAAGCCATCTTGCTTGGATTAAAGTGGTAACTCTTAAAACATTTAATTTAAAAGGAACAAAATGAGGGGGTTCATTTTTCCATAAAAAGTATGATTAGTGCTGCAGAAAGAAAAATTAGGGCACATTTTGAGTGACTTCTCCAATCCTCTTCTATTTCATTAAAAAATTCTGACATGCAGACTGAAACATTCACTTTCAATACCAGCAGCAGTTTCCCCTGGTGAGCAGTAGCTTTACTACAGTGATCTAATGAGCAAAAAGAGTGCTAACATTCTGAATTTATGGCAAATGTGTGACACATCTGAATGCCTTCTTGATGGAATCAAAGTAAAAAACTGAAAGTATTTCCTACTGAGGAGACTGCAGTAAATGAGGAAATTAGGAAACTTCATAACAAATAAGTCTCCCAAGATGGCCACCAGAGACAAAAGAGCCCAAATGTAGCCCAAATATCACCCAGATGTAGCCCAAGTATAGCCCAATGACAGAATGTCGCAGAGTGTTCTTAAAAACAACTAGAGCGCTTACTGTCTTCATTATGACAAAAGTATGGGACACCTGAAGCCATCTTGATTGGAATAAACTGGTAACACTTAAAACATTTAATTTAAAAAGGAACACAATGAGGGGGTTCATTTTGCCATAGAAATTATGATTAATGCTGAAGAAAGAAAATGAGGGCACATTTTGAGTGACTTCTCAAATCCTCTTCTATTTTATTAAAAAATTCTGACATGCAGACTGAAACATGCACTTTTAATACCAGGAGCAGACTTCCATGGTGAACAGTAGTTTTAATACAGTGATCTAATGAGCAACTAGAGTGCTAACATTCAGAATTTATGGCAAATGTGTGACATATCTGAATACCTTCATGATGGAACCAAAGTAAAAAACTGAAAGCATTTCCTACTGAGGAGACTGCAGTACATGAGGAAATTAGGAAACTTCATAACAAATAAATCTCCCAAGATGGCCACCGGAGACAAAAGAGCCCAAATGTAGCTCAAAATCACGCAGATGTAGCCCAAATATAGCCCAATGACAGAAGTGTGCAAAACAATTATTATTTTGTGTTTTTGCAGTGTTATATAGTGCAGACTTGTCAGGTATTGGAGTGCTTTACATGAGCATTGGTTACATCACACAAGAACAAATTCATTTTGGTTGTAGACATGGGGAGACTAAGTGATTTGACCAGAATCACAGAATGTCGAGCTGAAGCAGAAACTCCAACCTGGTTCCCCAGTTGCAAAGTCTGCAGTTCTGGAATTAACACCACATCCTCTCCCTTAAGTGCAACATTTAATCAAGTGGTCAACTGGATAAAAAAACATAAAGATAACAAATAATTTAAAAGTGCTTTGTCCCTATTTTAGTCTTTTAGAGCACTAACCATAATTTTGATGCCAATAAGACCCTCTCATATATGTAGTTTCTAAAGGAAATGCTCTAGGTATTACAGTTTTGATTACATCAAGATGACGTCAGGCGTTCCACACTTTTGTAATAATTATAGAATGTTAGCAATCTAGTTGTTCATTAGGATACTGTTGAGAGGCAGAGGCCAGGGGCACAGACTCTGAAAATTGAAGGCAGGTAGGAGGGTGCAAAGGCAACAATTTAACCACACTGAGCAGGCAGGAAGGGCCGTGGCAGCACAACAGACTATGGAGGGCAGTGGAAAGGGGGGCAGGGGCAACAAACCAACAATACAGGACTTGCAAGAGAGGCTGTGGTAATGTAATAGACCATTGTGGGCAGAAGGAAGAGGCAATGGTAGTACAACCATACATGCCAACATACCCGATTCAGCCAGGAAACGTCCAATGTTTTTAAGCTCACATGGGCTTTATTTGATCTGTCTCCTGTCTACAATCTCCTCTTTTTCAATGTAACTCAAAGGGGAAAATCAATACCCCAGTTTTTTTTCAAAATCTCCCTCTTACCAAGTTCAAAATGTTCGCAAGTATGGTACATTGGATCATGGAAGGAAATGGGGTAGGGACATGGACTTGGATAACAGAGGACAGGAGGGACATGGAGAGGTGCACCAAACTGACCCTGCAGGGCAGGCATCAGGGTTTGCAGCAGCACAATACACCACACAGGGCATGCGGGACGGGAGTGCAGCACAACAATCCATAGAAAGCAAGAGGGAGGGGACAGGACCATGCACGTGGACAACAGAGAACAGAGGGGCAAGAGGCAATGGTAGCTAGCTGACCATAATGGACAGACAGGAGAGTAAGCTGCAGCATAACAGACCATAAAGGGCAGGAGGGACAGATCAGGGGCATTACAATGGAACAGACAAGCCAGGAGGGAGGGAGTAGGGGTCTGCACATGTAAACAGAGGGCTGGGGGCAAGGGGGCAGGGCAGGAGCAGCAAGATAGCCATGGAGGTCAGGCAGGATGGGCACTAGAAGCAAGACACACCATGAAGAGCAACACTGAGACTGTGATGGCATACACACAGACCATGGAGGGAAGGTGGGAAGGGGTCAGGGGCAGCTAACTGACCACACAGGGAAGGTGGGAGGGGCCATGGCAGCACAGAAGACCATGCATGGCAAGTGGGAGAGTTAGTGGCAGCACAATGGCTATGATGGGCAAGAAGGAGGGTGCAGGGGCATGCACAAAGGACGATGGAGGATAGAAGGGAGGGTCAGGACCTATGCACAGACAAGAAAGTTCAGGGGAAGGGGCCTCACAACAGACCACACGGGGCAGGCAGGAGGCGCAGTTGCAGCACAACAGACCAGGGGGGGCAGAAGGGTGTGGCAGTACAATGGACCATGTAGGACAGGAGGAAGAGGATAGGGGCATGGCATGTGGACAGGCAGGGTGGAGGTGGCAGGGACAGGTTACAGTCATCTGACAATGCTAGGCAGGTGGGAGGGGAGTGGCAGCTCAACAGAACACTCAGAGTAGATAGGAGTGGCAGGTCCATGGAACATGGTGGGCAAAAAGGATGGAGCAGGGGCATGCACAAAGACATCGGAGGGCAGGGGGAAGGAGAATAGGGGCAGCATGCTAAGCACAAGAGTTTAAGCAGGAGGTCAATGATGGGGCATAGAATTGGGCAATGGAGGGCAGGAGGAGTGGACTGGTACATCATACTAAATTGAGGGCAGTAGCAGCACATCAGACCATGCATGGCAGGAGGGAGGAGGCTAGTCCATGGATTCACACAACAGAGGATGGGGAGGAGGGGGATGGGGCAGCAAGCTAACTGTTCAGAGAAGGCGGATATTAGGAACTTTATTGTTTTTAAAACGTGTGTCTGTGCGAACTACTTAAAATATGAACAAGTATGCAGCATAATCTCACTTTTATTCAGGAAGAAGAGGACGTTTGTGACTGTGACTCCGGGCTCACTTGGAAGAAACACCCCCTGACCCTCCACCCCCTATCGCAAAATGTAATGCCCGTGAAAAGGGTAGGTGAACACAGTGTTATATAGAACATAGTCCTGAGAGCACGATTGAAAATGAAAACTAGATATAGTGTATGGTATAAACTATGCACCAAAAAGTGTGATATAAGATGAACCGGGGCATGAAATATAATATGCAATACATTGTGCGCAATTACAGATTCATTGGAGAGCGCGAGATAGCAAAGGCACTAGCGCGTGCTATGCGATATGCGCCTTGGAGTGTAATATGCACAGGGCAGTGTTGTGTAACCTAACTAGTCTCTAAAGTTGTAATATAAAATATGTGCTGGGGAGTGTAATGTTGCATATGCACTGTGACAAAGATATGGATCCCAGATTGTAATATGAATGGCATAGCACTGTGCATTATAACATAGGCATCGAGGAAGGCACGTTAGATGGGGCAATATAACCCGTGCGAAGACAAGTGTGGCATGACATATTCACGGGGTGGTGTTACAGTGCACATGGGCTAGAGAGTGTCATAGCATATGCACTAGCTAGTGGAATACAACACAGAGGTGTGTGGCACTCAGCAGGCAATGGTGGGTGTAACAGAGCATTGGGCTCTGCCAGGAGCGCGCTGTGACTCTCAAGTGATGTTCGTCCCCTTTCCAGAGAGTAAAATAAAAAGTATTACACATCCGGCAGTGGATGTGTGTTTTATTAACCGTGAGGGGGGTTTCTTGCATAGTTTTGGTCGAATTTTTGTCAAATCCCCTTTGAATGGCTTGGTGTGCATGTGTATTAAATGTGCCCGTCAATAGCTACCCATGTTTGTATAAATAAACGACAAGGGTGTCTACCGGGATTCGGCACGGTAGGGCATCAGACATGTCAGAGCTTCACTAGTGGTGTAAATACATTCCACGTGGATTCATTGTATGCATAGTCGCCTTTTAATGAATATCACGCAAATCGTCATGGTGATAGGTACGTACGGTTTGTCCAGCATGTCCTAGGTGTGTCTATAAATATATTTTTTTTTTAAATAATAAAAAACAGAGGCCGGCCCTGGGGATTGGGGTCAAAAAAATATAATTAGGAGACAGGCCCTGGGGGATGGGGTCATCAGGGCCAATAAATTAGAATAAGAAGGGGAACCACACAGCCCCCCTTCTTAAAAAATTAAAATAAATAAAAGACTGGCATCGTGCCGAGGCCACGCCCCCTCCTTGCAGCACTCTGCAAACGCGCCCCCTGGCGAATTGTAAGTTGGGGAATTAATTCCTCTTCAATACTGAGGGTCCCTGAGGGCCAACTAGCCCAACAGGAATCTCCAGTATGCACCAGGGAGCTGCGCTGCAGACAGGTGTTCTGAGGCCAAGCCCCTTTTTACACCTCTCTGCAATGCAGCTCTGTGGCGCTTACTGAAGGTACCTAGTGGTCTAGTTTGACCCTAGGGACCCTTAGGATTCAAGGGGACCTAATCTCTCAACTTAGAAAAGCCACAGGACGCGTTTACACAGTGGTGAAGGGAGGGGACGGGGCCTGAGGTGACGTGTGCAAACACGCACTATGGCACGTTTTAAATTGGGGATATAATTTCCCTTCAATACTGAGGGCCCCTGGGGGCTAACTAGCCCACCAAGTGCTTCCAGTAAGCGCCACTGAGCTGCATTGCAGAGAGGTGGTCCAGGCCGTGCCACTTTTTACACCTCTCTGCAACGCAGCTCTGTGGCACTTACTGGAGGTACCTAGTGGGCTAGTTGGACCCTAGGGACCCTCAGGATTCAAATGAACTTAATCTCCCAACTAAAAACAGACACAGGGCGTGTTTACACAGTGGTGAAGGGAGGGGACGGGGCCTGAGTTAACGTGTGCAAAAACGCCCTGTGGCCTGTTTTAAGAGGTAGTTTTAATCCCCCTGCCCTATTATATACTAGGGGCTTACAGAGGAGGTCATGCTAATCACAGGGGGACCCCAATGCATAATGTTCCCTAGTGTATGTAGGTGTTTTCACTGTATTCTAAGTATCTTTTAACATAGCACTGGCTCTAGGACTGGTTAGTCAGACTCAGTTACCACCAGTATCTGTCTGAAAAAGTTGAGGGTACAGGATGATTTTGCAACAAGGCTTGTTTCTGCTCTTCTTTTTGTTCTTTCTGCAGGTTATCCTTCTTCCTGCACTTTTCTTCGTCTTTGAGGACTTCTGTTGCTTCTTTCTGCACTTCTTTTTTTTCTTTCTGTGCATTTTTTCTTCTTTCTTCACATGTCCTATCTCTGTAGGCATAGTTAGAAATTAGCATTTAAAAAACCTTTGAAACTCACAGAAAAAACCATAGGTTTCAGGCACGTTATAGTTAGGAATTAGCATTTAAAAAACCTCAGAAATTCACTGAAAAAACCATAGGTTTCAGGGGTGTAATAGTTAGCTGGACTTTTCACTTGTACAAAACCATTGAAATTCCCCCGTTATAGTTAGTTCAGCTAACTATAACTCGCGCGCCCGCAATGCACTGCTGATGACGTCACATATTACATCACTCATGACATGGTCAGTGACATCACTCATGACATCACTGATGACATCTCAAATGACATCACTGATGACATCACTGATGACATCATCCTTGTGATAGAGTGGCAGACCTCCTCTCACCCTAATATAACCTTTGATACACACATTCAAAAATAGAGACTAAAATTTTCAAAACAATGGACATACCAATACCAGTTACAACAACCTCTTTAGTAATTCTAAGATCCACATACACATCCACTCATTCACCAACAGTCCTATACAGTCACTCATACATGTACTCACTCATCATATGTACTCATACACCTATACATCCTGTTACACAATGCCACTCATCCATAGAGTTACTCACACACATAGTCACTCATGCTAATAAAGAATCAAACATACATTTACTTGCATATACAGTTATACACACACCACCACACTTACTTCTACGGAAACTTACACATACTTAGTCTTTTAAACAATCACTTATAGAAACACATACTTATTCATACAGGAACTCTTTCAATCTCTCACTCTCACATATACTCACTTATATACACCAATAGTCACATATACTAGTTTAAAACATATGTAGTTACTCATAAAGACACTATTGAGACAGTCATTCACTCACTAACACACCAATACACACACTCATTCACCCATACAGTCCTGCACACATGCTGTCTTCAACACATACAAACAGTGAGTCACTCATTCATGCATCTATGCACTACGTAATACCCCCACCGAACTATGCAGACACTCAGACTGATACTCAAAAAACCAACTAATAACCTATATAGACACCCATGTAGCTAATCACCAACCCATGCAGCCACTTATACACAAAGTGGGAGACTGATACAGATATTAACATATTTAAACATTACTCACTAAGCCATGTATTCACTATGATACACTTAATCAGTCAGTTACACAATCAATTTTTCAAAACCAAATCATCCATTTAGACACTTATATACCCATTTATTCTTCCATTGACCTTGAGATATACATATATAAAACATATTTAATTTTCAGAAAAAACACACATTCACTGGATGATGTCATCAGTGATGTCATTTGAGATGTCATCAGTGATGTAATGAGTGATGTCACTGACCATGTCATGAGTGATGTAATATGTGACGTCATCAGCAGTGCATTACGGGCGCGCGAGTTATAGTTAGCTGAACTAACTATAACGGGGGAATTTCAATGGTTTTGTACAAGTGAAAAGTCCAGCTAAGTATAACACCCCTGAAACCTATGGTTTTTTCAGTGAATATATATATATATATATGTATATATATTACCTACTGGCAGTCGCCAGTAGGTAGTTATAGTTAGGACCCATTTTCCATAGGAAATCCGCAACATTCTATTTGGAATAACGTTGGCGCCGATTGACGAATCTTCGCAAAATTTTCCAAACTTTTGGCCAGCTCCGGTCTGCTCCTATCCTGAAAATTTCACGGTGATTTGTCAAGCGGGGGATGAGAAAAAAGGGGGGTCCTAAAACGCATTTTCCCTATGCATTTTCCCATAGGACCTGTTGACGCAGCTACAGCCCGAACTGCTGAACGGAATTACACCAAATTTGGCAAAGAGGTAGTCCTCAGTTCAGACTCGTGCCTTTTGGTGGTGTTAATCCGTTGAGTAGTTCCAGAGAAAATTAGAATTAAAAAGATATATATATCTGAGCAGAGCCTAACCACATATCTCATCGTGAGATCTGATTGGCTGTCAGTACTTCATCCAAGAAGTGTTGGCAGCCATCTTGGGACCAATATACATGAGAGCACCTTATTAAAAAGCATTGCAGTTAATAGAAGGTTTTAAGACTTTAGTTACATTATAAATCATTTGTTGATGGTACCATACTCATTTTAGGAATTGTGATGTGTTCTAAGGGGATTTCACCATGTGAAAAAGCCTTCTGCTGTGATATCATGAATCATGTTTGAGAGAAAACTATTTTCTCATGCTTTTCCCACAGAGGTTTGGAAGGTGATCTATAAGCTAAACTGAGAGCATATTTTCTGTAAATTCACATTATCTTTCTCAGTCATGTGAGAATGAAGTCTGACATTCTCAGTAAAACATGTACATCCAACAAGGGCAGAGACTGTCAGTTGATTCCTTTGTGTTCTACTGCAGCTTTCTAGAGTGTTCTAAAGAACAACTAGAGCGCTAACAGTCCTACTTATGACAAACGTATGGCACACCTGAAGCCATCTTGATTGAAATAAAGTGGTAACTCTTAAAACATTTAATTTAAAAAGGAACAAACTGAGGGGGTTAATTTTGCCATAGAAAGTATGATTAGTGCTGCAGAAAGAAAAATTAGGGCACATTTTGAGTGACTTCTCAAATCCTCTTCTATTTCATTAAAATATTCTGACATGCAGACTGAAACATGCACTTTCAATACCAGCAGCAGACTTCCCTGGTGAGCAGTAGCTTTACTACATTGATCTAATAAGCAACTAGAGTGCTAACATTCTGAATTTATGGCAAATGTGTGACACATCTGAATGCCTTCTTGATGGAATCAAAGTAAAAAATTGAAAATATTTCCTACTGAGGAGACTGCAGTAAATGAGGAAATTAGGAAACGTCATAACAAATAAGTCTCCCAAAATGGCCACCAGAGACAAAAGAGCCCAAATGTAGCCCAAATATCACCCAGATGTAGCCCAAGTATAGCCCAATGACAGAATGTCCCAGAGTGTTCTTAACAACAACTAGAGCGCTTACTGTCTTACTTATGACAAAAGTATGGCACACCCGAAGCCATCTTGATTGGAATAAACTGGTAACACTTAACACATTTAATTTAAAAAGGAACTCAATGAGGGGGTTAATTTTGCCATAGAAATTATGATTAGTGCTGAAGAAAGAAAAATTAGGGCACATTTTGAGTGACTTCTCAAATCCTCTTCTATTTCATTAAAAAATTCTGATATGCAGACTGAAACATGCACTTTTAATACCAGCAGCAGACTTCCGTGCTGAGCAGTAGCTTTACTACAGTGATCTAATGAGCAACTAGAGTGCTAACATTCATAATGTATGGCAAATGTGTAACATATCTGAATACCTTCTTGATGGAATCAAAGTAAAAAACGGAAAGTATTTCCTACTGAGGAGACTGAGGAAATGCAGCACAAATATCACCCAGATGTAGCCCACATGTAGCCCATTGACAGAATTGTGCAAAACACTTAGTTTTTGTGTATTTGCAGTTGTATATAGTGCAGACTTGTCAGGTATTGGAGTGCTTTATATGAGCATTGGTTACATCACACAAGATCAAATTCATTTTGGTTGTAGACATGGGGAGATTAAGTGATTTGACCAGAATCACAGAATGTTGAGCTGAAGCAGAAACTCCAACCTGGTTCCCAGTTGCAAAGTCTGCAGCTCTGGAAGTAACACCACATCCTCTCCCGTAGGTGCAACATTTAATCAAGTGGTCAACTGGATAAAAAAAAACATAAAGATTACAAATAATTTAAAAGTTCTTTGTCGCTATTTGAAAACTCAAAAAATATGTCCTCATTTTAGTTTTTTAGAGCACTAACCATACTTTTGATGCAAATAAGACCCTCTCATATATGTAATTTCTAAAGGAAATGCTCTAGGTATTACAGTTTTGATTACATCAAGATGACGTCAGCCGTTCCACACTTTTGTAATAAGTATAGAATGTTAGCAATCTAGTTGTTCATTGGGATACTGTTGAGAGGCAGAGGCCAGGGGCACGGACTCTGAAAATTGAAGGCAGGTAGGAGAGTGCAGAGGCAACAATTTGGCCACACTGGGCAGTCAGGAAGGGCAGTGGCAGCACAACAGACTATGGAGGGCAGTGGAAAGGGGGGCAGGGGCAACAAACCAACAATACAGGACTGGCAAGAGAGGCTGTGGCAATATAATAGACCATTGTGGGCAGAAGGAAGAGGCTGCTGTAGTACAACCATACATGCCAACAGACCCGTTTCTGTCAGGAAACGTCCAATGTTTTTAAGCTCGAATGGGTTTTATTTGATCTGTCTCCTGTCTACAATCTCCTCTTTTTCAATGTAACTCAAAGAGGAAAATCCATACCCCAGTTTTTTTTTCAAAATCTCCCTCTTACCAAGTTCAAAATGTTCGCAAGTATGGCACATTGGATCATGGTAGGCAGGAGGAATTGGGGTAGGGACATGGACTCCGATAACAGAGGACAGGAGGGACATGGAGAGGTGCACCAAACTGACCCTACAGGGCAGGCATCAGGGTTTGCAGCTTCACAATACACCACACAGGGCATGCGGGACGGGAGTGCAGCACAACAATCTATAGAAAGCAATAGGGAGGGGACAGGACCATGCACATGGACAGCAGAGAACAGAGGGGAAAGAGGCAATGGTACCTAGCTGACCATAATGGACATACAGGAGAGAAAGATTCAGCATAACAGACCATAAAGGGCAGGAGGGACGGATCAGGGGCATTACAATGGAAAAGCCAGGAGGGAGGGAATAGGGGTCTGCACATGGAAACAGAGGGCTGGGGGCAAGGGGGCAGGGCAGGAGCAGCAAGATGACCATGGAGGTCAGGCAGGATGGGCACTAGAAACAAGACACACCATGGAGAGCAACAATGAGACTATGATGGCATACACACAGACCATGGAGGGAAGGTGGGAGGGGGTCAGGGGCAGCTAGCTGACCACACAGGGAAGGTGGGAGGGGCAATGGCAGCACAGAAGACCATGCATGCAAGCAGGAGGGTTAGTGGCAGCACAATGGCTATGATGGGCAAGAAGGAGGGTGCAGGGGCATGCACAAAGGACCATGGAGGATAGAAGGGAGGGTCAGGACCTGGGCACAGACAAGAGAGTTCAGGGGAAGGGGCCTCACAACAGACCACACGGGGCAGGCAGGCAGGAGCAGTTTCAGCACAACAGACCAGGGAGGGCAGAAGGGTGTGGCAGTAAAATGGACCATGGAGGACAGGAGGAAGGGGATAGGGGCATGGCATGTGGACAGGCAAAGTGGAGGTGGCAGGGACAGGTTACAATCATCTGACAATGCTAGGCAGGTGGGATGGGAGTGGCAGCTCAACAGAACACTCTGAGTAAATAAGACTGGCAGGTCTATGGAACATGGTGGGCAAAAAGGATGGAGCAGGGGCATGCACAAAGACATCGGAGGGCAGGGGGAAGGGGAATAGGGGCAGCAAGCTAAGCACAGAGGCTAAGCAGGAGGTCAATGATGGGCCATAGAATTGGGCAATGGAGGGCAGGAGGAGTGGACTGGTACATCATGCTAAATGGAGGGCAGTGGCAGCACATCACACCATGCATGGCAGGAGGGAGGAGGATAGTCCATGGATTCAGACAACAGAGGATAGGGAGGAGGTGGATGGGGCAGCAAGCTAACTGTCAGAGAAGGTGGGTATTAGGAACATTTTTGTTTTTAAAATGTGTGTCTGTGCGAACTACTTAAAATATGAACAAGTATGCAGCATAATCTCACTTTTATTCAGGAAGAAGAGGACGTTTGTGACAGTGACTCTGGGCTCACTTGGCAGAAACACCCCCTGACCCTCCAACCCCCATCGCAAAATGTAATGCCCGTGAAAAGGGTAGGTGGACGAAGTGTTATATAGAACATAGTCCTGAGAGCACGATTGAAAATGAAAACTAGATATAGTATATGGTATACACTATGCACCAAAAAGTGTGATATAAGATGAACCGGGGCATGAAATATAATATGCAATACATTGTGCGCAATGACAGATTCATTGGCGAGCGCGAGATAGCACAGGCACTAGCGCGTGCTATGCGATATGCGCCTTGCAGTGTAATATGCACAGGGCAGTGTTGTGTAACCTAACTAGTCTCTAAAGTTGTACTGTAAAATATGTGCTGGGGAGTGTAACGTTGCATATGCACTCTGACAAAGATATGGATCCCAGATTGTAATATGTATGGCATAGCGCTGTGCATTATAACATAGGCATCGAGGAAGGCACGTTAGATGGGGCAATATAACCCGTTTGAAGGCAAGTGTGGCATGACATATTCACAGGGTGGTGTTGCAGTGCACATGGGCTAGAGAGTGTCATAGCATACGCACTAGCTGGTGGAATACAAAAAATAAAAAAAATAAAAGACCGGCATCATGCCGGCGGCCACGCCCCCTCCTAGCAGCATTCTGCAAATGCGCCCCCTGGCCAGTTGTAAGTTGGGGAATTAATTCCCCTTCAATACTGAGGGCCCCTGAGGGCCAACTAGCCCAACAGGTATCTCCAGTATGCGCCAGGGAGCTGCGTTGCAGACAGGTGTTCTGAGGCCATGCCCCTTTTTGCACCTCTATGCAACGCAGCTCCGTGGTGCTTACTGGAGGTACCTAGTGGGCTAGTTTGACCTTAGGGACCCTTAGGATTCAAGGGGACTAAATCTCTCAACTTAGAATGGCCACAGGGTGCGTTTACACAGTGGTGAAGGGAGGGGACGGGGCCTGAGGTGACGTGTGCAAACACGCCCTGTGGCGCGTTTTAAGTTGGGGAAATAATTCCCTTTCAATCCTGAGGGACCCTGGGGCCAACTAGCCCACCAGGTGCTTCCAGTAAGCGCCACTGCTCTGCGTTGCAGAGAGGTGGTGCAGGTCGTGCCCCTTTTTACACCTCTCTGCAATGGCGCTTACTGGACGTATCTAGTGGGCTATTTTGCCCCTAGGGACCCTCAGGATTCAAGGGGACTTAATTTCCCAACTCAAAAAACGGTCACAGGGCGTGTTTACACAGTGGGGAAGGGAGGGGACGGGGCCTGAGGTGACGTGTGCAAACACGCCCTGTGGTGCGTTTTAAGTTGGGGAAATAATTCCCTTTCAATCCTGAGGGACCCTAGGGGCCAACTAGCCCACCAGGTGCTTCCAGTAAGCGCCACTGCTCTGCGTTGCAGAGAGGTGGTGCAGGCCGTGCCCCTTTTTACACCTCTCTGCAATGGCGCTTACTGGATGTACCTAGTGGGCTATTTTGCCCCTAGGGACCCTCAGGATTCAAGGGGACTTAATTTCCCAACTTAAAAAACGGCCACAGGGCGTGTTTACACAGTGGGGAAGGGAGGGGACGGGGCCTGGGGTGACGTGTGCAAACACGCCCTATGGCGCGTTTTAAGTTGGGGAAATAATTCCCCTTCAATCCTGAGTGCCCCTGGGGGCTAACTAGCCCACCAGGTGCTTCCAGTAAGCGCCACTGAGCTGCATTGCAGAGAGGTGGTCTAGGCCGTGCCCCTTTTTACATCTCTCTGCAACGCAGCTCTGTGGTGCTTACAGGAGTTACCTAGTGGTCTAGTTGGACCCTAGGGACCTTCAGGATTCAAGGGGACTTAATTTCCCAACTTAAAACGGCCACAGGGCGTGTTTACACAGTGGGGAAGGGAGGGGACGGGGCCTGAGGTGAGGTGTGCAAACACGCCCTGTGGCGCGTTTTAAGAGGTAGTTTTAATCCCCTGCCCTATTATATACTAGGGGCTTACAGAGGAGGTCATGCTAATCACAGGGGGACACCAACGCATAGTGTTCCCTAGTGTATGTAGGTGTTTTCACTGTATTCTGAGTGTCTTTTAACATAGCACTGGCTCTAGGACTGGTTAGTCAAACTCAGTTACCACCAGTATCCGTCTGAAAAAGTTGAGGGTACAGGATGATTTTGCAACAAGGCTTCTTTCTGCTCTTCTGTTTGTTCTTTTTGCACGTTATCCTTCTTCCTGCACTTTTCTTCGTCTTTCTGCATTTCTTTTTTTTCTTTCTGTGCGTTTTTTCTTCTTTCTTCACATGTCCTATCTCTGTAGGCATAGTTAGAAATTAGCATTTAAAAAACCTTTGAAATTCACTGAAAAAACCATAGGTTTCATTCACGTTATAGTTAGGAATTAGCATTTAAAAAACCTTAGAAATTCACTGAAAAAACCATAGGTTTCAGGGGCGTTAAATTTAGCTGGACTTTTCACTCGTACAAAACCATTGAAATTCCCCCGTTATAGTTAGTTCAGCTAACTATAACTCTCGCGCCCGCAAAGCACTGCTGATGACGTCACATATTGCATCACTCATGACATGGTCAGTGACATCACTCATGACATCACTGATGACATCTCAAATGACATCACTGATGACATCACTGATGACATCATCCATCATCCTTGTGATAGAGTGGCAGACCTCCTCTCCCCCTAATATAACCTTTGATACACACATTCAAAAATAGAAACTAAAATTTTCAAAACAATGGACATACCAATACCAGTTACAACAACCTATTCAGTAATTCTAAGATCCACATACACATCCACTCATTCACCAACAGTCCTATACAGTCACTCATACATGTACTCTCTCATCATATGTACTCATACACCTATACATCCTGTTACACAACGCCACTCATCCATAGAGTTACTCACACACATAGTCACTCATGCTAATAAAGAATCAAACATACATTTACTTGCAGATACAGTTATACACACACCACCACACTTACCTCTACAGAAACGTACACGTACTTAGTCTTTTAAACAATCACTTATAGAAACACATACTTATTCATACAGGAACTCTTTCAATCTCTCACTCTCACATATACTCACTTATATACACCAATAGTCACATATACTAGTTTAAAACATATGTAGTTACTCATAAAGACACTATTAAGACAGTCATTCACTCACTAACACACCCATGCACACACTCATCCACCCATACAGTCCTGCACACATGCTGTCTTCAACACATCCAAACAGTGAGTCACTCATTCATGCACCTATGCACTACGTAATACCCCCCACCGAACCATACAGACACTCAAACACTCATACTGATACTCAAAAACCAACTAATAACCTATATAGACACTCATGTAGCTACTCACCAACCCATGCAGTCACTTATACACAAACTGAGAGGCTGATACAGATATTTACATATTTAAAAATTACTCACTAAGCCATGTATTCACTAAGATACACTTAATCAGTTATACAATCAATTTTTCAAAAACAAATCATCCATTTAGACCCTTATATACCCATTTATTCTTCCATCGACCTTGAGATATACATATATAAAACATATGTAATTTTCAGAAAAACACACATTCACTGGATGATGTCATCAGTGATGTCATCAGTGATGTCATTTGAGATGTCATCAGTGATGTCATGAGTGATGTCACTGACCATGTCATGAGTTATGTAATATGTGACATCATCAGCAGTGCATTGCGGGCGCGCGAGTTATAGTTAGCTGAACTAACTATAACGGGGGAATTTCAATGGTTTTGTATGAGTGAAAAGTCCAGCTAACTATAACGCCCCTGAAACCTATGGTTCTTTCAGTGAATATATATATATATATATATTTATAATATATATAACTTAGGTGAAATCTGACACAGGCCCCACCATACCCAATTTAAAGCACCTGTACCCAACTTTTTATTACAAAATACATTTTTAGTGGGGTGTAACACCCCAAACACCACCCTATGAAGCCTTAAGTAGCTGTAAGAGCTGGTGAAACTACAACTTGCTTGGGTTTCCTAATTCCCATAATTCTGCACGGAAGCCATCGATTTGGAGTGTGTCACCCATAATCCACACAGAAAGTCATTTTATTAGCCTTTAAATCCGAATGGTCCTGGAGTGACTCAGAAGTCTTAATAGATTAATGAAAAGGAACAATAGGCACGCAAATCTTTATAATGAATTGTGAATTCCGCACAATGGATGAATGCTGAACCTGTAAACATCCGGCGGATGGGTTTTGGGACCCAGCTTTTATTTTACGAAAATGAAAGACTTGAAATGCGCCATTATGCATTCACAGTTTGAATTCCACCATGTGAAATTAGAGTCGCACAAAGCAGTAATTAGATGGCATTATACGGCATTACATTGCCATTACTCTGGTTCATACAGCTGGGAGAATAGACCGGGTCTCTTTACAACTGCACAGAGTGAAAAGCAAAAAGGGACCACGAGCCGATTTGTTCGCTTGAAGTCTCCTCGCATAATTTCTCTCAAAGGTCAGAGAAAGGTCATCGTCATTACTCAAGCCTCCAAGCAGCTTTATCAGGAGTAAATTCCTCTAACTTCCCTTTACGTTGCTTTAGCCGGAGCAGGGCGTGATTTTAAGGCCTTGCTTCCTTTTAGTCTGAATGCAGATTTAAACAGTTTTCCTTAGTTTTACATTTATAATAATAATTGATTGTCAATACACCTAAGACGGTGTCCTGGAAGCTGCGCATGGCTTCTCCCTCTGGGTTGGATATAATGTAAATCGAGTGCGTTATTAAATTAGCTTCCAATGGCATACTAACACCATGGTGCATTACAGAGAGGGGCAACCTTTCAGTGACAGAAGTGCTGCGTCAATCCCTAAGCATATTACTGCACGAATGTTACAGCACGAAATGCATACATTAAAAATGTAGTTTCAGCATGTTTGGGATCACCTCTAAATCTGCTTGCCTGTGACATTCTGCATTTTCATTTCGCATCAACGTAATTCAAAATGTATTTACATCATTGTTGCTAGCACTTAGGAGATGTCGATATAAATGTTTGATTTCAAGGTTATGTTGCGATTCCGGGTACAGGGCGACCCCCACGGAAATTGCATTATTATAGGTCTCCACAGACGGTACATGGGGGTAGTCAGGAGTACCAGCAGCTACCCTGGCTTGCCGTCCTCCACCCTAGACACTGCCCTTTCCTCCCCTGGTCTAACAGGTCATGAATGCCGCATTAAACTGCTAGTTTAATGTGAGGTCAGTACACCGGCAAACTTGGATGATAAGTGCATACCTTGCCAAGCAGCAGCGTCAAGATTGGCGCAAACATCAGAGATTTTCCTTTCATTGACCATAGTGAGCTCCTCGCGATCTGGCAGTGCTGGGGGCAGCTGAATCCTTAGGAGTGTGACCACGCCCTTTGGACGCCATTAGCCGGAAGGTAGTAACTAGGTAAGGGAGAGCCCAGCTCAGAGAGCAACGCTGGAATGCACTGCCAACAAAGCAGGTATCCACATCACACACAGGTCACATCAGTCTTTATGCCATTTTTACTCTTGAAGCAGTGGAACAGGGTCAAAGTTTTTGACTTAACTCAGGAGTCTAGAAGCGGTCGCATACACATGAGGCAACATTGATAAAAATAATTCTGATGTGGGCACCATCAGCGATGCATCGCACCCGTCTGCCAGCCACCATTTTTATTCTCACTTCAATATAGAAGCTAGTTCACTGATAGAATATCAATGCTAAAAACATCGATGTTAAAAATATCGAAAACAATATATTGGGGCCGATTCCAATCCGGGTTGGAAGGGCACCGAACGCGATCCGGCTGGAAAAACGACGAGCCGTACGCGTGTTTTCTGGCCGATTCATACAGCTGTATGAGCAAGCCAGTACGATGCAAGCTACATGAAATTCACCGACCGAATCGTTTCCGGGTGCGAACCGCTCCGTACGTCTCGGTCAATAGCTAACCGTGGCGTGCAATGGATGCGATTCAAGACGGAGCCAGTACGATGCACGCGTCAGACAGCCTGTGCGAGCTGGAGTGTCCGGCTCGCAAAAGCTCCCGGAGTCGGACTTCGGGGGTCCGCGTCGGACCCGCCGACACCTGCAGCCGTATGTCTCGCACACAAGGGGAGACCAATGGGTCTCCCCAACACAGGCATGTACGGTGCGGATGGCACCGACGCATACCCACTGTAGGGGGGCACTTGTTCGAGACGTACCCATTCAGTCAATGGGAGCGCATGTACGCGACATACAACTGGCTCCCATTGACTTCTATGGGAGTCCGACCGAACTGAGTCCGACAGCATACGTGCGCATCGTGCTCGCTAGGTCGGACTGTAGGGGTCCGGCTCGCTCGTAAAACACTTTGGATCCAACTCGGTCGGAGTGCTTTCAGACCCCGATCGGAATCGGCCCCATAGTTGTAAAAATATTGACTCCCTATATTTAAACAGGTAAGTATAAAAATATTGAAGTAAAAAATATAGATGTAAAAAAAATCAATTTAAAATCAAATAAGATATATTAAAGATATAAAATATTAATATTATCTTTAATAACATAAATAAAATAAAATATACATTTCAACTAAATATAAAAAATAAACTTAATTAAAAAAATATAAACACACACACATAATAATTTATACATATACATATATGTACTTCAACATAATTTATTAAGTATTATCTTTATTTAGGTGCCGATTCCGATCCTGTAAAACCCGGGTACGAATGGTCGTACGGAGCGTATTCTCTGTACGACTCGTACCCGGGAAATGCTCCTTACAAACCAGCAAGTACGATTCGTACAGAAATACCATTTCCGTACGATTCGTAAAAAACTACGTGCGACGAAAAAATACCCACAATTCCGATCCGGGACATCGCGTACGTGACGTCCGGACGGAGTCAGGCAGCGTACTACGGACCAGCAAGTACGATTCCTGCCTACGTCATGCCGCACGGATCATTTTTTACGGCAGCCAAAAACTCCCGGGAAATTGAGGACGATGCGAAGAAGGAGCAGCGGTACGCGACGGACAGCCATGGACCCCATCCTACGTGTCATCCCGGCCCTCCTAGCCTACGACCTGGTGCACCGAAACTGCCGCGCACGCCGCAGAATGTCAGCACAACACCCAGGGGCAAAGGGGGGGCGAGGGGCAGGAAACATAACCTCTACCTATTTTTTAAAATACCATATACTGTCCATACATTACCTCCAGGGTCTGGTCACTTCGGGGGGCGTGTCCACCAATCCCCGCATACGCGTACCCGTCACCACTACAATGGTGGTATGGCCCGTAACCACGCCCTCAAAGCGTGGGTACGGCTCGTACCACCATTGTAGTGGTGATGTAGGGGTACGTGTGGTACGGGCCGTACACACGCTCTGAGGGCGTGGGTATGGCGCGTACACCTACATCACCACGACAATGGTGTTACGGGTCGTACCCACGCTCTGAGGGCGTGGGTACGGCCCGTACCACCATTGTAGTGGTGATGTAGGAGTACGTGTGGTGCGGGCCGTACCCACGCTCTGAGGGCATGGGTACGGCCCGTACCACCATTGTAGTGGTGATGTAGGGGTACGCGTGGTACGGGCCGTACCCACGCTCTGAGTGCGTGGGTATGGCCCGTACCACCATTGTAGTGGTGATGTAGGGGTACGCATGGTACGGGCCGTACACACACTCTGAGGGCGTGGGTACGGCGCGTACACCTACATCACCACGACAATGGTGGTACGGGCCGTACCCACGCTCTGAGGGCGTGGGTACGGCCCGTACCACCATTGTAGTGGTGATGTAGGGGTACGTGTGGTACAGGCCGTACCCACGCTCTGAGGGCATGGGTATGGCGCGTACTCCTATGAAGACATGCCACCTCTTGTTCACTGTGAACAAAACAGTATTGGTGCACCCAAGGCCAAATAACAGACCTCAATGCTGTAGGTGTCCCCACACTCTGAGACCTGTGAGTACTTTGGAAACCCAAACGAAAACATTGCGATCCCTTGGGACTCACAACACTTTACACAATGTACATGTTTAGAATGTGTGAATGTGCCACTTTGTGAACAGAACACACATCTGCCTGTATAACAGAAGTCACACAAGGAGGTGCACACAAAACTACATTTACACAGTCATTGTATGAGCTGCCCGCCGAATTCAAATAAGCCACTGTAAAGAAGAAATGGGGTATCAGTAAGTACATATACATGGCACCACGGTGGTCTGGATGACTTGACACTCGTAAGTTGGTATCAGCAACAGCCAAGGACTTACCCAAATGCAAACACACTGTGTGAACATGGATATGTATAATCAGAAAACAAGTGGTAATCGAACTGTGCCTTTCTTTAAAATGTGCCAGCGTGTCCACGGAAAGTGTAAATGTACTTTCTTTTGCACTTCCCTGAGAGACATCTGTCATGCAGGCACATTATTGTCCTTCACAACAAACTAGCAAAGTGAAGCATATGAAAAATTGAGACATGTTGACAAGTGTAGTGAGTGCCAAGGTACAATACTTCTTGACTAACAACTTGAATCATGCCACCTGTAACATGGCCATCCGTACCATGATGACACAGTTGGCAACACATCTGACCCCCTGCCTGTCATGTGGAGTGGCACACAGGACAATGCATTAGCTAATGGGTCTGCAATGTATCGGGATAAGGAGCACCTGCACTGAGGAGACACCCTCATGGCAAGCAAGAATGTCCACACAGATGTCAGCACACACAGACCAAACTACGTAGCATCTCGACCACACACTGGTGGCAAAAATGGATGAGCATGAGCCATGTATTTTAAATTTTGACACATGCTGCAAAGCACAAACATTCAACCCTGCACAACATGACTGGGTCACTGCATGTTGAGTGTCTGTCCAGACAATTATCACACACAGGTCAGACCTGGCAAGGAGACATAAGGTTTGGACATGTAGGCCTTGCCCGCACAAACCCCCCATATCTGAGACAATGTTATTGAGACCGATCCAGAACTTACACCTCTTAATCTGGGTTTACTAAAATGTGCATCAAGAATTCCTAAATGTACTCCACATCACCTTGTGAGGCTGCCAACACATATTTGTGACAAACAACCATCAACAGATAGTTGTACATAGACACACAGGCACTGCCCAGTGTGAGGATGCACAAGCAAAATGGGGTCAGCCTGTACAATGGGCACATGTAGCACACTTTAGATAAATACAAATGAGGCCAGGGAACAATGCCACAGAGGCCAAGCTATGCTGAACACACAGAGAATGGGCACAGTGTTGGATGACACACATGATTCCGAGGCAAGGGTGTCTTAGGGGACTGTAGTGGGCACACTGCTCCATGGTCCTGGAAGTATCTGACTGTAACATGAGCTACCATCCCGGCACTATGCATATCTCCCACTCATGCACATCATGTCTGAGGCCACAACATCGGTCATGCATGCTGCAAGTCTGTTCATTTGAAAACTCACACTCCTATGTTGAGACTCAGCATCAGGGCCAACTAATATGGACCCCCAAATGACTGAACAGGACAGGGCACAGGGAAGGTAACAATACATGTCTCAGACCCACCCCCCCACATGATGCAGAAAGCAATGTGCACTTGGATTAACTGGCAGCCTAGATGACCATGTGCAATAGTGATTACACACAGACCAGGGAACACATGTACAGGAGGGGAAGGGAGGAAGAACAGCACCGTTTAACTTTGGGGAACAGGATATGCACTGCACAAATTAACCCTCCCAGTGTATCCAGGCGACTGAGCACTTCCAAAAGCTGGTGACACACAACAAACACACAGGTACCTACCCTCTTCCTGCTGCTGCAACTCCTGTAACCGCCTATCCAAGTCAGGGAAGACCACCGCCAGGACACGCTTCATCTTATGGGTCAGGCGACGGCGCCCGCCGTGCTTGCGTGGAGGTGAGTCCTTCAGCTGGCACCGGGCGATCCTCCGGGTCCAGCACCGGATGTCCTGCCAGCATTTCCTCATTTGAGCTAGGCGCCGACTGTGACCCTCCACCGATCTCACGGCCCTGACGGCCCACTTCCAGATCTCCCACTTGACGTAGGCAGTTACCCGTGAGGATGACAAAGTGAGACAACATCACTACACCTGCTCCATGACACACATTTGAACATCTTTGATATGTTGAACAGGGCATAGTATGCTGGCAACAAATAGCACCTTTGTCATAGGGACATTAGCCTCTGTGGAAGCCCCAATGCACTACATGGCATTGAAAGTACACAGGTGGCATGAGGGGTGCAACACACTCCCTGATCATGGCGTACACTGTGCATCACATGCAACACCAGGCTGATGGACAGCACCTCCAAGCAGTCACATGCCCCAGGCCACTGACGCAACCTCAGCAGTGTACACAGACACACACAGGCACAGATCAATCACCTGCCATTGGCCACAGCGGATACACACCTCACTCTGCACATGTGCCACTTGCCTGTGGGGTGTCACAGGTGTGGTGATAGCTCAGCAAGTCAGACACTCCGCACGGCTTACTTCTCAAATCAGATGGGTAGAGCTGTTGCCTCCTCCATGCAGCTGTGGTGCAACACTCCACATAGACACTCACCCACATGACAAGGAACATTCACCACATCAATGTACAGGGGGTGTACACATCATTTGGACACTATCACCACTCTCACCACAGCTCCACTCAACTCACACACATCTGTGGGTACAGTCACCTGTCACACCGGGGGGGCCACTGAATCACCTCAGGACTATAGAACAAAAATGTCCCAAAGGATTGGGCAGGCTGAATGTGCCATGCACTATGCAGTGAATGTCACAGTAAGCACAATGCAAGTGAGGAGTGCACACAGCATGGGAGACATAAGCCACCCCCCCCCCCTGGGACCCACTCTAAACAACATTGCATGTCTGTCACACCTGGACACAATGCCAGAAGTGACAGTCACAAAAAAGGTGCACAGTCAAAGGTAGTAGAGTCAGCACTCACCTGCTCCCCTGGTCTCCCATACAGGCTGGTGTACTGTGGGAGGATGACATCCAGCAATGCCTCATTATCCTCCTTGGTGAATGGCTGGGCCCTCTCCACAGACCTTGACATGGTGCCAGAGGAAGCACAGGCAGCAGCAGTGGTGTCGAGTGAAAAGTAGTGCAGGCAAGTGCCCTCTTATGGTTCTGGCTGACTTATATCTGCCTTGCTGGGCTGTTTCATTTACAGGAGTACAGAGTGATTGGTCAGTCTCATTTGCATCCTACGTTTCCTCCAATCCCTTTAAACATACACCAGTGAGTGCCTTTGCATGGTTCAAAATCTGAGCATAATGTGAAGTCAACAACCACTTTGCAACATTGTATTTAGTTGCCAACTGCCTTTTACAGGCCACCTGATGGAAAAACTTGAACTTGGAAATAGGGATCCATGACAACCAGCATGCATTTAGGCCCTAATACTTGTCCCTCATGTGTCCCTATGTAATTTAGCAATCCAGACACAGGTACGGTGCGTTTCACACGTACCCCTACGGCACCAGTTGCACAGTGCGTTTGACATGTACGTGTACGACCAGTGTGTACACGTATGTGTACGACCAGTGTGTACACGTACGTGTGTACACATACGTGTACGACCCGTGTACGACCAGTGTGTACATGTACGTGTACAACCAGTGTGTACACATATGTGTACTACGGTCATGGACCAGTGTGTACACGTATGTGTACTACGTTCATACACGTACGTGTACAACCAGTGTGTACACGTACGTGTACGACCAGTGTGCATGTATTACCGTAGTACACGTACGTGTGCGACCAGTGTGTACACATACGTGTACTACGGTCATACACGTACGTGTATGACCAGTGTGTACAAGTAAATGTACTACGGCAGTGTACACACTGATCGTACACGTACGTGGACACACTGGTAGTACACGTACGTGTGTACGGTCCGTACACACACCCGTACTCCGGCGGGAACACCAATGTAATGATACGGACCGTTCACACGCACTCAGAGCATGTGTATGGGGCGTTTCACAGCTTACACTGGTGATGGGAGTCGCACACGAAAGGAATGGAGGTGTCAGACTCGTGCACGGCTGTACATCAAGTCATTGTCATTGCAGTCCTTCATGTGCAGGGCCTAGGTGTGTCAGGCAGTGATATGGCACATGTCTCCTCATGTTTTAGCACAATAGATGTGTGATGACCTGTGTACACATGTCATGTGTGATGGGGTAGTATGTGGCACACTTCCCCTTCCCACTTTGCACATGTGTGCATGTAGTACATACATGTCAAGCACTGCATCACTGGTATGGCACAGTCACCAACACCCACAACTGTCCCCTGATGCCAGGGACAGGGACACTAACACCTGACATCTAAGTACCAGCGTGCCCCGATGTGACTATGTCCTGTGTGTGTCATGTGTTCCCATGAGCTTGCTGTTGGTGTTCCGTCAACTGCATCTGCTGTTGCTGCATCCAACATGTGTCTGTGTGTAGATGGGCATGGCACACATATACGCACACCATGCCACATGTGGATTCACACGTTACGTGTGTCTGGATGCTTCGAAGATGATTTTTTGACATGAGGACATATCTGCCCCGTATCCATGTCTGTGTTTTCATTTTTCACATGTACCCCTTCATTGCTATGTGTGTGATCTGTACATTTTCAATGTGACCTGTGCGTCTAGCTTGCTGCCAGCAGTCTGTATGAGATGACATCCTTCAAATGCAGATATGTGGATGTATGTCACTCCTGTGATGTCTCTGGCTGTTCACTTACACTGGCACACAGCTAGTTTCGGGGCATGTCATGTAGAACTTGACTATTAACGGGTGTAGCTGGCTTGTCGTAGGAGTATCACCTGGCTGGCATACGTGTCCTGGATGTATTGCACAGACCAGACTCTTCGTTATTCCTTCCAATTTTCTGCAGGGCACCGCCTCTCCCCCGACCAATGCCAGACTTGAGTGCCCTGAGGGAACGTGACTGCATAAGACGTTACCGCTTCTCGCAACAGTTGATTGAGAACTTGACCGCAAGGCTTGAACAACTCCTCCAACCGCGACACAGGTATCCTACTGCGCTGACCCCCAAGATGAAGTTGATGGCAGCCCTACATTTGTTTGCCACCGGTACATTTCAATTCACCATAGCTGATGTGGGTGGCATGTCACAGACCTGCATGATGTTTTAGAAGCCATGTTGGAGCACCTGGATGAATTCATCCATTTTCCAACTCATGAGCAGTTGACAGGTGTCAAGGGTGAGTTCTATGCCCTGGGAGGGATGCCCCATGTAATTGGGTCTATTGATGGGACATTTGTGGCTTTGGTACCACCACAGGCACAGGAGGTCGCCTATCGCAACCATAAACATTACCACTCTATAAATGCCCTTGTGGTGTGTCTTGGTAACATGCTGATTTCCCATGTCTGTGCATGTTTTCCAGGGTCAGCACACAATGCCTACATCATGAGGCGTAGCAGGGTGCCAGAAATGATGCTGCGGCTGCACAACGAACAAGCATGTCTTGTTGGTGGGTATACTCTGTTTGTCCTTTGTTTAGCGCTATTTTTGTATTTTACGGCATCTCCTGACCCACTTCTTTACATGATGTTTCCATGTAGGGGACTCTGGCTATCCCAACATGCCATGGCTGATGATGCCTCTCCGCAACCCCAGAACAGCTGCAGATCACCGTTACAACAACGCACATGGGCAGACCAGGCGAGTGATCGAGAGGACGTTTGGCCTCCTGAAGAGCAGATTCCAGTGCCTTCACAAGACAGGCGGGTCCCTCCCATATTCCCCGGTGAAGGCCTGCAAGATCTTCCTCGTATGCTGCATGCTGCACAACATGGCAGTGGAGAAGGCTGTGCCACTCATCCTGGATCCGGATGAGCAGGAACATCCACCCGTGGAGGATGAAGGGCTTGGTCACGAGGCAAGTGAGGATGAAGAGGAGGAGGAGGACGACATCCGGAGTCAGCTCATACGCAACTTCTTCTCATAATGGTGAGTCCATGGGTCTGAGTGTGCACGCCTGGAGCCTTGTGTGGCATGTGTTGCAATGTGTGTGTCCAGCTGACTGTATGCTAAGTGACTTAGAGGTGTGTTCAGATGTGTCACTCGAATGATGATGTCCTTCCACACATTTTAGCTTAGACACTCAATTTTAATATAGCATGGTGACACACTTATTCCTGTAGAGTAAATGTCCATGCATGCGGATGCCAATCTTTTCCCTGACTTCTTGTGTGTCTGTCATCCCCAGGTAGTTTTGCATGCTGTCTGCTTGTGTCATCGTTGGCCTCCCGCTATTCCTCATGAGTATTGCAACGTGTGCTGAATCAGCGTCCCATGCACGGACATGGTGAAAAGACTTTTTGGTTAAGGATTGCTGCACGGCATTTTGGTGTTGGTAGGTGTTTGGAATGTGTGGGCAATGCTCCTGTGCATGTTGTGTTACTATACATACATGTCGACTCACCATGGGGCACATGACATGTTGCATGACTCCCATGTATTGATAGTCACCCTTCGTAACAGTCATCTGTAATGGGACTGTGGATTCTGATGAAGGTATCAAGTTGTGTACAACTTCCCTCTGAAACATACGGGATGCTATGGGTGGACATAGTGTGGGACATCCCCATGAGAGGATCAATGGGGAATTGCAGCCCCTCCGTGTGCAGCAGGGGGTGTTTGGCTCACCCCCTTCACCTGTGTGCCAGTTCAATGGATTCACAGCATCTGTATTGTGAAGGGGGTGTCCAGTGTAGGTCCCACATGTTCAGCCAAATGACCTGTGAGTCTGTTCATATTGATGCATTTCCCTAGGTTTGAACCTGAGTAATAAAGGTGTTCCTCACCCTCCAAGGTGCCTCATCTCTGTCAATGCAGGTCTCTTGCCACTTTGCATGCGGCATCTCTGGCATAGTTGTCAAAGATTGTGCATATGAGTCTATGTGTAGTTTAGCAACATGCATGCAGTTCTTCAGGGATTAGAATCTCTATTGTGCATGATGTCCAAGGTTGTGTATGTATTTGGGCATGTTGGTGACCACAACGGGCCGTCAACACCTGCTGAGGGTGTGTATCCTGTGCACAGCTCGTCCTTCAGTTTCATGATCCGGTGTCAGTCATCTTTGGTGATTGTGCATCCATTGTCTCTGGGTGTGCCATGGGAAACCGGACACTCCTTCCTTTACATACGCCTGTTGCAGTAGTCCTTTCTGACATCCTTGTCTTTGTGTGCAACTTGTGGCATAGTTTCCAGGACATGCTGCCTGCTGCTGCGGCCCCTGCAGCAAGGACACACACAGTTTACAGATTCGGCAACACACACACCTCAAGGATGCTCCTCCCTTCCTCCCTCCACCCATTCATTTGGCTGTCATCAGCTTGTCTGTGCCACTGTTGCGGCCATGCGTTGCCAAAGGCTGGACCTTCAGCGCATGCAACGTGCACATTGCACAACCCTCATGTCCTTACATGACCCACATCACACTACATTCTGATGTTGCAGCCACCCTCCAAGCATTGTCCATCCGAAAAGCTACCGCCTGCTCTCAGGCATACCCTAGGCACACACACGACACCTTTGCATGATGAGTATGCAACTCCAACTGCCTACACAGCACTGCCCCGCCTTCCAGGCCCTGTCACACCAACCAGGTCATGTCCCTCCTACTCCCCACCGGCTCCGTACACCAGCAAGGCCATGGGAGTGGGACTCAAGCCTTCAGCATGTAGTATAATGGCATCATCTGGCACATGGCCCAGGTATCATCTCTCAGCGTGTCAATCTTCAATGTGTCCAGGTCCTCCTCTCTGGCTTCACATGCGCACAGCACCTCATCATCAGCTCGTATGCCATTGACAGCCAGGTGCTCCTTACCCTCACCAAAGACGCAGCCATTGCCAGTTCCAACATTCAAGAAGGCATGAGATCCATTGATGAATGGCTGAACATCAGCCACCTGAGGCTGGACTTGTACAGGACTGAGGTAATCATCTGAGGATTGTCCCCTTACAGGTGGGTCAACTGCTTGTGTCCTACCCGCAAGAGCCCTGCGCATGCACCCAGTGCCCACGCACACAAGATGGTGTGCATCATGGATTCGTCACTCACATTTGCTATGCTAATCACCAGCATCTGTACCTCAGGGTGAAACACCCTCTGCATGATGCACATGATCCACAGATAGATCCACTCCAGGGAAAGACAGACAATCCCCCAGGCCCACGACACCAGCCGTGTCAACTACTGCCCCGCCCTCTACAGAGCAAGTGTATCTTAACTCACGGGAAACTTGTCCACATCCAGGCTGCATGTGCACACCTCAGCTTCAACATCCCGCATCCCTGCCGCATCACCGTCCACCAGAGATAGCTGCAATGGATCACTGTGTGCTGCAGGATGACCTTCAGACTCCTCACCCACACTCAGGAGGCAGGCCACAACCCCAGACCCCAAACCAACCTTGGCTGTCTGTCATCCGAGACCCCGTTGTGCCAACTCCGTGCATCCAACCTTGCCCTGGCCACCATTCTTCACATCCACCGTACTCCAGCATGCAGGACATAGTTCTCCCACCTGGCAAGACATACCTGCTACTCCCTCCCCGGCAACATCCACATGAGCCATGACCTCTACGCCTTCAGGATACTCTTCCCAATTGGTCTGTCCGCACAGTAATGCATGCCCCCCCTCAGCAGCTTGAGGCCATCACGGGTGAGTATTGTGCTCCATGTCTGTATAGTATGATACATTGTGACCCATGTGTGTCCTGTCCCAGACTCAGATTCCAGGGTTATGGATGGCTGAAGTTAGTTCAACACTCATGCATAGTTTGACATTTCCCAACACGTAGGTTGTGTACTCATGCAAAATGAATGCAACATGTCATTGTAAAAATTAAGATTTATTCTCGGTGGGGGGCCTGTGGACAAATAGGTGCTATACAGTGTACATGGAATCCAAAGTTCACAGGGGGAGATGGGATCCTTGTCATTTGGAGTAATCAGAGTCCAGACCACAGTGTTGGTCATCATTGGTCAGACTGTGACCAGCAAGTCCATGTGGCAGAGAATGTCATTGGATGAGGTGCTGCTGTTGCGCATGAGGGCCAGGTGCCAGGCCAGGTGACCTGGGAGATGTGGATGGTCCGCTGCCTCTCACGGTCTTTTCCGTGCACGACCCACCTTCCTTGCGGGACCCTCAGATGCAGGCCTTGACGATGCTTGGGACGCTCCGTCGGACGAATCCTCCTCCTCCTCCCTCCCTGTGGCTGGTGCTGGTCTTCGCCTGGTGGCACAGGGAGGGTTGCCCATGTTGTCGGCGATCCGACGGAGTGAACGGCTTATGTCCGTTTGCACCGCCAGGAGCTCAGCCAGTCTTGCCTCCATCCGTCCTTGGTGTTGTTTTTGACTAGCGTATTGCTCGGCCTGCTGGTTCTTAATCTCGTTGAGGGTCCCCACTACCTGGCTGATGCCCCTGGTGTCATGCCGGTATGTGTCCAAGATGTGGCATATGTGTGACATACCGGTTCCCTCAGCTGGCTGGTCAGGTTCGCGCCTCCGCCTGCCTCCACTCCCACCACCCCTGCCCACACAAGCCTGGCCTGCCGTTGTGGGCACATCGGGTCTACGGGACCCCTGAGGGATGGCATTTGCAGGGTTGTCTGCCTCCTCCTGGGTGGCCGGAGAACCTTGTCCCTCCAGGTCAGACTGGCTCAGTTGTTCTGTGCGGGCAGGGCTCCTGGGTGTCTCCTGGGATGTGGCAAGAATGGGGGTGGTGGTTGGCACAGATGTACCTAACGCAGGTGCTGCAGGGGCTTGGGCACAAGAGTGTCCAGGTTGGTTGGGGTCCTCCACAGAGTCCTGAGAGTCGTCACTTCCGGTGGGATCATCTTCCTGCCGAGCCTTGGCCTGTGATTGTTACCCCCCAGTGTTGGCGGGAGATCCATGACGTTGCCCTGTGTGTGAGAGAGAGAGACAATGTTAATGCTGTTTCATGCGACATCCATGTTTCATACATGTTCTGGTTGCCACAGTTCCTCCAGGTAGTTGTATGTGCCTAGCATTCACATCAATGTTCACTTGTGGATGGTTCTGTTGCAGGGGACTGATTTAAATGTTTTCCAGGGTCTTTGACATGTCGCATTTGGCCTTGGATGCTTTTTTGGCTGTGGCTTTATCTTGATGTGTCACATGTCCATTGTGAGAGTGTGTGACCCCATTGGCTGCCCCGGGGGTGTGTGCTTGTGTAAGGGGTGAGTGATCATCCCTCAGCCTGATGCTGTTGAACATCCACATGGCCCCCCTCACACAAGTGGCCCGCCACCACAACCTCAAAAACATCTCCTAGGCCGACGACACCCAGCTCATCCTCTCCCTCACCAAGGACCCTCACACCACCAAGACAAACATCCACGAGGGTCTGAGGGCCATCGCCGACTGGATGCGGAGCGGCCATCTGAAACTGAACTCGGACAAGATGGAGGTCCTCATCCTGGGACCCACACCCTCAGCCCGGGACAACTCCTGGTGGTCGATCGCTCTGGGGACATCACCGACACCCACCAAACATGCACGCAACCTAGGATTGATCCTCGCATCCTCCCTCTCCATGTCCAAGCAGGTCAACGGCGTCTCCTCTTCCTGCTACGACACCCTACGCACGCTCCGCCGGATCTACTGGTGGATCCCGACTTAAACAAGTAGAACAGTGACACAGGCCCTCGTCAGCAGCTGACTGTACTATGACACTGCACTCTACGCAGGACTCACATCCACATACCAACGGCGGCTACAACGCTTCGGAAACGCCTCGGCACAACTGATCGTCAACGCCCCCTGCCACAGCCACATCACCCCCCTCCTGAGAGACCTGCACTGGCTCCACATCGACAAGAGGATCACCTGTAAGCTCCTCAGCCACGCACACAAGGTACTCCACACCGCCGGACAAGCCTACCTGCACATCAGACTCAGCTTCTACACCCCCACCCGCCAGCTGCGCTCCGGCATCGTCGCCCTCGCAGCTGTTCCCCGCATCCAACGTACGCCCGCCTGCAGCAGATCCTTCTCCTGCCTCGCCGCAAAGACCTGTAAGACTCTCCCAACCCACCTACGACTGACCCAAGACCAACTTGTCTTCAGGAGACTCCTCAAGACCTGGCTCTTCCAGCAGTGGTGGAACCCCCCCCCCTCTGCACCTTGAGACCCTGACAGGTAAGTAGCGCGCCTTACAAGTACCCTGATCGATTGTTGATTGATTGATGGTGACTGCTGGTGGGTGTGGTGTGATTTGGCAGTGGGTCTCCCGGGTGATGTATCTGTCCCACCATGGCGCATGCTGCCATGTCAGTGAGGGTGAGTTCCTGTCCTAGATTTTTGAGCTTGTTGTGTTTGCGTTCGAGTTTGCAGTTGTCACAGGAGGGCCTTGTGCTGCCTACAACAGGGCCAAGTGTCAGCTACCTTGTCAGTACATTGCCAGTCCCTGTGCATTGCGCATGGTGCATGGGTATGTACCTGGGCCATATGGGCTGAGGGCAATGGTATCTGTTTCTGAGTTGTACAATATGTTTAGTGATCCCCATCCTCCCAGCATCCCGGACATCCTGTCTTGGGTTTGTGGTTTGTGTAGGCTGGGACATGGCATGTCCTTGCTTTGTTAATGGGGCATACTCATGTTAGTGGCATGAGCGTTGTTTAGAGTGTGGTTGTGTCAGGTGAGGGCTTGGGGGTAGGTGAGTGCATTGGTTGTAGTTGGGGTGTGGATGCCATTCCCCCCATGTTACGTGAGTTGTTTGTGTACTACTCACCAGGCTCTCGAACTCCTTCGACTCTGTGTACTCCCACCGGCGGAAGCAGGGCTATCACCTTTTCTTCCCAAGGATGGTAATGTACTGGTCTGCGGGGCAGCCTGCCTCCTGTGATGCTACTCTGGGCGTATTCCTCGTTCATTTTGCGCTTGACTGCCCTGCGCAGATCGTACCACCTGGCTTGACATTCATTCCTGGTCCTTCTGATGGGCGCAACAGCATTCACCCGATCGACGATCCTCTGCCACAGGCTAGTTTTTTGGGATATGCTGGTCTGTCTGACCAATGTTCCAAAGAGCTGTGGCTCGACTCTGATGATTTCGTTGACAAGGATGTCCAGATCCTCCCTTGTGAACTTTGGATTCTTGTCTGTGGGCATGGTGTGGGGTGTGGGTGTGGATGGTTGTGAGTGTGCGGGTGTGAATGTGTAGGTGTGTGTGTATGTGTAGAGGGGGTCTGTGTGAAGGAGGTTGTGTGAAGGTGTGTAAGTTAAGGTGTATGGGTGCAGTTGTTTGTGTGTGGTGTCTGTCAGCAGTGGGTCTGTCGCAAAGGCTCATGGTTTGTGATTGTGGGCCCTTTTTATTGGTCCATTTGTGGGTGTGGCTGAGTTTGAACTTTTGATGGGTGTGTTATAAGAGGTGGTTGTGAGTTTGGGCCTCTGTTTGACTGTTTGGATGTGCCAGGTCAGTCTTTTAGTTGTTTTTTGTCCTGTAGACGTGTTTTGTGGTGTTGTGCGAGTCAAATTGACCCTCCTTGTGCTGTTTTACAGTGTCCTGGTTCAGTACGAGTCGTTTTCGCGTATGTAAGGTGCGTCCATAGCTATGTTGTTGTACAGTGATCACATATGCAATGGTGTTGTACGATTCGTACATACGCGATTCTGGGGTATGGTGTTGGGGTACGGTGCGTCCAAGTATGGGGCTGGGGTGGGGGGTACGGGGCGAACATATGCGGGTGCTGGTGTGGGGGGTACGGCGCTTAGATACACGTGTGCTGGGGTGCGGCGCGTACATGCGTGGGTGCTGGGATGGGGGTTACGGCGCGTACATACGCGGGTGCTGGGGTACGGTGTGTACATACGCGGGTGCTGGGGTGGGGGGTATGGCACGGACATACGCGGGTGCTGGGGTGGGGGGTACACGGCGGACATACGCGGGTGCTAGGGTACGGCGCGTACATGTGTGGGTGCTGGGGTGGGGGGGTACGGCGCGTACATACGCGGGTGCTGGGGTACGGCACGTATATTTGCGGGTGCTGGGGTGAGGGGGTATGACGCGTACATATGCAAGTGCCGGGGTACGGCGCGTACAGGCGCGGGTGCTGGGGTGGGGGAGTACGGCTCGTACATACGCGGGTGCTGGGGTATGGCACGTACATGCGCGGGTGGGGTGGGGGGGCCGTACGACTCGTATCCCGGGCCAAAGTGTACCCGGGGTAGGGGTCGTACAAAGTTCGCTCCGTACGGGATGTTTTCCATATGCTTGTGTATTCGGGACGCCGGTACGGATCGGACTTGTGCGCTCAGACTTCAGTTTTACGACTCGTACGTAAATCTGTCCGGGGACGTCTCGTAGACTTTTTCCGAAGCAATTCGTATGTATTTTTACGGTACAAATCGTACTTCGCCGTTTGTACGGGACTTGTACGACTCGTACGTAAAAAAATACGGATACGAGTCGTACGGGAAATAATTTTACCCTATCGGAATCGGCACCTAAATGTTAACTTTTAAATTATATAAAAATAAAATATATACATATATCAATAATTTAAAATAAAAAACATTCTATATTTAATAAAAAACATTAAACTATTTAAACAAAATTAAAACGTACATTTTGCAATACAATAAATACAACAATAGAAAAAATGTTGGCTAGCGAAATAATTAAATTTACTTTTCCAACTGCAATTAATGCAACGGAAGGGAAAGTGTTGTATAGCAGAGGGGTAAAAATGACTACTCCCACTCCAAAGAGTGCAACAGTAGGGAAAGTGTTGGATAGCGGAGTGGTAAAATTTACTATTCCCACTCCATTGAGTGCAAAAGTAGGCTAAATGTTGGGCAGTAGAAGAATCAAATTTACTATTCCAACTCCAGTAAGTGCAACAGAAGGGAAAGAATTGGATAGCGGAGGGGTAAAATTACTATTCCCACTCCAGTGAATGTAACAGTAAGGAAAGGTTTGGATAGTGAAGGGGTAACAATTACTATTCCCACTCCAGTGAGTTGAACAGTAGGGAACATGTTGGATAGAGGAGGGGTAAAAATTACTATTCCCACTCCAGTGAGTGCAACAGTAGAGAATGTGCTGGATAGAGGAGGGGTAAACATTACTATTCCCACTCCAGTGAGTGCAATAGTAGGGAAAGTGATGGATAGCGGAAGGGTAAAAATTACTATTCCCACTCCAGTGAGTGTAACAGTACGGAAAGTTTTGGATAGCGGAGGGGTAAAAATTGCTATTCCCACTCCAGTGAGTGCAACAGTAGGGAAAGAGTTGTATAGCAGAGAAACAAAAATTACTAATAACATTTAAACAAAGAAAAGAAATTCAAAAACTTAAAAATAAATAAACACATTTTTTAAAATATACAATTTAATATATTAAACATATAAAAAGAACACATATTATAATGTTAATTACATATACCAAAAAGGTACGTATCTTATATAAAATAAATACATTTATAGACAATATTTATTTAAAAGGAGCAAATATTAACAAACAAAATATTTAAAACACAAATGTATGTATTTTATTTCCTACCCTATAACACCACACCAATAACAAAAAGGACATCAACATTTGTATTTAAATGTATTTCCATAATGAACATAATTAATAATGACTTTAAAATATATTATTAATAACAAAATATAGCAAACATTAATTGAGTAGACATTCTTTAAAAGTATAAGATCTACAACACACACCTAAAATTAATTACACAATTACCATAATTAATTACTAATTAATAAATTGAAAATTAATTAACAACTAATTCATAATTCATCAATAAAAAATAAATTACTTCCCACCCTTCACACCATTTATACCTATAAACACCACAACACACACCTAAAATTGATCACACAATTACCATAATTAATTACTAATTAATTAATTTAAATTAATTAACAACAAATTAATAATTCATCAATATAAAATAAATTACTTCCCACCCTTCCCACCAGTTACACCTATACACACCACAACACACACCAAAAATGTATTATATAATTATCATAATTAATTACTAATTAATTAATTTAAACTATTAAACAATTATTAATGCATTAATACATTTAACACTATAACATCACAATGAAACAAATATTAATAAATAAAAAAAGTTCAATACATTTTATACAATTAAATTACTTTCCACCCTATTCCCCTATAAACCCACAACCTGCTACGGAACTAAAAATGCTAATTTAAATTAAAAAAAATGAATAACTACTATAAATAATCAATACATTTTATATAATTAACTTACTGCCCACCCTATTCCCCTATAAACCCACAACCCGCTATGGAACTAAAAACGCAAAATTCTATAAAAAAATGAATAACTACTATAAATAATCTATAAATTTTAAGTAATTAAATTACTTCCCACCCTATTCCCCTATAAACCCACAACCCACTAGGGATCTAAAAACGCAAAATTAAATAAAATAAAAAATGTATAACTACTAGAATTTTAACACATATAATAAAAATACAAACAATCCTTATACAAGAATACAAACATCACGCACATAAAATATATACTAAAATACATAACATTGATAAAAAATCGATATTTTTAACAACTATGGTGCCGATTCGGATCCTGGAAAAATTTCCCCCGTCCATATTGAATCTGGACTTTTTTCCGTCCGAATCGTACAAGTAGCGTACAAACTGCCAAGTACGATTCGCATGGGAAAAACTCCATACGAATCGCATCGGGAAAATTTCCCCACACGTCCTCGGGTCGGAAAATGTGTCCGACACATCCCCGGACGATTTACCGTACGAATCGGAAAAATGAAGTCCGACCGCGCAAGTACGATCACTCCCGTCCTTTCGATTTCACAACTGTATGGAAAAAACACCGTACGGACCGAACTCCCATAGCAACCATGGAGACACGTGTCCGCATACGCGCCGAACACCCCACCACAGACCCCGCATGTATGCGCAAAACGCCCCCCGGCCGCGGATGTACGTGCCAAACCCCCACCAGTGTATGCATGGAGCGTACCAACTCCCCACCCGTGTATGTACCGACCGTACCCCCACCCGTGTATGTACGGAGCGTACCCCCACCCCACCTGTGTATGTACGGACCGTACCCCCACCCCACCCGTGTATGTATGGACCGTACCCCCACCCGTGTATGTACGGACCGTACCCCCACCCACCCGTGCATGTACAGACCGTACCCCCACCCCACCCGTGTATGTACGGACCGTACCCCCACCCGTGTATGCATGGAGCGTACCAACTCCCCACCCGTGTATGTACGGACCGTACCCCCACCCGTGTATGCATGGAGCATACCAACTCCCCACCCGTGTATGTACGGACCGTACCCCCACCCATGTATGAATGGAGCGTACCAACACCCCACCAGTGTATGTACGGACCGTACCTCCCACCCGTGTATGTACGGACCGTACCCCCACCCCACCAGTGTATGTACGGACCGTACCCCCACCCCACCCGTGTATGTACGGACCGTACCCCCACCCCACCAGTGTATGTACGGACCGTACCCCCACCCCACCAGTGTATGTACGGACCATACCCCCACCTGTGTATGCATGGAGCGTACCAACTCCCCACCCGTGTATGTACGGACCCTACACCCAGCCCCCCCTGTATGTACAGTGCGAAACACCACCACCGATGGACGGTGCGGACCAACACCCTGCCCGTGTTCGTACGCACCCTACCCCAGGCCCACACACCAGCACCCTCACCGAACATCGGGCATGTACGAGTCGTACTAAGCCATAGCAAAGGACAGCACTGTACAACAACATGGCCCATGTACGCACCGTACAGACGCAAAAACACTCCTACTGAACCAGGACAAACCAAAAAAACACAAGGAGAGTCAATTCGAGGCACACAAGACCACAAAACATATCCAACAAGGCCAAATACATCCTATACACTGACCTGCAACTGACAAACAGATAAACAGAGGCCCAAACCACTACCACTCCTTATAACACACCCACCCAAAGTTCAAACACAGCCACACCCACAAATGGACCAATAAAAAGGCCCAACACACACAAACCATGATCCTTTGCAACAGATCCACTGCTGCCAGACCCCAGAGACAACGCACTGCACCATACTTCAACCATCAATACACCTTACACTTGCACTCCTTCACACAACCACCATCACAAACACACCCTCATCACATTCACACACACACACCCACACACCCACAAACATCCACACCCACACCCCCACAACCATCCACACCCACACCCCACACCATGCCCACCAACAAGAATCCAAAGTTCACAAAGGACGAGCTGGAGGCCCTTGTCGACGAAATCATCAGAGTCGAGCCACAGCTCTTTGGAACATTGGTCAGACGGACCAGCATATCCGAAAAATCTGCCATGTGGGAGAGGATAGTCAATTCCGTGAATGCTGTTGGGGCCACCAGAAGGACCAGGCATGAGTGCCAAGCCAGGTGGTACGATCTGCGGAGGACGGTCCGCCGCAAAATGACGGACGACCACAACCAGGCCAACATCACTGGAGGAGGTCCGTCCCGCAGACCGGTACACTACCATCCCTGGGAGGAGAAGGTGATGGCCACGCTGCTGCCGTTGGGAGTAGACGGACTAGAAGGAGTCCGAGAGCCTGGTGAGTACACAAACAACTCACCTCACATGGGGGGAACGCCATATACAACCCAAATACCAATCATGCACGCAACCCCCCCAAAGCCAGCACCGGACACAACCACACTCCAAAAACACACACATGCCACTAGCGCCTCCATGCCCCAAGCAAGGCCATGCCAAGTCACAGGCCACACAAAACACCAACACAAGACAGGATGTCCCCGATGCCGGTAGGGTGGGCCTCAAAACTAACATAGAGCAACTCTGAAGCACACAACAATGCCCTCAGCCCATATGGCTTAGGGCACAGCCATACAAACAGTGTGTCCCCACACAGTACTGTTTTGCCTGCTAATGGTGGCCGCGTTGCAGGACGACATGGGTATGAAGGCACAATTTGCACATAACAGCAGCTAATGAAGACGCAGCACACTGAAAGAGTGTCAGCACACACCGCCACAGCAGCAGCGCAGACTCAGACACTCCGCCCAATGGGTGCCGGCAGAGAAGAAACAAACCCACATGAACAAGCCAATGGCCTTTGCAAGACCTGCAAACTGTGTGTGCCCAGGAAGCTGGGCTGAGGTGACAGAGGGTGACACACAGAGGGAGGGAGAGGGGCAGAGAGAGGGACAGAGAAAGAGGTGGACACAGGGAGACAGACAGAGGGAGGGAGGAGGCTTTCAGAGGAAGGGAGAAGGGGAGACGGATAGAGGGAGGAGGCTGATAGAGGGAGGGAGAAAGGGAGATAGAGGGAGACAGACAGAGGGAGGAGGCTGACAGAGGGAGGGAGAAAGGGAGATAGAGGGAGACGCACAGAGGGAGGAGGCTGACAGAGGGAGGGAGAAAGGGAGATAGAGGGAGACGGACAGAGAGAGGAGGCTGATAGAGGGAGGGAGAAAGGGAGATAGAGGGATACGGACAGAGGGAGGAGGCTGCAGAGGGAGGGAGAAAGGGAGATAGAGGGAGACGGACAGAGGGAAGAGGCTGACAGAGGGAGGGAGAAAGGGAGACGGACAGAGGGAGGAGGCTGACAGAGGGAGGGAGAAAGGGAGACGGACAGAGGGAGGAGGCTGACAGAGGGAGGGAGAAAGGGAGACGGACAGAGGGAGGAGGCTGACAGAGGGAGGGAGAAAGGGAGACGGACAGAGGGAGGAGGCTGACAGAGGGAGGGAGAAAGGGAGATAGAGGGAGACGGACAGAGGGAGGAGGCTGATAGAGGGAGGGAGAAAGGGAGATAGAGGGAGACGGACAGAGGGAGGAGGCTGACAGAGGGAGGGAGAAAGGGAGATAGAGGGAGACGCACAGAGGGAGGAGGCTGACAGAGGGAAGGAGAAAGGGAGATAGAGGGAGACGCACAGAGGGAGGAGGCTGACAGAGGGAGGGAGAAAGGGAGATAGAGGGAGACGGACAGAGGGAGGAGGCTGATAGAGGGAGGGAGAAAGGGAGATAGAGGGAGACGAACAGAGGGAGGAGGCTGACAGAGGGAGGGAGAAAGGGAGATAGAGGGAGACAGACAGAGGGAGGAGGCTGACAGAGGGAGGGAGAAAGGGAGACGGACAGAGGGAGGAGGCTGACAGAGGGAGGGAGAAAGGGAGACGGACAGAGGGAGGAGGCTGACAGAGGGAAGGAGAAAGGGAGACAGAGGGAGACGCACAGAGGGAGGAGGCTGACAGAGGGAGGGAGAAAAGGAGATAGAGGGAGACGCACAGAGGGAGGAGGCTGACAGAGGGAGGGAGAAAGGGAGATAGAGGGAGACGGACAGAGGGAGGAGGCTGACAGAGGGAGGGAGAAAGGGAGACAGAGGGAGACGCACAGAGGGAGGAGGCTGACAGAGGGAGGGAGAAAGGGAGACAGAGGGAGACGCACAGAGGGAGGAGGCTGACAGAGGCAGGGAGAAAGGGAGACAGACAGAGGGAGGAGGCTGACAGAGGGAGGGAGAAAGGGAGACGGACAGAGGGAGGAGGCTGACAGAGGGAGGGAGAAAGGGAGACGGACAGAGGGAGCAGGCTGACAGAGGGAGGGAAAAAGGGAGACAGAGGGAGACCAAATCACGCTTGGGTGGTGTGGCCATGTCCGCTCATCAGCAGGTGGACTGTGTGCATGTAGACAAGGTTTTCCAGTACGTGAACCCCCCCTTCAACCTTTGATGAACACTAGGCCATGTGTCAATCTGTGCACGAGTACATCCGTGCTGCAGGCCCAAACAGAACCTTACACCCAGTATACCCACCCACTGTGTTTGTCAGAACCCTGTCATAAATTGTTAAGTTACCTACCTGCATTCTCAAATAGCATGGAAAAAACAACATTTGGCCACGTACAGTGCAACACGTAAGGCGGCTCTGCATGGCTTGCTACGCCCGCTCACTACACTGCTGACTGCATTCACAAAAGATGCATCAACTAAGATTGTGTCACACATAGGTAAAGTGTCGAAAGCTGTGGCCAAGGGACATACCCATGCACAAGTGCACTGTGAGAGGAATGCTAGCCAAATACAACCACCCAGAGGAACTGTGCCAAATCAAAAATGAATGAAACATGGATGTCGCATGTAACACAATTAACACTATCTCTCTCACACACAGGTCAATGTCGTCGATCTCCCCCAACACTGGGGGGGAAGACTCACAGGACCAGGCTCTGCGTGAAGAGGACCCCACCGGCAGCGACGACTCTCACCACTCTGTGGATGACCCAGACCAACCTGGCCCCTCTGGTGTCCAACCACCTGCAGCACCTGCGTCAGGTACAACTGTGCCAACCACCACCTCCATTCCTGCCACATCCCAGGAGACACCCAGGAGCCCTGCCCGCACACAACAACACAGCCAGTCTGTCCAGGAGGGACAAGGTTGTCCGGGCACCCAGGAGGAGGCAGGTGACACCGCAAATGCCATCCCTCAGGGGTCCGGGAGACCCGATATGCCCACAACGGCAGGCCATGCGCAAATGGGCAGGGGTGGTGGGAGTGGAGGACGGCGGAGGCGCGAACCTGCCCAGTTGGCTCAGGACCCGGCTATGTCACACGTCAGAAACATCCTGGACGCATACCGGCGTGACTCCAGAGGCATCGACCAGGTAGTGGGGACCCTCAATGAGATGAAGGCCCTGCAGATCGAGCATCATGCCAGGATGGAGGCAAGACTGGCAGAGCTCCTGGCGGTGCACAGGGACGTGAGCCAATCACTCCGTCAGGTCGCCCAAAGCCTGGCAAACTCTCCCTGTGCCACCAGGCGTAGAGCAGCACCAGAAACAGGGAGGGAGGAGGAGGAGGATTCATCTGACGGAGCGTCCCTAGCATCGTCAAGGCCTGCTTCTGAGGGTCCCCGCAGGAAGGTGGGTCGTCCACGAAAAAGACCGTGAGAGTCAGCGGAACAACACCATCTCCCAGGTCACCTGGCCTGGCACCTGGCCCTCTGACCCAACAGCAGCACAGCAGCAAAGGACATTCTCTGCCACATGGCCTTGCTGGTCACTGTCTGACCAATGTTGACAAAGACTGTGGCACAGACTCTGATGACTTTCAATGGCAAGGACACCAACTCCCCCTGTGAACTTTGGATTCTACACTCCCGCCAAGCACCTCTTGTCACCCCCCCAAACACGTACCCCAGCACTAATAAAATTCATCACAATCACAAGATGATGCCGTCATTTTGCATTATTCCACTACATGTGTGTGTTGTAAAGTCAAACCATGCCTGATTTATGAAGTAACTCCAAACATCCATACCCTGGTGTCTGAGTCTGGCACAGGACACACATGTGTCACAATGTACCATCCAAGACAAACATGGAGCACCATACTCACCCGTGATGGGCCCAACCAGCTGAGGGGGTGCCCGCACAACTGTACCTACAGACCTATTTAGAAGAGCAACAGTCATGCGCAGAGGTCAGGGATCATGTGGAGTGTCCTGGGGTGGGAGTCCCAGGTATGTGTAGACACGTGGCAGAACCATGTCCTGCATGCTTGAGTCAGGTGGCTGTGGAGAATGGTGGGACAGCCAAGGTTGGATGCATGGAGATGGCACAATTGGGTGTTGGATCACAGTGCCACAAGGTTGTGTTGTGCTTGTGGGCTGCATCCTGAGTGTGTGCGTGGATTGAGAAGGTCATCCTGCAGCTGGCAGTGATCCACACCCCCCATCTCTGTTTGACGTTGATGTGGCCTGGTCGCCGGATGTAGTAGCAGAGCTGTGCAGATGCACCCTGGATGTGGACAAGTATCATGGGATTTCTAACGCACATGTCCGTAGAGTGCAGGGTAGGATTAGACACGGATGTCGTAGTTGACCTGGAGGATGGTCTCCCTCTTGCCTTGAGGTGGGTGGAACTGGGGATCTTGTGCATAATGCAGAGTGTGCTGCCGCATGAGGCACAGATGCTGCTGATCAGCATAGCACATGTCAGCAAGCAATCCATGATGAACACCAGCTCGTTTGCGTGGACACTGGGTGCCCTTGCTGCAGGGCCTGCAGCAGCATGCGCCATGTCAAGGAAACAATGCCACAAGTAGCACACAAAGACAAGGATCTCAGGAAGGAACTATGCAAAAGGTGTATGTCAAGGAAGGAATGTCTGGTTCAACATGGCACACACACACACAATGGATTCACATGCAGCACAGTGGCCGTCCTGGAGACTGACATGCCACAATACCTACACAGCCATGGACATCATGCACAATACAGAATCTAATCCCTGACAAACAGCTTGCATCTTGCTACTCTACACATAGACTCATATGCACCATCTCTGAGAACAATGCCAGACATGCCGCATGCACAGTGGCAACAGACCACCATTGACAGAGATGAGGCACCTTGGAGGCAGAGGGACACCTTTATTACTCATGTGTGTCGGAATGCTAATGCAACTCTGTCAACACATACACAGGTCATGTGGATGAACACGTGGGACCAACACTGGCACCACCCTTACCACCACAGATGCTGGAAATCCATGGCACTGGCACACAAGTGACGGCTTACAGCTAAACACCCCCTGCTGCTCACGGAGAGGCTGCTATACACCATTGAGCCCCTAATGGGGAATTCACACACCATGTCAACCCGGTGCAACCCGTATGTTTCCGAGGGCAGTGTTACACACATTGATGGCTCCATCACAATCCACAATCCACAATCCCATTACAGATGACTGTCACCAAGTCTGACCATCAATTCAGGTGAATTCTGCTCCATGTCATGTGCCCCATGTATGTAAAGTATCCAAACATGAACAGGAGCAGTGCACACACATTCAAAACAAATACCACTCCCAAAAAGCTGTGCTGCATCCCTTACCCGAAGGAGATTTTCGAACTTGTCCGTGCATGTAACGCTGATTCAGCACATGTTGCTGTGTTCATGAGGAATAGCAGGAACACAACAATGCCACCAGCAGACAGCATGCGCAAGTACCTGTGGATGGGAGACACACCAGAAGTCAGCCAAAAGAAGCACATCCGCATGCATGTGCATGTACTCGACACGTATTAGGTTGTCAACATGCTAGGTGACAATGATGACTCTGGAAAAACATTCTTCTATTGCACCATCACTCGAGTGACACATCCAAACACACCTCTGACTCACTTGGAAGACATGCAGATGGACACACACATTGCAACACTTGCCACACACAGCCCAATGCGTGCACACTCAGACACTGGAACTCACCACTAAGCAAAGAAGTCGCGTATGAGCCGACTCCGCATGTCCTCTACCGCCTCCTCCTCCTCCACATCACTTGCCTCGTGACCAAGCCCTTCATCCTCCACGGGTGAATGGTCCTGCTCATCTGGATCCAGGATGAGTGGCACAGCTTTCTCCACTGCCATGTTGTGCAGCATGCAGCACACGAGGAATATCTTGCAGACCTTCACCGGTGCATATGGGAGTGCGCCACCGGTCTTGTGGAGGCAACGGAATCGGCTCTTCAGGAGGCCAAACGTCCTCTCTATCACTCGCCTGGTCCGCCCATGGGCGTTGTTGTAGCGGTGATCGGCAGCCGTGCTGGGGTTGCGGAGAGGCGTGATCAGCCATGGCATGTTGGGATAGCCAGCATCCCCTACATGGAAACATCATGGACAAGAGTGGGTCAGGAGAAGCAGTAAGACAGGAAGATGACGTTAAATACCGGACTGCCAGAGTATACCCACCAACAATACATGCTCGTTCGTTGCGCAGCTGCAGCATCATTTTAGGCACCCTGCTACGCCTCATGATGTACGCATCGTGTGCTGATCCTGGAAAACGAGCACAGACATGTGAAATCACCATGTTGGCAAGACACACCGCAAGGGCATTAATGGAGTAGTAATGCTTGCGGTTACGGAAGGCTACCTCCTGTGCCTGTGGTGGTACCAAAGCCACATGTGTTCCATCTATGGACCCAATGACATGGGGCATCCCTCCCAGGGCATAGAACTCACGCTTGACAGCTGTCAACTGCTCAGGAGTTGGGAATCTAATGAACTCATCCAGGTGCTCCAACATGGCCTCTAAAAAATCATGCAGAACACGGCTGAACATGGTTTGGGACATGCCACCGACATGGGCAATGGTATGTTGAAAGGTACCCGTGGCCAAGAAATGTAGGGCTGCCATCACCTTCATCTTGGGTGTTAGTGCAGTAGGATACCTGTGTAGCGGTTGGAGGTGTGGTGACAGCCGTGTCATCAGGTCCTCAATCAAGCGTTGGGGGAAGCGGTAGCGGCATATACAGTCATTTTCCCGCATGTCAGCCAAGTCCAAAATTGGTCGAAGGAGAGGCGGAGCCCTGCAGTGAATTAGAAGGGACAACGAAGAGTGAGTACAGTACACCACCAATGTCAATGTACAGAGCACATGCTCAACAGGCAATACACATATGCTACATACAGAGTCAGGTTTGTGCAATATGCCCTGGACACGTATGCCAGGCATGTGACACTCCTACCAAGAGCCAGCTACAAACGTTGATTCTCAACCTCAATATGCCATGCCATGAAACTAGCTGTGGGCCAGTGTAAGTGAGCAGGCAGACGCATTACAGGAGTTACAGACATCCAAATATGTGCAGAAGAAGGATGTTTATTGTACAGACAGGTTGCGGAACACTAGAGGCACAGGTCACATGTCATAGAATAAGGACAGACCACACACCTTGCCATGAAGGATTACATGTCAAGACTGATCACACATACATTTAGAGTATGCAGATATGTCCTTGTTTTGGAACTCCGTGTCGATGCATACATACACACCTAACGTCGGATTACACATGTGTGCTGGTGTGCGTAACAGTGTGCCATGCCCATCTACACACAGACACATGTTGGTTGCAGCAACTGCAGATGCATTTGACCAATCACCTACAGCAAACCTATGGGAACACATGACACACACATGACATAGCTACAGCGTGCAACGCGGGCATTCACTTGTCAGGGGTAACATTCCGTGTACCTGGCATCAGGGGACATTTGCGGGTGTTGGTGACTGTGCCATGCCAGTGACGCATGGCCCACCAAGTCAGTACTGCATGCACACATGTCAAAGGAGTGAAGGGGATGTGTGGCACATAGGGCACCATCACACGTGACATGTGTACACAGCTCATCATACTGTAATTAGCTTCACACCTCAGGGGTATGGTGCCACATCACAGCCTGACCCACCTGTGCCCGACACATTTAGTACTGCACAGACAATGCCTTGATGTCCAGCCTTGGCCATGTATGACAGCTCAATTCATTCCTGTGTGCTGCCTGTCACCACTGTCAGGTGTGAATCCCACCGTACATACGCTCCGAGGGCGTGTGTGGGGTCCCTATCACTATGGTGGTGCTGGCTTATGCGTACGCCATAGTGATAGGGACCGACCCTACACACGCATGTGTACGGTCCGGACTACTATGGCGTACACGTACATGAGCACCCCCATAGTGATAGGGACCGTACACACACATGTGTACGGTCCGGACTACTATGGCGTACACGTACGCGAGCACCCCCATAGTGATAGGGACCGTACACACGCGTGTGTACGGTCCGGACTACTATGGCGTACACGTACGCGAGCACCCCCATAGTGATAGGGACCCTGGTCCGTATCACTATGGGGGTGCTCGCGTACGTGTGCGCCATGGTAGTCCGGACTGTACACACGTGTGTGTACGGTCCCTATCACTATGGGGGTGCTCACGTACGTGTACGCCATAGTAGTCCAGACCGTACACACGCGTGTGTAGGGTCGGTCCCTATCACTATGGCGTACGCATACGCCAGCACCACCATAGTGATAGGGACCCTACACACGCGTGTACGGTCCGTATCACTATGGCGTACGCATTCGCCAGCACTCCCATAGTGATGGGGACCGTACACACGCGTGTACGGTCCGTTGCAATGCATTTGGGGTGCCCTAGGGCTGTGGAACGCACCGTACCTGTGTTGTGACATAGGATTGACATAGGGGACACATGAGGGACAAGTATAGGGGCCTAAATGCATGCTGGTTGTCATGGAGACCGAGTTTCAGGTTTGAATTTTGCATCGTGTGGCCAGCAAAAGTCGGTTGGAGACAATATACTTTGTTGCAATGTGGTTGTTGACATTACATCATGCTCAATTTTAAAACCATGCAAAGCCTGTCACTGGGGTAGTTTTAAAATGATTGGAGGACACGTAGGATGCAAATGTGACTGAGCCAATCACTCTGTACTCCTGTAAATGAAACAGGCCAGCAAGGAAGATATAAGGCAGCCAGGTCCCTTGAGAGAGCACTTGCCTGCACATCCTTTTATTCCACAACACTGCTGCTGCTTGTCATTCCTCTGGCACCATGTCCCGGTCTGTGGAGAGGGCCCAGCCATTCACCATGGAGGAGAATATGGCGTTGGTGGATGTGATCCTCCCACAGTACACCATGCTGTATGGTCGACCAGGGGAGCAGGTGAGTGCAGACTCCACTGGCTTAAACTGTGCCCCTTTTTGTGACTGTGACTTCTGGCATTGTGTACAGGTGTAACAGACATGCAGGGTTCTTCATAGTGGTTCCCGGGGGGTGGAAGGGCTCATGTCTCCCATGCAGAGCATGCTGTAGTTCCTGTGTGCACAACGCACTAGCATGGTGCTTACTGTGACGATCACTGCATGGTGCATGCCGCTTTCGGACTGCCTAACCCTCCTGGAAATGTTGTTTATACAGTCCTGATGTGAGTCTGTGCTCCCCCCAGGGTGACAGGTGCCAGGACCCACAGATGTGTGTCTGTTCAGTGTACCTGTGGTGAGAGTGTCCAAATGATGTGGTCGTCCCCTGGACATTGGTGTGTGTGTGTGAGTCCCCTGTCATGTGGGTGTGTGCATATGTGGAGTGTTGCACCCCAGCTGCATGTGGGATGGATACACCCTGCCCATCTGATGTGAGCAGGGAGCTGTGCTGGATGTCTGCCGTGCTGAGACAGCCCCACATCTGTGACACCCCCAGTCTAGTGGCACATGTGCAGAGTGAGGTTTGTAGCGGCAGTTGCCATTGCCAGGTGATTGTTCAGTGCCTGTGTGTGTCTGTGTACTCTGCTGTGGTAGCGTAAGTGGGCTGGGGCATGTGACTGCTTAGGGGTACTGTTCAGATTCCTGTTGTAGCTTGGGATGCACAGTGTGAGCCTGCATCATTGATTGTGTTGCACCCCTCATGCCACCTGTGTACTTTCAATGGCACCTACTGCATTTGCCCATTCCCAGGAGGATGATGTCACTATGACAAAGGTGCAATGAGTTGGCTGCATACTATGGCCAGTTCTAACATGCATGATTTGTAATATGTGTGTCTCTGTACCATTGATAAGGTGGATTGATGTATTGTCACTTTTGCATCCTCACAGGTAGGCGTCTGTGCCAAGGGGGAGATCTGGAAGCAAGCCGTCAGTGCCGTGAGGAGGACGGATGGTCGTAAGCGGCGCCTAGCCCAGGTGAGGAAACGCTGGCAGGACATCCGGTGCTGGACGCGGAGGATCGCACGGGTCCTGCTGGGGGACTCACCTGTGAGCCACAAAAACCGTGGGCGCCGGCGTCTGACCCACATCCAGAAGCGTGTGCTGGCGGTGGTCTACCCTGACTTGGATAGGCACCTAGCGGAGAAGCTGCAGCAGGAAGGGGGTAGGTACATGTGTGTTTGTTGTGTGTGACCAGCTTTTGAAGTGCGCAGTTGCATGGATACACTGCCAGGGTTTAAATGTGCAGTGCATATCCTGTTCCCCAAAGTAAAGCGGTGCTGTTCTTCCTCCCTTCCCCTCCTTGCCATGTGTTCCCTGGTCTGTGTGTAGTCACTCTTGCACAAGGTCATCTAGGCTGGCAGTTACTCCAAGTGCCCAATGCTTGCAGCATCATGTGTGGGGTTGGTGTGTAACAGGTTTTGGGACCTTGCCTGTGCCCTGGCCAGTTCTGTCATTGTGGGGTCCATGTTAGTTGGCACTGATGCTGAGTCTCGACATGGGAGTGTGTGTTTCATGTGTACTGCCTTACTGCCTGCATGTCGAATGTTGTGCCCTCTGACATGATGTGCTTGAGTGTGAGATATGCATAGTGCAGGGATGGTGGCTTGTGTTCCAGTCATATTCATCCAGGGCCATGGAGTAGTGTGGCCACTACAGTCCCCTGGGACACCTTTTCTTAGGTATCATGTTATGTTATGTTATGTTATGTTATTCGTAATTTGTAAAGCGCACGGGCACCCAGAGGTTTCATGGCACTAGAGAAGAAACAAAAAAAGATGGTAAGCAGTATCCTAACCATGTGCTTGTTTGAACAACCAGGTCTTCAATGCGCCCCTGAAATTCATAAGATTAGTGCAACTCCGGAGTGATAAAGGAAACGAGTTCCAGATCTTTGGGGCCCAGTAGGCAAATCGGCATCCACCGAGGCGTTTCTTGTTAACAAGGGGCGAGGTGAGGAGGGACAGGTGGGCAGAGCGGAGATTACGAGTCGGTTCGTGTTTCTTTATGAGATGGTTTATAAACTTGGGGCTTTTTCCATGAAGAGCCTTAAAGGCCAGGCAGCCCACTTTAAAGGTTACCCGTTGGGCTAAAGGTAGCCAATGAAGAGTGGCTAGCAGTGGTTTCGCCGAACTCCTACCATTGCATTTAAATATTAGTCTAGCCGCTTGATTTTGCACAATCTGCAAGCGATTAGAAAGAGCCAAGGGAATGCCTAAATAAATGGAGTTAGAGAAATCTAAGCGGGAGAGGACCAAGGCAATTACCACCTGGATGAGGGCGGAGTGCGTGAGCAGATGAGCAATCTTCTTAATCTTCCGTAGCTGGAAGAAACATGAAGAGATCACAGTTCCCACCTGACTTTTTAAAGAAAGATCGGTGTTAAGGGTGATCCCAAGACTTTTTACTGAAGGGGAGGGAGACGGGGAAGATCCCATAGCGGGCGGCCAGAAATGAGGGCCCCAGCTAGTTGCACTTTTACCCGGTATAACCAGCTCGGTCTTTGCAGGGTTGAGTTTTAGATGGTTCATCTCCATCCAACCTTGAATGTGCAACATAGTGGCCTGAAATTCCTCAACGGAATCTATGGAGTTTAGTGGGAATATGAGCTGCAGGTCGTCCGCATAGTTGTATATTGTAACCTTCCTGTTTTTCAAGGAGTGCAACAACGGTTTGAGGTATAAATTAAACAGGAGGGGGGACAATGACGAGCCCTGTGGAACGCCACAGGTGGTGGAGAGTTTGGGCGCTGTAAAGTTCTGAAGCTTGACAGCCTGGAATCGGTCATACAGAAAGGACTTGACCCATCCGAGAGCCATGCCTCGCAGGCCGGCCTGTTCGACACAGTGTAATAAGATGGTATGATCCACCGTGTCGAACGCTGCCGACAGGTCCAGAAGCACCAAGGCCTGATGTATGCCCTTATCGGCATTAGACCTCAATGTGTCCAGGACAGCTAGGATCACCGTCTCGGTAGAGTGCGCCTGGCGAAAGCCGGCTTGATTAGGCTCTAGGAAATCAGATGTCTCTATAAAACTAAAGATACAGCTGGCCACATGGGCTTCTAGAATCTTTGCGCCGAAAGGGAGAAGTGATATGGGCCAGTAGTTCGATAGATTGGAAGGGTCAGCACCAGGTTTTTTAATTAATGGGACCAGCACAGCGTTTTTAAAAGAGTTGGGGACTGTTCCCTGTAATAGGGACTCATTCAGAAGGGGAAGTATTCCTTGGGATAATGTAGTGTAGACTTCCTTCAGTATGTGCGGGGGACAGGGGTCGTTGGGGGACCCGGACGTTACTCGGTTCATCAATTCTGCTAACCTCAATTGATCTATAGGAGGGATATCCTTGAGTTTGTGGGGATTTCTGCAGATGTCGACTATTTCCGCCGTAGTCGAGCTGGGCTGAATGCTGGCTTTTATCTTGGCAATCTTATCCTTGAAGAAATCATTAAGCTGATTGCACATCATTTGAGTGGGAACTTGAGAGGGGGAGGTTCTGACATCATTACATAAGTCATTAACGACCCTGAAAATTTCTTTGGATTTATTTTGTGCATTAGAGATTTTTTCGGAGAAGAAAGCTGCCTTAGCAGATAAGATAGAGTTTTTATACTTCCTGCGGGCAGCTGTATATAATGATCTGTCTTCATCAGAGTATCCCTGTCTCCATTTTCTCTCCAATTGGCGCAATTCTAATTTTTGATTTTTTAGGTCTGTAGTAAACCACCTATGGGCATCCATGCGGCGAGCACGTGAGAACTTGGTAAAAGGAACGTGCTCGTTGCTGGCTGTCAGATCTTTGTCCATGCGATTAATGTCTGGGGAAAAAGCTGGAAGAGAGTTGGTCAAGGTGGACAGGAAGTCCTGTTTATTTCATGAACTTAATTTCCTTATTAGCAGAAGCGGAAGCCTTTAGATGGCCTTGAAAGGTGATGGAGAAATGCAATTGATGATGATCCGACCATATGCAGGGCATTATCGTTGGAGTGGATAGTGGGACATTACGAGACCAAATCTGGTCCAGAATATGTCCCCTTTTATGAGTTGTAATCAGAACTGATTGAGAGAAGTTCATGTGGGAGAGAAGCTCAAAAAGTTCTGTGGCCTGGGATCCTGCTTCCGGGTCATTATACCAATAATTTAAATCCCCGATCAGCATGACTTTATCATAATTAACAATTAAGCTGGCCATTTGCTCGGACAGCGAGACTGGGAATGTAGGCATAGTTTTGGGTGGACGATAAATCAATACCAGCACCATAGTTGCTTTGTCTGAGTCGGATTTATTTACGAGGTTTTCCGCGTCTGGTAAGTCCAGAGGGGGTAGAGTGGAAAACGTATGTTTTTTATGAATGATTGCTGCAACACCGCCCCCATGTGTGTCTTCAGCATAGTTTGGGCCCTGTGGCATGGTACCCTGGCCTCATTTGTATTCAAGTATACTGTGCTACATGTGTCCACTGTACAGGGTGACCTAATTTAGCTGGTGCATACTCACAGGGGTCTGTGCCTGTGTGTCTTGGTACAACTATCTGATGATGGTTGTTTGTCAGTGATATATGTGGACAGGCGCACCAGGGGTAGTTTGTGTGCGATCAGGATTAATTGCAGGCCATGTGTTTTCATCCCAGACTAAGAGGTGTAAGTACTTCCTCTGTCTCAATCACATTGTCTCAGGTAGGGGGGGGGGGGTTGGTGCGGGCAAGGCCTACATGTCCAAACCCGAAGTCTCCTTGCTCGGTCTGGCCAGTGTGTGATGTTTGTGTGGCCAAACACTCAAGGTGCAGTGCCCCAGTCATGTTGGCCATGGTTTTCAGTATTACCTTCGCAGCATGTCCCAAGAGTTGATAGACATGGTTCCTGCTCATCCCTTTCTTGGCTACGCTGTGTGTCGCTGATGCTGTGCTAGATTGTCCCCAGAGCCTGGCTCCTCTGTACAATTTGATATCAAGTTATTTGCTATTGTGTCATGGTCTCCATATTTTAACAGTGGCATGGTGGGCCAACAAACTGTGTGTTGCAGGGACTACGGGCCCGATTCACAGAACTAACTTAAGACAAAATCCTAAACTACCATTTTGGTTATTCACAGAAGGCACTTACTCATTTTGGTATTCACAGAAGGCACTTACTCATTTCGGTATTCACAGAAGTTAGGAGTCCTAACTTTAGGACTCTTAAATGCCTTCTGTGAATACCGAAAGTCTTAAAATTAGGATTTTTCTCAATTTAGTAGTAGTCAAGTTAGGACTCCTAACTTTAGGACTCCTAAATGCCTTCTGTGAATACCGAAAGCCTTAAAATTAGGATTTTTCTCAGTTTAGTAGTAGTAAAGTTAGGAGTCCTAACTTTAAGACTCCTAAACTGAGAAAAATCCTAATTTTAAGACTTTCGGTATTCACAGAAGGCATTTAGGAGTCCTAAACTTAGGACTCCTAACTTCTGTGATTACCGAAGTGAGTAAGTGTCTTCTTGTGAATACCAAAATGAGTAAGTGCCTTCTGTGAATACGAAAATGGTAGTAAGTTTAGGATCTTGTCTTAAGTTAGTTCTGTGAATCGGGCCCTACATATGTACCTTGTATTGTAGATGTTACTCTTGTTGCTTTTCAGGCTATGCATTGTGACCTATGTAGAGTTGACTCATGTGACATATGTATACAGGTGTCTGATTTCTCCTGTCTCTTCACCTTGCCCACAGCATCGTCGGGGGACTACGAGGGAGACACTGGTACGGACCGTGAGGAGGGAGCGAGCACCAGTGCCAGCAGTGCTGAGTTGGCTGGCACATCGAGTGGCACGGAGGCCGACGGGAGTGCAGCGGAGGACCTGTCCAATCAAACCACCACCGACTATGACGCAGACGGGTCCGAGGCTGAGCACTCCGAGGGGGCGGAGGCTGCCCCCACAGCTGACACCAGCACTCCATCACTACCCTCCCCCTCCATTCCGATCACCGGCCTCCCACTTGCTCGTGTCCCTTCCCACTGTGCTAGGTCACCACGTGTCTCCTTCTTGCCAGGCACCGCACCCCCTGCCCCTGTCTCCACTCCTGTCACCAATGCCGAGTCTGTGGACATCCTGCGGCAGTTGCAGGTTGGTCAGACTGCGATGCTTAATGTCCTCCATGGCCACAGCCGAGAGCTCAACCAGATGGAGGCATACATGGAGGGCATTTCAGCTGTGCAGTCTGACCAACGCAACTTGCTGAGGTTCATAGACTCGACACTGACTGCAGCAGTGGGTCTCCTGCAGCGCTACGTCCCCCCCCCTACCCCTGAACCATCCACACTTCCCACTCCCATGCCTGTCCAAAGCACACCCAGATGTCCCCATGCACGCACACCACCAGACACAGGCACCACACCACCAGGGAAGGCAAAGCGCACACCTCCTGGCACGCACACACAGGGTGAAGTAGGCACACCCACTGGGTCGGGGGGAAACGGAAGACACGCAGCCAGAGTGGGAGTCCACATTCCTCATGACCACCACCCTCCAAATCCACTCCCCTCAGCTCTCCTGGCCAGGATTCCACCAAAGACTCCTTCATGGCCACTCTGTCCCTGAGCCCCAAAGTGACACCACCCCGGTCAAAGCGGTCAAAGGAGTCCCCGGTCAGGGTGGTTGAGTCCCCCCTCTGTCCACACCCTCCCCCGGTAGCGCTGCGACCCATCCCTGCGACCCCCCCCTCCTTGGGGCCTGTAGTTCCTTCGGGTGCAGGGGAGACGCTGGGCGACCTGGCAGTAGTGTGCAGTGCCGTGCTCGAATCCACCTTTGGCGCTGCCCCACCCCCTATGTTGGAGTTGTCCGTCCCTGCACCCACAACACCTACCCTTGCCCCTCCTGTCCCTGCAGTGCCTGGTCCTTCCCCCCCCACATGATGCCCCCCCACTGTGGATGACAAGGTAGTCTGAACAGTGCAGGCAAGCTAGGGGACACGCATCCCAATGTGTCCCTCACCTGGATTGGAACTATGGACTGCCCTATGGGCCTTGTGCATATGGAACTCTTCATACAATTCATTTTAGAACATTGCTGAAGAAAGCGATTTTATTTTCCTTGGCACACTACTGCTTTTCTGGCATTGCTGTTGGTGGTGCTGCTCCATGATTTGGGGTGGCGATAATGTGTTAGGTGTCTGGGATATGTTGTAGTGTGCTGTTCATGGGGTGGACCCTGTTATCTGTGTGCCATCACACGGTATTTGCTATCAAACTTTGCTCATGTAAGCTGTTACTGCATGGTGACAGTGCCCCAAGGTGTGTACCGTCCTCTGTGGACCCTGACATCTTCCCTGCAGGGTGTTGTGAAGACATTTGTGCAGTGCTGTGTCTACATTTGCTGGGTGTGTGACGGACCCCTTCAACTTTGGCCATGCATGCTGGCCAAGGTCTCCACCTGCATCATTTGTGTCATCCTTGGGGGTCACTGTACTTGTGACTGGAGTATATTGACAGGACTTCATGTGTACATGTTCCCTTTTCCGCACTATGCATGTGTGTACTCCCAGCCTCGCACACATGTGTTTCGTGTTCTGCTGGGTCTTTGAGCACCTGACTGACAATTGTGGCCATTGTATCTGTGTGTACTCAACCCCTTTCTTTCCATGGGCACAGCTGGGGGGACTCTGCACCCACCCCTCCTTTGTCTGGGCACTGCTGGGAGGACTCTGCACACACCCCTCCTATGTCTGGGCACTGCTGGGAGGACTCTGCACACACCCCTCCTGTGTCTGGGCACTGCTGGGAGGACTCTGCACACACCCCTCCTATCTCTGGGCACTGCTGGGAGGACTCTGCACACACCCCTCCTGTGTCTGGGCACTGCTGGGAGGACTCTGCACACACCCCTCCTATGTCTGGGCACTGCTGGGAGTGATAGGCACACACCCCTCCTGTGTCTGGGCACTGCTGGGAGGACTCTGCACACACCCCTCCTATGTCTGGGCATGTATGGTCGGGAAATACACGGGTGTGGGTATGCTCCATTCATACACGGGTGTGGATGCGCTCCATTCATACACGGGTGTGGGTACGCTCCGTACATACACTGGTGGGGTGTGGGTACGCTCCATTCATACACGGGTGTGGGTGCGCTCCATTCATACACGGGTGTGGGTACGCTCCATACATACACAGGTGGGGTGTGGGTACGCTCCGTACATTCCCGTACCCACGATTTGCAGGCCTGGGTACGTACCGTACCCAGGCCTTAAGAGCGTGGGTGCGAATCGTACTACGCCCACCACTACGTCACCCCAACAATGGCGGTACGGCCTGTACCCACGTTCTAATGGCCTGGGTACGGGCCGTACCAGCATTGTTGGGGTGATGTGGGGGTACGCATGGTACGACCCGTACCAACGCTCTGAAGGCCTGGGTACGGTGCAGACCCCCAATGGGGTGCCGTAGGGGTATGCACCGTACCCAGCCCTTCAGAGCGTGGGTACGGGTCGTACCACGCGTACCCCTACATCACCCCAACAATGCTGGTACGGGCCCATCCCCAGGCCTTTAGTACATGGGTACAGGCCGTACCGCCATTGTTGGGGTGACGTAGTGGTGGGCGTGGTACGGCCCGTACCCACGCTCTTAAGGCCTGGGTACGGTACGTACTGCTATTGTTGTGTTGCCGGTTCGCGTCAAACTCCACTTCCGTTGTGGCGGACGCTTGCGTTGCTGGACACGCCCCCACCATCTCGAGGTGACCAGGTCCTGCAGGTCAGGTATGTCCAGGGCATGTGTAATTTGTGACTTGTGTGGGGGTTATGTGTCCTGCCCCTGCCCCCCCCTTTGCCCCTGGGTGTTATTCTGACCTTCTGCGGCATCTGCGTCGGTGCCTGTAGAGCAGGTGGACTGCTATGAGGGCTGGGATGACACGTAGGTTCGGGTCCATGGCTGTCCGTCGCGTACAGGTGCTCCTTGTGCGCGTCGTTCTGATTTCCCGGCAGTTTTTGGCAGCCGGAAATTATAATCCGTGCGGGGTGACGTCGGTGCGGATCGTACTTCCTGGTTCGTGAACCGCAGCCTGAATGCGTCCCGACGTCACGTCGGAGCATTCCCGGATCACATTCGAATGTATATTTTCGTCGGTCGATGTTTTTTACGATTCGTACGGAAATGGTGTTTCCGTGGGAATCGTACTTCCATGTTTGTAATGTTTATTTTCCGGGTACGAGTCGGATGGAGAAAACGCTCCGACCGACGGTTAGTACCCGGTTTCTCCAGGATCCGAATCGGCACCTATATTTTTACAAACGATATTAAACACTTCAATATTTTTTACATCGATATTACTTACCTAAAATCGATATTCATGACCAAGATGGTTTTTCTGTCGATATTCTTGACCCACGATATTTTTACCACAATATTGGTGCAATTCGATATTTCTTCATCGATATTCTTTCTCTGCGCCCTTTTTTGTGAGATAGGACTTTTGTCCTGCATTGGTGACTCAGCGTTGTCAACTTTACTGCCTAATTCCTTCAGATCAGGAATGGGTGCTGAGGCATTTCTGCAGGCACCAGCCAAGGTAAAATCATTTTCAAAGGACATACCTACTTTTCTGAGTCTCATACCAATGACCTTCTAGCTGAATGGTCTAAGTGCTCTCAAGCTGACAAGGGTTCAGACCATAGTAAGGAGGTGTGGATAAGGCAGAAGGTTCTGGCTACATTATTTAAACATTAGGCCCACTATTGACTATTACCTAAACCTAACAGGCTGGGAAATGGGGGTACAGAGGGGTTTGGAAGGGTAACTGGGTGGGTGGGTGATAGAGGGGAGTGATGGACCTGAGTGGAGTGGGGTGGGTTACACAAAGTGAACATATTGTACAGTGATATAGTTTTTGGATGGTACACAGATCTAAGGATTTTTTCTTTCACCTTATACATTAATGAGTCATGTAAAAAGTAATCTGCACACATAGGGACAGAGCATATTATCTTGAAATATTATTGACCTACGTTCTTACTCAAAAATCCAAAAGATTGGATCTGAATTAATGTATATTAGATCAGATGTAGTTTGTCTTCATGAGACTCATCTGATCAAAACACAGACTAATAAATTGCGAACCCTAGAATTTGAGGTAGAATGGTTCAGGCCATAATATTCCAATGAAAGGTGTGGCCACTTTAATATGGGGTGATGTCTTGACCTGATCAAAAGTCTCAATGGACAGGATGGTGAAATGGGAGCTAGTCAACTTACGAAGAAGAGGAGTTTCTTTCACATTATACACAGCATGAGGGTACAATAACAATGATCCCTTTCGATTGCAACACTTCATATTGAGCTAGCATCCTGGTAAAATCCACTGCCGTCATGTGGAGATTTTAATGTTATCCTCTGTCCTCGTATGGATACAAATAATCTAAGCAGGGCTTTTGCAAATATTCAAATCAGTTCTGCATTGCAGCATCTGATGTGTTCATATGGTCTGATCGTTAGCTGGTTCTTTACTGAATATAATGCTTCCGGTTTTACATTCTACCCACTGCCACCTAATTTGTATTCCAGATTGCACATGATGTTCATCTCACAAGTTCTATTGCATTATATCTCAACTAAATCATTCCTGGGCATATTATCAGATCATAATCTCTGGCCTTCACAATTTCAAAGAAAGGTTTTAGCAGCTCATCGCATCCTCTTGGATGTACCTTTGATATGTCCTCTTTACTTGATAATTTTATTGTGGATATAAGTCCAATACCTTGGATAATTTATTTGCTGAGAATCAAGGGTGGGAATAACCTGCCATTACATGGGATGCCAGGAAGGCTGCTGTGTGAGGGCAACATTAAGCAGTTTAATACAAAGGGATGGTGAGGGGCGTAAACAAAATGAAAAATCATGCACTGAGGGACTTGGAAATTCAACACACCTGTAAGCATAAATAAATTAGAAGTTGAAATCTCTTCTTTACAACAACATTTTTATTTAATCAAAAGTCAACTTCAGCAATTAATTTGTTATAAGGCAGTAGAATTGTCTCATAAAACTAAATTATTGGTTTTTCTTTAGAATAACAAAGATATAGGTTGCCTCTTGTCCTTACAAATAAAAGAAATAGCAAATAAAAATGCCATAAAATCTCTCAAGGCTCTAGTGATGCAGAAAAGTATAATAGTTTTTATTAAACATCATTTACAAATGCCAACTGTATGAAAACAATAAACATTTATGTTCTGATTGTCACAAAATTATTCCAAAACCTCTTTTGTAGCTTAGTAGGAGCGGGCCTGTCTATATTTGTCTTCCAAATTCCTTTATATTTCAGCAGCCTGAATACGAGTACGTCTACATCTATAACATCAGACACAGACAAACTATTTTAGCTAGAAGCCTCTTTACTTTCTAAAGCAGTGGCTGCCTGATCATTGGAACATGTTTGCATAGTGTGCAGCAATTTCAGTGACGTTGTAACCTACCTCAATGCCTTTAGCTACATCCTTGCTACAGTGTGCCATTTCCTGCTGAATATGCATGGTTTTCCTGCTGAGCACCCCTGTAGCAGTAGGCAATTCTGTAATGCTTTTCCAATAGTTTTGTATTTCAAACAGTACATCTTTGTACTGTTGCTGAGTATTCTTACGAATAGCTTCACATAAACATTTTGTGATGTAATTCAAGCTATCAATGCTATTAATCATGGAAGACAAGCCTTCAACCATGTTTCTGCTAATTATGTTGATAGCATCCAAGCAACATCAACAACGTGTGCATGTGTTAAGACCTTCCTCCACAAACAGCTGTGCACAAAGTTTTCCACAACTGTGCATTCATAACATGGATCCATGAACGTTTTACTCTCAGCATCACAACAACAGTCACTGTAACAGTCAAAGTATTGACATCTCACAGCATACTTACACTCATGAGAAAAAGTTGTTGATGAGCTCTTGACGCATGTCAACTCCTTCCTTTTCACCACTGTCACCATCATTTGGCATTTCCGGATCCTCACCTGGTGGCTCCTGCAGGTCTCCATCCTCTTCAATGAGAGGGATGTTCCGTTACTATGCCAGTTTGTGGAGCTTGAAGCCGGCCACGGTGATCTGACACACCTTCCTGGGTGAGTAGAGGAGGGCTCCACTGGTCTTGTCCAGACAGCAAAATATGGCCTTCAGGAGCTCAAAAGCCAGCTCCACTGGACACCATGTTCTTCCACAGGCCTCATTTAATCAGACTCCCCCTGGCATTGTTGGATTCCTCAGCAGTGTCAACAACCATGGGCAATTTGGATACCCTGGGTCTCCTAGATGGAAGACACACATATGTGAAATGCTGAGTCACACACTGTCTGAAGATATGAACTGACATCACAAACACAAAGGTTGGACACATCATACTCACCACCAAGCCAGGCCCTCTCCAGTAGTAGTTGTAACATCAGCTGGGGCATGGTGCTATTCTGCTGTATGAAAGATTCATGGGCAGAACCTGGGAATCTAGCACGAACATGTGAGATGTATACATCTGTTAAACAAACCACTTGCACATTGATAGAATGGAAGTGCTTCCTGTTCTCATAAACCTCTTGATAGGGGGCGGTGATACTAAGGCAATATGTGTGCCATCAATAGATCCAACCACACATGGGATGCGACCAAATCCATAACAGTCACCCTTCACATTGCTCAAACATTCACCTCTGGTGACCTGGATGTAGCTTCCCATGTGTATCATCAAGGCTGATAGTACATCACATACTACTCCACTGAATATAGGTTGTGACATTACGCCATATATAGCCACAGTGTACTGAAAGGAAAATGTGGCCAGGAAATGCAGCGATGCCATGAGTTTCTCCATTGGTGTCAGAGATGTGGTATAGTTCCTACGAGGATGCAAATGAGGCTCTAACTGGTAACATAAATCTATTATTGTCTGCGTTTAATTCTTCCATAGTTTGAAGGTTTGGAAAGGGCCAGTAGACTGGAGTCTGACATCTTTGACCGCTGCCAGGGTACTTATGTGTGGAGTGTACAGACATATGGATATTTTACATAGAGTCCACGCTAACATTTACCAACACATAACCCAAAGTCAGGTGACCACACATACCAACATATGTTAGCAGTACCCAGCAATTCCCATCATAATTGCATGACAACAGCATACATGGCAAAACATTAGATCATGAAAATAGAAATGATGCCTGAAAATGAACTGGATAATACATTTCCACCAGTGGCCATTGGTTTAGGGGACGCCATTCTTGAAGGAAGACTGTCTAAATATTTACATAGACTTCGCAGATAAATATGGGAGTCACACGGATTAATATTATTGTTAGACCTGGCACCACTGGTGTGGGTTTCCCCTGTATTTTTGCCCTTGCCTCCTGTGGTTTTGCTGTGTGTTGGACTTCGTTTTTGCTGGTCTAGATGCTTTGGGCACTTTGCCACTGCTGTTCAGTGCCAAAGTGGAAGTGCTCCCCTTGTAAATTATTGTTATGGATTAGTGATTCCATGATTGTCATATTTGATTTACTAGTCATATCAATCAATCAAGCTTTATTCGACTATTTATAAAAATAATCATAAAAGCACATAAAAAAGCAGTTAAAATTACATCTTGAGGAAATATATAATATCAAGAAATAGATTATGTTATACAATTCAAGTTCTCATATAGAAATGGTCTTTCTACATGAAAAGACAGACTTTAAAAACAAGGATAAAATTACAAGTTCTTCCCCAAGAGATTGCATAACCAAAAAAGCAGGACGACATTGCCGCAGACCAAGTGATCTAAGCACTGGGACTATCCACCTTTTCCTCTGCACTGTATAAAATTTGCAGAAAAATAGAACATGCAAAGTTGATTGTGCTGACAGCTCATCACATGGGCATCTGGACAACAGCCTTGACCAGTCATTAATAACTGGGAAACTAAGTGACCTATGAATGAGGCCCATCCTAAAACGTGTGAGCAGGAATCTTTCATAATCAGAGATAACAAGGGTTAGATAGGGCTGCATCTTAGCAGTAGTCAAAGTAAATTGGTGGGCAAGCACTGAAATGTTAGAGACCTGCTGATTGAATCTGATATTTTCGACATAATGCAAGCAGCTATGTTTAAAATCTTTTCTGTTGATACTAGTCATGGAGGTCGGGTTGTTAAAATATTCCTGATGGCCTAGTTTACTTACAAATTCCCTAACATACTTAAGCCATTTTATGTGAGATACCCCATCTAACCCGCCTCAGTTGTTAATCATTTGATGGTTTAAGATAGTATTCTCTGAAGACCAAATACGATGCCAAAGGACCATGGTTGGATACTGATGACATCCGCTATGTATGGGAGACCTAATTCCTTATGACAGTTAAAAGTATAAATACTCTCCGGGACAGCCAGCAAAGATCTAAGAAATCTATTTTCAGCGGTCTGCAGAGCAGTCACGTCTGCATAGCCCCAGAAACCTGCTTCATAGGTCGCTATGGAAACACATTTAGCTTTGTAAATTTGGAGAAGTTCTGGGGGGGGCGTTTACCCAATTTCCTGCTGAAATTATTCATGGCTGCCAAAGCCTTAGAAAATAACAATCTCCTTAGCTTAACTGCCTGGGTCCAAGTACCAGTGCAATCAAAAAGAATCCCTGAGTGGGAAAAAGTATTGCAGCATTCTAGGCGGTTGTTCTCTAAAAAGAATGCACAGCACTTCTTGGTCCCTGTACCGGATTTTAAAACAAACGTTTTGGAAGTGTTAACTGTGAGACCCAGGTTAGATATGAAGTTCACAAAACTATTTATTACCTTCTGTAAGCTGTTCGGGGTACGGGCCAAGAGAACTGCGTCATCCACGTACATGAGCGCAGGGAGTGGGCGCTTCCCCCCCCGATGGTAGGTCCTGGCACTCATGTATCAAGGCCGTTCCTAAGTTGTTAATATACAAGGTGAATAGGAAGGGTGCCAAGACACAAACTTGTCTCTAACCTCTCCCAACGGCGAAGGAATCAGTGCACTCAACCCCTATCCCAAGGCAGACCTTAGCCCTGGCCCCGATATAGAACTGTCTCATAAAGGAAATTAGAGAGATATCCACTTCCATCCTTTCCAATATCAGCCAGAGTTTGTTATGGATAACGCAGTTAAAGGCCACGGCTAGATCCACGATGGCCAAGTAAAGATTGACCCTTTTTGCCTTGATGTATGTGCCAATTATTAGGTCTAGATTTAGACATTGGTCTGTAGTGCCGAGCCCCTTGCGAAAACCGTATTGAATATAACTAATGATTGAATGTTGATTTGAGCTCTGGGGTTCCGCTCTTTCCTCAACCAAATCACTATTGATTGATTCTGGGTAGAATTTGTTGTAAAGGTTTGAAAAGTGCTCGACCCATTCACTCTTTGTTATGGCTAGCCCTATTGTTGCCCTGTCTGCATCTACCAAGAAGGGAGCATTAACCGCGTTCCAGAAAGCGGAGGAATCTCTCAGTTCTGAAGCTGCGCGCAATGCATTCCATGCTTCATCCTTTAAGACTTTTTTCCTTGATTTTAATGCACAGCTATATGCCCTTCTGGCTTCTTTAATTTCTTGCTGGTTTTTATCAGTTCGATGAAGGGAAAGTTTAAGATTAGCGTGAGCTTTAGAACAGTTGGAATTGAACCATCCCTTCTTTTGGGGAGGTTAATTACATGATTTTACATAGAGGGCATTGCCAATGAACTCCGCTATATCAGAAAAGCCCTTCACAATGTCTTTCTGGGAGTTACCATCTCCTAAGCACTTGTTAATAGCAACTCTACAGTTTGTGATAACCTTACTCATAAATAAATCCGGATCAAGTTTATTCTAACGCAAAGCATATCCATTTTGTCTGACCAGAGTAATGTCATCAACGGGATATGTACAAGGGACCTTCCTGTTAACCAACTTACAGTCAACCTTGATACTAAAACTCTGTGCAAAATGGTCGCTAAGAGAAATATCATGGGTTTGAAGATTCACAATTCTGGAGGCATGTCTAGATGAAATTAAGATGAAGTCAATTGTAGAGAACATTCCTCACCTCAATGTCGGACTAAAAGGGATCAAGGGGGTACATAAGTTATTTGCAAATCCCAAGTCCCCAGTGAACATTATTTAATTTATGAAGTCACCAGGGATAGAATGATTAAAATGGGGGAGGATTAGGTCTTGATCATACTCAAATCCGCAAATCCCATTGTCCATGTGGTGGCATAGAGCGATGTTAAAGTCACCGCCCCAAATTATGAGTAAGTATTTTGGGGTTGCTGCCTGTATCTTGATGATGTGATAATTTAATACCCCCAAGAGACCCACTAGATCTTCACGTGGCACATTATTATAAAAGTTCACTATTACAATGCCAATTGATTTGTGCATGTCAGCCACTAATATTTGGAAATAACGGTTAACAACCGGTAATGCAATATTCCCAAGTTTTAAGTGGTTTGTTACATAGCTACACAACCCCCCCATTGCTCTCCCATGTGATGGCGTGACTGCAGGCGTATGGAAAGTTTTAAAGCCATTAATATTAATGTGGTCTTCCATCCAGGTCTCTTGTAGGCAGAGAACATCAAAACCATATACGAACTCTGTCCACAATGGGTTCACAATCTTTGACTTTAGGCCTGCAATGTTCCAAAACAGGAAATGACAGATGTTATCCTTTGTATTACCATTGACATTCCTGGAACTAGTTTCAAGGGGAGATGCCATAGAGACCACAATGGAATTGTTTAGACTGTCAACTGGGCCATGAGCAGGAGACGCAACTAAAGGCAATATATTGCCCACGTTCTCAACTCCTGCACTCACTAAGGGAAGATAAAAACGGTTCCCCTGATAATCTGTTGGACCACGGTCAGGTACTGATAGGACAGTCTCTGTAGCGTTTATATGACCCATCTCCTACCTGCAGTTATAAAAGCCTTACTACTTGGCATATCCATGCTTGTGGGAGCCATGGGAGTCAATCCACCTGATCTACGCGGGAAAAAAGATTAAGGCGGTGTTGGACTGGAACGTTATACAAAGCTAGGGAATTCATAGGATATGTGTCACTACGGAGATACAACTGGTTATGAAGGGGTGGTTGATAAAAAAATCCCAGAGGGATCACATTAATGTCGTGGTTGGAAATGGAGTAAGTACCTTCCCTGGTCAGAATATTTTGTACCAGCTGCGGGGACTTAAAGGTCAGAATGACACAATCCCCTGGGAGAGACTTCTGCCCCTTCACAAGTCAACTAACTCTTCTTGCCATTTTGAAGTTCAAAAAAAGGCTCGCTGTAAAACCAGTTTTTGAGCCCAACCAATGTAGTCATTTATTCTTAAGTGTGTCCCGGGATTCAACTGCCCCTTCGGGAAGTCCGGGGACATTAGCTAGGATAACCGTGTATGGAGTCACAACTGGGGGTAAGTCTAGAACTGTCATTGACAGATCAGTTACGCAAGTATACGTGTGTGCTGAAACAGTAAGTTTAGGAGAGTTAGAGGCTCCTAAATAAGTAAAAGGTTGGTTGCCTGTCTTAGCGGCATTTATTCTCGCATCTAAGGGATAGGCAGAGTCCTTGTTTGAAGTAGCAGGAGCGGGCTTGGGAAGGCCACACAAAGGGTCTACAGATGGTATCAATGAGTTAATAGGCAAAATTGTGTGATTTTTTGCCTGGCTTCGCCCTAATGTAGTCGGATGATTACTGGAAGTTGTGGCTCCGGTCTGAATCTGATTATTAAAACCATCACCAAAATGAACGCCCCTGCAGTGCGATGCGTTATTCTCTACCGGCTGAGGGGACTGTCGAGTTACTATATGATTCCGAAGTAATTCTTCTAGGGCACCCACTCTGCAAAAAGATTAGTTAAGGAATCTCTCAAGAAGGAATCTAATATATCAAACTTGTTATTTAGGGCCTGATTCTGATGCGGTTAGGAAATCTTTCCGATCGAATCGGTTTGTAACTGGTTTTTAACCAACTCGGATCAGGAGAGTCCGACCGACTGAGTATGATGCATACGGATGCTTCCAGATACAATTTTGTTGGACTCCCATTGACTCCTATGGGAGCCTATGTTCCTAACCGCATCGTAATCTGGCCCTCGGTCGGGAAGACATGTTTCCGATCAGATTTGGAAAGAGCAAATGCCATTAGGAGGCCTTCTTAACCACATCGTAATCGAGCCCTAGGTGGGAATGCTTTCATAAACGCATTGGAATCGGGACCTTAGTGTTGCCAATTCACTGGAGGGTATGAGTTTGGGGCCATTAATTACATTACCCTTTCCTCATCGTTTCAAGACCGGCAATGGCTAGTCCTGTTTTGCGTTTTTTTTCCTTACTATGCATGACATTGTTCCAATCCCGGTAACTGAAGCCTCTGGTTGGCTGGGGAGAGTGTTAATTGTATTTCTCAGATGTTTAGTCGGGGGCTGGGGGTCACTATCTAGATCGCATACAGAGATGTGTTCCGACAGGTTCAATACACTGCCGTTAGTAATAGCGCCACTCCTCGGGGACTTGATAATGGCAGGTATAAGCGCAGGGGTTACAAGAGCCTCTTCTCCTACAGTAAGACCTGAATCCAGGCCGGGTCTTTCAATGTTTATAGCCTCCTCTACCGAGATGATCTGTTGCTCAATTGCCCCCATAGCTCCAGTTGGATAATTTAAAAGCGACTGACGAGATCCCTCCTCCTCCCTCTTTATGGGTGTTTTTTGAGCTCAGGGTTTTCCTTTTCCCCATGTTTAGGTGAGAGGTCACAAAATAGCTGCAAAGGTATAGTAAGAAAAAGAGTCAAAGTATAAGGACGGGTCAAAGTCTGGGACTCACTGCGTTTTTAGACTGACATCTCCCACATTCCAATCACTAGATTCCACTTGGTAGATGGTTTTGCACCCTCAATGGCTCAACAAAGGGCCATGGTCCAGTCCATCCTTATCCAGTCTATGACGGGCTAAGGCGGGCCTGTCTTGGCCCGGTCTTGAACTGGGCCAAGCCAGAGCATGCCCCGCGCACGTTCTGCGCTGCAGGACCTGCTCTGGTGCTTTGTAGCTGCCACCCACCTCCAGGGACTGTTCACAAAGTGCTGCGTGCTTCCTTCCAGCGGTCTGGTCAGTTTCTCGCATAGCAGAGAGGTCTCCCGCACTGCAGGACCTGCTCTGATGCTTTGTAGCTGCCACCCACCTCCAGGGACTGTCCACAAAGTGCTGCGTGCTTCCTTCCAGGGGTCTGCTCAGTTTCTCGTGTAGCAGAGAGTTCTCCCACGCTGCGGGACCTGCTCTGGTGCTTTGTAGTTGCCGCCGACCTCCAGGGACTGTCCACAAAGTGCTGCGTGCTTCCTTCCACGGGTCTGGTCAGTTTCTCGCGTAGCAGAGACGTCTCCCCCCCCTTACTAGTCAGTCCCTAGTACAGTGCACTGTGTGTGCCCAGGCCCTGTAAATCAAATGCTGCTGGTGGGTTTCAGCACTGATTGTGCCACCCACATAAGCAGTCTGTAAATGTAACTCAGGCCTGCCATGGACGAAACTGTGTCCATTATGATACTGCCATGTCGGCCTGGAAAGTGCACCCACTTGCCTGGCCCTATCCTTCCCTTTTCTTACATGTGAGTCACCCCTAAGGTAGGCCCAAGTTACCCCTGTGGGCAGGGTGCAGTGTATATGAAAGGTAGGACATGCCCTGTGTGTGTGGCATGTCCTGATATTGAAATACTGCCAATTTCATTTTTCACTATTGAAAGGCTATTTGTTCCCATAGGGTAGAATGGGAAGTTTGCTTTTAGCATTTTATAAACACAACTACCCAGGGGAACAAGATAGGAAAATAAGGTTTGATATGCATGAACTCAGAATGTTAAGATGCATCTTTTAGTGAGGGTGATTTTTACATTCTGTGTTTGAAAATACCACTTTTACAAAGTAGGTATTTTCTTGCTTAGCCATCCAGTGTGCTTCTGCCAGGATGTGTATTAACTGTCTGGCTTTAGTGTGACAGGGGCTGGGGAGGTGCAGTGGCTCCAGAGAGTCTGGATGAGTCAGGGCTGTGCAAATAGACCCAGGTTGCATTTAGAGTAGGGGGGGAGATTTCCTTTCACCTAAATGGCCCCGGTCTGCCTTCCACAATGATGTCTCTACCTCCTGCCAGGAAGATGCACCAGTGAGGACAGAACTGGTTTTGGTTAGGCACAGACACTCTCTGCCTTCAGAGAACAAAGGATTTTACTGTATAAATATTGGGGTCCAGACTCCAGAACTTTAGATTGCTTTTAGACTTCAAGAGGAACCTCTGCCAATGAGAAGACCTCACCATCCTCACCATCCTCTGGGCACCGTTTCTGTTTCCGCTGGTTCCAGTCGCTGCAGAAGAAACGGGCAACAGGCTCCATCACAGAGTCTGTCGCAGACTCCGTGTCCTGAAGGCACCGCAGAGAGCACCGCCTCACTTCGCAACGCAACCCTGGTCTCAGTGACTCCGTCAATGAGCCGCTGCTTGCACCGCGTCCTGTGTGCATCGCATGTCACACCGCTTCGCTACACGCTGCACAGACATCACCGACTCCGTCGCTGCCCAACTCCAATATCAACTGGCTCTGTCACCGCACCATGACCTGCCAGCGCCACATCGAAATCCGCCTCATCCTGCAACGCAAGCCTTGGTCTCACTGACTCCATCAACAAACTGCTGCCTGCACCGAGTCGTGAGGACAGCGCACGCTGCAAAGCTGTTGTATCCAAGTTTTCGTCTCAAGGGCCACACTTACCAGTGGCCCGCAATGTAAATCAAATAACGAGCAGTTGGCAACGTAGAAGGTTCAAACGTTTATTGGCCCAACAGGAAACTCTACATAGAGGAGCCTCGTCGATCCTCACGCAAGGGGTGCGCCGAGGAAGACTGCTGGCTCCTCGTCAAAACCACACTTTTATACATTACAGTGCAACATACAAAACCTTTTAAGTGGAAAAGTACCAGCCAGTCCAGGCGCTCCTAATGAGCTCATCCTATATCTAGTTTCGATGATACAAAAAGGTTACTATCTTTAAGAGAAGAAGGTCGACCGGGTGACTCCCTTCTCGTCCCAGGTTCAGAAGGAATTTGCTTGGTACTCCCTTTAGCAGATGTGACCTCGCTTCTCGGTCGTAAATACAATTCAGCCTGTCTTCTGAAACTAAGGTCTGCTGAACAAGGGAAAATATGGGCTCAGGGAACCACGTGATGGCAGCTTCTTCTAGACGAAGAGAGCCGAGGGCCAAGATGGCCGCGGTTATGTTTTCGGCCCTTTCGTCGTACTGACTAAATGGATGCACAAAAAGCCTTCTTACTGGGCCGAGTCAACCAAGTTAGTTTTAGTTACACTGTGCTAATCATATTCTAAAATTTGGATCCTACAGAACGGCCCTTTTAGCATAGTGTAGCTAAAATAAGATACAAAACAAGTATGACTAATCTTCAAAGATACCCTCGTCTATCTGCATTAGATCATGAATTTCTTTCTGGGTCATTTGGGCATGAGCTTGTGTAGGTGGGGATTTAGGTAGTGCAGAGCGGAATTGGGTGGCACAATAGGAACAACAGGCAGGGCCGCACTGGATACAAATGCAGCAGGTAAAGAGGAAACCCACAATACCCAATAGAACCATGAATAGTTTCCACCCCCAGGTGGTCAGAAGGTCCCAGAACCAAGTTGACAGAGACCAGGTACCAGTTTCGGTATGGATTTTGGATGCTAGTCGGTGTAGTTTCTGAATGGCTAAATGGACCGAAGGGGCGGAGTCAGGTATATATACACAACAAGAGCTCCCGATCACCCGGCATGCTCCTCCGCGGTCAGCCAGTATGACATCTAAAACAAGTCGATTTTGGAGGGTTACAAGTCGGGTCGCCTGAAGCTCAACAGTGATATTAGTCAATATTCCGGCCGTGGTATTGACTACTCCCTCCACCACCCTAGACAGTCTTCTGATTTCCTTACTAGTAAGGATAGGGCCCCATATAGGCAGGACCCTTTTCATAATATCAACGAAGTGTTCGGCCGGGGTATCTGTTTGATCAGTGGCATCGTTATCCATGGATAGGGATAGCAGACTTCTTTTATTTAATGAATGAGATTTATGGTAATCTGAGGGAGCAATATAAACAGGAGGATAGAGGAAAGACAGATAACACCTGCCGGACCATCCCCTCGGAAGCCAGGTGTAAGCATTCTCCCCACATACAAAATATATGTTCGGGGGAGTTAGAATGGGAGGACTACTAAAAGTTCGTAATCGATAAGTGTAATTACATCTGCTAGATCCTACGAACAAGTGGCCGGAACCCTGGACACAGAAAGAGGATGACGTATTTAATACCGGGACAGGTATAATCTTGTCTTCGGAGACATTGCGTTCCTGGAAGTATCTAAAATACTCGGTGAAGTTGAAGGATACAAAATCTAATACCTCATCCCTTAACCAGGTATCGTTCTCATGGTCCATATACACATTCATGCAGGCTGTTGGATCCAACGTGCCATCAGTGCCTTCTGCATTGGGAGTGAACCCCTGATGCCTCTCTATGTAGGCCAATATCAATTCATAATCTTTCTCCGAGAATCTACGTGCATCTATAGTATAATGCTCATATATCATAGACAGCAATTTAAACCAGGCTTCACAGCTCCCTAGATGTGACAATGGCATTGATGTAAACAAATCATGTTTATGCATTACTGACGGGAGGAGCCCACATACCCAGCAATCGGTGACATTTGTGGAACTGTGAGTCTGATGCAGCATCTCAATGAAAGCATTATGTACATAAGTCTGACGATGCCTTTCTTTGTGGGGGGCCAAAGTCCGAAAATGGTGTTCCTGAGGAGTGGGGGTAGTTAACACCAAGGTATGGACTGGGTGGCGGAATTCTAAATAAATGAACAACCCTAAGCATAATAAAAATGACACAGCTATTATAGAAATAAACACAATTTTAACACGCAAACTCCATGTGGAAAACATTGGTAAATGTGCAAATCTAGGGCGGGGAATTATTGGACGTTCTTCTTCAAGGGCGAAACGAGCAAAGGGATACATTCTCACTTAAAGTCCAGTTCTAAACTCGGGAAACAGTAAAAACAGGAAGGAGAAACTATATGCAGTCCATTCTGCCGGAGGGTGCTTCTTTCCTGTGTCCAAGTTAGAGCCTCACAGGCAGACTCTTAATATTCCAAAACAGTAGAGGTACCAAAAAGAAAAAAAGGAATAAGAAATCAAGGGTGCAAAAAACTTCTCGCGTGGGAGCTGCACTTGACGCAACTCTGGTCGAAGAGGAGGATTACCTGGGCCCCTCTTGCCATCAATGTCTCTATCTTCTTTCTGAACAGGGCTATCACTTATAGTTCCACGCCCTCCACGGGTTCAGTCCAGTGTTCATGTGATCCCCTAGGTCCTTTAACTCGGACTTCACCTTTTATGGTAAGCCGGACCGGGGAATCTCATTCCGTTTGCGGGGCCGCAGGTGGTATCGAGTGTGACCAGGGGTTTCAGGATTTATGAACAAAACGGGCACAGTGGGATCAGGGAAGGAACAAGATGTGTGGCCCTCCTGGTCACGCGTTTGATCCCCAGGCAGGGCTTTATTTGACACAACCGACCCTGAACTTGTGGCCCTCTCCCCTTGCCCTCCTGTTTCTCCGTGGGCTTCGGGGGAGGGCGCTCTTCGTCGTCGTGCTCACCTCTGTGCCGTTTGTTCTCCTCTTGGTCCTGGCAATCCTCAGGCAAGGGAAGCGGGACACGCTTCAGATGGGAAACATGAATCCAATGCTGTCTCCCTTCGACCTTTACCGCCGTCCTCGTGGCCAAGAGCACTTGGTGTGGCTGGGTCCAGCGGGGTTCCAAGCTCGATTTCCGCTGGAAGTTCCGAATCAGGACCCACTGACCTGGTTCGATGCTGTGTCCGGGGCCCTCCGGCAGAGGCTGCAGTACTGCTGAAATCTGTTGGTGGATAGAACGGAGATCTTTAGTTAAAGCATAAAGGTAATCGGCCAGCATAGGATACTCAATATCCCTAAATGACTTGGGCCGGGGCACCCCCCATACATTGGCTGGTCTCCCAAAAACCACCTCGTAAGGGGAAATCCCACTCCGAGAATGAGGGGTGGTTCTTACAGACAATAGGGCCAAGGGCAAAAGATCGGGCCATTTCAGACCAGTCGTGTCCTGTAGTTTAGCTAATTTTAACTTCAGGATCCCATTATATTTCTCAACTAGGCCCGCTGATTGTGGGTGCCTTGCGGCGTGGAACTTCTGTCGAATTGCCAAACCTTTACATACATACTGAACTAGGTTGGCATTAAAATGTGTTCCATTATCACTCCATATTACTCGTGGTAACCCATATCGGGGAAATAACTCCTTTATTAGGGCTCTAGTAGTTGCTATAGCTGTGTTTTCCTTAGTGGGGTAGGCTTCTACCCATTTACTGAAGGTACAGATTACCACCAGAACATATTTAAGGTTGTTTACCCGTTCCAGTTGTATATAGTCCATTTGGAGTACCTCGAAAGGCAAGGTAGGTGGGGCAAAGCTCCCTGACAACACAGGGGTACTACCCCCCGGGTTATGCTGGAGGCAAATCATACAATGCTGGACCAGATTTCTAGCCGTTTTCTGGATATTAACATTGTACCATACGGGGTCCAACATTGCACACATGCCTCGGACCCCGACGTGAGCGGGACCATGTGCCATGGCCACTACCACATTCACGAATGCATTCGGTAGCAGCCATCTGCATTTTACTGATAAATCCGTCCAACACCCATTCTCGTCTAACCGCCCCACCTGCTCCTGCCAATACTGCAGCTCCTCTGGGGTGGCTTCTTTTTGCAACTCTCTCACACTATCTACGGTGTTTCGAAAAATGTCTGCTTCTACCATCCTTCTGCATTGACTAACTACAAACATGGAGGGGGTATCTGACTGGGCAGTTTCCTTAGCCATCTTGTCTGCAAACGCATTACCCCTCCCTACATCATCAGTTACAGCCTTATGGGCACTACATTTCACAATGGCGAGGGCTTCTGGCAAAGTTAATGCGGACAGCAGTCGTTCAACCAAAGGTCCATTCTTTATCTTTTCACCATGGGACGTAAGAAACCCCCGTTCTGCCCACAACCTCCCAAAACTGTGGGCTACACCGAAAGCGTACTGGCTATCGGTGTAGACGTTCAACCTCAGTCCCTTTCCCAACTCACATGCTCTAAGTAGTGCGATTAATTCAGCCGCTTGGGCGGAAAGATATGGTACCTTGGCCGCCTCTACCACAATCCGCAAGGTGGTTATTGCATAGGCCGCAACCGTATTACCGTTGGGCAATTTAAAGCAGGAGCCATCAACATATAATTCTCCTTGGGGTTCCGATAAGGGGGTGTCTGTTAGATCTATCCGGCCCTTTGACTCTTCTTCAGTCCGGAATATGCAATCATGTACATCCTGGCCACTTTCTCCTTTGGGGAGGGGTAGCAACGTGGCAGGATTCAGAGTCATGCATCTTTTAATAGTTATGTGAGGTGCAAACAGGGTCAATTCGTACCCCGTAAGACGCGCACTAGTTAAGTGCTGCGTCTGGGTTCTGTTTAACAATACATCCACAGCGTGTGGTACCATTACTGTGAGATCCGTATTTAAGACTAGCCCTTCCGATTGCCTGATCGCCAATGCCACTGCGGCCGTGGCTCTCAGGCAGCTGGGAAGTGCTCTGGCGACGTTGTCCAAAACAGCTGAGAAATATGCACAGGGTCTTTGCTTACCTCCAAAGTCCTGTGTTAACATTGAAAGCGAACAACCGTCCACCTCATGCACATAGAGCACAAAAGGCTTCCGGTAGTCCGGTGTGCCAAGCACAGGAGCAGAACATAAAGCAGCCTTCAGAGAAAGAAAAGCTATTTGACACTCATCAGTCCAAGGTAGGGGTTCATGCACGTCTTTGGTGATCAAATACAAGAATGGTTTAGTGATGAGAGAGTAGTTAGGAATCCATTGGCGACAGTAAGAGGTTATGCCAAGCAAAGCACGGACATCACGTTGCGTGCGAGGGACAGACATGTTAGTAATGGATGCAGTACGTTCCGGGGTCAATCGCCTTCCCTCCTTCGACAGGAGATGACCGAGATAGGTCACCTCCGGTCGACAATATTGGAATTTAGACAATGATACTTTATTACCATGTTTTGCCAAATGTTGCAGCAATTTCACTGTCGCCGTTCGGCAGCCCTCCTCAGTATCAGAGGCCACCAGGAGATCATCGACATACTGGAGTAATACATTACCTGGTGGCAAACTCAAAGTGTCCAGTATCCTCTTCAATGCCTGACTATAGATACTGGGGCTTTCTGTAAACCCCTGGGGGGCGCGACAGAATCTGAAGCTACGGCCTCCCAATGCGAAGCCGAAAAGATAGCGGCTATCTGGATGTATAGGGATGCTAAAGAAAGCGTTTTTCAAGTCGATAACTGAGAAAAATTGTGCCGTTGGAGGAATCATTGTCAGGACGGAATTAATATCAGGTACCACAGGGTACTGGGGTACCACGATCTTGTTGATTTCTCGAAGGTCAATCACAAATCGATAGGTATCAGCATAATCAGGAGTCGGTTGTGTCGGGGCTCGCTTAAGAATCGGAAGAATAGGGCTATTACATGTATTAGAGGCCGTTTCTTCCACCACTCCAGTCTTTATCAAATCATGAATGATAGCCATTAGAGCCCGTTCCCCGGCAGGGGCAATTTTATACTGGGGAATTTTTGGTAACTGGGCGTCCTGCTTTAAGGTAATCGATACTGGGGTTATTCGTAAATGGCCCACATCAGTGTCTCCGGTCACCCAGAGGGTCTCCGGGATGTTCGCCAGTTCTGGTGGTAAAGGTTCTGTCTTAGAGAAGCATTGTGCAGAGAGGGGAGAAGGATCTTTTATGGTCAGGTAGACCCCTTCTGGGGAACAATAGATGTGGGCATGTAATCTTTTTAGTAGATCCATGCCTAAAAGGTTCTCTCCACACTGGGAGGTCAAAAGAAAAGGTGAGTCTATCGATACCGGTCCCAGGGTAAGGGGAAGCGGTTTTGAGATGGGGCTTACCACCGGAGTTCCAGAAAACCCCACAGACACATTATTTTGGCCGGACAGAGCAGCCCCCGGGACTAGGGCACGTGAAACGGAACTGTTCATGGCCCCAGTGTCAACTAGAAACTTTCCTGATGCATTAAGTAGTCGTGCATGAACGTAAGGTCCAGCTTGATCAATTGGAATCGACACCTGCCCCTGACTCTGTCTTTGGCTGTCCTATGCTTGAGAATAGCCCGATCCTTCACCTGCCACATAATCGTCATTATAATACTGTCTTCCCTGACCGTGGTCGAAACAGTTCTGACCTATCTCACCTGTCGCCGAATGCTCTGCTCTCGTAGATCCCCCTCGCTGTCCAGTGAAACGTCCCCTTCCCCGTCCTCTCGGAACACTGTTCTGGTCGTTTAGTAACGGACACTGAGCTCGCCAATGCCCCTCCTGTTTAAAGAAGGCGCATTGGTTTATTCCCAAATCTGTCCGTCCCATCGTCTGCGGCAAACCCGCCCCTCTCGAAGCAAAATTCTGTGACCCTCTACCTCTTCCCTGTCCTCTTTCTACTTGCTGTAACAATACTCGAGTATTTAAATCCTTCGACTTCTTTTCAGTCTTGTCCCTGCTTTCATTCTCCCGATGTTCATAATATTGAGCCATGCTCAATATTGTTGACGGGGTGGTGGTTGTCCAGGTGCTTTCGGCAGCCTGTAATCGAGCCGACACCTCTGGCAACAGATTAGTCACGAATCGATTCACGAACAACCGTACCCCCCCTTCAGTGGCTAGGTCCTGTCCACTGAAGTCAATGAAAACTCCCTCAAACCTCGTAAAGAAATCAGATACGCTCTCATCCTTTTTCTGTTTGCAGGCTGTCAACTTATCCCAGTCCACTTTCCGGGGAGGGATCAGTGAATGCATCTAATTTATTATCCTATCAGGGAGGGCCAATATTTCCGCTCGGGGCTTATTCCCTGGTTTACGATCCCTATCCCATCCCCGTAGCTGTTCCCAGGTCCCCCCAAATTCAGTTGCATGGTCTTGATCATGCACCTGGCGCCAAATGTCCACCGGTACTAGTAGAGCGAAGAATAGCTCGATATCTGCCAGCGTCATTACTGCGGAGGAGGCCGCCTCAGTGAGTTCTTTGTAGTACGCAGTGGGATTCTTCCGGGGATCCGGTAACTGACTTTTTAGTGACAATACCTCACTGCGTTTCCAGGGAGTGTACACCCATTGTTCCTGGAAACGCGCCTCCACTCTGTGACGAGTAACTACTCCTTGGGCGTCTACTACTTCCGTGATCTCGGGATGGTAGATAGGGTGTACCTCCCGCATAGGGTACTGGGATAGCCCCGGAGGGTTCGTGGGCTGCAGGCGGGTTCTATATGACACCAGTGTCCGCACATTCTCATACACTTCTTCGGGGATAAGGCGAGATTTGTGGGCTTGTGTGACAATATCGTATAATATGGCCGGAGCCCTTCCGTCCGGGTGGGCCTGTTCCCATAAGGATATAAGGCGGTTTGCCATATGCTGCATTACCGGTTCGTAATCCCTCATGGTGCTCCAAATATCTGATAATAAATAAATGGGTTGCCGCATCCATTGGGATGCCTGTACAGCAATAGCGTCCTTTTCGTCGGTTCCCAAGGCCGAACGAGTAAACAACTTTTTACCCTCAGCCAGGGGGACCGGACGTGTCGGAGTGGTGACAGCTGCTACTGGCGTAGTACTCGCGGAGGAGGAGGGCAAGGCAGAAGGGGAAGTCATTGACCCGTGTGGCAGCTGTGTTGTCCCAGCTGCTGCAGCATTTAACAGGGCCGGCAACATAGTAATCACTTCCGACACAGACGTGGGCAGTCGGGAGAGATCTGTCAAAGGAGGGGGGCTGGGGGGAGCCGGAGGGGCTGAGGCCCCCGAGGTTCCTAAGGGTGTAGCCGTGGTTGGGGCCGAAATTCCAGTTACCTCCGGATACAGCCGTTGCGGCACATAAGGAGGCGGTGGCCGTATATCCAATAAATCCTCTATCTCATCTTCAGCATTGGACCGAGTCACATAGCTCTTATCTACTTTCAATCGAAATTCACGGTTCATACAGTCTATTCCCTTTTCTACTCGAGACCTATCATAAGCCATGGCCTTCTGAGTCACATTCTGTCCTGCCTTAGCCCTAGATTGCTTCTCCTCCCTTATTCGGCGCTGTTTGGCTTCTTTCAGCCATGAACCCAGAGCATCGAACATAGCCTGGCGGCTGCGTCTGGAGAACAGTTGTTCCTGCAAGAATGCAATCTTTTTCTCATCAAACGAGCCAGTCTTTGGCCATTGCAATTCTTCGTTACTTTTAGTATACTTATGCCACAGAGTACAAAACAATAAAGGGGTGATTCCATGCTTTACGTACATATAGTGGCTGGGGCTGCCTTCCGGCGGGGCAGGCTGACTCTCAGCTAGCCGAGAGTCACCCGACCGACAACAACAGCTGAAACAGTTCAATTTACTAAAACAAGGCATGGTGATTAGTTCAATACAAACACAAATGACATAAACCACAATCAAGTGTTCACAACTTTTACCACCTAGTCAGTGAGCCAAATCCCACACTAATCGGTAGTCTTTTCAACAATAGACATCCCCGACTACACCATGGATCCTCTCACTGCCTCTCTGGTTCACCACTGAGGCCTGTCCCGGAGAGGTCGGTGCCTCACCGAGGATATGCCTCGCGGCTACCCAGCTTGGGTCGTGAGTTTCCCAGGTGCAATCGGGCTATATTCCGCGCGCGGTTCATCAAGTCAGAAAAATGGGCCCTTCAAATCATATCATATGTACATGTACTTTCAAATCAATGCCCGGCCATACCAATCGGACTTCAAACCAGCAGTGGCACTAATCCTCAGTGCCTTCTTCAAAATCAATGCACCGCCCTAGGGCCTGTGCTTCAAATTACCACTACACGCTCCACCTCGCGTGTTTCAAAACCAAAACAGGCACTACTTGTAACCAGTGCTTCAAATAAAACTTCTACTCACCGGGTGCACCCTGGTACAGATGTCCGTTCTCCGCTGCCAACTCCTCTTGACCAAAACCGGTCCGTTTCCTGAGTCGAGCCCGTAGGACCCCGGTGAAGGGTGACTAGCAGCAGAGGGCTTCCCGCTCGAGCGCGCGGAGCGGAACTCTCGAGCTCGTTCTCCGCCCGCCCGACCGAAAAAGAATGCCCTCGGACCTACCACCCGATTACGGGGGAGGCCGGACCCTATCACGGGGTCCCTTCGTGGTCGCCAACTGTTGTATCCAAGTTTTCATCTCAAGGGCCACACTTACCAGTGGCCCGCAATGTGAATCAAATAACGAGCAGTTGGCAACGTAGAAGGTTCAAACGTTTATTGGCCCAACAGGAAACTCTACATAGAGGAGCCTCGTCGATCCTCACCCAAGGGGTGCGCCGAGGAAGACTGCTGGCTCCTCGTCAAAACCACACTTTTATACATTACAGTGCAACATACAAAACCTTATAAGTGGAAAAGTACCAGCCAGTCCAGGCGCTCATAATGAGCTCATCCTATATCTAGTTTCGATGATACAAAAAGGTTACTATCTTTAAGAGAAGAAGGTCGACCGGGTGACTCCCTTCTCGTCCCAGGTTCAGAAGGAATTTGCTTGGTACTCCCTTTAGCAGATGTGACCTCGCTTCTCGGTCGTAAATACAATTCAGCCTGTCTTCTGAAACTAAGGTCTGCTGAACAAGGGAAAATATGGGCTCAGGGAACCACGTGATGGCAGCTTCTTCTAGACAAAGAGAGCCGAGGGCCAAGATGGCCGCGGTTCTGTTTTCGGCCCTTTCGTCGTACTGACTAAATGGATGCACAAAAAGCCTTCTTACTGGGCCGAGTCAACCAAGTTAGTTTTAGTTACACTGTGCTAATCATATTCTAAAATTTGGATCCTACAAAGCTTCCATCTCACATTGCAACCACGGCGGTTGCCCCTGACTGTCTCACACCATTTTGTTGGCCGCAACAAAAAAGGTACTGTTTCCGAGTCTGTCAACGCGTTCACTTACCCGTACCGACCCGGTTGGCTGGAAATGTTAGACTCTATCGTGGTCAGAATAGCAGTAGCCCCCAAAGGAGATACCGAGTTGGAGGAACTGTGTTTTTCATGTTATTCCTGCAATTTAAAGGTTATTTTGCACCCGTAACTATTTTTACAGTATTGTATGTTGGATTTTTGTCAATTTTGGGTCTTGTTGGTTTAGATAAAGTTTTGCTTATTTTTCTAAACTGGTGTGGTGTCCATTTGTATTGTTTTCACTGTGTTACTGTATGCATACACAAATGCTTTACACACTGCCTCTGAGGTAAGCCTGTCTGCTCGTGCCAAGCTACCAAGGGGGCGAGCAGGGGTGATTACTCTGACTAGGAAGAAGGGTCTCTACTTTGACCTTTGCCAACTAGAGACCCCATTTCTAACAATGATCAATTGCAATCACTGCAAGTCCCACCTATCAACCCCACTCTGGACTCTTCACGTGTCCATAATAGCACTGTGCACATCATGCAAACTCAATTGTATGAGGGACACCATCATGCTGTGGAGTCTGCATGTACACATCACCACTGTCACTAACGTTGTACAGTGCACCGCGGCGATCGTGTGTTCATGTACAGTAATGTACAACACTTATGTTTGAGTATTGGTATAGGCAGATGAATGGTGTCATACTACAGGTGACATGTTTAAACATCTTTATACTGTTGGAGACGCACTTAAAAGAACGTTTTCTATGTGTTTTTTAACAATGACATGGCGGATGCCTGACATAGCTAATGGGACATACTGATTTGCCGATTGATTTGAACCATACAGTAGGCTGCTACCTCAACAGGCTAACGGTGGCTAATGTGTCTGCCATGGTCCAAAGGTTGTGTCTGTTATCATAGGCGACCGCCTCGGTGGATGCCTGACCTCACTAATAGAACATGCTGATTCACCGATGCCAGCTGATTTAAACCGCACAGTAGGCAGCTCTCTCCGAAGTGGGCACAGACATAGGCTAAACTTTGATCTGTGACCACCGCGGACCAATGGCTGTGGAAGTCTACACAAAAGCCCACCTATGTGGCAATTGTGTTTGTTGCCGTTTGAAAAATCTAATCACTTGCCTTCAGAAACTGCTGCTGACACCACCTCCTCAGCATCACCTGCTGTTTGCCATCTCTGGGAGCTGTAATTTCACACTGTACAGGGACCAGGGACCCTTCATTCGATCCATAGGAGCTGGAGATCCTGGTGAAGGAGGTCCTAACCTTTGATTGCCAGCTCTATGGTTCATCAGAGGGGCCGATGAGTACTTCTCATACAGTCTGTACTCTGCTACAAAAAATGCTATTTCATAGGCCACAATCTGGCTCAAAGTCCCAGACTGACACAAGTGTTTTGTAAGTCAGATAGTGTGGCCCCTACATGTGAAAATCATGGTTTATCTGGCACTGTACTTTGTTGACTCCATATCACCTTAGTGATGTGTTATCAGTCCTATATCCTACATCGGTTGCATGCACATATCTATGCATGTATACATGCTAAGTTGCCTATGATGAATTTGCGATTCAGTTAATTGCAGATGTGCTTACAAATGTATAGCCCTTACACCCTAACCTATGCATGTGAGGAAGATGTGAGATATGTGTTTTGTCCCACATATCACTGAACACACATGAGGGCTCATAAAACTGTTGTCTGGAACATGCTAACAACTCACAGACCCCTTCAGAGTGACAAGATGTACTGCTAGGTATCGCAAATGTGGGCATATGACGATCATGTTGGAGCAGTATGCTCAGCCTGCAGAGGATAAACCCTGATAATGATTAGCGGCCTGTATGGTCCATGGCCCAGTCTGTAGCTGAGAGAATGTGGCTATGGAACTGATGCACAGAGTACTCTACCTGTAGATCTGCTGATGCTCAGATTTTGCCCAAATTGGTGTCACAAGACCAAGAGTTGTCCTAATAGCACCTAGTTGTACTATAGTTGGAATGGTGCATGATGACTTCCCCAGACCCAGGACTACTGTCCATGGAACCATATTGTCACTGTGTGTCATTGCCCTAGTGCACTTGCTCCGACATCTCTGGTACTTGGCTGTACTATGAGTGATGCTAGAATTACACAGGGAACATTGCTCATGTGAAACACGTGCACTACAGTTAGTTGGTGACATCTGCAGTGCAGAAATGAATTACTCGATGTGTGATGACCAATCAGGCAGTATGGACAATAGTATGTTGATATCATCCCATTGACACTGCCACATATGTGATACATTGTGTCCAATAATGCCGGGACTTCCCACACAAACACATGCAGGTGTAGTATGATGTCCAATTGAGCAAATCACATGTCCACTCTTCCTCATATTGGGAGCTCTCAGTGACTTGCATGGCAGCCCTTTCATTGTGCGCCAAACCTTGAAATGTTGGCAATGCAGTAGTAGCAGTGATGTTTTGGACTGTATGAATGAAGTAATTTGTCCATACTGTTCAAGTGTCAGTCCAGTGATGCACTAGTACTATACCCTTCAGGAATACACAGTGGTGTGCTGTGAAACATGATAAATCATTTCAGAGCACATGTTGTGTGACCCAGGGCTACATGATGTCAGTGCACTGGACTTGTCAGTATGGGCCTATTCAGGATTGAGGGTAGTCCTCAGATGACTTAAACAGTGTATAGTAATGCTTTTTGTGCTGCTCTGCATTTGCATCTTATACATGTAGTGTGCATTGATTGATGGTTAAGCTAGCTGTCATCAACCTGTGTCACCCTAGCAGATAACCTATATCCTGCATGTCTACCCAGTCTCTTCATCTATTGCATCCATACAGGTCAACACCCATCGTATGTTGTCCGTGTGGAAAGCCATCAACCGGAAGGTGTGGACCTGCAGGTCGCTCATCGGTGCAGTGTTCATTGCAGAAAATGGTGGGACAACCTGAGGCATAGGATGGTGGAGGTCCAGCTGGGGCTGTCCACCCCAGGCAGAAGGGGTTTGTGCTGTACCCTGACCCACAAATGACCCACATACTGGCAGTGGCATATCCGGACCTCCCAAGAGCAGCTAGGAGGGGGTGAGTATTGGCCGGAGTATAACATTTTGCATGACCATCTTTCTTTTGTTACAGGCAGCTATTTCCCCACCAAGCCTGAAGGTGACTCATGTATCACGTAATGGGAGAGTTGCTGCATGCGTAGGTCTAGTAGTAGCTGCATGTGATAACTGTGATAACTGTAGATTCTCTACATATGACCAGGAACTAAGCAAGGTCCAGCCAAATGCCAGTTACCAGACTTGATCAGCTCAATGGCTGCCTAATGTCACAGATGCCCTACACCATTTGTCATTTGTTGCTGTCATGTGTGGCAATGGTCCCAAACAGGCCACTTGTCATCCTTGTGACTGGAGTGATGCACCCTCACTACTGTGTCTCAAGTGATGGTGGACCACTTTCTTGAGGCATGGCATGCAATGCACTCTAGATGCAGACACAGAGCGCTACTTCCCCTTGGTAAGTGGGGAATGTACAGTATCATGAGGTGGCTGACACCACTGGTGCCATCGGATGATAGCATATTTAGCTTCATGTGTTGTACTGTCATATGTACAACTGTCCCCTACATGATGTGAGGGTCTACAAGATTTCCATTCTGATTCCATCATATTTGCAAGTGTTGGCCAATGAGTATATGACAATAGTATTCAGTGATAGGTATACAGAGCCCATGTAACCACATACTGGGGTCCGTGGACATGGGTGTGTGAGTCACACATACCCAATAACATTGATGGATGTCATTAGGCAGGCCGAATTGTTGAGGCAACGGTGCACATGTTTGGAAAATTTACAGTGCTATCTGGCAAAGTGAGTTTGCATGCCATTGAGAATGGTGTATACAGTTAGTTATGATGGACATGTGCATTTGCGGGTGGTCATTATGTGGCAGAGGCATGCATCAGGGAGTTTTTACAATGTTCCTTTGTACTTACATCACACAACACTTGGAGCCCAAATCTCTCCACTCAACTCCTCTGTACAACAAGTGACACCTAGCTAAGCTATTCATTTGCAGCTTTCAACTGCATCATCTGGCAGTGGGAAAAAAGTGAAAGTGTCACTTGAAAAGTGTGAACACAGTGAAATGGGCACATCCATGTCACCCTCTTCTTGGTAGTCACATAGCGCTGCAACTTAGCTGTAGCAGGTGCCTATAAGTTCTACATGGTGTGGATTAGGGACAGCTGATCATATGCTGATTGCTGTGCCTTGTGTGGATAGGTAGTAATCCATTCCATGTGAACATCCCCTTTGATGACATCAGGTAACTACGTCATGCTACCTTGGCCCAAGTTGACAGGGTAATGATATCTCCTGTTGCTCAGATGTGGGTGGATTTGGAACAAGATCACACATGCAGTTGGCGCTGACTGTGCTTGTGACACCATTATGTGTGATTGTGAACAGGATGTGTAGCATTCATGCATGCTGTCATGCCAATGTTTGAGACAGTGTAGTTTTCCTTGTACGTGTTGTAATCTGTGCAATTATGTAATGTGTTATGTTAGGATCTGTTTGCCCAGTGTGTTCAGGCAATTGCACTTATCTACTTTCTAATCTTATTTCAGTAACAACCGAGGGCAGCGAAGGTGACCGGGCCGATACCATTTGGGAAGCAGCTGGCCACAATGGTTCCCTTTGCACCAGTGACTCAGAGGCAACCAGTGGCCTGGAGGGTGATAGGAGTGCAACAGAGGAGCAAACCAAGACATCCACATTATCTTCATTATCAGACTAGAGCTCCAGTGAGCACTCCCTGGTGGTGGTGTACTCCCCTGGACCTATGTCCACAACCTCCAAGTCCACCACCCCTTGTTCCATCTCCACCCGCCTTGCTGCTCCCCAGCCAGCTGTCTGGGCCCACTTCCTTAAGATGGGAGGAGTCTTCTTTGGACCAGGCACCTTACCCCCTGTCCCTGCCACCCCTGTTGCCCTGAGTGTGGAGGCAATTGACATCCTGAGACAGATCTCTGTGGGTCAGATAGCAGTGCTGATTGCCATCCAGGTGCAAATCCCCCATCTGAAACAGATGGTGTTGTACCTGGAAGACATTCACTCTGACATGTCTGCCTTACAGAGATCTTTTTAGGCTCTGGCTTCCACACTCATAGCAGCCTTCTACCCATTCTTGCTTTCCACCTACCTCCTGCCTCTTTCCCAACCACAATCCTTATTCCCGTACCTACTCACAGCACACACAAACATCAGCACGCATCCCCCTCAAAATTTGCATGCAGCACACAAACACAGAAACATTAAAAAAACAGACACACACCGACGCACTAGGCACTAGATATCCTCACAACTGCATCTAGTGACATACAGGCAGACACCACACCACTGCACCACTAGATCCACTACATACACACAGACAGACACCACACCCACTGCATCACATTCATCTACTACAGACATACAGTCAGGCATCACACCCACTGCTCCACATACATCCACTACAGATATACAGGGAAATACCACACACATACCACCAGCTACAAACACATCATGGAATTCACATCCCTCTACCTCCAACACCCCACCTATTTTCTCACCTCCTCCCCAGTTTACCAAAACACTTACCATGATTGCCCTTCACCTCTTCCGTACACCAGATTTCCCCCTCTTCCAAACCCAAAAGGACTACTTTCCCACCCCTACCCTACCCTCCCACATCCACCTAAAAAAACAGCCCACCGCCATACTATATCCCACCCTACCCCACAAGGCTATAAAAAAAGAAAAACACAACATGCACTTAACCCACCCCACCCATAGGACCTTATCCTCACCCCACCACAGCTCTTCTAAGAGGAAGAAAGAAAAGGTAAACCTGCTCCCCCTATACATTTGACTAGCCTTTAAGGCTACCGAATCCCAAGATGTTGAAACCCAGCCCTCCAAAAGCTGAGCCTTGCCCTCCCACAGACCAACCCAACCCTCCCAAGGCCCTACCCATCTCTCCCAACCCCAGCCCACTGCACAACCTCACAGAGGTTCCTGGACTGAAAATTGGATGGCCTTTCCTGGGGAAGTAGCCCTGGCACTGTTCTTGAAGGCAAGTTTGGTGGCACAGCAGTGTGCTGACTCACATGCTTGGAGTTGGACTGGCCCTTGGCCTTTGTTCTTGGACACAGATTTGTTATCTGCAATAAAACTTTCTTGATTTTGTAGAACTTTGTCCTGCCATTGCTACTGATGCAAAATGTGGTTATCGGATGATTTGGTTTGTGTTACTATAGTTGTGTTTCATGCATCATGATGGCTGATCATTTTGCAGTGGTAAGTATGGTCAGATCTTGGGACAAGTTATGGAGTTACAGAGTATGAGGCTCAATTTTCAATGGATGTATTGGTGGGATGAGTTCCAATTGGGCAAGGCATTGCATTAGGTGGCATCTACTATGGTAAGTACTGCAGCTTGCCTTGGCCCATGCCCACGTCTTTAGGCTTGCAATACTACCTGAGATGGATGGTGGATACGTGTGTCATGAGTTCAAAGTAGGCATCTGTTTCTCCACACATGGGGGAGTAGATTTGTCATACCTAATTGGTACTTTGCGTGCACATGTCACCATTTTCATGTGTGCTGTTTCCACACACTTCTAAGAGTTGTCTTACAACAGCTGTTGCTGCAGTGTTTAATTTAAGGACTTGCACTTAGACATTAGCCACATGTGCATGCCACTTTGTGACCATATTGGTTAGCCCTGATATACCTTATGCCACAGGTCCTGTGCACATGGAGACTTTGAAGCAGGTGCAATATGGAATGTGGACTTGACCCATAGCCTTCCAGTTATCCCCCTGGTTTGGGGTACTCAAATCTGCAGGGAGTGTTTACATCGTTGACTTCAAAGGTTTTAAACCATGGTTTGTGGAAATCCCATTTAACTAAATTACTTTTTTTCATGTTGGTGATGTGTGAAGGGCCAATATAGTGCTTTAGCAGTCAACATGTGTTATATTTTCCTGAGACATCCATACTGATTTCTGTCGGATGTCACAACATGACCTATTTTATGATCAATGTGAGGGTGTGACATAAGATGTTTGCTATACTATTGAGGAGGAGGTGCTGTTTTGTGACACTGTTAATTACACACATCAGTACACCAGCTTCTAAGATGTGCACACATGTAGAGTTTGCAAGAATGTCCTGAACATTTTCAGTGATGGGAACATAGAGGGCATCATGCAGATGTGATGGGAACACCCATTCTGTGATATTGCCTAAGGGCCCCACTAAATTATGATAGGACTAGGGATACAATGCAATATTGTAACCACTTGATATTTTTGTTTCATATTCCAGACTACAATTATATCTTCTAGTGTGACCATGGCTTCATCTCTTTTGCTGTCAATCCTGTCATGAGACCAGCTACATACAACAATATAGATCACTAAGATTACCTAAACACAATGTAACAGGCTTAATCTCTTTATACATATCTCCCACTTTGCTGCCAGCTCACCGCCTTACCTAACAACAGAAGTGGATCAACTGAAGTCGCTGACAGACAGTTACCCATCAAGGCATCTGTGCACCCTAACCACCGACAAAGACCTGAGATCATCATTATCATCAGACTTTTTTCGCATGACCTGAGGTCACAACAAAAAAATCTAAAATAACTGAAGACAGAAATCAGTACATTTCAAAGGAAATAGTTAACATGTTACAGGAAATGTCATATAATAGTCCTCGAATGCCACATCTGGATCTCCAAATCATCAATCAAGATGTTCCCACTATTCTCAGCTAATTTCAATAGGCAAATGCACTTTCAAGGAACAGCACAGGGTCTTTAGTGAATGTCCCAACCCTGTGATCACTTCCGCATAGATCCTCCAATCCTAAGCCTTCTGCGATACCATTCAGGATACCTTCAGGTCCATTAACAAGATCTTGGAATATCATAACCCCACCAGCATATAGAGAAAGACTAACAAGATGACTTCTGAAAGCAGACAGACTATCTATGAAGTACCTCATGGCCTCATTATCTCTCCACTTCTTATAAACACCTACCTCTACTCACTACCAGACCCCATCAAGTGATTCAACTAAACTTACAACAACACACAGATCATCCTGAAGCTGGAAAACATGGCCAACTTAAATGCTTCAGGACTAGACCACTGTCTTCAAGTGGTAAGATGCTGAGGAACCACCTGAACCTGAATTCATCTAACCAGCGCAAAATGGATGGATTTTCTGCCCACAACCATCTGGGGCTCCATCCTATAGTTTGTCCCTAAAGTGAACCAGATGACAAGCAGTGCCTTCTATGTCCTGCAAACTCTTTGATGCCTTTTCCCAGAGCAATGCTTCTTACGGAAGTTCAAAGCCACCAACCTGTGCCACCAGGACAACTCACACTCTACACAGGGCCACCACTCTTCCTACTCTGACAACTTCAAAGAATGCAAAATGCATCAGCCAGACATCTACTACTCATCTGCCTATTTGATCACATCAACCCAGCCCTCATTCTCTCCAAGCATATTTCAAAACAATGAAACTGCCTCCTTTGCTGAGACAAAATACCTCAAAGGCCTCCAGGAATTGAAGAAGGTGCTGCTGGCCTTGTCGTTGATATGCATCAAAGAATTACAGTCATTCTTATTAAGAGCAGACCACTGCTTACTACTTAACACAAAAACACCTTCCACAGAGTACATATCAGCAACCCATGCCTTTATAACCGTTGATTACAATGCTATGTGAGGATAAGCATTCTATTCCCTTTGTTCACTCCTCATTCAAGCACAACTACACTCTGGTCATCACGAATGACCACAAACTATATATAGACCACAGAACAAACTCACATCCTTGCAATCAACCACAGTCGAAAGAATAGTGCTTTTTCTTATTGGCCGCTTTCTCAGGGGTCAGAAGGACTACATACATGCACCTAAACTCCAAACTCGGTGTGGGGGAGGGGGGTTATTTACAAGCCCCTTGCGCAGTCGGGAGGCCACTTTTTCCCATATAAAACGTGACGCACCGGAGGCACATGGGGCTTGTAAATAAGCCCCTCGGTTTTTTGTCTTGGACATCTGTTCTTGCTACTCATAAAGTCATAAAGGAAGAAGTAGAAAGTTTAAATAGTGTAAATTAAATGGTGATATGTGAGTTGTCTTTACTTACTATAGGTTCCACTCATGTTCCTTCATAAGGTACTACATGAAATAAAAGGCTTTTAAGGAGCTGGCCTCGGAATGTGGCAAGACGTCAGTGTTGTAATAAGGGATCAAAGAGTGCGTCATCTCTCTTCCATTACTCTCGATTTTGTAATCACTCGACATCCATGTCCAGGCAGAGAACATTAATTGCTGTAATGGCAGTTCTGACGACCTCTTTCGTGACATTGCTCGTCTTTGCTTACCCGAAATCTATTGAAGTCGCTAATAGTTAGTGAGTGCGCCAGCGTTTACTATGACTACCATTGGATAAGAAGTTCAGGCATGGCTCCACGACTGAAAATGTTTTAAGCATTTTAAAGAAAGGGAATTAATTTGAAGGCCACTGCCTGCGAGTGGGTGCGCATTTTACCACTTCATTATGGAATATAATGGATCTCTACATCTCATCTGCTTTTAATTTCTTGACTTTTCCAAAATGAGATGCTGTAATTGATCTGGCAACAGCTATCTATATAGCATTAACATAGCAATTTATTTTTTTCCAGAAGCCTTGTTCTATTTCAAATGGAAATAGAAAGGCTCATTTATATTAATCTTTGTTACGCCTGCATTATAGCTAGTTACAAGGACACTGTGAACCCCTCTTTATGACTTCTTAGAGTTTTGTGCTTTGAACTAACTTGAAATTACAATATAAGCTGCTCTGCAGCACGGGCAGGGCAGATTCGTGTGGTGTAAGATCCTTCCAGCAATGCACCAGACCTGCTTCTTTTCAATAATGTAACTGCCTCGTGTATTACAGGTCACAATGCTAGATTACAATCGCCAACTACAATCACCCTCCATGCATCTACCGTCAGGAAAGGTGTAAGGCAAAAAGTCCAGTCCTGTTTCTTTTCTAATATAAAATATCTTCATAGGAGATGTTTAACTATTTCCTGCAATTACCGAAACTGGAAATTAAGGGTCATATTTTCAAGGAAGTGCCGGGGTGAGGCGTTAGCCGTCATGGCTTAACGCCTCATTCCACCACTTCAAAAACACAGGGCTGCACTATATTTACAATGATATGGTGCAGCCTTGCGTTTCCCCCTTCGCTGGCGCTATACTTAGCAGTGTAGCGCCAACGCAGGCACCCTTGCACCATAGTGCAAGGGTGTCTGCGTGCAGGGGGAAGATTGTTTATGTACAGGAAGGTCCCCCTTCCTATACATAAACAGTCTTTTAATGCCATTTTGCAACTTCTATGGGTGGATGTTCACAATGAAGGGGCCATGAGAGGCGCTAGCTTCCTTGGCTTAACACCTCTCACTGCCACTTTGGAAACGCCTGTCTGCACCCTATTCACAAGAAAGTGGTGCAGACTGGTATTACCCACATCGATGGCGATAAATCTCACGATTTATCACCAAAAGAGGCACCCTTGCACCTGAGTGCAAGGGTGTCTGCGAGCAGGGAGTTTTGTTAATGCACAGGAAGATGTCCCTTCCTGTGCATTAACAAACCGAAAATGCCAGTTTGCTTTTTCCATGTGTGCTGCATGTAAGCAAAAACGAGGAGAAATAAAGGTTTTCCACCTTAAGACCTGATTTTTCTAGGTCTAAGTTTGGCGCTACCGCCTAATATTGCCGCCCTTGATAATAGGCGGTAGCGTCAAACTCAATGGGTGTTGCGGTGGTACGCCCACCGCAATACCCACTGCACGCCCCCTTTCACGCTAAGTTTAGCGTGAAAGGAGCCCGATTCTCAAGGCAGCGTTAAGCCACTTAACGTGGCTTTAAGCTACGTTAAGTAGGTTAAGCTGCCTTGAGAATAGGGTGCTGGCCCTATCACCACGGAAACATCAAAAAAGTGACGTTCCTGTGGCGATAGGGGCTTGTGAATATGCCCCTATGTGTACTATTTAATGCAGCATACATGGAAGTCACAAAATGGAATTTTTTTAAGGAATGTTTATGTGAAAGAAGGGTCACCTTCCTGTACATAAACAATCCAAGGCACTTTGCTTTTTCCATGTGTGCTGTACAAGGCAGCACACATAGAAAAAGCAAAAACGAGGAGAAAGAATGCATTTCTCCTCATTTCGTCAACTTATGACCAGGTTTTCTATGGTCTTAATTTTGACGCTGCCTCCTATTTACGCTGCCCTTGTAAATATTGGGCAGCGTCAAAAGCAATGGGTGTTGCGGTGGAATGCCCACCGCAACGCCCACTGTCTACCCCTTTCACACTCAGCATAGCGTGAAAGGAGGCTTATTTACAAGACAGCGTAAAGCCATGTTTAGTGGCTTAATGCTGCTTTGTAAATAAGGCAATGCTCCTATTGCCACCACAATGTCGTAAAAAGTGCCTTTCCTGTGGCAATAGGGGCTTGTACATATGCCCCGCAGTCCCTTAAAAAAGTGTAAAGGTTTATTTTGTTTTCCTAATTTGATCAGTTATTCATTTGCTCCCTATTTGTTTTAACAGGATATACCTTCTAATTGTTGGTCTTTGGTTTATAAACCTTAATTGTGCAAGTACTGATGTGTTTTGCCCTGCACACCCTCTTGATTTTATTCCCTCAGGTCCTCCGCTTGCTACTGCTTGTTTTCCTTTTTTATGCCTCCATTCAAATACAGATTTTTCATCCTCATTTAAGATGTCCATTACCTTTCCTCTTCCACACCTTTCCACTTTCTGCTCCCGACGCTGTGCGTACCATGGCTCCCTATCGAATGGTTTGGTTCTGTCATTGTGTACTTTTCTCCGTGAACAAAATATCTTTTTATCGCTAAAGGACCAAGGTGAGACTGGGAACTGAAGCCACTCCTGGCAAAAATTATCAAACCAACCCTCCACTGCACCCAATAAAGAACCATGCTATTCAAGCCCAACACTCAGCAGAAGGTGGTTTGATGGAGGGTTGCCTATGAAGACATTTTTGGAAAAACTGAGGACCAGGACATGATTTGTGTCACCATATTTCCAATATATTGACTGGAAATCATAGGAAACAAATGAAATATTGATTGCTTGCCACAATAAAGCTCAGCACTATTACTTCACACCTGTAGCTTTTGTGCTGAACTGTACACCTGACAAGAAGAAACTGGTACCATTTGTTTGGAGATGCCTTCTTCTTATTCATCCACCTCTCAGTCTATGATTGGAAAATTGCTCAGGTGCATTAATGAGGCAACAAATGTGCAATGACATTTGGTGGTCGCAACCCTTGAAATTGACAAACTCCCGGCGTTTGCGAATGCAAAACAACTCATTTCTACACTAAACCTATTTGTGGAGTTGGGAAAGTCTTTTCAATTGCATAATATTTTTTTAGATCTATTCTGAAAATCAATTAAGTGGGGACATGAAAGAGACATCCCAGCCTACTTGTGAGGTAAAGTTGTAACTATTCGCAAAGGCAATCTGTTGGGACGCCATTCCCTTTGTGAAATATGTTGGAAGCACTGATGTTGTCCCAAAATGATTTTTTAACGCAGTGCAGGTTCCATTAAGGAACTTGAGCTGCTTTAAAAAAAACGACAGTTTTGGTGTGCAAACTAACCCTGGGCGTAGTTCACGTAGTAGCGCTACGCGTAGCTACGCAAAGTGCACTTCGCACTACGCGAGATACGCGCAGCACTACGCGAACTGCGTAGTGCGCAGTTCGCAATGATTGCACTGTGCCGGATGCTTGTCCGCACTGTGCCATCATTGAAAACTGCATCTTGCACAGTGCGAGCTGTCGTTTTCTGCCGCTCGAGTAGAGTTTTATTTTCCATGCTCGCGATCGGCAACTTGATGTTGTTGATCGCGAACGAGGAAAAAGTCTCGCCAGGATGTCATTTTGCTCGCTCCCGGTCTCCAACTTGACGTTGAGGACTGTAAGTGAGCAAAAAATGCCAACGACGCTATGTGTTTTTGCACTATGCTACGTGCAATTTGTGTAGCGCGAAGTAGCACAAACTACGCAAACTATGCGAGCGTAGCGTATTTATCCGCCCACGGTTAATGCAAACACAGGGATGGTGGTCTTCAAGTCCTGTGTTAGCAGCCAATCACAAGGGGTTGTGAATAACGACCTATTCTATTCTATTCTGTTCTATTCTATTCTATTCTATTCTATTATTGGGACTAAAATAGTGCATGGATACCCAATGGGCCTTCCTGCGCTAGTAAACCTCGGCTCTTGGATTAGCTGCTTGCTAAATTCTAGAATAGAAAGGTTTTAAGTTGCTTCCTGCAGATAACTTTCGAACTGTCAAGTCTGATGTAGACAGGCAGCGTATTTCATAGTTTGGAAGCTAGAAATGCAAAGGAGCTTCCCCCTCTTGCTTTCTTGACCTTAGTGCAAGGAGTAGTTTTGATCTCCCGTTTGCGAGTTACACTTCGGTTCATAGGTGTTTACAAGATGTTGAATGAGCTGGAGGCATTTCTGTGCATGGCAAGATGTACCAAATAGAGAGATTTGAATTGTATCCTCTTTTAGATTGGCAGCCAATGAAGCGCTGCCAGAGCAGAGACTGCTGATGTACATTTTGGAACATTAAAAAGTATACGTGCCGCTGCATTCTACAGTACTTGCAGCTGGTTGCTTACGTATTTGGGACTTCCTAGGTATAGGGAATGACAGTAATCGAGACATGAATTCATTAGATCTTGAAGCCAAATTAGTATGAAGAATTCCAAAGCAGCAAACGGCTAACTTTCTTGGCTGGCCTGGACTTCCATGGACAGTCTTGGATCTATCCAGAACTCCAGGCTCTTGACTGCAGGGGCGGGAGTGGGGAGGGACCCTAAGTTTACCGGTCAGGTGAGTTCACTCCAAAGGGAGGGCTTGTTTTAAACAACTAACCTCCATCCACTTGGTGACATGGTTGAGAGAAGTATTTATTTGGTGGGCTGTGTACTTGATGTCAGCAGACAATGTGATGGCAACTTGTGTGTCATCTGCATAGGAGGCTAGTGTGACTATTCTTGCCAATGGACGCACATAAAGGTTAAAAAGGGTTGGGCTTAGCGATGATACCTGGGGTACTCCATACTTTAAAACATAGGTTGCTGAGCTTGAGGAGTCATCCTGGACTGATCTTTGGATATGGGCTGGATGAGTTACGGTGTCAAAGGCTGTACTTAGGTCGAGTAGTATCTTTGCTGCTGAACCTTCAGTTCTACTGTTGCTGCTAAGAGGCAGTCTCGGTACTACTACCGGGTCTGAACCCTGTTTGAGTTGGGTGAAGGATGTCATGTGTTTCCAGGATGGTGGAAATATGTTTATTCATATGCTTTCCAGGAGTTTGCTTAGCCTGGGGAAAAGTGAGATGGGGTGGTAATTTTCCACCAGTAGTGGGTCAACAGTGTTCTCTTTTAAAGGGGTTTCACCGCCACATTTTTCCATGTCGGAGGGACTATGCCACTGTCTAGTGACTGACTAAGGAGGTCTGTAAGCTCCTGTAGGATAATGCTTCCTCTTTTCCTTAAAATGTCTGGTGGGCTGGGTCAAAAGGTGACCCTTATTTAATTGACTTTAGAGTCTCCTTAGGAGTGACAATACTCAGTTGAGGAAATGTAGTTAGTGAGAAGTTTGGTCTTACTATGTCTGTGCTAAAGATATATTGAGTGGAAATTGTGGGATGGGTTAGTAAAATGTTGTTCAATTTCCCCAGGAAGAAATTAGCTAACATGTTCCATAGATCATCAGAGGGTGTAGGCCCTATTTGGGTCTTAGCAGGCTTCATGAATAATTGACCATCTTGAACGGTTCCTTTGGGGAGTTTGCAGCATTTTCTATTTTGGTCTTAAATTACACTAATTAACATTAACATTATCATTTTGAGACTCACTTTGACTGGACATTTTGCAATGCAATGTATTTGTACATAGGTCTCACTGAAAAGTTAAAGACTAGTGGCAAAAAGTTGGTACTCAATTTGTGACCAATTTTTCCAACTGGTCTTTTGATACATTAAGCCATACCCTAAATGGCACCAGACCCTTATGTATTACTCATAGGAAATGATTTTTACCTCTGCTGCACACTCCTACACATGATAGGTAAGTTAGGAACACATTAGTCTTCAAGATACAAAAAATAAAACATATATGTATTTCCTTTTGATTCTTATCCTTTAAGAATGATGACTTCCATATATAATATAATATGTATATCAAAATTATTTATTAGAAGTATTGGTAAAGCCAATATATCTAGTGTTTGGTGACACTTGGGTCACTTTGTGTGTGTTTCCCCAAACTGTCCTAGAAAGAAAATGTCAAAGGAAGCAACATCTTGTTCTCCAGCAATAGTAAGGCTGGGAGTAGACCCCTTTTTCTGAACAGATTGTATTAGCAGAGTTTAACTACATTCTCAAAAAAGAATGTTATGAAAGAGCTTAGCTATATTCCCAAAGTAGAATTTTGTGAAAAGGAGTCAGAAGATAAAGTTTGTATTGTAAGAAGTGTCCTTGAAAGAGACACAAAGCAAAACATTGCATAGTATTTCAATTTGGCAAAGGGCCAACATTTATTTCAAGCTCAATGAAAGCCTATGTGGTGACATTACAATTCTCCGTTACCAAAAAAACCTTTAAAAACCAACAACTTATTTCATTGATAGAAAAGTAAAATAAATAAACAGGCAATGGTGATTGGTAAATAGCACTGCATTTTTATTACATGCATGTTTGACTCACTGAGTAGAGAGTGTTTAAGTGCAGACAGTCTGGCTTTACACCTGTCATAGGTCTCCTTCCTGCGCAAGGGGCCCCTGCTCAGGATAAGCATTGCTCACTGTTCAAATTGTGCCATCAACTGCACTCTCTGCTTCGCAACCATGCTGAGTTAGATGATCTTATTCATGATAACTCACCTGAAGAAGTAGTTGTAGCTGAAACTTGGCTCAGCCCTGACATTACTGCCAAACCCCTTTTGGCATTGCCTTCGACCTACAGGATCATCAGATGTGATAGACCTGGTGGCAGAGGGGGATGTATATTTATTATTGTGAAAGTGCCTTATTCCAGATAGTCGTGAATGAAAATGTCACCCTAGCAGGTGTTTTAGTTTACAGACCCACTGACTCTTCTAAAGCTTTTAGAATTGCTCACGTCAATTAAGTGGCACCATTAGCTCTCAAACAATCCAATTTTAGTATCATAGGAGACATAAATCTTCATCCTGATGATACTGCTGCCCATGAACTGCTGGATAATGTGGAATTGTTGCAGCTCGGTTAGCTTGTGGGAGGCCCTACACATATGGCAAGTCATCTTTTAAAGCCAGTCTTCTCAAATCTTCAAAACTTAACAGGTGGAATCTCCCAGGCTAATGACCTGGACAGATCACTATTTGATCTCTATATCTTTACAAGTGAACAGTAATAGACACACGACCACCATCAATTCTACTGATAAAAGGCCCTGGCATAAACGGAATCTGCTGGAATACGGTAGTTACATCTCTGCCAATTCCCCCAGTTAGACTCCAATGTGGACTGCGCTGAAACCGAGGTAAAGGCTTGGTTTACCTCGCCTCTTAACAATTTCATGCCTCTTCCCCAGGTTATGGTCAGAAGTAGGCCCTCCGCTCCCTGGTCCAAAGAGATGTTGGTTGCAGAGAAAAAGGGTTGTTAGGGGCTCAAGTGAACATGGAGAATGTCTTAGGGACAAAGGCACACTACATGAACGCAGTTAAAGCCTTTCATAAATTAATAAGGAAATCTTGAGCCAAGTTCCTTTCTAACCAAATTCTAACCAACTTTTGGTTAGTAAGCCACCAGAGTGCCTGTTAGGGATTCTAATGAACACTGCAATAAAATAGCCGACTTCTTTGTTGAAAGGTTTAATGTTATCTATGCCCAATTTAAACCTTTTTACTGATGCTGAGGTTTGCGCTGGACGGTCCGAAGGTACCACAACTGATGCCAGAATTCAATGAAGTGGCTCGCTTTGACTTGCCCTCTTTAAATACTCTATGCACTTTAATGATATCTGGTTCTCCTGATGACCCCTTGAACTTGACTTGGATATAAAACTTCACAAGGTTATTCTTCCTTCATTTTTAGAGGTCACCAATCCTTCTTTGTCCTTGGCCTGGCAGCCGACTAAAGTGATTCCCCTACTGATTTTTTTTTCTCTTGATCCAGCTAAACCTGAAGATTTTCACCCTATTTCTCTGCTCCCATTTTAGCTAAGGTGGTAGAAAAACACATAAATAGTCTCCTGACTGAGTATTTTAGAGGGCAACCACATTCTGGACATATCCGAAAATGGTTTTAGGTCCTATCAAAGATCAGAGTCAGCTCTCTTTCGCAGTGACAGAGAAGCTCTGAAGAGGAGAGGATGAAGGCGGCTCCTCAGCCTTTACTTTTTTGGACTTGAGTGCTGCCTTTGATACTGTCTCGCATAAGGTGCATCTGCAGTGCCTTTGCGATATTGACATTTGCGGTAAGGCTCTGTCTTGGTTTGCCTCCTACCCCAGGCACCGATCATTTCAGGTTATTTCTCCTCCCTTTTCATCCTCGCACCGTCAAAAGGCTGTACTTAGGTCGAGTAGTATCTTTGCTGCTGAACCTTCAGTTCTACTGTTGCTGCTAAGAGGCAGTCTCGGTACTACTACCGGGTCTGAACCCTGTTTGAGTTGGGTGAAGGATGTCATGTGTTTCCAGGATGGTGGAAATATGTTTATTCATATGCTTTCCAGGAGTTTGCTTAGCCTGGGGAAAAGTGAGATGGGGTGGTAATTTTCCACCAGTAGTGGGTCAACAGTGTTCTCTTTTAAAGGGGTTTCACCGCCACATTTTTCCATGTCGGAGGGACTATGCCACTGTCTAGTGACTGACTAAGGAGGTCTGTAAGCTCCTGTAGGATAATGCTTCCTCTTTTCCTTAAAATGTCTGGTGGGCTGGGTCAAAAGGTGACCCTTATTTAATTGACTTTAGAGTCTCCTTAGGAGTGACAATACTCAGTTGAGGAAATGTAGTTATTGAGAAGTTTGGTCTTACTATGTCTGTGCTAAAGATATATTGAGTGGAAATTGTGGGATGGGTTAGTAAAATGTTGTTCAATTTCCCCAGGAAGAAATTAGCTAACATGTTCCATAGATCATCAGAGGGTGTAGGCCCTATTTGGGTCTTAGCAGGCTTCATGAATAATTGACCATCTTGAACGGTTCCTTTGGGGAGTTTGCAGCATTTTCTATTTTGGTCTTAAATTACACTAATTAACATTAACATTATCATTTTGAGACTCACTTTGACTGGACATTTTGCAATGCAATGTATTTGTACATAGGTCTCACTGAAAAGTTAAAGACTAGTGGCAAAAAGTTGGTACTCAATTTGTGACCAATTTTTCCAACTGGTCTTTTGATACATTAAGCCATACCCTAAATGGCACCAGACCCTTATGTATTACTCATAGGAAATGATTTTTACCTCTGCTGCACACTCCTACACATGATAGGTAAGTTAGGAACACATTAGTCTTCAAGATACAAAAAATAAAACATATATGTATTTCCTTTTGATTCTTATCCTTTAAGAATGATGACTTCCATATATAATATAATATGTATATCAAAATTATTTATTAGAAGTATTGGTAAAGCCAATATATCTAGTGTTTGGTGACACTTGGGTCACTTTGTGTGTGTTTCCCCAAACTGTCCTAGAAAGAAAATGTCAAAGGAAGCAACATCTTGTTCTCCAGCAATAGTAAGGCTGGGAGTAGACCCCTTTTTCTGAACAGATTGTATTAGCAGAGTTTAACTACATTCTCAAAAAAGAATGTTATGAAAGAGCTTAGCTATATTCCCAAAGTAGAATTTTGTGAAAAGGAGTCAGAAGATAAAGTTTGTATTGTAAGAAGTGTCCTTGAAAGAGACACAAAGCAAAACATTGCATAGTATTTCAATTTGGCAAAGGGCCAACATTTATTTCAAGCTCAATGAAAGCCTATGTGGTGACATTACAATTCTCCGTTACCAAAAAAACCTTTAAAAACAAACAACTTATTTCATTGATAGAAAAGTAAAATAAATAAACAGGCAATGGTGATTGGTAAATAGCACTGCATTTTTATTACATGCATGTTTGACTCACTGAGTAGAGAGTGTTTAAGTGCAGACAGTCTGGCTTTACACCTGTCATAGGTCTCCTTCCTGCGCAAGGGGCCCCTGCTCAGGATAAGCATTGCTCACTGTTCAAATTGTGCCATCAACTGCACTCTCTGCTTCGCAACCATGCTGAGTTAGATGATCTTATTCATGATAACTCACCTGAAGAAGTAGTTGTAGCTGAAACTTGGCTCAGCCCTGACATTACTGCCAAACCCCTTTTGGCATTGCCTTCGACCTACAGGATCATCAGATGTGATAGAGCTGGTGGCAGAGGGGGATGTATATTTATTATTGTGAAAGTGCCTTATTCCAGATAGTCGTGAATGAAAATGTCACCCTAGCAGGTGTTTTAGTTTACAGACCCACTGACTCTTCTAAAGCTTTTAGAATTGCTCACGTCAATTAAGTGGCACCATTAGCTCTCAAACAATCCAATTTTAGTATCATAGGAGACATAAATCTTCATCCTGATGATACTGCTGCCCATGAACTGCTGGATAATGTGGAATTGTTGCAGCTCGGTTAGCTTGTGGGAGGCCCTACACATATGGCAAGTCATCTTTTAAAGCCAGTCTTCTCAAATCTTCAAAACTTAACAGGTGGAATCTCCCAGGCTAATGACCTGGACAGATCACTATTTGATCTCTATATCTTTACAAGTGAACAGTAATAGACACACGACCACCATCAATTCTACTGATAAAAGGCCCTGGCATAAACGGAATCTGCTGGAATACGGTAGTTACATCTCTGCCAATTCCCCCAGTTAGACTCCAATGTGGACTGCGCTGAAACCGAGGTAAAGGCTTGGTTTACCTCGCCTCTTAACAATTTCATGCCTCTTCCCCAGGTTATGGTCAGAAGTAGGCCCTCCGCTCCCTGGTCCAAAGAGATGTTGGTTGCAGAGAAAAAGGGTTGTTAGGGGCTCAAGTGAACATGGAGAATGTCTTAGGGACAAAGGCACACTACATGAACGCAGTTAAAGCCTTTCATAAATTAATAAGGAAATCTTGAGCCAAGTTCCTTTCTAACCAAATTCTAACCAACTTTTGGTTAGTAAGCCACCAGAGTGCCTGTTAGGGATTCTAATGAACACTGCAATAAAATAGCCGACTTCTTTGTTGAAAGGTTTAATGTTATCTATGCCCAATTTAAACCTTTTTACTGATGCTGAGGTTTGCGCTGGACGGTCCGAAGGTACCACAACTGATGCCAGAATTCAATGAAGTGGCTCGCTTTGACTTGCCCTCTTTAAATACTCTATGCACTTTAATGATATCTGGTTCTCCTGATGACCCCTTGAACTTGACTTGGATATAAAACTTCACAAGGTTATTCTTCCTTCATTTTTAGAGGTCACCAATCCTTCTTTGTCCTTGGCCTGGCAGCCGACTAAAGTGATTCCCCTACTGATTTTTTTTTCTCTTGATCCAGCTAAACCTGAAGATTTTCACCCTATTTCTCTGCTCCCATTTTAGCTAAGGTGGTAGAAAAACACATAAATAGTCTCCTGACTGAGTATTTTAGAGGGCAACCACATTCTGGACATATCCGAAAATGGTTTTAGGTCCTATCAAAGATCAGAGTCAGCTCTCTTTCGCAGTGACAGAGAAGCTCTGAAGAGGAGAGGATGAAGGCGGCTCCTCAGCCTTTACTTTTTTGGACTTGAGTGCTGCCTTTGATACTGTCTCGCATAAGGTGCATCTGCAGTGCCTTTGCGATATTGACATTTGCGGTAAGGCTCTGTCTTGGTTTGCCTCCTACCCCAGGCACCGATCATTTCAGGTTATTTCTCCTCCCTTTTCATCCTCGCACCGATCCTTGGAGCATTGGTCCGTCAGGACTCCTTGTTGAGCACTACTCTTCTTAAAATATATGTCAGATTTCTGACTGAGATTGTTGGTCTCCATCATCTCATAAGCAGATGATACCCAACTCACCATCTTATTCCCTGCTGATGTTTCCAAAGACATTGTTAGCTTTCAGAACTGCATACTGACAGTGGCCAGCTGGATAGAAGAGAATTTCTTGAAACCTAACTCCAGTAAGACTGAGATCTTGCTTGTTGGAAAGAACACCCAATCCTGGGAAGATCATTGGTGGCTGGAAAGCCTGGGGTCCCCTCCTTTGCATAAATCATCTACAAAAAACTTGGACATTTGATTGGACGATTCCCTTTACTTTGAGACCCAAGTGCGCACTTTTGCTGATACCTGTTTTGGCCTTCTGAGATGACTTAAATCCATTATTAGTTTCTTCCAACCTCATATTCAAAATTGATCATTCAATCACTTATCCTGTCACACCTGAACTACTGCAACATTCTCTATCTAGGTGGCAAGAAGTTGATCTTAAAGAGGCTGCAGTCGGTCCAAAATGCTGCAGCCAAATTACTGGTCCAAATCCCTAAGTGTTGTCCCGCTTCTGGGCTCCTTCTGAAGATTTAGAAGTGTATTCAATTTAAAGTTCGTAGTACTGCAAACAAGATTATGAATGCTTTAGGTGCCCCAGTCCTCACTGGACTTATGCAACCCAATCTTCCTACCAGAGCTCTCCGCTCAGCCGAGTTAAACCAGGCGATAATCCCTCGGTTCAAAAGAAAAAGATCAGGAGGATGCTCTTTCTATGTTTTGGCACTTTGGAACTGTTTGCCCTTTGAACTAAGGAACACGCATAGTCATCTTTGCTTCAGGAAAAACCTTGCGACCTGACTGAAAGCCATTGTCCACTTATCATAGTACCTACTTCCACTGTTTGAATTTGCAAACAAGCATTTTAACACCCATTGTAGTGTATTTATGAGAACGATAAACTGCAGTGCTTCAGACTTGTTGCTGCCAGGGTCCCCATAAAGTGGCTGTTCCCTACCTCGTTTTGCTTGGGGAACAATTTTACTTAACTTGGCAATTCCGTCTTGCATCTTGGTTTTTCTTTTAAAGCTAAAGCACAGACTCGTACTTGGGTATCATATTTGATTGAAAACCATTGTCCACTTAGCACCACTGCTTGAATTTTCACATAAGCTCTTTAAGTCCTATAGTGGTGTTTTTAGGAGAACATTAATTGGCAGTGCTACAACATTTGCTGTGGATTGATCAAGTCACTGCAAAACCTTTTATTTCCGATATTGGGTTTCTTTATCTTAATAGACTAGAAGGGCTGAGGGAAAATATAAAAGCCCATAAATATACATTTTTTATGGTGAAGTAGATTTATGATGTTTTTGTATGTTTTTTTTTCTTACTGTTTGGTATTGTGTACTGTGCAATGTTTATGGTTTTAATTGACTAACAAACAATATATATAATAATAAACCTTGAGACCTGGCTCTTTGCCACTTAGACTTTTGCGTGCCACCCTGTCTTTCTGTGGTGTATGATATTTAATCTGCTGTGGGAAGGGCTGTGAAGCCCCATTACTGAGACAGCCATGTGCTCTATACATTTTATTAACATAGTATAATATAACATAAGACATCCAAACCACAAACACTTCCCAAAAATAAGCTATAAACCAGCAGTTACAAGTAATATTTTGCATCATCAGTCTAACAAATGGACTATACGATGAACCATTATCAAAATCCAATGGGAGCACAAATGGAACACAAATGGAACCACCCTTAAATGTCATGACCTTGATGGACACCTTACCTAAGCAATAGCAAACAGTGAAAAACAAAGCAGAGGCAATGGCTGAAAGGGATGATACAAGCGTGGCCGTGTCATCACAATTAGCAAGCAAAAGAGGAAGAAAAGGTGAAATTAAAAATAAAGACTGCTATGCATCTTTGGCTTTTCTGGTTTTCTCGCAGCACCTCAGGAAGTGACAAAAGTCACAGAGGTTGGTGGCTAAATAGGAGGTCGATACAAAAAACTTTTGCAACCCTATACAAAGTGGCATTTTACTGCTACCAGGAGAAAACACGGTCTGTTTGAGGGTCAATGTGGCATCGCTCGTTACTGGTTTTGTCTTGTGAACCTAGGGGGCTGCTTGGCATTGTCTTAGCATCAAGCTAGGGTTGAGCGTTTAGAATGTTCTGCAACAGACTCAGAACAATATACAGACCTGGACAAGAATGAGGAAGCATCTATTGGCTGTGGGTGCTACTCAGGCATTCATGCAACAACTGAAACTTCAGAGCTTTGTCATGGGAGATTCCTGGCTCTAAGGTTATTGGATCTGACATCCTTGCATGGTGTTCACCCAACCTTTTGCATTCCATCTTCCTGTTTTTGCTGACTTTGTTTTTACTGGCCTTAAGACTCATGACACTTTATCACTGCTAGCCAGTGCTAAAGTGCTTGTATTTTCCCCTATATACATAGTAACAGTGGCTTATAACCAATTGGCACAGTTAATTGTGTTGTAAGTCACTAGTAAAGTGGTACTAAATATACCCAAGTCTGGTGGCTTAATAGACTAATATGTCCACTGTAGCGGCCTGTGTTTGAACTCATGGTTACATGTTCAGCTCCCGATTTGTCCACTCAGCTGTTTATCCTTCTGAGGTTGATAAAATGAGTACTATTGATTTGGGTAACAATCAACATCTGTTATTCAGTGCTAAGATACTCTTCACTGTGCATTTTAGAAATGCACATGTTATGTTATTTTATATGCTACCAGTGGGCCTGCAGTACTAATTATGTCAGCCACTTACGTGCCTTTTAAATAAACCTGGGCAAAGCACTACGCTACGCTCCCGTAGTTTGCGAAGTTTGCGCTACTTCGCACTACGCAAATTGCACGTAGCACAGTGCAAACACGCATGGCGTAGCATAGTGCAGCGGTCATTTTTTGCTTGCTCGCGGTCCTCAACGTCAAGTTGGCGACTGCGAGCAAGGAAAATGACATCCCGGCGAGTCTTTTTCCTCGTTCGCGATCAGCAACATCAAGTTGCCGATTGCGAGCGTGGAAAATAAACCTCCCGGCGAGCTTCTCACCGCGGGGAGGTCAGGTTTCTCATTGTGAGTGGTCGCGTATGCTCGCGACCGCTCGCGAGGAGAAACTACCAGTCCGTGTTGAGAAGCTGCCGCTCGAGTAGAAATCTACTCGAGCGGCAGAAAAAAACCACTTGCACTGTGCAAGATGCAGTTTGCACTGATTGCACAGTGCGGACAAGCATCCGCACTGTGCAATCAGTGCGAACAGTATTTTGCACAGTGCACTACGCAATTTGCGTAGCTACGCGTAGTGCAAAGTGCACTTCGCGTAGCTACGCGTAGCGCTACATCGCAGACTGCGCCCAGGGTTACTTTTAAACATGTCTCAGGCTTGCCATTGCAGCTTGTATGTGCAGTTTTAAACTTCCATTTTGACCTGGCAAGGAAAAACTTTCTCCAGGTACAAATTTCCCTTTTTGATACAAAAAAGACACCTCCAAGGGTAGGCCTTAAAAAGGTCATGTGCAGGAAGTATTATATTTTAAAAGTTGGACATGTGCTTTTAACTGTTACATGTCCTGGCAGTGAAAATCTTTTCACTACTGCAAGGTCTACCTCTCTAATAGGATAACACTGAGTTACCTTATTACAATTAATAAGCGATAACTCACAACTGGGAGCAGATAGGAATTTCGATTTTGGTGGCTAAAGAATTGTAATTTAAAACTCTCTTTAATGGTAAAGTAGGATGTTAATACACATGGCCCTTTTTGAACATTGGCATTTTGTTGTCCTACTCCGAAAACAAAGAGTTACCCTTATTTAAGCCAAAAGGGACCAGATAAGTAGCTCAACTCAAAATCTTAACAAGTTTTTCCTTTTTTGCTCTCAATTCACCAACCAACCTTCAATCAATCAGAATGCACTGAACCATTTTCCTACATCCAATTCAATATGAATCAATTAAACCACTGATTATAACCGTCTACTGTTCCAAAATATTTATATATCTTTTATTATAATATAAAATACAAATCATTCCATCCACAATATATATATTAACATTTGTGCAATATTGAGTATAAAATACAAAATATCAGACCATAAGAAGACAAAGCATGGCACGGGAGGTAGCAAATTCCAGAAACCTGCAGAACCTTTTCCTACTTCAAAGTAAGCACAAGGCATAAATATTGGACCCTTGGACCCAACTCTTCAGTACACCTCTGGAAGACTCATAAGGACTGCAGTGCTGATCTGAAAGAAGGACTGCAACTCTGCTGCCCTGTTTCCCCGATTGCCTGGACCTGCATCTTGGACCCAAAACAACCAGTGTGACACAAGAGATAGTTGGCTGACCTCCTGATCAGAGCCTCAGCGCCAAAAAAAGACTCCAACCATCTTGAACCCAGTACCTGAATTCTGTCTGTTGTGAGACTTGCCTCCAATGGTACCACCCAAGTCCTGCACTCTTGGGAGTGGGCCTGAAGGTGTTCTGCCAGCCCAGCTGTGGTCCTGTGGGCATAACCGACATAGCACGATTCATCTCCTTCAAGCTCTGTTTCTGACCCACCGCAGTAAGATGCATCCCCGATGTGTCGGACCTCGAATCGCAGCTCACAATCTCCTGGGAACCACCACTGTACAATTTATCCTCAATAAAGACCTTTGCATCACCAACCACTTGTCAATAGCATCCTCGACAATGATGCAGGACTTTGCATCGCAGCCCCTCAACTTCTTTGGAACCTAAGCTGTTTGACGCTTCATTGATGCTGGATATAACATCACAAGCCCCTAGTCGAAGGCATTCTGTACAACGATGCAGGACTCCACATCGCAGTCACACAGCTCCTTGGATCCACCGTTGAGCAACCCTCCTTCAGAGCACCATCTCCCAATGCACAGCAAACCTAGATTTAAGGTACTTTGTTCAGTGGACCTAACTGGTCACGTTATCCAGTCTGCACTCAATCGCATTTAGCCAGAAATTTTTACTTTGCCATAGTCCTGCATGACCAAATAACCTGGTACAGTGGGCCATGGTTTACGTGTTAGAAGCTTGATCCCAACCTGAAAGAAGGGGCCGTAAATACCAACTGGAGGTCACCTTCTGAAGCAGTCCAGGTGGCCGAGAGTGTTTTGTGTGTGTAACCTGAATGACGTTAACTACTAGGCATTGTTTGGGCTTTATCTGATCAAATGCAACTGGCTGGTTGGTCTGGTATTGAGTCCTTGGGCCAAACGCAGGACCTCTGCTGACCCTTTGTTTGTGTTTATGAGTGTGTGCACCTGATTCATTCCTTAGGCGTTACATTCTTGGGCCATATGTGATTTACTGATGCAATCTTCAAGGTGTGTTTGAGGCTGTTTCATATCTGGTGTTTCCATCACAGGAAGCGCTAGGGGTGGACAGTGGACAGCTGTGTTACTTTGATCTGATAAAAGGTGACTCTGAAACTGTAAAAAGCATTTTAAACTCAATGTGTGTAGCGCAGGCAACAGTTGCTCTGCGGTGTAATGGACTCCTAAAAGAGGGACCTTTTTATAAAGGGATATAATGCTAACATTGGTAACAGGATTACCCATCCCTAAAAACAGTTGACAATGAGATAATAATTTGCACATGTTCATTTACTCCAACTATTGTAAAATAATAGCCAAAAGTGTAATACGTCCACAGAGACTCCTATTGCAGAAATGCACCAATGCACTTGTTTTGAAACTCCACACAAATGGCATAGACCGAATGATATATATTTAGCAAACGAAAACTGCAAAGAGAAACACCAGATTTCAGTGTATAGAAATGGGAGTATAACTTTTAAGGGTGAGCAAAGGGAGTCTATAACAGTGCTCAATTTGTGAAAGAAAGAGTGCAAGTGCCCAAAGCTCTGCTTAGAAGCCGGTGGCAGGTGCAGTTATTCGTAGGTGGGCCAAATACCAAGGATGGTAGTCTTTAATCCACAACCAGACACTCCCTGCTCCTTCTTCTCGCTCTTGCAGGTTCCTACTTTCTCCTTTTGTGACAGGTTTGCGGACTTTCACTTCCTTTTTCTTTCGCATCTGTATGTTTTTATCTCTCTTGCTCTCCGTAATCATCTAATGGGGGAAATATGTGCCGGACCCCAAAAACAAGTGATGGTGCCCCTCACCGGCTCATATTAAGCACTGGTGTATACTAGTTGTGTAGAAGTACTCCAGACTAGTGGCTGCAGCTCCAGCTTTGAGTGGCACTCATGCTTGATGTTTATCTGGGGACACATTGATTTAATCCTTCTGATCCAAAGTAAAAAACTCATATTGGTGCTTATCCACAGTTTTGAATTGTGCATGTATGGGCATGCACAGTAAATGTAGCCGCAAGTAAAACAAAGATGCACACAATTTCCGGCTTGAAATATGGTGCTGCAAGACCTAAGGTTCTGCTACAGTGTCAATATTTGTTTCGAAGTGCTGTTACCCAGGAGCGGTGAAAAGAAGGGAGGTTGAACTAGCCTTCATTGGACACCTTCCACAAGGAGGATTACTGCATTGTCAAGAATACCAGTCCAGAGCTGTTAAATTATGATGTCTGCGTTCACTTACTATTTAGATGAGGTCTTTAAACTGTGGGGCATGCCTCCCCTTGGGGTCTGTGGATGGTTTCCCTAGGGGGCGCAATTCTCTCTGCAAGTACATATAAATAAAGATGGCTTGGAAGGGTGGCCTTGTTTCTTTGGGGCGTTTCCAGGCTGTCTTAATTTATTTTCAGCCTTTAGGTGCATTAAAAATATGGGAACTGTGATCCGGAGAGCTGTGGGGTCGTGAGTGTGGTGGTATGGTTAAAGAGGTAGCTAGTCGCTAAACAGAAAAGAAAAAATAGTCTAAGAAGTTTGCCTTTTCACTGTCAGGTAAATGTATATAAAAAACATGCAAACAGCTTAATTGGAAAATCAATGCAAGTTAACCTAACCACTGGTAATTGTTATCTTTTAGGTTATGAAACCTCAGTTGACAAATAGAGATGTGGCTTCTGCCTGCCTCCCTTCCTCTATTCAGGATGTGGCATTACAGTCAGAGATTCCGACTTTGGAACTGGGGAACCAGGTTTGATCCTGCGAGTGTGGGCAAATCATTTAAACTCCCATGCCTATAAACAATGCATGCAACATTGCGATATACTTTAAAAACTGCAAAAAATGTCCACTTCTTATCACAAATACCATCACTGCCTATGTCTGTGTGAGAGAAACCTGAGACACACAGCACTGAACACAAGCTTGGGCATTGCGTAACAGTGCCCTTTGTATATATAGTGCTATTAGGTCCTAGCCTGTAGTGTGAATATGTAAGTCATTACTTAAATAGTATTACACACGGTCTAAGCTAGGCTGCTGGAAAATGATGCAGTGTTTGAGACAAAGCAAGTGCTTGTGAAATATCGTGTTTAGCAGTAAGTTATTGGACTGCACCTAAAGCAAACATTTTTTAAGCATCTCCATTATTCCAGATCTCAGCTGATAACACCCCTACATTAGCTTTCAAAATGAATACATTTTTGTCAGCAATAAGATTTAAGCTGGGCCCCTGGAATTAGTGGCAGGAGAGAACCAAATTATGTTTAGTAGTTGACTAAATTATGTAGCAGGAAAAGGGATATTATGTAGCATAATGCAACACATTTTGTGGTTAGTATTACTTCATTATCTTGTCATTTGTACTCATGTAAACACTGTCAGGGGAAATATTTCACCTAATTAGTACCAATTTAACACCCAAATACAGCAATAAGCAACTGAAAGATGATTAGTCAATCTTTGTGAAGAACTTCTTGTGCTCCAGAACACGTTACAATGTTTTTAGTAATGTTTGGTCTGTTCGAGATAGATCCACTTTTCTTTTTTTAACATTTGCAGATTATGCAGCAGTTGATGGATTATATAGCAAATGCAATAAACCCATATTAATGCGGAAAAACCCTGCTACCACAGAATCTCATATTTCCAGTGTCCCTGGCTTTCAGTGACTCAATCAATTAACTGCTGGTAAGAATGCTTGTTTCTCTTTTAACTCTCTGCACCACCACTCTGTCCTTCCATTTCAGGTAGAGGCTCCTTAACCCCTTCGCCACGGCAGGAATTCCGCCGCGGCGCTGGGGGGTTTGGGGGCAGTTACGGTGGCGCTGTGCTCGTGATGGAACCACTCCGTCACGAGCCACGGGTGAGCTGTGCTCATGACGGAGTGGTTCCGTCACATCTCCGCCACCCGCGCTAATCACCCGCACAGGGCGGAGCGGCCGCCAACGGCCGCAGCATGACGGAACCACTCCGTCATGAGCACAGCGCACCCGTGGCTCATGACGGAGTGGTTCCGTCATGAGCGGGGAAGGGGTTAAAGTCAGCATTAACTGCTCAGGAGTAGTTGGTTTTGTGAAAGGTAAGTCCAGGGGCCACAAGATGAAGCCCAATAGGGAATCATTCATATGCAGAGCCCTGACACCTGGGGCCTCAGAATAATGAAAGAGAGGAAATAAGCGAAACTCATTGATATTGTCAAAGAGATGGCCCAGACGAGGGATTACTGTGTGGGGGCTTATTTTGTTTGTTTACAAATGGCCATAGATAGATTTGACAGATAGATACCCAAGAAAGAGGATGATATATGAGGGTGCTGAAGATACAAGTGGCACCTGGGCCCAGCAGTATGAGGAGCCGGCTTAACCCCAATCATGGCTGTTTACTGTCCTTCCTTACTAGCATTAGGGTGCACTGCACACTTGCTGTGCAAGTGTTGCTTTGGGCTTCAGAGGAATGGCCCACAGGAGGGGAAATCAAAAGCAGAGGAGAAACCTTTGTTTGGCCTCAAAGATATGGCAGAAAGGTGGATGTGGCAACATAGGAGTCTATGTTTTTAAAAAAGGCAGCAGCTATTATTAGTACCGCAGGTGCAGGATCACTAGGGCCCAAAGGTCTGAGGGTTGAACTACATCACAATTATGAATGTCTCACCTTAAAAAAGGGACACTGGTGCTTACTTTCTGTTCTAGCATTTAACCTCTTCAATGCCCGTGACGAGCTGGACTCGTCATGGGCCGTGGTGGCGCTGTGCCCATGACGAGTCCAGCTCGTCACAAACCCCGCCCGCTAATGTAACGGCCGGCACAGGGCGGGGAAAGGGGCGGGCACCGAAGGGGTTAAGACCAAGGGAACCCACCACTTATATTATTAGAACAGTGAATAACTCTAGAGACTCAGAGAAAAACAGATGAAATCCTATGACTTTTACAGATGGACATTCTCTGTTAGTAGCTGCTTACAGAAGAGATTTGCATCATTCTTGTTATGAGAACTTCACTAACAATCTATGAGAGAAATGTATGGTGGGTACCCTGTCGTCTCACTGCTTACTTTCTCTCATTGATGTTACTGAGAAGATTGTGTTTGTATGTCCAACAAAGAGGGGACGGGCAGAGAAAATAATTAAGACTAGCATAAGTTCTCCCTACAGAAAGTCTGTACATACCTTCCACAGCCTCCCACACATTATATGTAAAAATAATGTATTAACATGTTAGGGTTCAATCAAAAATATTTTTTTGAGTATGAGAATTAGAACTGCAGGATTACTTTGCTACTTACTCAACATGCATTTGTGAATCACAGTAGGCATTTAGTAGTAGTAAATTTAGGAGTCCTAACTTTACTACTACTAAACGCCTTCTGTGAATACCAAAAGTAGCAAGTTTAGGATTTTATCTCAGATTAGTTCTCTGAATCGGCTCCTGTATAACTGAAGTGGTCAAACTATTGTTTCAGCATGAAGAACTCTCTATTGTAGGAAATGTAGCCTTCCCAGTTACAAAGGTTTCCTTTAGAGAAATAAATAATGCCTGGGATTTATAATGCCATGCAATAATTTAAAATATTTAAGAATAATTCTGAGCAGTAATAGAGAAGATTTAGGGGCTCATTAGCATGTCGGGCGGATCGCCACCGCCCACATGGCGGTGGCGATCCGCCCGACATTTGTGCCGCCCGCTTGCCAATTCCCCCCACCATATTACTATGGTGGGGGGACCCCGGCGAATGGAAAGACCGTCCACCAGTTTTCCGCCGGTAGGCAATCCGCCCGATTGCCTACCGGGCGGAAAAGCTGTTAATATGGTGGTGGTGTCTGGTAGACACCACCATCCATATTAGTATGCAGGCGGGGGCATGCCTTTCTGTGGCAGCAACGCCGCCACGAAATGGCATGCGGTCTTCGACATTGGGGGCCCGTAGCGGACCCCTGGGGATTCTGGGGGGTGGGGGGTGCACATGGGGGGTACTTATGGTACCCTCGTGCATTTCAATGTACAATGTGGCAGGCACTGCGCAGTGCCTGTCATGTTGTGCATTGAAAGGTACAACTTGCTTTTGTGGCATTGCGGCCGGCGGTGCTTTCAGCACCGCCCACCGCAATGTTACAAATGCAGGATGCGCCCGCCATTGTGGCGGGCACATCCTAATTGTAGGTGCAGGACCGTCGCAAGCTTTGAGGGTGGTCCCATTTCCCGGGGGTATGGCGGGCGGACAAAGTCCGCCCGCCATACTAATGACCCCCTTAGTCTCAATTAATTCGGAAAAAAAGGAAACAAACAAAATCAATGCGTGTGTATAATTGTCTTACCCAGGAACACTAATTTGGGGTAAAATTCTCTCTTTCAGGATGGCACTATTATCAATAGTTCATGTCTGTTCCAACATTATCCTCTAACTATAAAGATAAAATCATCTAAAGAGGTTAATAAAATTGTGATATCTAATCTCTGTGATAAAAAAAACACACCAAGCATACATTATTCTTAATGGTGAGAAAGATAAAGGAGGTTTTACAATCCCAGATTAGTATTTATACTACATAACATATGTGTTTAGACACAAAGCTCTATTGTTTGGAGAAGATCAATCTACACATTCAAACAGGACAAACATAGAAATGAATAACTTAAAACTTTTTCTTCTAACAACACTCTCTTTCAAAACAAATAACCATCCAAACTAAAAATACACTAATTTTGAGACATTTCTTTAGAAACTGGAGAGACCTCTGAATGAAAAATGGAACACCTTATGAGGTTTTACCCAAAACAACTATATTGGGGTATCCGCTTGTTGAGAATGATTTGAGAAAGAACATTGACTGAGAAGAAAATATTTTCACACATTTATAAGAAGTGCACCATGTTGAACTTCTTTTTATTGTACCACCTTTGGTTTTGAAGATGCAGAAATAGGCAGCTATCGCACTAGTGCTCATGTGCGATGGACGACCCCAGGCCATCCAATCACATGGCACAGGGAATCCCTCTGTTGAGGGCACCAGAGGGATTCCCCTTCCCCACCAACAGCCTCGGGAGCTGGGATAGAGCTTCCCCAGCTCTCGAAGCTGTTTCTTTGGTTTCCCTGAAATGACGAGCAGCGCGCACGTCGCGCTGATGTCATTTCAGTGAAACCAAAACTGAAATTAGCCAAGAGGCTCATTTCAGTTTCACATTCTATGTGCTCAGTTGCTATCTCAGCCTGCTGATCACGTAGAAAGTCAGGAGAGGTATTGTTGGAAAGGGGAGAATCTCCCCTTTCCAATGGTACCCCTCCCTAGTGGATCCCTGCATGGGAATTGCTCGAGGAGGGATCCACCCACTAGGCACCAGGGAGGGGGGAGTGGCCCCTTGGGAAGCATATGGGGCAATAGCCCCTTATTTGCCCCCCCAGGGGAGGCAGAAAGCCCACTAACCACCAGGGATTTGTTTCTCTCCAAAGTTTGGGGTAGGGGCTGTCCAGAATGGGCATGCCAATGCCCCAACACCCCCAAAAGAGATGCCACAGTCTTTCTGCTCCCCAGGAGGCAGATGGGGGAGGTAGCCCCTGATCTGTGACTTGGGGGGGCTAGAGAGCCCACTAGGTGCCAGCGATTATGCTGGCTTTTTCATACATAGGGGTCGGGGGCTGCCCAGAAAGGGCATCCCAATGCTCCCACCTGCCCAAAAGAATAGCCACAGTCTTTCTGCCCTGCTTGGGGGCATATCGGGTCAATAGCCCCCGATTTCCCCCCTCCCCAGGGTGGCAAAAAGCCCACTAGGCACTGACTTTTTTTCAGAATGTGCCTATCTGTGGATCTTGGGTCCTAGCGCAGCCAGCACCTAGGGAAAAATAGCAAACCTGTGTACCTTTGAAAACTAGACACCAAGGGAAATCCAGGATAAGGTTACTTGTGTGGCTCTCACTAGGTTCTGTTACCCAGAATCCCTTGCAAACCTCAAACCTTGTAAAAAAAAAACACATTTTCCTCACATTTCAGTGATGGAAAGTTCTGGAATCTGCGCAGAGCCACAAACTTCCACCCACCCAGCTTTCCCCAAAGTTTCCCGTTAAAAATGGTACCTCACTTGTTTGGGCATGCTTACTACCCGTGACATGAAACGGCCCAAAACACAACGTGGACATACCACATTTTTACTGTGAAAACTGACCCGTTTTTTGCAAAGTGCCTAGCTGTAGATTTTGAACCCTAGCTCTGCGGGCACCTTGGGAAACCTAGCAAACTTATACATTTTTTAAAACTAGACACCCTGGGGAATCCAGGATGGGGTGACTCGTCTTGCTCCCACCAGGTTCTGTTACCCAGAATCCCTTGCAAACCTCAAACTTTGCAGAAAAAACACATTTTCCTCACATTTCTGTGATGGAAAGTTCTTCAATCTGCGTAGATCCACATAATTCCACCCACTCGCATTCTCCAAAGTCTTCCAATAAGAATGGTACCTCACTTGTGTGGGTAGGCCTAGTGCCCACGACAGGAAATGGCCAAAAATGCTACGTGGACACACCACATTTTTACAGTGAAAACTGACTCCTTTTTTGCAAAGTGCCTAGCTAAAGATTTTGAACCCTAGCTGTGCCGGCACCTAGGGAAACCTAGCAAACCTATACATTTTGGAAAACTAGACACCCAGGGGAATCCAGGATTGGGTGACTTGTGTGGCTCTCACCAGGTTCTGTTACCCAAAATCCCTTGCAAACCTCAAACTTTGTAAAAAATAACAACACATTTTCCCAACAATTCTGTCTTGGAAAGTTCTGGAATCCGTGTGGGACCACAAACTTCCACTCACCCTGCATTCTCCGTAGTCTCCCGATAAAAATGGTACCTCAATTGTGTGGGTTAGTCAAATACCCACAACAGGCAAGAGCTCAAGACATACTGTGGGGACATCAAAATTACCTATCACAAAACAACCTGGTTTTACAAGTGGGGGCACTTGGGTTTTTGGCCCCGGCTCAGCAGCCGTCTAGGGAAACCTACCAAACCCACACATTGTCCAGTGAGGTATGGCTTGCATGGACCGCCCAAATTTTTCTTACCCAGAATCAAATTTATCTATAAAAATCATTTTTCCACACATTTGTGTGTGGGATCACTGTGCTGGCACAAATGTCCTACCACCTAGCGTTCCCCTTAGTCTCCCGAGTAAAATTAGACCTCACTTGTGTGGCTGTCCATGCAGAATCCGCTGACCACGTATTTTTAAAAAGATTTAGCACTTAGAATTTGTGGTGCTATACCTTTAATCCCTATGTGTTTGGCTCTTCCCAGTCACAGGCCTTTGGCCCACCCACAAAAGTGAGGTATTGTTTTACTTGGGAGAACAACAGGAATGCTGGGTGGTAGGACATCTGTGCCAACACAGTGATCCCACACAAAAATGTATGGAAAAAGTGATTTCTTCAGCTAAATTTAAGGTTTGCAGGGGATTCTGGGTAGGGAAACGTCGGGGTATCCATGCAAGCCATACCTCACTGGTCTCCCCAGGGTGTGTTGTTTGCAGAAATGTGTGGGTGTAGTAGGTTTCCCTGGATGGCTGCGAGGCCAGGGCCAAAAAAACAGGTGCCCTCCCTGCAAAGCCAGGTAGTTTTATCATGGGGAATTTTAAAGTATTTACAGTACGATTTGGGCCATTTCCTGTTGCAGCCAGTGAGGTACCATTTCTATCCGGAGACCTTGGGGAATGCTAAGTGGTAGGACATTTGTGTCAAACCGGTGATCCCACAACATTCTCGTGCAGAAAAGTGAGGAAGATGTTATTATTTTTTAGCTAAATTTGAGGTTTTCAGGAGATTCTGGGTAGAAAAACGTTGGGGCACCCATGCAAGCCACACCTCCCTGGACTTCGCAGGATGTCTACTTTTCAGAAATGTGTGAGTTTGGTACATTTCCCTAGATGGCAGCTGAGTCCAGGGCCAAAAACCCAGGAGACCTCCCTTGCCAAACCAGTTTTTTTTGTGTTAGTTGATTTTTAAAGTCTCCACAATATGTTTTGGGCCCTTGCCGGTAACGGGTACTTGACTCACCCATGTGAGTGAGGTATCATTTTTATTGCAAGGCTTTTGTGAATGTGGGGTGGGTGGAATTTTGTGGATCCAAGCAGATTCCAGAACTTTCCATCACAGAAATGTGAGGAAAATGTGAATTCTTTGACAAAGTTTGAGGTTTACAAGGGATCCTGGGTAAGAGAACCTGGTGAGGGCCACACAAGTCACCCCATCCTGTATAGTTGTCTAGTTTTTAAAAATGTATAGGTTTGCTAGGTTTCCCTAGGTGCCGGCAAAGCTAGGGATCAAAATCGACAGCTAGACACTTTGCAAAAAAAGGGTCAGTTTCCACTGTAAAAATGTGGAGTGTCCACGTCGCGTTTTGTTCCGATTCATGTCGCAGGCCCTCGGCCTACCCACACAAGTGAGGTACCATTTGTATCGGGAGCCTTAGGGGAACACAGAATTGTAGAGGAAATGGTATTACCTATTGACTTTCTGCCTTTCAAATGTAAGGCAATGTGTAAGAAAGAAATCAGTTTGAAAAATGTCCTATACTTCACATGATAGTATGGATACCTACAATTTCAGAGATGTGCAAATGGCTACTGTTTCTAGACTCTATATTTTATTCCCATTTCAGAAATACATAGGTGTCTTTCATACTGATTTTTCACTGTTTATATTTTCCCAAATGAATTGCTATATATCGGTACATAATAAAAAACCATTGCAAGACGTTGTTCAGTTATTGGCTCCGGTTTTGTCGGGTTCTTGGTGAACATAGAAGTCCTATATATCCCCACAACCAGAAGGGTCCAGCAGATGTAATGGTATATTGCATTAAAAAATCTGTCATACTTAAAAGGAGTTACACGTGAAAACTTTGGCACAAATGGCTGTTTTTTCAAATTATTTTCAATTTTTCCTTCACTCAACTGTTAGTTTCTACAAAAAAACCTTGAAGAATCTACACAATGACACCTTGCTAAATCCATAATTGAATCTACTTTTATTAAATGTATTGCTTTGCAGGACCTAATATTGCTTTCATACCCATTTCTACCATTAACTGGAAGGAGGTTGAAAGCACAAAAAATAGCAACAATAGGCTATGTCCCAGTAAAATGACAAAACTGTGTAAAAAATGTTGGTTTTCAGACAAAAATCAGTCTGTCCCTGAAAGCAGGGAAGCTGGTGATTCCATCACCACAAACCCTTTGTTGATGCCATTTGCAGGGAAAAAAACAGACGCTTTCACCTCCAGCACATTTTTCTGATATTTCCCCCAAAAAACAAAATTTGGCTGTATTTGGGCGAATTTCTGGGTCCCCTCCAAGGGAATCAACAAACCCTGGGTACCTTTAAAATCCCCATGACATTGGAAGAAAAGAGTGCAAATTTGGTGTGGATACCTAATGTGATCAAAAGGTTACAGGGGTCTAAGCGCGAACTACCTCAAATAGCCAAAAAAAGGTTTAGCACGGGGGGGGGGAAGGCCTAGCAGCGAAGGGGTTAAGGATCATATTTGCCAACAAAATTGGACAAGTTTCTACATGGCTGGATTTGATCAATTACCTTAAAAATGACCTTCAGCTTAGATGTATACCCTAATAAACAAGTGAAATGTGGAAAAGAATGATAACGTATCACAGACATATTGGGACATAAAGTTGAAGTAGAGTTTTAAAGTTTGGAAAGGCTTATTGCTGTATTTACTCCAACAAAATTTGATACATATGGAGTCCTGAAATCCCTTATGAAAATATCATTGTGGTCTGCAAAATGCTGGTTATGCTATTTAAACCCAGCTACAATTGTCTGGGGTATTTGAAAGAAAACATTTGATTTACTCTGTGGCATTTTCCAATGTCAAAGTAACTGGGGGGCCTGAAACTGCACTCACCTGACGCCGCCGACACCCTGTCACTTCTTGCTGCACCTCGCCTGGGCTGCTCACGCTGCTGGTCTCTCCCGCCGCCATCGTTACTGCTGGCCGCTGTGGGGGGAGACTACAGCTCCCAGAGTTCCCGGTACCACTTCCGGGTGGAAACGAGCTGCGCGCCCGGAGGCGCATAAATTGCTGAGGCTCCCTCCGCGTCGCGGGACGCGCGCGGGCGACGCCGGGAGAAGCCCGGGACAAGGGCGGGACCGTCTGTGGCCGTCCGGGGCCGGAGGAGGCCGGGCCGGGCCACAAATCTTGGTTCCTGAGCCATTTCCAGAACACTGTTATACCCTCAAGAGGACAAGGAGAGATAAGTAGCAGGTGGCAATTTTTGTGGCTACACATTTCTGGCGGACAAAACTTGTTGTTTCTGGTAATATTGGACTATGGTAAAACCGAAAAAACCCCAGAGTAGACCAAGGGGAGGAGCAAGGGGAACCCTTGACGCTTTTATAACACGGGCAGAATCCTTACTCTCACACGAAATATTATTGACCGAGCGGAGGCTATCTCTTGATTCCCTCCTGGCCCACAAACGATCGTCACTGGGAGCAATCGCTGAATGTGTCACACCTGGGGGGGGCACCCTTGAAGGTCAGAACACCTTAGCTAATAGCAATAGTAATATCCAGCTTGTGACTACAGCGTTAGTTCATACTCCAACGGTAGTCGAGGGGGAACAAGAGGTAATAAGCTTGGAGGGGTCTATAACCCCCCCATGTAAACATCATACTTCTCCATCAAGTTCAAATAGGGTGGTGTCACCAGCCCCGGGCATCAGGGAAAATAGAGCCGAAGTTCAAGCCGGGAACGCCACGGGGGTAGAGAGAGATCCTGACAGACCACTAGGGAGAGAAAGTGAAGTGATTACCCGATCGAAAAAAACATTATTAGGGACAGTCCCCATCCCAGTCTCTGGTCCTATTACGAATACCAAGTCCCTGCCAAATGTACACCGTAAAGGTACCGAAAAAGCCAGAAACGTTAATAAAACCAAAAAAGGTATACCTAGGAATGAGCCCATAGCCACCGAAGACACAAGATCGCAATTTACTTGCACACAATGTGAATCTTGTTCAACTGTAGTTAGAAAGGAATGGTTAACGGAAGCAATGAAAGTAATAGAGTCCAATATAGAAGCCCTTCTTGTCAAACACTTGGCCCCCTTAGCAGATCATATTAACAAAATAGAGGGGAAAATAATTAGACTATTGGACGCACAAAATAGGGATCAGCCGGTGGCCCGAATTAATGCAAGTCAGGAAGGGCCGAGGAAGGATCTGCGTCCAGACAGCGCCGACTTAAACAATAGTAGGCTGGCAGGGAGCAACACGAGAGCTGCCACTATAGTGAATAAGGATAGAGTTACACCTCCCATCACTGCAACCCCTAGATCACAACAGGAGGGTAAGAATAGGGGGATGGTAACAGCTCACAGTCCTCCTGATGCACAGACCAAAAGTACCCCGGGTCTTCAGACATTGGACTTGCCCCCAGCCTCCTGCCCATACACAATAATCCTAGCGGGAGTTCCAGCCCAAAACCCCGACAGAGAAGAATCGACAAACTCCCTGATAAACAAAACTAAGCACTGGTTACTGAATAACGTTAGGGGAGTTAATACAAGGAACACTCATATTCTTATGGCTAGAAGGGTAGCTTGGGTAGGACCATCAGAGAAAAAATTTTCAGGAGATTGCGTGGTTGTTAATTTCAGAGACCCGCAAATGGTAAAAGAATTACTGGCTTTTAGTTGCGGGTTCTTTGATGGTGGGTCGACAATTAAAATACTCCCACTTAATTTTTTCTATAGGGACTACCGAGCTGAGCAAAGACAAACGAACTGGAGAAGAAGGGAAAAGCCTACCACAAGAATTAATAGCCCGTGGGCTGGCCCAAATCGGTTCACCCCATTATGTGAGAGAACAGTGATGGATGAATTGGACTGACTGGCCCATGAAGAGCTTTTAGAGCCCCTTTCTCCCCTAGCCAATTTAGAGTACAGGGAAGGCTTGGATAGTACGGGAAACACTCTAGAACTATCCCTCAGGCGAATTGAAACCTCACCAACTCCTTTAGTTACCAGCGTGGTTATAGGAGAGACTCGTCTTGCAGGGTCCCTCGACCTAAATCAGCTCACCCTAGCAAGGAGGCCAACAAATCACGAGGGGGAGGAACTTAGGGTGGTTTCTTGGAACATCGCAGGATTATCTTCCAAGTTAAAAAATAAGGAGTGGTTGGATTTCAGCCAGAAATTCCATATCATCTGTTTGCAAGAGACATGGGAGACAGATAGTAGTACCGTACATCTAGAGGGATACAAAATGTTTTTCGTACCGGCCCGGAAATCTAATATGGGAAGAGCGAAAGGTGGACTAATCATTTATGTGTCTCTCAAACTACAAGGATCCTGGGAGGTTATGGGCTGGAGTTCGGATCATCTACAGGGTATTTCTTACCGCAGGAAGGGCTTAGGTTTTGTCTTATTAAATTTTTATAATGCAGCCCAACCAACGCATAGATTGAATGAGCTCGAGGATAGATTATCAGATTTACACGCTGGAGGATTCAACCCCCCAACCCTGATTCTGGCGGGCGACTTTAATTGTCACCAATGCCCACACTTAAAATGGGAAGGGGCTAAATGGGATTGTTGCCCCTCTACCAAGGACTGGCACCTAGAACACACACTAGAAGGTAGCAAACTTGGTAACATCTTGGGCTCATATGATCTGATCCCCACGATGGAGTTAATTAAGCTTACTCACTCTAATGTGATTAATCCGACGTTTAAAGGCAGAGGGAGGGACACCATCATAGATTTTATTTTTATATCAAATGATCTTAAACACAGGATTGTAGATTTTAGTATACAAATTAGTATTTTTAGTGACCATAACCCCCTGGTGCTGTTATTAAGGGTTGAGGATGGACCCGCTAAGGCAATGGCCAGTATGACAAGGGGCAAACTAGATGCAATCGATCAAGGCAGGCGCATACGTTGGTCGAATATAGATGGGGAAGTATTTTATAAAAATCTTATTGCAACCCCTGATAGTGGGATTTGGACGTGTCTAGACCCGGATGTGAAAGGAAAAAAATTGATAAATGCCTTCATAATTATGGCAAAGGAAATCGATAAGTTACTCAGGGCTAAAGCACCATCTACGGCCAACAGTCAACCGAAATGGTTTGATAAAGCTTGCTCTAGTGCCCAAAAAGAATTAAAACGGGCACTCAAAGAAGTACCGAAAGATAAAAGCAGGATCTCGGAATGTAGGGCCCAATACAAGCTGGCCATAAAAAGGAGGAAACAAACTATCCAATCTGAGGCTTGGGGGAATCTGAAGGAGGCAGGGGAGTTTAGAGACATGTCTAAATTCTGGAAGGTGATTAATGACCCAATTTTCCAGACATTAAATAGTGAGAAGATGGTCTGTAATATCCTCCCAGATGAATGGGTCTCTCATTTTAGCAAGCTATACAATCATGCCAGTGATTCAACCCAATCAGCCACAGATGTGGGGACTCTGCCAAATTCATGGGTAGAGTTCACAGTGGAGGAAGTCAAAAATGGAATTTGTGCCCTGACAAGAAATAAGGCCCCGGGGCCAGATGGGATTCCTCCAGATCCATTTTTATCGCAGGTCGAGCTGTGGGCACCTATATTAGTAAGAATTTTTAATACAGCCGTGGAAGAGGGACTGCCAAGGTCCTGGTCAACTGCCCATATCGTCCCCATATTTAAAAAGGGAAATAAGAGTAATCCACAATGTGATAGACCGATTTCCTTAATTGATGTGTCTGCAAAAGTGTTAGGGAAGGTGATATTAAACCGTCTCATGGACTGGGCAGAGGAAAAAGATATCGTCACAGACACCCAGTATGGCTTCAGAATGGGCCGCTCAACTACTGACCAATGCCTCAATTTATATAATCTGGTCGCTAAATACACGGTTGCTGGCGAAGGTACAGTCTTTTTAGCTTTTATGGACTTAACAGCAGCCTTCGACCGGGTTAATCGAGGGAAATTATGGGAGATTCTAGAGTTGCTAGGGGTAGATTCGAGCTTGTTATTTATTTTAAAATCATTGCACTTTAGTACCACAGCTCAGGTCAGGTATAGTAACGAGGGGAACCTAACGGACCACTTTTCTTGTACAGGGGGCGTGAGACAAGGCTGCATCTTGGCGCCTTTCTTGTTTACATTATACATAAACGGTTTGGACAAGGCCCTGTGCACATTGGGAGTGGACTGCCCGAGAGTCGCAAGTAGAAGTATCCCGGTCTTATTGTACGCAGATGATGCAGTACTCCTCTCGCGTACAGGGAGGGGTCTGCAATCTCTTATAGATGGCTTCTGCGAGTTTATGGCAAACTTAGATCTATCCCCTAACCTCACAAAATCCTACATTATGGAAGTAGGAAAAAGACCAACCAAGAATTTTATTTGTAAAATTGGGGGACACAAACTAGAGAAGGTCGAGGTTTTCAATTATTTAGGGATTACCTTCGACAAACATCTTAATTTTAGAGCACTAGCGACTGATAAATGCAAACAGCACGCGAGCATCATGGGCTCAATCATGAATCGTGCTACAAGACTAGGTAGATGGTCAGTGCTGGAAATATTGAACTTATATAACTCAATTTGTTGTTCTAAAATTATTTATGGGAGTGAGGTCTGGGGATTTAGAAATGTGGACTCTATACAACTAGAGGAAAACAAGTTCCTTAGGAGGATCTTGCAGGTTCCCCAAAGCACACCAGCCCATATTATTCACGAGGAGCTAGGGATCCCGTATATCTCTGACAGATTAAGCTTTAGGCCGTTATTGTGCTGGATCAAAATTTGGACCAACCCCGAAGCAAGCCTAAGCAGAGAAATAATAACAGACTGCATTAACAGGGAAAAAGGTCATAAAATTCCATGGCTTAAATATGTTCAGGATAAACTGGAGTGGCTGGGATGTGCAAAATATTTCAGGGAACCGTCAACATTAACACCTCAGTTAAAGGGCATTTTAAAGGCAGAATATATGAGGCGGATAGCCTGTGCCAGGGAAGATAGCGAAATTCTGAAAGGGTCAGTGAGGTCTCATATATTAACTAAATCTGTTGATGGTCTCGAACCCTACCTGGCACTAATCCATAACAAAAATGATAGATTTTTAATGACCAGATTTAGACTGGATCTTTTACATCACATTTTAGCAGTTCCCGCGGGGTACACGAAAGAAATTGGTACAAAGGGTCCCTGTGGCTGCGATCTAGGATCTCCACAGGATACCCTACATTTTGTATTCTTTTGCCCTTTTTATGAATATCCGCGGGCTCTTTTTTTAAAATCCATCCTAAGGGCGAATAAATTTACTCAGGTTAGAGTAGCCCTTTTATATTTAAAACTGGCTGTGGAACCCTTCACACTGTTCTGTATCGTAAATTTTTTAAGACTAGCAGCGAAACTGAGGAAATCTAGAGGGGAGATGTAAGTGAGTTTATTTGCCGGGCGCTGTAGGCATCCGGATTAAAAGGCCCCCCGCACGATAGTCTTACATTGTACACAGAACAGGAGATGATTTATGGAGATTACACAAAGGATGTACTGTAATGTTTACAGTACCTGGGATGTTATAAGATGTTTGTTTTAATTAGGCTACGGCTTATTTTTAATGTGATTGATCTTATATGAACTACGATCCTGTATTTTATTCACTGTCATAAGTTTGGTATTCCCTACCTGTATAGATGTCCTCGCACTGCACTTTATAACTTTTAACATGAAATTTAGTCTTAATCCTGAGCCTAACTGATATCCTGGAATGGTCCATCAGATATGTTTTCTTTTTTAACAGTTTTAGATGAAATGTTCAGATTACTATATGTGAAATGTGTAAATACATTGTTCTTGTATGGATGTTTTAATATCCGAATAAAGATAATTTTGATGATGAACTGGCAATTCTTCAGGCATCTGTTTCACTACCTCTAAAATGCTTTGTCCTGCTTAGATATTGGAAATATATAGGGAAACTAGGAAAGCTAAAATATGTATATCTATGTACGTATGTACCTCTATATATATTACACAGTGGCAGTCTCCACTATGTAGATATAATTAGGTCCAGAGTTGGTTTTTATATGACAAATATGCAACAAAACTTTCCAAAATAGAAGTTCATTCCTCTTTACTCCTTCATTGAAAGTTTTGTGCAAATCCATCAAGTGGAGCCAATTCAAAATGGGGTCCCTAAAGTACAATTTCTCCTAATTCCATTAGGATACTTTTCTATCAGAAACAAAAAAAAAGCTGGATGGAATTATACCAAATTTGGCAAAAAGTTTGAACTTTACTCAGAAAGCATGCTTTTTGTAATTTGGTGAAATTTTGTTGAGCCATTTTTAAGCTTGGTTTGGGCATGAATGGGTTCACCCCAGAAAACCTTATGTATATCTGGGAGGTTGATCTAACGGGAGTCCTGTCGAACATCCACAGTACCTAAAAATTGATAAAATAGGCCACTCCATCATTTCAATTTGGTATTGAGGTACCTAATGATTTGATTTGCTGATTGCAACTCTGAAGAAAATGTTGCAGCCACCATTGCAGGACTTTGGGACAGGAGTCCTTGAAATATTTTCAAATGGCCAGATAAGAGGGCAGAATGGGCAAACTCTAAACCCTAGAGCCAAACAGGGGGCTCCCAAAAAGACCCTCTCTTGAGGTAAATTAAAAAACAATTATTTTGGGTTTCCAGTACTTTGGTACTACAGAATAAAAACCATTAAAAATATTGAAAGAGTCTGGTCACAGGCTAGACCCTGCAGCCAACTGCCATTGTGAAGACAGTAGTCAACACAGTGGTCCCTAAACAAGGACAATAGACGTAAGGAGAGATGAATAAAGATTCAGAGTCAGTACTATTTTTTAAGCTGTCAAGCCGGACAGGAATGCTTTTAATTTGTAAAATTAACAAAGAAACAATAAGGTGGGACACAAGGCTGCATCCTACTAAGCGTGTGAATAGAGCATAAACAGAAAACAGAAAAACAAAAGAGAGGTCAGGCAGAGCGAATTGCTTGTATGTTATACAATCAAATAGCTCAAGCAGAGATGTGTTGGGACACCATTACACATGAATAATATTAATTATAAAAGTGTTTACGGTGTACATAGAGTCGAAGACGTTTCAAGCCCTTTTGAACATTTTTGGGATCATCATCAGGACATAGTGTTACATGCCTGATGCAAACCAAAGATGCCACCAAGGGGACAAAAGGTAAGTCTTTTTCAGCCAGAGAGAATTGTCAAAATTGTTCTTTCTTAGAAATGGGTGGCGTTTGTTCAGGTTCACTTGGATCTGGAGAAAAGTCATCGAAGTTGATGAAGTAGTCAGATGCAGTTCAATCTATCCTTGGGTGCTCAGCTGTGTTTGTAGAACTGGCAATTGCTTCTTGTGAAGACATGTTGATGTAAAGTTTGTTGTTATGCCAAATTGCAATTTGCTTTTCAGTTTCATGTGGATGTTGTTCACTGTAGTTCGTACTGCATTATTGGCTAATATGGCTTATTGCGCAGAGGAGTCTTGGAATGGTATTAGTGTTTCCATCTGAACTTCCTGTATAGTAGCTAGAGGAGATCGGGGGCTTCTCAGGATGCCACGTGGCATGCCGTTGAGAATCGGCCACATAATGTGGTTTGATCAGATCAATGGAGGCAAATCTTTTTTCTTTTTGACCGGCAAGAGGCGGAAGAAGTACTGTTCTAGTTCCTTGAACCACGAGGAAAGGATCAGGTATCCTGTAGTATGGCCCAAACTCCTTCTTGTCCACCATCTTTTCTCTCCAACCAGGTCGCCAACCTTTGGGACCCAGACAGTTCTTGCTGGAAGCAGGTTCACTTCCCCAGTGGCGTTGTGTTTTAATTGGACATTGCTTTGTAAAGCCCGGAATTCATTGAGTTCCTGTAAAACAGCCAAAAGATCATTCAATTCAAATGGTTTTGATTCCTCCACGGTGCTGGCACGGCCGAGGTCAGGTACCCACATTCTTGTCCTAAACAGGATTTCATAGGGGGTACGTCCTGCCAAGGATTTTCTTGGCATATTCTTCAGTGCCCTCCGGACCCTGTATAGGTGATTGACCCAACTACCGCCAGCACCTAATACCCCTGCTGTTGAGTATTGCTTTAGGTCCCGGTTTTTCCTCTCCACCACCGAATTTCCCTCAAGATGGTAGGGGGAGGATTACCGCAAGGTTATGCCCGTACTTTCCAAGGTTTTCTTGTAAGCTCGAGAGCTAAATGCAGGGCCACAGTCGAAATGTAATGTGCCAATTGTGTATGTCCCGATAATGACTCACAAATCCTTTATAACAGTTCGAGTGTCAGCCGAGCGCTGCAGCCAAACTCATGAAAATCTAGAGAATGAATCCACTGCCACCAAGATATACTTGTAAGCGCCGTCTGAATTTAAGGGGCCGCAGTGATCCAAATAGACAAATGCGAGAGGTCTATCGGAAATGAGTAATGGTGCTTGTGGTGGCCATGCTACGGTGGAACCTTTCCTCTGCTGACAGATGTCGCACTCCAAAACATAAGCCTTGGTTTGTTTGGACTAACTTGGCCACCAGAATTGCTGCTTCAGTTGCGAGACCATTGCAGTGGCTCCTGTGTAGGCAGAGCCCAGTCCTCATGTGCAGCCTAGTATGCGATCTCTGTTGGGTATAACTCCATACCCCACTCCTGGAACTTGAGCATACAGTGTGTTTTGCGCATCTAATTTATAGGAATATTTGAGTGGAAAGCCCTTTGGAATGGCAGAGCCGATCTTTGAGGTGTTGACAGCTAACAATATGTCTATCCTTGTGCTTGAACAAGTGATTGCACCAACAGCAGCAGTTCGCACTTTCGACTTGGCACCTTGATCAGCCAGTGAATTCCCTTCAACGTATATGCCAACACGCTGGTGACTCAATGTGTGAATAACTTGAGACCGTGGCAGGCATGCTTTCAGCTTTGCTACTTGCTCTCATAACAATTTATCTTTAATTGTGCAACCCATGGAACCTCTAAAGCCATTCTGGCCCCAGTATTGAATATATTCATTGTATGACTGCACACAGTAAAACAAATCGCACACTATCAGTGTGGGGAATTCCCGATCCATGTACTGAAATGGCAATATCAGGGCTTTCAGCTCTGCCAACTGCGCTGTACAATCTCCTAGAGAATGTGTAGTCGTGTTGCTGGGAGGGAACTTGCTGTTTCTCATACGTCCCTTCACTATAGCACATGAAGTGCTATATTGCTGTTAACTTCCTGGCAGGCTGAGCATATCCATCAGTATAAATGATGTATTCATATTTCTCTAGTGGCAAGATTTCATTTGGGAGAGGGTATTCTTGTTCGTACTGCAGGAACGCCTGTGTAGAATCATATCTGTAATCTACATCTGTGCAGTGAGAGAATTAGCCCTTTGTATGCATCCCAGATGTTGTGCTTTCGCCTTTGGAATGCGTGCTTTGGTAGCAGCTTCTAAAGTTGGTACCGGGGTGACAACAAATATGCATTTCCCTCTTGCTTGTGCTCTTTCTCACTACCACAGTCTGTTCTGCGGTCAATATTTTTTCAGAGCCGTAAATCGTATCTCAGCATTTGTGTATAAATGTGATTTGTATGAAATTGGAACTGTCCCACCTTCATTGAACGTGATGTAAGTATATCCTGATAATCCAGGGAGGACCTGGCTCACCAAGTTTGTGGAATTTACACGTGTGTGTAAGTGTTTAGATGCTATCATATCAGCCTGAACTGAACGGAGAGTATCTGTGTGTTGTTGCGTCCACTGATGTGGTGTGATGTCAGGTCTGATTAAATCATAGAAAGGTTTTACTCTTTCTGTGTAATCTAGAATGTATGTTCTACCAAAATTCAGAAATCCTAAAATGGATTGCAAACTTTTGAGGCTTAGGTGGTTGGAGCAGAGCACACTTTTCTAAAAGGTTGGCTGCCAGGCTCTTGCCTTTACTTGACAGTTGATATCCCAAAAATAGGACATTAAGATGGGCAATTTTTGATTTTTTTAAATGACATTTTTAGCCCAAATTTGTGAATCCCACAATGATGTTGTTCACCCTGCTCAAGAGTTCAAGTAATTCATCGTCTGTCAGGCAGATGTCATCTACATAGGACACAGTCTCCTCATCACATGTTTGTAATAATTCTGACACTCTTGCCGAGAATAGTGCTGGGCTGTTCTTATACCCTTGAGGCAAACAAAAAACGTTTTGCTGAGTGCCCAGCAAACAAAATGCTGTGCAAATATCTGCTTTCTGGAGCTATATTCAGGCAGAAGAATCCATTCAAGATATCTAATGTTGTTTTGTATTTTTTTCGCACAATATTATTCATAAAGTGCCACTGTGTGCATTTTGAACTGCAAATGTTCATGTGCATGTGTTCAAATATCGGTAATGTAAAACTAAATGATATGTATTGTCAGGTTTCATTACTGGAAACAAAAGATTATTCATCGGGGAGGTGCAAGTCTCAATTACACCTTGGTATTCAAGTTGGTCTAAGATTTCTTTGACCTGTCTTTTTGCATTGTTTTTTGTAGGGTACTGTCTCTGTGGATTTGGAGTAGATTTTAATAGGATTTTGTGGTGGGTAGACTCCACGTCCTACCCTACATGGTTTCTGTATAATGCCAGAGCTAGCGCTAGTGCCCACTCCTGGGTGTATGAAAGTTTTAAAGATTCTGGCACGAGGTCAGAGAAAGCAGGCAAAATGACACTTTCCCCCTTTGGGTAATCCATCACAAACTCAGGCGGCCAATCTCTTTCTGCTTGCAGTATGTCATATCCAAATGTTAAGTTCTCCCAAAAGAGACCATTAACCTTTCTTGAGATTTCCCCCTCTATTTGGAGCATCATTTCATATAATCTATCCGGGACACTAACTCTGTTATCAGGTGTTTCCACCCTGACGTGCTCATTCCATACTGCTGTCACCAGAAAATCCTTCAGGGTCTGGCAAGCTATTGTTACTTCTGCCATGCTGTCTAGCATCATCAGAGCTTATTCCCCGTTCAGAAGCTGAGTCCTCAGTAACCTGGGCATGTCTAATTTTTAAGCCAGCTACTTTATTCTTTTTGAATTGTGGTTTTGCTTTAGGTTGCTCTTGCTGTTTGATAATGTAATCTAAAGTGCGATGTGTTTCCCTTTTTGTTTTTGGACGCCCTTCAGTCTTTTGTTCTGATTGCACATCCCTGTCTAAGCTTTTTGATGAACCCTGAAAGGAACGAAAGGAACATGTATCAGTGTTGATACCTTTCAGGTTTTTTAATGTTATCATGATTCCTAGGATTCTACCTCTTTTCAGAGGACTCCCGTTGGGGAGACCCACCCCTTGATCGTGAGTCCTTTCCCAAATAATTAATTTTAAAATGTATGATTTCCCATTTCTTTTTAGAAGAAATGGGTGCTTGCTTTGCATTGTATTTGTCAGGACTACCCACTATTTGCAGCTTCCCTGCTTTGGTTCCCAAATTATCTCTACCTAATGCAGCGTAAATTTCTTCGATAATTTTTGGTGAGTCTTGCTCCCTATTTCTAGGTGCTATTTCCCTTAGGCAGCTGTGTATGGCCACTGCTGCTGCCTCCCCCTTTATATTATTCAGCATTATTGCCGAGACTTGGGCAAAATCACCCAACAATTTCCTTCCCAAGTCCAGGGTAGTTCCTGCCCAGTACTCATTCTGTTTTTGTTTCAATACTTCTGGAACTACTGCTAAGGAAGTAGTACCGTGTATTCTGACGTAAACTGCAGAAAAGATTGTTCCCCAAGTGGTACAATCTTCAATCGAGTGAACCATCCCCATTGGCAAGCAAATAGTTAGCATTATATGTTGTTCCTGCGGACCTGTTTGGGGAGATACTGCTTCCAGCTGTGCAATTTTGTGTGCTATCCAGAATGGAAATTGCTCTCGTTTGGAACTAATTGTCCCTATTACTGATTTCAATATCTGTGGGTTAATTGTAGGTGTGGTCTGATGTGGATCAGCTGGAGCATTTCTCGCAGGTTGGACTGTCAAGGTTCACATGACAAACTGGACAATGTGTCTGTTTAGCCTGACTATGTCTTTGTATATTTTAGGTACTTCATCCACTGATAGCCTATCTATTTCGGGATGTGGAGTGTATGTCGCAAAGACCGGCCAGGTCACTCCGTCTATGCTGAGCGGATCGAGTCTCACAACAGATGTTGTGTATGGGAGGGTGCCTTTAAACCAGCTTTTATGCTGCCGGTAAGTTAACAGGACTTCAATGTCTTTGTGTGGAATGTATTCTTTTTGTGGTTCAACCACAAAGTATGCGTTGATCAATTTAGTTACCGGATCTGCTGGTGGGAACTGAACCCAAGAATAGAATACCTCTGATCCTAACACTTCGTGTGCCTTACGAAGATAACATTGCCACCTGTTGCAGGTACGCCGTGTTCTAACAGTTTTATTGTTACTGCATGTCTGCAATTCTCTGTAATGTTAAGAGCATTTGCAAATTCATCTCCCCAGAGCTACTTGTGGGGTCAGTCATTTTTAAAAGAGAAGACAAAGTTAAGAAGTAGTGTTTTGTACAATGTGGGGAACCTTTTATCCTTACACGCTTGCTCAAAATTCAGCCAATACACAGAGTATATCTGCTCAGCTGAGGCAGATATTCCCTTCCCAGTTCAGAAGTTTCTGAAAAGGTTTGAGTAGGACTTTCTGAGAAAGCATGACTGAACTACTCAGATTTTTGCTGTTAATAAAAGAACTAAACCAACTTTGGGCACCATGTTGTGTAGTGCCTAGGAGTACCCCAGGACCTGCGTGTTTTGGATGACCTAAACTGAGGGCTTGGTGTCGCAACCACTTCCAGACACCCCCACAGGATATGTCAGCCATTAGACCAGCTAGCTCTACAGTGCCACTACCACCCCCCTGTATTCTACAGTGGTGTAGGTAGTTTCTGGCAACCACTGAACATGACAACCCTGATTCTGCAGGGATCGTGGAAAACAGTACAGTACATTTTGCTCAGACCCTCATACTTGCTTTCTCTCAGAAAATACACAGGATGGCGACTAGGACGTTTCAATAAGAATTTATTGGTACAGCGACAGCCTTGTGTAAAACATATGTGCTGCAACAATCAGGAGACAGAGGCATTTAAAAGAGATTGCAAGTACCAATATAGTGAATAGTAGATATATTTCTACCATAGTGCTAAAAAGATGAACAGAAACAAGTCAGATAAAAAAACAGTAGCACTTGCATATTCCTAAAATGCGCGCCCTAAGTAATTGCTAAAATGTACCTAGCCTACCCTGGATGTTTAGGTGTTTATGTGTATAGATATGTGTATCTGTAGCCAAGAAACCCCTAGGGATAAACCAGCCCCTCACCTGATGGATTAGAACACAGGACCCCATCTCTGCATCTAGAATGACAACCCGCAAGGGATGTCAGACTGCTGCGTGTTGGAGATTCGGCATGCAGGACCCCTGTGTCAGCCTGGAAGGAATTCTCCACTAATTTGTAGGGGGGAGTGAGGGTCTTGTATACTAAAGTGTTCAATCCAGGGTTTTTTCTAGAATCAATATGTTTTTTAAACAACCATGGATGTTTTGAAAACAATCATAAATGTCTTGAAAACAATCACCAATGCTTTTCTAAACAAGTGCGATCATGCACAGCTAGCTGTTGGCCAAGGATGAAAACAAGTGGTGACCCTTATACAGAATAAATCTGCCGTGCCTGGGGACATGTTTATGTATGTCAGGTACCGGGATTCTGAAAGAAGACTAGGAGCCTGGTGTTGAAGAGACAGGAGCAAGCTAATAGGTAAAAGGTCACCTGTCAGAATCGTTATAGTCGTATGGATGGGATGTTGTATGTAAAATGGAGTATATATGACAGGGCTATCCTAAAGGACATGGCAGAAGGCCTCATTTTGTTATTTTGCTGTGTAACATAGCTATCACTTACTGTATCACAAGTTCCCTTCCTGTCCTATGGGTGCCCCACTGGCTCATATTCAAATGATCTGCCATTCTACAGTTGAAGAACGTGGCTGCATTAGTAAAATACATTAAAGTACATTTAGGGCCTGATTACGATGTTGGTCGGAGTTGCCTCTGACCGACATCGCTGCGGATGGGGAACTGCCCAACCTCAGGTCAGTGGTTCCGACACCGCAATTAGGATGCAACCTCACATGGTGGGGTCGCAAACTTCCATTCTTCAATGGGAGCTTGTGTGGCGGGCCAAAACTGGCCGCAGCACAAACTCCTATTGAAAAATTGAAGTTTTTAAACATCCCTACATTGTGTGGCAGTCACTTCATGGTGCCTGCCACACGGTGCAGGGATGAGAAGGGGGCACTACTGGTGCCCACTGAGGCCACAAGCGGAGGGCCAGCTGGAAGGTGGCCCTGCTAGGGGGCCTCAAAGGCACTTTGCAACAGTGGTTCCATGTCGGAAAGGCCATCGTGGAACTGCTGTCAAAAAGTGCCATCATAATCCCGACGGCGGAAACAGCATCCATAAAGGATTATGGGGCCTTTCCGACTGGCCGGATTCCCTGGCTGGTTTAAACTCCGACGGCCGTCATGGTAATACGGCAATTAGAGTTTAAACCTACAATGTCGGTCAGAAAGCCGCCGACCAGCGGTCAAGGCTTTCCAACCAACATTGTAATTAGGCCCTCAATGTTAACGACACTTCAGGAGTTTTGTGACTGATACATGCCAGTCAACCAGCTCTGCATTCCAGTGCAAATATAGATTAAACTTTCCTGAAATCACTGCAGACACACTTTTGTTGATTATATTTACTTTTATGCACATAAGTTGTAAACTGTTCGAAGACAACACAGGAGATTGTCTTTCCTGCTAAGGTCTGTGTATAACGTTTGATTTGTACTTGGGCTTTGCACTGTAGAATAAAGCAACATCTCTGTTGAGCCATAGCACTGACAGGCTTTCAATTGTGAAGGAAGCCTTGAGTGATCAAATGCACCTTTAACAGTGGAGTAAAATTGTAGTGTCAGTCATGGAACAGAAGTTGTGAGATGTGGGATCTAGGAGTTCATTTCTGCATTACTCAAAAATCATTGTATTTACTATATTGCCATCAGCAGCAGTCATTTTGTTATGAAATATTTGTGATTATTAAACTGGTGAGTTATTTTTGTGGTACTGCCAAACATGAAGCAAACACATTTGTTTACAACTGACTGCTTCCCTAATAGGAAAGGATACTGCAGAAAGATGTTTGCATTGGGGAAAAAGTAGGATCCAATAGGATTTTGAAGTCATTTGAACGGGGAACAACCTTTACAACGCAACTTTTACAACGCACTACACTTACAACGTATTTTTTACAATGCACAATCCATTACAACGCATGACATTACAACGCATGACACTACAACGCATTTTTAAAAACTACCTTTACAACGCATTCCATTACAACGCATACTACCATTACAACGCATACCATTACAACGCATAATATAGTAATTTTTACCCCTATACTATCCAACACTTACCATACTGTTGCACCCCCTGGAGTTAGAATAGTAATTTTTACCCCTATACTATCCAACACTTACCCTACTGTTGCACCCCCTGGAGTTAGAATAGTAATTTTTACCCCTATACTATCCAACACTTTCCCTACTGTTGCACCCCCTGGAGTTAGAATAGTAATTTTTACCCCTATACTATCCAACACTTACCCTACTGTTGCACCCCCTGGAGTTAGAATAGTAATTTTTACCCCTATACTATCCAACACTTACCCTACTGTTGCACCCCCTGGAGTTAGAATAGTAATTTTTACCCCTATACTATCCAACACTTACCCTACTGTTGCACCCCCTGGAGTTAGAATAGTAATTTTTACCCCTATACTATCCAACACTTACCCTACTGTTGCACCCCCTGGAGTTAGAATAGTAATTTTTACCCCTATACTATCCAACACTTACCCTACTGTTGCACCCCCTGGAGTTAGAATAGTAATTTTTACCCCTATACTATCCAACACTTACCCTACTGTTGCACCCCCTGGAGTTAGAATAGTAATTTTTACCCCTATACTATCCAACACTTACCCTGCTGTTGCACCCCCTGGAGTTAGAAAAGTAATTTTTACCCCTATACTATCTAATACTTACCTTAAATGCAATTTAATATTATGCGTTGTAATGGTATGCGTTGTAATGGTAGTATGCGTTGTAATGGAATGCGTCGTAAAGGTAGTTTTTAAAAATGCGTTGTAGTGTCATGCGTTGTAATGTCATGCGTTGTAATGGATTGTGCGTTGTAAAAAATGCGTTGTAAGTGCATGCGTTGTAAAAGTGTGCGTTGTAACGACATACATCCCATTTGAACAAATCTGTAAAACATCAATGGCTTATAAATAATTGCCTTTCAGTAATACTGCTTTAATCACAAAAATATATCATCATTCCACAAACATCCCATCACCTTTTACATTTGAAAAGTGAAGAATATATAGTAGTTACATTTTTTTTGTAAAACTATCACAGTTATAGAAGACAATCAGTATGCCTTTGCTATATTGGAAGATCATTGAGTCAAGCCCTATTTGCCCCGTCCACTTCTTCGAAAGTACCAAAATAACGCAAAAAAACATTTTGCTTTGCATTTATCAGATATGCAGTCTTCAAATAATTTTGCCCCCAAAGTGCAATATTTGAACTTGTCGAGATCTTTATGTATCACTATTTCAATAGGAGCTCATTTTAAGAACCGATCACATGGCAATACAAGTTAAACAAACCTGTAATTTTCGATGTGATAACGTGTAACCTACTGCAATGGACGTGGTATCCTGACCTTGTCTGGAAAAGGTAAGATATGCCTTCATTTGTTCAACTATTCTAAGTTGCAAGCATGCTGCGCAGAAGTTCACCTGGCGCCACAAAAAGCAGCACTGCTCTGTCAATCAGGGTGTGGAAGTGCACGTAAAGCATATACTCAGCAGAGAGAGGCATATGGGAAGACAAGTCTGAGTTTGTGTATGAAAGGACAAATCAAGATCAACGACAGAAGATGCTGTCAGGAATTCTGGCAGGGACTGCTGGAAGGGCAGAGAAAGAAAAATGAACATTGAACACAGAGCTGTCCAAGACCACCCAGGGAGTCAGCGGAAAAACGTGATTCAAGCTCTGATTGAAGGGAACAAGAAAGTCAAGGCTCAGAAAGAACAGACACTCAAGAGGCAATTAGGCACTCAGAATAAACAACACCCACTAAAGATGTGCAAAGGATATCTACATACCAACATGAACAATGAAGGGAATGTGGGGTAGAGCGCTCAGTAGCTCCATATAGTAAAACTGAAGCACTGTATGTTCCTCACCTACAATTTCTGTTACAGATGCAGTTTGCAAATACACACATATAAGATATACATGCAAAGGCAGGCTCTGTGGAGTTCATACCTATGGTGATGTTATTATAAAAGTAACTTGAAGACAACACTCACAGTGGGCAAGAAACACATCCTAGGTTGTCAAATGTACCCATGATTCCTGGTGTTCAAACAGGAACACACAAGGCGGTAACAGTAAGGGTGTTGAACTAAAATATACAGCCACAATAGACAAGGAGCTAGCAAGGAAGAGTGTTTACCAGAAAGGAAGGGAAATCAAAGAAAGATGGAAAGGATTTATAGCAGAAACAGAAAGGTAGCAAACTAGAAGCTAGAGCTAAGGTAAATGAGAAGAAAGCAGGTACGGGGAAAAGGTAAATACAGAAGAAGTGAAAGTTCGAGGATCCTAAATGGAGTAAACAGTGCTTGCTTATAAATGAAGGAAGCACTGTGGGTAGTGCTAATGCAATGAACAAGGATTAACTAAAGTTCAGGAACTCAGGAAACAAGGTGTCAGTCAAACAGGAATACGGCTACAATGACCAATGCTGGACTGATGGGAACTGGGGCTTGAAAGACCTCACTATAATCACATGTCTCAGGTATGAGCAGGCTAGCCCTGACAGCCACATACGTGCTGAATTCCCCCATGCATCCTTGGCATGCAGGGGTGGAGACAAATCAGTATTCAGGCAATTCTTGGTATTTAAATTTGTAGCATAAAGAGACTGGCTTTCCCAAAACCTGTCATGGATAGGGAATGAACTGGAATTTCGGAATTCCATCCAAGAGCCTGCAAATCAGTATGTGGTTATGGTAGAAAGTTCAGAAGCCTATTTGAAATTTCCAAATGTAGGCCCCCTGGTGGCAGGCACAAGAGTGCAGGGAGCGAATTGTGACACGTACAGTATGTAGCACAGCACAAGGATTCAAAGTGTGTGGAGAACTTCTAAAAAACATTTTAAAAACATCAATGAGATGCTTCTGTTCATGGGCAGTGCCAGAGTCACAAGGAAGGAAACACCTGGTGCAAACAAATATCAGCTGAGTTGGTCAGAAGTACTGATAAAGGGTTTTTGGACAAAAGGTACAGCTAAAATACCAAGTCAAAGGGAAAGGGAAATAAAGAAGAAAGGGCTTCAAGAAAAATGATGTGTGTGAAGGGGTTAGCAAAGTAAACAAACATTGGCAAAGCCAACAGGTCTGGCATATAACAGAAAGTGCCTCTTCAGTCACTGGTCAGTTTAGACTCTCAATATGTCATTATAAATTCACTCACCTGTGCACTAAAGTATTCATTCATCCATCCATTGCTCACTCTTGAATTCACTCACTTACCCATCCACAATGTAACACAAAACAATCTCAGCACGCATATGCAAGATTAATTACAAATGCTACCTTAACATTACACTTGCAATAAAAAACAATATTACTCATAGGAGAGGGTTTTCGTCTTGTGATATTGTGCATAGTATGTCGGTGTTTTAAAGTTCCATTTTGACTGCTACGTCTAGGACCAATGTGTTGACCATCTTAGAACCAAGCAAGTGAAGAGCTTAGTAATACTGACTGGGAATCAGCAGTAAGCTCAATTTTAATTTTCATAGAAACTACAGAATGTATTTTCATCAAAACAATTCTAGAAACTAAGGGCCTTATTTTGAGTTTGCTGGACAGTCATTCCATCACAAACATGATGGATTTCTCGTCCACCTTGTATAAGTGCATTGAGATATAATGCATTTACAATAAGGTGGATGGGATATCCATCAGGTTTGTGATGCGGTACCCATCCTCCAAACTTTAAATCAAGACATTAGTTAGACCACACACTATCTTAGGTCAAAGTTTGTTTCTAATACATTCAGTGACTTTTGCTGTGTCGAGGAAAAATTCCTACTTCATTTTAAATAGTGTATGCGAATTGTGAAGTCATTATATAATTCTGACATATCTTCATGATACATTCCAGGTTTAATCTTTGGTACAAATTACTTTCTTTGGAAAGTTTAGTGCTGGTCAAATGAGGCCAAAGTTTAACATGTATCCTATTGATTAAATGATTTAACCATACCCACAGAATCTATCTATCTATCTATCTATCTATCTATCTATCTATCTATCTATCTATCTATCTATCTATCTATCTATCTATCTATCTATCTATCTATCTATCTATCTATCTATCTATCTATCTATCTATCTATCTATCTATCTATCTATCTATCTATCTATCTATCTATCTATCTATCTATCTGTCTGTCTGTCTGTCTGTCTGTCTGTCTGTCTGTCTATCTATCTACCTACCTACCTACCTACCTACCTACCTACCTACCTACCTACCTACCTACCTACCTATCTATCTATCTATCTATCTATCTATCTATCTATCTATCTATCTATCTATCTATCTATCTATCTATCTATCTATCTATCTATCTATTCTATCTATCTATCTATCTATCTATTTCTGTCTGTCTGTCTATCTATAAAACACTTTGAAAAAAAGGAAAATGGTAGAACATTTTCTTCAACACAACAAAAATCTAGCATGTTACCTAGCTATTAATTTGGACAGGGACAGGAGAACAAACCCCTATATATACTGCTCTAAATAAATGTCACACTCAAGACTACAAACTAGAGCACATTGTGGAGCAATATTAAACCTTGAAGCTATGCAGCTTGTGATTCCCTCTCCCTTTAATTTTATCAAATACAACAAGCCAGGTGGTCTTATTCCAGACTCTCACAGCTTTGGCATTTAGGGGCTGAAATAATCATTCTTTCCTTCCTAAAATTAAAAGCTTTGTAGCTTTTTGTCCGGATGCTGGAATAACCTGGGATGTTTCATGTAATTGCTCCATCTGGCACATAGATTTATCTCATTTGGCACAGCTCCTTTGCATTAGATTCTGTGAGCTAAAATGAAACAAAAATGCCTCCCCATCGAGGCGGTGAAATTATCTTCATTGCATAACCAATGCATTTCTGAAGAAAATAAGTGACTTAAAATCTAAAGTGCGGGAGTGTGCAGGCCCTCAGCGGAAGGACTTCATTGCATGACAAGTTATGTTACGCCATCCTTTGCTTGCCAGTGTATCCTTATAGGGCTTCTCGCAGTGCTTTCAGTGGGTTTTATCCCACGGCTTATGAATGGGTTCTAAAGGGAGGGCTGCCGCTTTTCCAAAACCCTGTAAAAAAAACACAGCTCCTGATCACGCCAGGGGAACCTGTAAATGCTGGCATCATTTTGTAGAGTTTAAGTAGCCGAGTTGCATTGGCAGTTAATAATTAGACATGGACACACTTTAGTGACACAAGCTATAATGCCCATTGGTGGTCTCGTACAGTATTTATTAACTCTGTGTCCCTTGGGACAATACAATTTTTCCTCTAACCACATGGTCCCTGTAAGAAATGGGATTTCTGGTTGGCTAAGGCTTGCACCAAGCCAGGCAGAAACCACCACTCTAGTCAGGGCAAGGTAGTTACACGCTGAAGATAACCCCTGCTCACCCCCTTGGTAGCTTGGCACGAGCAGTCAGGCTTATCCCAGAGGCAATGTGTAAAGCGTTTGCACAACACAGACACACACAGCAGCAATACACTATGCATTCTACAAAAGAAACTCCACACAAGGTTATATAAATAATATAGCCTTTGTATTATACAAAACATATTAGATTCATAATCACACATATACACTTTGCCAACTGGCACCAGGTCATAATTTACAGGGAATTATATACATGACAGGGCCAATCGGGCCACTGTCAGAACCATCACAAAGCACAAGTAGTAAAAATAACACAACCAGTAACTACTGGCACCATACTGAACTTAGTAGAAGCATATGCATAAACACATTTGGCATAAACACATTATACATCATCTTATTAGGCATGAACACATTAGGCCTAAACACTGGGCAGAAACATCTTATGCGTCATCACATTAGGCATAAAGCCTAAATTACCAGTGCACCCCAGTAACACTCCTAAAGTGAAGACATCACTATAGTACAGAAGGACATACATTAATAGCTGTGCACCTCCTACAACACATCCTGCCCCTCAGAGGCAACTGCCTCACTCCTAGGCTGAAATCAGCAGGTCACTACTGAAACCATTTTTAGTGGGGCACCCACCATAACCACATCAGTCCCACCTTAGGCCATAACTGCACCGTATGACACCTACATCATTTGCTGGACAATGGGAAACATGCTCCTAAATTGCACATATCACCAAAACATGGTGAGGTCATCCCCTTGAAATACGTATGCATATTTTAGGCCACCATTGCATATATAACCGGGGCCACTAAAGTCAATACCCCTAGAGGGCACGTGTCATGAGCACCACACTAATAGTAGGCCTAGCATTGCCAGTAACTACTGGCAAAATAGCATATCCGATGACCCATGATCATCGCACTTGTTACCACAGCGCTTCTACACTTCTCCTACATGAGCCGTGGTAACTGCAGGAACGGGGCCTCCGTCGAGGATCGCCACCATGTCCTGTTCTCCAACCTCTCATGGGCCCCCAGAAAGCAGCTGCCCCAAATGCCAAAAATGCCCACCAAGGCTGGTCCGGAACTCCCTCCCTGGCTCCTTGATTCGTGGCTGCTGCTCAGCCGGGAAATGTGGAGATTGCTTTGGTGCAGTGGGAGCCCCTGAGCAGGATCTGTCAATGGCACCTCGGGCCCGAGAACCAATAGGGTAGCCCTCCTTCTCACAAGGGGATGTCCGAGACCTAACCTGGTCAACAGCTGCTGTGCCCCGGACAGTGCGGCTCGGGACAGCCGCACTCACCTCCCTACATGATTCATGAGTTGGGCCTCTGCTCTTTCCTGTGTTGTGCGTGGCCAGGACTATCCCCGCCCACAGTCAGGCTTCTCCCGACTGGGCCCGACTTCCAGTTGGGGTTCCTGCTAGCGGCTGTGGGCCCTGCCCACCATCAGGCACACGCACTGCCTGCCTTCGGGTCACGGTGCTCGATCCGTGGAAGCCTTCTCCTTGAGTTAAGGAAAAATAACAACAGAGTGCTTGTCACACACTCTACATGGGCAAAGTTGGAGCCCTCCTCTTCGGGCTCTTAGAAGAATGCGGGGCTCTCCTTGTCACCACAGGAGCCCCACCCACAACCAGGCAACAGCCGCCTGGCTTCCAGTTTGGTGGCTCCTCTACCACGGCGCAACGGCGCTCACTTCCCACCGCATTCACGGACAGAGCCTGCCCTCCTCGGGCTCAGGTTATAAAATAAGAAGCCCTCAAGACAGCTCCCAAAATAGCAGCGCTCACCACGCTCTGTCCTTGAGGAGCCAGGCATAATGCTAATAAAGCATAGCCCTTCTGCAGGCTTTCTTCCTGGCAGCAGAAAAGAAAAGAAACAGTCCAGTTCTTCTCCTGGAGTCTTTTGGGTCCCTGGGACTTCGAACAGGAGGCCAGCATGCAGGACCCCCCATATCGTGGGAGATGTCACAGTCGTGACAGTTCACCAGACTGTTCCTCGGCTTGAGGTAACAAACTCCTCCTGAGAGTCAGATGCTTTGAGTTCTCCACTGTCTATGTGGGACAAGGAAGACTCCTCCGCCCGCTGGCATTCCAGGGACTGCCACCTCAATGGGCAGTGCACAACAGTCTTCCAACGGTTGTTCTCTGGTCAGGACCTTTAGTCCATGACTATGGAACTTTTTAAAGAACCATATGATTCTGGTGACTCTTTACTTCCTTCCTGCACAATCGTAATCCTACCTTGGCGCCAAACTGCCTGCCATTGAACAGCCTCTAATGGAAGCATATATATGCTCCCAAGATGATGAGCTTGAACCTATACTAGCTCTCCAGGTTTAAGCTAGATACCTTAGATCATCTTTGTCAACCGGTCGATGCATTTTGCTTCCAACATTTACATAGCACCTACACTTTAGCAATTTGTTTCGGTGCCCAGCTGGGATTATACAGGATGATGTAAAGGACAACCCATCCTATACATGCTTGACTTGGTGGCCTCCAAGTCATCGCATAAGGGGTTTGTTGGCAATTGTGGACAAATTAATGTGTTGTAGTGTATATACATAGGGGACATGTATTGTTGACATAGAGGCATATATTTGCTAGTATGCCTTTGAGACACCGTACAAGTGTACCGTTTGCATTATAATGTCAGCATGTTCAGTATAAGGAACCTTGGTGAGAGATGACGGGCAGGAGATGACGGAGGCGTACGGACAGGACGGATGTTCGTTACCCAGTTGCTGTGTCAGGGTATATTGGTGAATAAAGCATTCTTATGAATACATCTGCTGTCAGTGACGTCTTTACTCAATGTATCCCCCATTCCAACATTTGGTGAGTGCCATACACAACCTGGACAGCCCTGGCAATAGTATGCGTGAAGCTCCCCACCTCGCCATTTCCCAGGAAACATCAAGAACTTATTTTGATATGGAAGATGTTCAAAGACTTCCAGTAGACTGATTACTCTCGACCCTGAAATGTGGTTACATTGTCTTTTCGCAGTTCTTCCAGCAACCCATGTGTGGCCATTATTTACTCGAGTTTTGGAATTACTTTGCTGGAGGATGCCGTGGTCACTATTTCCACCTACAGGTATTTGGGAAAATAATCAACCACCACAAATATGTGGTGCCCATCAGGGAGACTGAAATAATTGATTCTGGCTTACGTCCACTTGGGTCTTCTTCAGTGATTACCCGAGCAAGGAATTCCTGACTCCCTGCCGCTTGGCACATGGGACATGTAATCATTATGGTCTTCAAGGGTTGGTCCAGCTGTGGAAACCACACTTTACTTCAAAGCAGACTGTTAGTTTTCACAACTCCTTGATGTCCTCCATCAGCTAGCTGCATCATTTGCATGGTTCTTATCAATCTATAGCCTTTAAGCAAACAGCCTTCTGCTGTCGCAAGCAGTTTGTGCCTTTCATTGTATAATGAGCGCAGCACTCTTTGTGCTTCACAGGATCAGCGTTATCTGTGGGAATTCGAGGCGGGCCACTTCCCTATGTGGACCCTGCTGAGGGCCATCTATAAACAGTAATCAGTGACTGTGGACTCTCATATCTGGTCTATTGTGATTGGCGACCTTTCAACCGCATACCTAACATACTCTTCAGTTTCCTGTGCAGCTATTTCTTATTCTAGTGTGGCTGATCTTGGGTGCCTCGATAGATTATCTGTGGATTGTGAACTCTAGGAGGCCTATTTATGAACATTCTCACGCAGTGCAGTGCAGCAAGTCACCTTGCTGCACTGTGTGACATGAAAAGGGCAGGAATGCGCTGTATTTAAGTCAATATGGCGCATTCCAGCTTAGTCCCCTGCGATGGCACCGTTTTGGCAGCTTAGCGCCAATGCGGACACCTTTGCACCATTGTACAAGGGTGCCTTCGTTGCATGCAGGATCGGTTTTCTGCAGGAAGAGGCACTATCCTGCACAAAAACAATCCCAAGAGGCATATTCCTCTTTCTAAGCAGCACACATAGAAAGAGGATGTAATAAGCAGAAATAAAGATATTTCTCCTCGGTATACCTCCCATGAAAAGGTGTGTCTTTTTGGCACATTCCCAGGTTTGTCAGTTTTGGTAAATCTGGGAATGCATCAAAAAACCATAGGAGTTTTGTGGGAAAACCCACACAATACCCATAGAATGCCTTCCCAGGGCAGAGTAAGGCAAGGCAGCCATTTGTGTAGTGACATAGCATGAGGGGGGAGGGGAGCGGTCCGCCCCGTGTGACATGATTTTGGGGGCAGCGCCCTCCCCTGCAGCTCTTACCTGCGGCTGTCGCAGGGACCACCGAAGGGGGCAAAAGGTCTATCTACGCCACTGTGTTTGTGCTGATTTGCTTTACTCTAGATTTATGGAGTCACTCAGGGCCACACTGCTCGTAAATAGCCCCCAAGATTTCTACTCGACTCTGAATCAATAATCCTGCAATAGGAGTACCCTTTTTATCATTTTGTGTTGTAGCTTTCTAAAGAATTAATTAGGTGCTACCTGACTAGGGAAAGGACAAGCCCAATGTGAGGTAACAGGGTAGGAAGATTTCCTTACAACACTTTGAATGTATAGGGTAATATTTGGGATCACATTGACTTGTAGGATGAATGAAGAGCATGAGCCAAAAGAAACTCCCTCTTTGAAACCATCTTGGCCAATAGGGTGCATGCAAGTGACAGTTGAAAAATCTTTTTGGTAGCTTTTATTCAGCGAAGAGTTCTATTTGTCTGTACCTATATGTGTGGGGTACCATAAAGATGCCCACACTGCCTCATGCAGTTACAGGTGAAATGGGTGTCATGTCATAGCAAATCTTGAGGTTGTGTAAGATTGCGGTCAAAGGGGGCATATAAACAGTGGATAGGCAGGCTAATGAGGCCACTCAAGGGTATTCTGTATATACTTTTCGACATTGAGGACATGAAAAATTGCAAGCTTTAACTGGTGACTGTAATTGAATCAAAGGGATACGGGACATTTTTTTTTTAAACAACAAATTTGAATTCGTTTTTATAGGTACAAAATGGGCGGAGCCTGGTGAGTACATTACATATAATGAAAAAGACATAGCGTACCTGGTTTTAAGTTTCAATAACAACTTGGCCTGTAAAACACCAGACCTGATAATTAACACACTACACAGAACCCGGCTGACTGTTCGTAATTGCATATGCTTAAGGCGTGTCAAAGAAAAACCATTAAACTTATCTGTCTCTGATGTACGATTGTGTCGCATGGGTTTCTTGGGGAATTATGGAGGGTTTGAATGTGGCGGGGGGCAAGGTAATACCTCGATATGTCGCCCAGTTGGACAAAAATCTTCCTGTGCTTCTGTGGACATCCCCATGCAATTTCGGTGCCCATGCATCTAATGCCTTTTTCCAGCCCCCTAAACTCGGCGGGGAGGTCGCTTTCCACTTCTGGGCTATGCCCCTTTTGGCAAAAGTTAGGCCCAGGAACAGGAGGTGCTGTTTATAGCGATTTCCTCCAATCTCTTCTGTGCTATGGAGGATCAACAGTCTGGGGTCAAATAGAATGGTCTAGGCCATCACCTGGGCCAGGCAAGACACCACCTTCCTCTAGAATGTTTGTATCACCTCACAGCTCCACACCGTGTGCAGAACACCGAAGGCACTGGGGGGACTGGATAACTCCCATCTTCCACAACCGGGATCTAGTGTAGTGTATACGGTGGAGATACTTAAATTGTATGAGGCAGAATCTCAAGGAGACTGCCGCATGAATGGAGCTAGCTAAGGCCTCAGTCCTGTCCTCATCTGTCAAAGTTGGCACATCGACTTCCCAGGCTGCTCTGGTCTTGTGTAGTTTGTTGCGTGTATGGGTGGTTAATGTCTGATATATTTGATTAATTTTGTGTGCCCTTAGGTCCCCATTAGTAACGACCTCGTTGGGGGTGGACTTCTGGTAGGGACTCCAATTCACGGAAATGGGGGTTAAGAGCATTTCGCAGTTGTAGGTAGCGGTGGAACTGAGATTTATGTAAGTGGAACTCGATCTGTAGTTCCTGAAAGGATTTGAGAATGCAGCCATGCATAATGTCGCCTAAGGTGGAGATCCCATTAAGGTCCCATTTGCGAAAGCCTGCCAAGGCAGAGACGGAACGTAAGTAAGTGCCCTGCCAAAGGGGGATTGTTAGTGTCCATCTCCCCATCCAGTCCTTGGTCTTCACCGTGCGTCTCCATAACTGTATAGCGGTTTGGCTGGCCGAGGGGAGGGCATCTAGTTTAATCTGACTGTTTAGGAGTTTCTGCAGTGGGGTGTTCTTCATTGCCAGCTTCTCTACCGCATATGCAGAGTTGGACTGAGACCCTTACCACCACTCGTTGATAACTAACAGATGGGATGCGAAATAATATGCATAGATATTGGCCACCGCAGTGCCTCCGCAATAAATCGATTATGTACATGTGTGAAGTGCCACCCCGAACACGCCAGCCTGTCACAGAAACCTGTTCAAAATTGCATTTAGTTGCGTAAACCAAGAGTGGGGGGTGTTATATGGGAAGTTATGAAATCGATATACTGAACATGGTAGGTACACCATTTATGCGTCCACAAAGCCATAGGACACGGCGATATGAATACTCCCAAGTATTTAAATCTATCTGTAGCATGGGATAATTGTGTGGCCCAGGTCGGACGTTTCTGGTCTCAGCACACGGAAAATGTGCAGATTTGGAGGGGTCGGTGCCCAACCCAGTAGTTTCCCCGAATACTCGAAGAATCTGAAGGATACGGGGTCCAGTGGAACACGGGTCTGTCAGATAGAATGGGTCATCATCTGCGTAGAGTGTAATTCTGTCAAAGTATACTTGTGACCACTCAAACCCTAGAATCAGCGGGTCCTGTCGAACCCATACCGCCAGGGGCTCTATGGCCAGGGCGAAGAGCAGTGGAGATAGGGAGCAGCCCGGTTGCATGCCATAGTGGATGGAAAAAGGGGAAGACCTATTTCCCACCACCCGAACCGAGGCCGAGAGGTCTGTGTATAGCAACTGTATGTATGCTAAAAATCGAGGTCCAAAATTATGGTGCGAAGGAGTTTGTAGAGATACGTCCAGCTTAGAGAGTCAAACGCCTTATCAATTTTGGCCAACAGAATGGCAGCCGGAAGGCCAAGCTCTTGGGCCCTAGCAATAGCATTATGAACCCGTCTGATGATGTGCCTGGTGGAGCGCTGTGGCATAAAGCCGGCCTGATATAGGTGAATGAGGTCTTGAATGCATGATCGAAGACAATCAGCAAGGACTTTACAGAGGAGCTTGGGCTAGAAATTGAGCAGTCAGATTGGGCGATATGAAGCAGGATCTTCGGGGGGGCAACCAGGTTTGGGAAGTTCCGCATGCTGCCAGTGGGTAGAATGTGTTGCTCGAAAGCTTCTTGTAATGCGGCTAAGAAGTTTGGGCCCAACGCTGTCATATGTGGCCGCAAAACGTCACTAGGGAATCAGTTGGGACCATGCATTTTGCCAGGGTGGGTGTTAATCAATGCTGCTCTTAGCTCGTCGAGTGTTATGGGGCATCTATCTGGTCCTATACCTAATCTGAAAGTTGCTGGGGATTTCTGACAGGAATTGGTTGATGAGGCCTTCTGATATGAGCTCCCGTTGTTTGTACAGCAATGCATAAAATGTTGCGAAGACCTGAACTACCGACTCTGGGGAGGTGCATAACACTCCCTCTGCATCGCGCAGTATTGGCACGGGAATAGGGGCAATCTTGGCTTGACATAGTCGGTGTAACATTTTACTGGACTGGTCGCCCCAATGATAAATCCTGTGTTGTGTTGCCAGCCAGGTCTCTTGTGCTTCATTGGTGAGAAGTTGATGTATTTGTAGCAGGATTAAGAGAAGGTTACGCTGCGATCCCGGGGCAGTCCCGGTCGCCACTTGTGACTTTAGTGATCGCTGTTGATCCTCGAGGTCCATTATTTGGGCTAGTCGTTTACACTTTTCGCCAGTTCAGAAACCTATATCTGTCCCCTGAATTGAGGGCATAACAGCCTCCCACAGGATAATTCTGGGTGGGCTGTGTCTGAATTGGCCAAGAGGTAATCAGTGATGGCCTGTTGAAGGACATCTTGATAATTAGGGTCTCTAAGATGCCAAGGGTACATATGCCATCGATAAGGAACACGTTGAGTTTTCAGGCGCAGCCTGAGCTGAACCGGCGAATGATCCAAGAGTTGGCGGAGTAGGATGGACGTGTGTGATACCCTATGAATATAGCTATGAGGGAGAAATATATAGTCAAGTTGTGACAGTGTATCGTGACCCGCCGATGTATATGTGAACCCGCTCGTCAAAGGATGGAAAGCATGCCATATGTCCGACCTCCCAAGTGTAGTGGCAAGAGAATTCAATTTGGATTTGTTGGTGCGAGGTTCTTGCTCCATTGCCCGCCAGTGATCTTGGGGTGTCATCACATCGTTCCAATCCCCAACTAGGATCGTCAGGCCATCCAGAAGTTCCCCCTACAACAGTGTGACTTTATTCGAGAATGTTTGTCCCATGGGGGTGGGGCATATATATTCCCTATGGTTAGCTGCTCCCCGGCCACTGAACCCGTAATGATGGTACATCTCCCGCCGGGGTCTAACCAGTGTTCAGAGATACAATGTGTTACGCGGCGGTGTATGAAGACCACCGTATTTCAGGAGCCACGTGCAAACCCAGAATGATATACTGTAGTGTAACCAAATCTATTGATGCATGGGGTTTTGTTCCTCAGAAGATGGGTCTCCTGGAGTAGAAGCATGTCCGCTTCACAACGCTTTGCTAATTGAAGCACTGCACCCCTCTTTATTTTATTCGGAAGCCCCCTAACATTCAAGGATATTATGTTGAGCTCCCCCAATTGGGGGCTTGGCGTGTGGTGCGTCATCTAACAGCCGTGTAGTCCATCTCTGCAATTACTAGTACGTCAGCGTAAGATCTTAGTGTGCAGTTGGTGTCTATAACTTTAAAAACAAAATATAACCAACAATACCCATCCCCCTCCCCCACCCCTATACTTCCATAAACAAGGAATATCTGTTGCAGTGGAGAGTTCGCTGGGACCCCAACAGGGGAAACCCAGGGAATTCCTCCAAGTTTGCCCAAACGTCCCAACCTTATAAAACATAATTCCAAATGTCTAGAGGCATGGTCTTTCCGTGTGTGGCAATAAGCCAGTATAGTGGACCCCATAGTTATTAACTAAAGAGCGAGACTATTAGCTTCCAGCCGAGCCGCAGGACCTCATGTCCATTTTAATTAGTGATTATTCTGCTGCTTCTTCCTAGTCTTGGACTTGCCAATTAGATCGGAATCTGTGCCTACGCTTCGAATTGCCTCTGTTCTGCCTGCATCTGTGCAAGCCCTGGGAGGAGTCTGACTCCATCGGCGGCGGGGAGTGCAGCTTGAGATGTGTAGTTTCATCGGCCCAGGAGAACACCGCCTCCGGAGAGTCAAAGAAATAGGCCTTTGAGTTATATATCACTCTCATCCAGGCAGGATATAGCAGCATATATGAAACTTGGAGCACCCTAAGTCTATGTTTTGCTGCCACAAAGGATTGTCGTTGTTGCTGCACGAGCCTGGTATAGTTCGGGAAAAATCATGATTAGATGCGATTCAAAGAGCAATCGGTCATTGTGGGTTCTCGCAAAGTGGAGTATTGCATCTTGATCTGCAAAATTAAGTAACTAGCACTCACCGGTCACGGACGTTCACTGGGTGGGGGCTTCTTCATCAAAGCCCAGTGGGCTCTCTCCACTACAAAACAGGCAGAGATTGATTCATCCGGCAACTGGGACTTGAATCACTTCGTAATGAAGTAGTTCATGTATAGGCCTTCACAGCCCTCTTGAAAACCCACCAGACATACGATAATTCGACGGGCCCTGCCCTCTGCCTCTTCAACACGAGATGCCAGTTCCTGCCTCACCACCATGAGCTTATTCACCTTTTTTTAGAGGGACATTACAGTGTCCTCCACAGTTGAGACTCGAGTTTCAGCTTCCATGATGCGGTCGACCGCCTTGCGGAGAGCTTGATGCAGGAATGAGACCTTGGATCCCACTGCACCAATCTTAGCTTTGAGTGCTTCCCACATCTGGATAATTGCTGCTAATAGGGTTGCATTGTCTGGGGTAGGGCCACCTGCCCTCCTGCCCTCCTGAGCCTCCAGCAGGTGAAGTGTAATGGTCCAAAGTGCTCTGCTTTGGGGCTGCACTTCCCAACTTGTCCTTGCCCATCGCTGCTCCGGTCCAGGCCCCAGAACTCTTCATGTGCTGCTTCTTCTGTAGATCGCAGATGACCCCACCGGGGCAGGATCACAGGCCGGGCCTCACGGAACCAAGCCTCCCGGACCACAAGCTGCACCAGGCCTAGCCAAGCCGCCTCCGCAGTCTGAGAAAGCCAGCCAAGTGTGCCTCCTAAACGGACCGGACTCGCCGGACCCCGACCTGGTAGCCCCCCCACCGAGTCACACCTCAAATCCACAGTTGCGGCCGCCTCACGACGTGTCTCAGGATCTAGTGGGAGGCTGTTGCGGTATAGCCGGCTGTGGGTCGGCGGCACCCAGCAGGTATGCTGTGGCCTGCCGTTTCACCCTAGGAAAAATGGCCCACAGCCAATTGGGTTATGGCATGTCCCAACAGGTTCTCAGGGCCTAAAGCAACTGGTTCACCCCACCGGGCCCACAGTTATGGCCTATATGGCTCTTAAATATTGCCCTCCTTCGTAGTGTCTCTTATCCCGGCTTCAGTGCATTGGTATGGGGGGGAGCTTATAATAGGTCTTGCATCGAGAGGGAGATCTTGCCCATGTGTACACTCTCTGATTTCAGGCAGCCAGGCGCTGAGTTAAGGGTGCCCGGTTCCGGCTGATCTATATGAGTGGTGGCGTCCCCACAGCTCGCCGCACCGTGCTATTATCTCCAGGCCGGTCTACCCACTGTTTGTCGGTGTCTCTGGTCGTGTTGCAGACATTTCCGCCTGGGTGTGGATTACACATAAATTATCCTTTAATCCTAACACTCATCCGAGCACGAACATGCACACTTCTGATAAATGTTTTCCTTATTTCAACAAGGGATGAGCAACAATTGGTACAATCTCAATTAATTAATTATAATAATTGGTTATTTTGAATGAGTGTGAGGACCAAAATCAGGTGGACACTTTACAACCTGCAGCATCACAAGGGTCTTCTTTTGCATTCTTCAAGTCTCAACGAAACCAAGTTTCCTACTGTTAGACTTTGTTTCACAAATCGATAATTGTCTACACCTTTTCAATTTCTGCTCACTATTAAATGTGGCAAGCTACATTAATCCTGAGGCAACCCTGTCTTATTATTAGGTTAAGCTTCTATGCAGCATTAGTTCTTGACTGACACTATTCTGTTCTTATACCATCACCAGAGCCTTTTTTGTCTCAAACATTGGAAACAACAATCGCCTCTTAAGAGATAAAGAGGCTGCAGTTGCTGCAGGATTCTCCTAACGTAGCTGTTGTCAAAGTCCCTTAGATGGAACTCAAATTCCTGCCCTCAGGAAACTGCATCAGCTCCAAATGTCACCAAAAGTGATATGGAAGTCTTTAATCATTATAACTCAAAAAGCTGTTTATGTAAACTTCATGGTTTATTTTAAGTTTATACCAAGAATTTACAATCCAGTTGAAACAGTGCATTCTTTTTGTCATGAGCCAAAGTTAGTCATATGAGAGTTGGTTAGTGCTCATTTGTGCTCCATGTTTGCCATATGTGGAATTACTTGCTTTAACTCTCTATAGCATGACACATCAACTAGCTTTTAGGAAACAAATGACAACTTTCCTTTTCCAATCATAGACAGCTGGTAAGTACTCTAGCACTCAGATGTACATCTAGTAAATGTGGTGGTGGTCTGCCCGCAGTATTACGACTGTGGAGCTAGGACCACCACGAGACCGCCAGCATCACTGAGATCAAGGATCCCACTGGCTCAGTGGTCGTTCCCCACCAGGAATGTCCTGGCGGTGCTGGCATATTGCAAGTTGCCATTTCACCGCCCTTTTCAAGTTAGTGAACCCATCATGAAAAGGATGGTGGAATGGCAACAAAGGGGGCCCCCTACCAAATTTGGGCCTTGGGCGCAAGCAGGGAGGCACATGTAGTGCCCCCCTGGATGTGCTCCGCCCCTTCCGGCACAGTGTGGCATGTATGAGCCTAGCAGACTGCCACCTTCAGATCACTGCAGGACTGCCCTCCAGACCAGGACTTAACTCCTAATCTGGTGGGGTGTCACACCAAAGATTTGGCGGTCCTACAGTAGACAGCATATTGCATCTTCCGCTGTAGGACCGCCAAAGCCATAATAACGCCCTTAGGGTGTGCCCACTGTTGGCAATTATCATAGTCAACACAAGGAGATGATCAACGGAGCGCTGACAATTTTCAGACTCTCACCCCCAGTCACAGATCTGGGTTGAATCCATCATCATTCTTTGGCTCACTTTGCCACCCCAGTTTAGACCCAGTCATTTGCAAATGAGTCTTGATCCTGTATCTCATGGGAACAGTCCAGCCCGAAATGCCAAGCCAGGTCTTTCCTGGACCAGAAACAAGCACCATTAGTCCCCATGTGCCCCAAGTAATGAGGCAGCTGTCAGGGTAGATGGTAATATGATACAATGCACTTCCGCGGAAGGATTTTAAAGTCCATAAATGCTGTAGCACGGCACGACAGTGCCTCACAGTATCTCGCTTAGCAGCGATCACAAAACATGTCAAAGATGTCAGAAGGAGCTGTAGGCACTCAGGTCAGAACATATGGGTAAGTCGGTCTTGCTTCCATTTCTACTCCTCTGACTTGTCCCAAGTGAAGCAGCATTTGCCAGGTAACAGGGAACTTGTTTGTAGGATTGAATTACGCCCTACTATAGAGCTAGTGGACATACGCTAAAGTTCTGAAAAGCTCAATGATTCAGTTAGCAAGAATTGCAAGGTTTTGAAAAGAAAAAAAATGTAAGCTCACTTAAGATAAAGATAACCTTTAACATGCGCCAATAAGTTTGTGAATTAGGCTCAATGCGAGTGATCGCAAATATACCCATGGCATTTTCTACTTCAAAAGGACACATATAGGGGCATATTATCAAGCACGGCGTTACAATTATCGCCGCTTTAGCGGCAGAAAACCGCCGCTAAAGCGGCGATAATGGGCTTGATAATATGTCGCAGAGAAAAGCTCATGTTGACACCAGAACATGGGCTTCTATGGGAATTCTCAAGGGCATATTATCAAGCCCATTATCGCCGCTTTAGCAGCGGTTTTCTGCCGCTAAAGCGACGATAATTGTAACGCCCTTTCTTGATAATATGCCCCATAGCTACTCTAAAAAAAGGCTTGTAGTGAGTGTTGCTCTATGCACCAAGATAGACTCTTTATTTTAGCTATAAGGCTTGTGCTCACAGCTAGCAAGCAGGCTGTAAAATAAACCTTCACTGCAGCTTTTTGCAAGCTCGAGAACTTGAGTCTTTTATTTGATCATGTAGAATGAAATGCATTCTGAAATTAGGGACACCATCTCTTCAAAAATCGATTCAGACGCCTACACGAATATAGAGTGCTAGAACACACTGTTCCTGCATGAAAAACGTTTATAGCATGAAAATAAAACAAATCATACCCATTAAATTCCCTTATCATGAACAGTATGTTGGACCCTGCTACTGAGGTGCCAAAATCATCATAGCCTAACAATTGCTGAGACCCCCCTCCCCATCCCCCCAAGACATTCAGCTTCTACTGTTTGAATGTGATATACTGATTGGCGAAATTTGTGCTTCATAAGTAACCTCGCATTCAAACTCAGCAGACTCGTGATTTCAGCAAAACGATACATTCTTGCAACATTATTGTTGTTGCTGCAATTTTGCATCAAAAGTAGCAGAGCCCAGGTCAATGGATCTCTTCTGCGGCCATGTCACAGCATTTCATCCTTTTCACTAGAAATGCCTGCAGTTGAAAGGGGTGAAATGTTGGTGCTGCATACTTAAGAATGGAGACAAGCAGATTCTCTGGTGTGACCCCTGCAGGCTGGCAGTCTCCGATAATTTGCCCAGACAGTGCCCCATCGTGTGTTTTTGGGGGAAGATGTGTGGACTCAAACTTAAGGGTCACCATTTGCAGAGGTGAAGTCCGATCCTGGTAGTAACACCGCCCCGTGCTGTGCTGTCTCCATGGTTGCTGTCCTGTTGCCTCCCTGCATTTCCACAGCTCTTGTCTGGTCCTGCCAGCTGATTCACGAGGATTCATTCAGGTGGTCTCCAAGGCAGCTGGCACCATTGGGATGAAGTACTGAGATGGGTAAAAACATAGATAAACCGAAAATAACATATTATTTACAAAGATCGGGAGACTGTCTTTAATGCTACATACAGCCTGTGTGCATAGAGATGCCTAAAGCATATAGGTGCCCAATGTGAATTGTGGAGGGGCAGATCCATGCCACATTTTCAAGATGTTCATATTAGCCTGAACATTTCACATATACGTGACCCTAGCTGGCACCACAGGGATAAAGCTCTGGGATGGTAACACAGAAAAACAAATAAGAGGTTTTATTTGCAAAAATCGCAAGACTGACTTTAATATTGCATACAGCCTGTGTCTATAAAGATGCCTACAGCATATAGGTGCCCAATCTAAATCGAGGAGGGGCAGATCCATGTTACATTTTCTAGATGTTCATATTAGCCTGAACATTTCACATAAAAGTGACCCTTCTGGCTCTTTGTTGGACACCCGTGTGGATGGTCCAGGTCTAAACACTCTAATTAGGCAACCCGAGATTGTTCTCTTATACATGGGAGAGACAGGACAGACAGCTTGATGGCCAGCTGTAGATTTTAACCTCGGTCTTCAAGATCTTATTGGAGGAGAATTTTTTTTATGGAATCTACTGAACACGACGACATGCAGTTAAACGTCAGTGGAGGCATACGGGTGCATACTGCCTCACCCTTATTTTATGATGTTGAGGACCATTTCACGTTTTGAAATGGGGCATGTCAGACCTTCAGCGGCCCTAGATCTCTACATAGTTGAAACTCCTGATATTCGAGAGAGTAAACAGAAGCGTGTTGTACTTAAGGCACCAATAATAGATACAAAATATTATCTCAATTAATGCAGACAATTGTGCAGCAGAAGCTAGAGAATTGAAAACACATCTTGAAGCAGGGATACCATATTCGTTGCAAAAATGCATAAGTTAAACACAGATGGCATTAGTTCGGGTCTTCTGGTTGCTATCATATTGGTACAACAATCTCACAACATCCCATATGGTGTAAACCATGCATGAAATAAAACCAGAACAGCATCCAACTTACTGAATTATTTTTATCATCTGTATCTCATTTAAAAAGAGGAAAAAAAGGTGATGCAAAACGTATTTTCTGTATTATGAATACTGCCATGCTCTTTGGTGCATAAACTGAACAAGAGGCAGATATGTGGATAACTAATAACACATTAAATATATTGAATGCTTTCAGGTGCCCTAAATGTAGTATTCTGTTTATTGCCATTGCACAGCTGGGGGAAGAGGTACACAAGCGGTGGAGCGTCAATTCATTCATGATGGCGCTGATTCCCCTCAACATTTCTAATGCCTGGTATATTCCATGTTGTAAAGTAGCTGCAACACAGAATCTGTGACGCTGTAAGTAATGATTTCTCAGGTTTATATATGTAATAATATGGTAAAAACATGCAACGTGAATGTGTCAAAGTACATTTATTAGTGCTTACTCGTGGTGGCAGTCTGACCACTGCCACACTGTGGGTGGACCCGCAGTATTCTGAGTGTGGCAGACGGACCGCCCTGATACCTGCCGGCTCCGCGGGGATTAAGGACTCCGCTAGGCCAGTGTCTGCCACCGGCCTACATATGCTGGCGGTCCCATTGCCAGCACTGTCAAGCATATTAAGAGTTGCCTTTTCACCACCCATTTCATGGCTGTGATCCACCCATGAAAAGAATGTCGGAGAGGCAACTAAGAGGACCCTAACAGGGCTGCCTGCCAGATCTGGGCCTGGAGCTACATGCGGGGGGGGGGGGAGGGGGGGGCTGTAATTGTACCCCTGTTCCTGCATGGTTTGACATGCATGTCACACTGTGCAGGAATGTGCTGCAGGCGCTGTCACGGCGGCAGGCTGCTTGCTAGGCTCTCCTATGAGCCTAACAGCCCATCGCTGTGAGAGCGCCGCAGCACCGCCCGCCCACCATGGATTACACTCATATTCAGGAAGGTGGCCGCACTACAGACTTGGCTGCCCGCTGCTGTTGGAGGTCGGCGGGAAGACCGCCAAACTCGTAAGAAGGCCCTCTATCTTTACTAGCCAAAAATAAACATATTGCCATGAATATTTCCTTTCTGTTGATCACTGTTCAGAAGAAGGAAAATCTAGTTTTCATCTTCCGTTTTTAAATTGCAGCTGTAATTATGCTCTGTGACCAGCCTTTCATCCTCCTTCTTGTAGCAGGCATTATGATTTCACAATTCAACTGTAATAAATCATCATAATTGAGCATTTAACTCATTTGGTTATTACAGGTGACTAGCAATGTCACACCTCGACTGCATAAGGACAGTAGAGACAGGTTTTGATACAGTGATGACGGGTTGTGATTTTTGATAAATGATTACAAATATGGTGATTAATATAGAAAATGCACTTTGAAAACATAAAAATAGTTGCCCCAAAAGGATTTTTTCGTTTGGTTTCTGTATTCCAATCTATGCAAGAAATGAGAGTTGAAGGATGTAAAACCAGAGTGCATAGTGCAAATGTTAAGAAAACACAGCAAAAACAGGTTATATACTACTTGGAATGCTCTACAGCCCCACCAGTATTCAATATTTATTGATCCATTAACTTACAGAGTACAGATTCATGTTATATTGATGGATTCCGGTATGTTGGCATTCTCTATAACCTTTCCCTTTTTCTTGATGATTGGACATATTGCAGCTCTGTTAAGAGAAGATCTCTTTTTAGCACTTCAGTTGATATTTTGTTAAGAAAATGGTCATGAAATCAGCTCCTGTGGGTGAGTACTGAAAATCCTGAATGTACTTTTTAAAATAAAAATTGCAAATGAGATAAAGAAATGAATGCATTAATAAAGCTAGTAAAATGTTTGACATGGAAATATCAGTGTGTAAGGTATAATCAAGTCTATTAAAATATCTGATTTGTTTGAAAACATCTCTTCTTATCTTACATGCCATTTCTGGAATTTGAAAATGACCATGATTGTACTTCATTTGTCATAATAAGATGCAAAATATGGAGTCTTTTGTATATATGTTAATAGGGATGCACAGAATGGTGTTTTATTATGTATGGCTCTCACTGAGAGTCATGAGTGTGAATGTCACATTCTAAATTTGATAATTCATTGCTCTGGCGTAGCAATGGAGGGTTACAGATCTCATAACTCACTGTTGCTATGCCATAAAGGAAAACCTGGCTGCTCTGGCTGGGGTCTGTGAGAGTCTGTCAGAGCAGCCCTAGAACGCAAAGAGCACAGCTTCTGAAGGAAAGGAAAGGGAAGGCACCGCGAGTGATGGGGTGGGTGATGGGGGGCCAGGTATTATTCTTTTTAATTTGGGAAAGGTATAAGAGGCCATGTTATGTATAGTACCCCCATTTATATCCATGTCCACGTTTAGCAGTTGAAAGCAGGGATAGATATTTGGTGGGGGGGGAGGGCATACGCAACCTAAAATATTAGATGGGTGAAACGTGAATTACGGGTATTGTTTTTAATCTTATGGTTCTGAGTTACATCAGAGAATATGTGAGCTTCTCTCTCACTGTCTATTTCATGTCACTCAAACCCCTCGGCGTAACACATTCCTATAATTCACTGTTACCCATCTATAATTCTATATGTATGCATGACTCTCATAGGGAGTCATTATACTGAATGACTGGATTCTAATTCCAGTAATTCATTGCTATGACACTGCTATTCTACAACCGTGGGTTACAGAAAATGTTAAACACTGTTTTTGCATGACAAGTGATTCTCGGCTGCTCTAGCTGGGCTCTCTGAGAGCCTGTCAAAGCAGCACTGGACAGGAGGGAGCACAGCTTCTGTAGGAGAGGAAAGTGCAGCCTGAGACTGTGATGAGGGTGGGTGGCAGGAGGGCATATATTTTTATTAAATTTGGGACAGGGAGAAGAGGCCAAGTTATGCATGGCTCACACATTCTCCTCTGCTTCAGTGTAGAAGGTTCAAGCAGGGGCAGATGATTTTAAGGCCATACATGACATAAAATTATAGATGGGTAAAATAGAATAACAGGATGTTTTTCATCTCAGGCTTCTGAGTGACCTCATAGACAACTCAAGGTTCTCTCTAGCCTACTTCATGCCACTCAGAATCCCTTGGTAAAAAGAAACCCCATAATTCCTTGTTACCCATCTATAGTTGTATATATTATCAGAGTTGTTGTTATAACTGTTATGCAGACACTTAACTTGGGTTACCTCTTGTACAACTGGTCGTCATTTAGCACAGCTTAAAAGTAAGTAGATGCCTAACCATTTCACTTGCCATTTTGCAGTTTTAGATGCCTGAGTTCATGCATAAAATGGTTTCCATAAAAACATTGTTACTATTTTTTAGACTGTATTAAGTATTGAAGTGTGTGTGTTATCATAGGATTCCAAACATCCACATTGTTCATTTTGTGTTCTACTCTCCCTGATATTTTGCTCTCGGTTAGATATTTTCCTTCATATAGAAATGTCAAGATAATCATGGATAAACTCTGGCTTCATTCCATTGATGTTCTTTGTCAAATTGACCAAAGAGCAAGAGAACCAGACAACTGTACTACCTTCTGATCATATTACACACCAACATGTCTGCAGTTCAGTCATGGTTGGCCCCGAATTAAGTCACAGGTACTCAAAAGTGAAGTACTGGGTATTTTAAGCCCAGCGGTGCAGGGGAACACACCCTATGACTTCTGGGTTCTCCCTGTTCCGGACCTACAGAAACACAGAGTCTTCTGGGTGAAGTCAAAGATCGTTTATTGGCTGCAGACCAATTACAGGTATCCTAGAAGTACAACAGCGTGTAGGTTCTCAGGAGACTGCTGAAAATCATAGAAACGGACTTCATCTTAAATACAGTTTTCCCTGCCTCAGGCATACATTCCTAGGTTTATGATATGGCCATTACATGTATACATTTCAAACGAAAAGGCAGAGTCATGATGACCATCCCACATTCCAGTTAAACCAGCCCGCAATGATTTACACAGTAAGGCTCAGATCCCACATCAGATATCGATAGGCCCCAATAAACATGAGCATCTCCTGTTTTGGGAAACAAGCCATAAAGCAGGAACAGCCAGGTGTGAAAGAGATTAGCTGGAGGCTCGTGTAGGATGAAAAGACTTTATGGTGTGTCAAGCCCTGATGCTAATCACAGGTGGCCGGAGGAAGGGGAGCTTGTGAGACCGGATTGACCTGGGGCAGCGGAGCCAAGCTGCCCAGGTCACAGAAAAGTCAAGGAAAGGCACATGTGCTCTAAAAGACCAGTTTTTACTTCGTGCAGTATAGTCTATGTGAGGGCAACCATAAGATGGCCACTGATGCAAAATGGAACCCGCGTAGTGATGCAAAATAGCGTGTACATAGTGCATTATTAGCTAGAACATTATATAAAGCACTTGTACATACCGCATTAACCATTTGCGGTTCGCCAATACCGGAATAGACAGGGGAAGGGCCCTGTTCCCTACGCGGTCCTGAATATTAAAGTACGACAGACCCTCCTTTTGCCCTTACATAGGCAATAACTATACTCATCTCAATCAGAGTCTAGGTCAATGTTCACGAAGTCATGGAGATGTTGCTGTAGCATCATCCTATTACTTAGTTCGTCCCTCGATACAGGTTTCCTTACACAAAATGTAGCACAGAGGCCACACATTGCGGGAGCACACTGTATGCACAGACAGAACAGGAAAAGAATGGCTAAGATCATTCCAATGACCATCAGAACTTTCCAACCCCAGGCAGATATCAGTTCCCAGAACCACCCCACCAGTGACCAATCTCCCTTATCCACGTGTATGGATTCAGATATTTTATGGAGTTTGGAGATGGCTTGATATACTGTTGGAGCGTTATCTGGTATGAAAATGCAACAACTGGATTGGATAACCTTACATACCCCACCGCGGTCTGCAAGAATAACGTCTAGAACCATGCGGTTCTGCAAAGTCATAAGGCGATCCGCTTGGAGCTCAGCGGTCAGGTTACCAAGGGCACCAGCCGTGACATTGACAGTGGATTCAACCACACGAGTCAGTTGTCTCAGGTTCCTACTATTTACCATAGGTCCCCAAAACGGCAGGAAACCCAAAAAGAAGTCTCCTGCTTCCTGACCGGCAGTATCATCCTTACTAATCACGCCTCTCACAACTCTGGTCTTGTGATAGTCAGAGGCAGCAGTAAATGTTGGCGGTAGCAAGTTCGCAATATAACATGTAACATGCAGATTTGGTTACGTTTAATTACGAGTCCAGATTTGGTTAAGACAATGGTGTTGGTTCTAGTAATTGATTGTTTGGTTGTGAGTAAGAATCTGTGAGTTTACCTGGTGACGTGCCAAATAGGGGAATTCTTCTCTTGACTTTTTTCGCAATATAACATGTGCCCGAGAAATCAGGGGGCAACCATGTATATGCTCGGTCATTGCAGATGAAATATGTACCCTTGGCAGCCAAAAACGCAGGGGAAAACTGTGACGGAAAAGTGTACATTTCAGTACAGTCACTTCTTCCCAGTTGAGCTCTAGGATTCTGACCATTACCTTGCAAACAGAACCGACCTATGTGGGGTACGACCCAGATTGGAGATGATATTTTTCGCTGTCTTTCACCCAGACTAATACTATACCCCGTCGCGTTCCACCCTACATAAGCTCTCAGCTCTTCTTTGGGAATGGATGAGTATGCATCAATATCCCTACTCATATCGGCAATTCCTTTCACTAAGGCTTTATTATTTGTACTAGGTCTGATGGAATGTGGTTGTCGCGGGGAGTAGACATCTAGAGCATAGAGGAACATGGTCTGGAATGCCCATGACGATCCATTGTAACTATACGGCAGCACCAGGTAGGGAATACCCTTATTAATGGTATGTGGCATTAACCCACACACCCAGCAATTGGTTGTATTCATGACTAGTTGGTGCTGGTGTAAGAGCTGAATAAACGAGTTATTTACAAACTCTGATCGTCTGACTTGTTCATGTTCAGGTAGAGAGTAAAAAGAGTGCGAGGAGGCAGTAGAAGAAGGTATAGGCTGTACAGTGGGTGCAATGGGCTCTTGAGAGGAGAAAAATACAAATCCTACAGTAAACATTATCATACTACACAATATAAACAGGCACAAAAACACAAAACATTTACTTTTCATTATCGTACATATTCTCGCTTTAAAGTTCATTTCCTCAGCGGATCTCTCCATCTTACAAAACTCCATCCTCTAATCGTGCCGCTCGCGGCGGGTGAGTTTCTTCTGCTAAGGAGTACGCCTGTCAGTCCAGGAAACGCCCTAGACCAACCAGAACCGTTGACCTAACGTCTTCAGCCTGTACCCCAAAGTCTTGGCACCGCGACCCTGCGGCTGAACCCAGATGGTGGTTCGAAAAACAAAAATCAAGAAAGTCCTTCAGATGGGAGAGCTTATAATGTCAAAAAGGAAATAGTAAGGAAATTTTTATTTGTCCATAGGCCTTGGTCTCAAATTATAGCGGAGACGGCCAGGTGTTGTTTGATCTTGAAACAAGAGTTCAGGCTCTGTGGTGTCCAATTGATTTGACAGTGGCACAGCTTCCTGCAGAATATCGCTGTTCTCTTGGTCTGAAGCTGTGTCTCTTATGCGTGCATCACTGAATGGTACAAAACGAGGTACAGTGTCTGTTTCAGAGTCGGCGATACCCTCCTGGACCCACTGGTCATATGGCAGGGGCAAAGGGGACTGCCTTGCAGTGGGTGCCATGGACCCAATTCTTTCTCCCTTTCACTCGAACCGCTGATCTCGTTGACAGAAGTACAAGGTGGGGGCCGATCCAACGAGGCTCGTCGTTGCTTTTGCGCTGGAAATTTCTAATCAGCACCCATGTGCCAGGGTCGATAGGGTGTCCAGGAGTTTCAGAAGCTTGGGGAAGAGTATCATGCACCTGTTGATGTAAAACACGTAGTTTAACAGTCAAATCATACAAGTAATCGAGTAGTACTGGATGCTCGATCTCACTGAATTTCGTAGGCCTTGGTACACCCCATACGTTGGCCGGGCGGCCAAAAACCACTTCGTAAGGACTAAGTCCCACTCGTGAGTGTACGGTCATTCTGGTGGACAGGAGTGCTAAAGGCAGAGCGTCAGGCCATTTAAGACCGGTGCTCGCCTGGATTTTGGCCAGTTTAAGTTTTAGAGCACCGTTGTAGCGCTCTACTAATCCAGCTGATTGGGGGTGATTTGCAGCGTGAAACTTCTGCTTAATACCTAGCCCCTCACACACATTCTTCATCACTTTACCCACAAACTCACTTCCATTATCACACCACACCATTCTTGGCATTCCAAACCTAGGGAAGAATTCTTTCACAAGGGCTTTGGCTGTGGATAGGGCAGTGTTATCCTTTAGAGGATAGGCCGCTACCCATTTTGAAAAAGCGCAGACAACCACCAATACATATTTCAGGTTGTTGCACCTTTCCATGTGGATAAAGTCCAGTTGCAAAACTTCAAATGGATATGATGGGGGTGCAAAATGACCAGCTGGAGTTGGGGTTCCCCTACCAGGGTTATATTTCAAGCATATCATACAATTCTTGACCACATTCTCTGCACACTTGGGAATTCCAGCATTCTGCCATACTGGAGCCAACAACTTACAAATTCCTTTCGTACTGATGTGTGCCATTCCATGTGCCATTGTAACTACTGGAAGCACATATGCATCAGGCAACAACCATCGCCTATGTTCTGTCAGATCAATCCAACAACCATTCTCATCCAACTTACCCACACTTTCTCTCCACTTGCTTAATTCTTTCTCTGTGGCTTCAGCTTGAAGGGTCTTCACACTCTCTATTGTGCTTTCACACATTCCAACATCGCCCACCCATCTTGCGGGGCCTGCCACATACATTCTAGTTTTCACATCCTGTGCTGTTTCTTTCGCGATCTCATCAGCAAACGCGTTCCCACGTCCAACGTCATCTGTGATTTTCCTGTGCGCACTACATTTCATGATCGCAACTTGCAACGGTAGGGTCGGTAACTCAAGGAGATCATTCACCAACTTGCCATTCTGAATTTTAGCTCCATGCAACGTCAGGAACCCACGTTCTTTCCACAATCGCCCAAAACTATGAGCCACACCAAAGGCGTACTGGCTATCGGTGTATATATTCACTCTCATTCCTTCAGACAACACACATGCTCTCGTGAGGGCGATTAATTCTGCTGCTTGGGCCGAATTGTGTGGCACACGTGCAGTTTCCACAAACGTGTGTAAAGTCGTGATAGCATATGCAGCAGTCGTGTCACCATTAGGGAGCTTGAAACACGAACCATCCACCCATAAAGTACCATCACACTCAGTCAGGGGAGTATCTTTGAGATCTACTCTCCCTTTCGTCTCTTCTTCTGTTCTGAATAGACAATCATGTTGCTCAATCCCATCTAGGTCCGCTGGATTTGGCAATAACGTAGCTGGATTCAGCGTGTTGCATCTCTTTATGTGTATATGGTTTGCTAACAGTGTTAGCTCATAACCAGATAATCGCGCACTAGTTAAGTGTTGTGTCTTGGTCCTGTTTAACAATGTGTCCACAGCATGTGGAACCATAACAATCAATGTATTATCCATTACTAGGCCAGCAGACTGTCGAATAGACATGGCTGCAGCGGCTGTGGCTCTAAGACAACTTGGCAATGCCCTCGCTACAGGGTCCAAGGTTGATGAAAAGTATGCGCATGGACGCGGTCTGTCGCCAAAAGGCTGTGTTAATACTGATAATGCGCAACCATCTTTCTCGTGAACATACAATGTAAAAGGCTTGCTGTAGTCAGGGGTACCCAACACAGGAGCTGAGCATAATGCATTACGCAATTCCAGAAAACTTGTCTGACACTCTTCAGACCATGGGATAGGATTCGGTGTGTCTTTGCATGTTAATGCTAACAAAGGTTTTGCCAACAAGGAAAAATTTGGGATCCAGTGCCTACAGTATGAGGTAATGCCCAGGAAAGCACACACTTCTCTCTGTGTTCTTGGCACACTCAACCGTGCAATGGCTTGAATTCTCTCTGGGGTCAGCTTCCTTCCCTCCTTCGACAAGAGATGACCTAAGTAGCTCACTTCTTGTCGACAATATTGTAGCTTTGAGAGAGACACTTTGTGATGGAAAGCAGATAAATGACGCAACAATGATAATGTGGCTTCTTTGCAGATCTTTTCAGTATCCGCGGCGATCAGTAAATCGTCAACGTACTGAATCAGGATAGCGCCACTCGGTAAAACAAGTGCATCAAGCTGCGCTTTTAAAGCTTGGCTGTATATTGATGGACTTTCGCAGTAGCCCTGGGGAGCGCGTTTGAAGCGGAAGCTTCGGCCTCCTAGACTGAAGCCAAATATGTCTCTGCTCTCCTCTGCAATTGGGATGCTAAAGAAAGCATTCTTTAAGTCGATCACTGAAAACCATGCAGCAGAGGCTGGAATCATGGTTAACAAGGCAGTTATATCAGGGACAACTGGAAACTGTGGCACAACAATCTTATTAACCTCTCTAAGGTCAATCACGAATCTGTAAACAGGTGGCTGTGAAGGGTCCGTTCGTTTTAAGACAGGCAAAATCGGACTATTGCAAACGTTGCCTCTTGTCTCTTCAATTACACCCTTATTAATCAAGTCGCTGACAATGTCTAACAATGCTTTCTGGCCTTCATTAGAGATCTTGTACTGGGGAATACGTGGCAGTCTGACATTAGCCTTTAAAGTTACCACGTATGGCGGTATCTCCAAGAGGCCCACATCATTGGGACCAGTAGCCCAAAGGACATCCGGAAGGGATGACAATTCAGGCGGCATTGTATTTTTAGACAAGTACATCGGGGAAATCACTTTCCTACCTAATGTAAGTTGTACTCCTGAAGGAGAACAATACAATGTAGCGTGCAATCTTTTCAGCAAATCCAATCCTAGCAGATTCTCACCACAACCTGTTGTTAGGATCAGGGGTGCTTTTAGCTCGCAAGGTCCAATAGAAAGTGACATAGGGCTAGAAATCGGGTTTCTAACTGGGGCGCCAGAAAAGCCTACTGAAACATTTATGTCGCCAGACAAAGGTGCGCCAGGGAGTTTTGAATGCATGATTGAACTCTTTGCAGCACCAGTGTCTAGCAGAAAGGGCTCCGTTACATTTGCTGTAGTCACCTCAACATACGGTCCGCTCTGATTTACTGGCACTGAAACAACTCCCTCTCTCTGTCTACGGCTGTCCTAGTAATCATTATTTTCTGCATCGCCGTCCTCTGCATAATAATCATTATTGTAGTACTGAGCTGTATTACTAGTCGCGCTGGCTTGCTGATCAAAGCTATTTATGGCATTGTGAGGCGGAAGAGGACGCGCATTCTGGGGAACATTTCCACGCCCTCTGCCTCTTGGAGCTTGCTGACCACCCCTCCCTCTTGCGCCATACATATTGCCGTTACACTGCATCAATTTAGGGCAACTATATTTAAAATGACCTTCCTCTTTGCAGTATGAGCATTGGTTGGGACCTACAGGGACACGTGGTTGATAATACCCATTCATTTGCTGATTGTTCTGAAATTGTTGGGGTTGGTGATAAACACCTTGGGGTTGCCTATAATTATTCTGACCTCCATGTGGCGGATAAGCCTGCTGTAAAAGGACTTTTGTTTTTAGTTCTTTCGTTTTCTTTTCTGTTCTATCTTTCTCGTCTTTATCTCTGTTTTCATAATACTGTGCATTAGCCAGTATTTGCGCTGAAGAGGAAACAGCCCAAGAACTTTCTGAATCTTTTAACTTTTTACACAGGTCAGGAAGTAAATTCTGCACAAATTTATCCACAAATAACCGTTGGCCACCCTCAGTACTCATATCTTGCCCACTGTGGTCAATAAACGTTTCTTCAAACCTGGTAAAGAAGTCTGACACTGTCTCATCTTTCTTCTGCTTGCATGCAGATAGTTTGTCCCAATTTACGCGCATCGCGGGCATTATTGTCTTCATATACGTGATGATTCTACCAGGCAGTTCTGCTATTAAAGGCTCTGGTTTTGCGCCACCAATCTGTCTAGCGTCAGCAGCGATGATGTTAGCCCATGTGTCCCCTAGTTCTGCAGCATGATCCGTATTACGAATGGATCCCCACAAAGGCTGTGGAACCACATTCCCAAACAGCATATCTATGTCAGCCAGATTCATTACACAGGATTCTGCAGTTTGTGACAACTCCTTAGAATAACCGGTAGGGTTTTTACGGGGATCAGGCAATGTCTGCTTAAGTGCTAACACCTCATGGAACATGTATTCAAATACGCTGAAAATGCGCTAAGACAGGTGGATTAGCATTTGGATCAGCAGGTCTCCAAACCGGGGGAACCTCACGCATCGGATATTGGCGTGCTTTTACCCTTTTTTCCACAGGGACATCAGGTTCAAACAATGACTGTTGACAATCATCATTCCTGAAGGATAATACAACCGCAACTGCTTTATCTACATCACGATCCACAATGGTACCAGTTCCAAAATCAAATCTTACTCGACACAACTCCTGCGGGCTTGGGTCTTTACCACTATCATCCAATTCCTCACAGAGAATTTCGCACATTTTCTCAAAGACATACCTCTGTTTTGGGGCATCCCATTGATGGAAAACGTTGACAACTGATTCCACATCATATAGTGAAGGGAAATCAATCCATCTACGCGCCATGCGATCTATTACCTTCTTCTCATCGGGGTTAGGCAATTGACTGCGCAATTGCTTACGCTGTAAGCCAGGAGTCGCACCGGATGACTCAAAGAGAGGCGACATTAACGTAGTAACCACATTAGCTAAACGCTGTCGCGCTGAAGGAGAAGTTGAGGCGAAAACAGGGGGATAAACAGAGGGGAGAAAAGAGGATGTAGAAACAGGTACTGGAGTGGTGCAAGGAAGAGGGTCAGGGGAGGCAGCTGCTGAATTAGACAAAGTCGCAGGAAGCGCGGGGGCAGCTGGAAACACAACTGGCGGCCCTTGAGAGGGCTGCGCTATAGGGATAGGAGCCGGCTGCGAAGCAGCTGGAGGTAGCGGCAAGGCTTGCAGTATATTAACTGGAGGTGGCATATTCACAAGCTGGGGAGGCGCCGTGGCATTTTGAGCATACGGGGGTGGCGAACTCAACAAATGCGACATCAGGGGATCTTTCTCCTTTTCTTTGGACTCATTCTGCTTAGAGTGTGGTAAAGCTGGGTAACATTTGTCGATCCCTAACTTATGCTGTCTGTGCAATTGCTCATTCATCTGTTCCTCCTCATTGTCCTTGAATTGTACAGCTGCTTGCATTACCGTCATACCTTTCTCTCTCTTATTCTTTTTCGCTAGCTTAATTTCCTTCTGTTTGGCTTCCTTCCGCAATAAGCGGAAAGAATCAAACATCGCCGGCCGGGCTTTCTTTTTAAACAATTTAATTTCCAAATTATCTAAAATATCGGTATCGAAACTACCATTTTGGGGCCATTTTAAAACACCGTCTTTTCTGGTGTAGTGGATCCATACTTCGTTATATGCAATGGGACCTACGCCATGTTTTACATAGAGCTCATATGTTGGAGTTCCAACCGGAGGAACCGGACATGATTCCTCCAGCTGGAAGTCTCTTCCACAACCCAAACAAAACAATCTACCAAATATTCTAGAACCAGGCATCTTCGCTCACTAGTCTAGATCCAAACGTCAAAGGATTATCGATTACGATAGTCTCGTGAATACACGAGTCCTCTGGCTTTGGCGTTTGCAAACTCCAAATTTCCAAATCAAACGATCCCGAGGGATACCAAACAAATGGGAGACGCTCCACTTATACTTAACTGAATATTGATGATCGATGGCGTCACCAGAAGACTCTCTCGATTGTTTCGCTCTATCAAAACTCGTCAAGGGTCCAAAACAGGTCGATTAATCAGGGCAGCAGTCCTTCGTAGCCGTCGGGACGCGGAGAACCTCGCAGAAAAGACTTTCGGACCACGTCGACATGCAGGGGTCGATGAAGTGGCGGCCATCCTCCGGAATTTCCACACAAAGCTCCTCACAAACCTCTGGCTTGGACTGGTACCGCTGAAATCGTCCCGAGTTGGGCGCCAAACTGAAGTACTGGGTATTTTAAGCCCAGCGGTGCAGGGGAACACACCCTATGACTTCTGGGTTCTCCCTGTTCCGGACCTACAGAAACACAGAGTCTTCTGGGTGAAGTCAAAGATCGTTTATTGGCTGCAGACCAATTACAGGTATCCTAGAAGTACAACAGCGTGTAGGTTCTCAGGAGACTGCTGAAAATCATAGAAACGGACTTCATCTTAAATACAGTTTTCCCTGCCTCAGGCATACATTCCTAGGTTTATGATATGGCCATTACATGTATACATTTCAAACGAAAAGGCAGAGTCATGATGACCATCCCACATTCCAGTTAAACCAGCCCGCAATGATTTACACAGTAAGGCTCAGATCCCACATCAGATATCGATAGGCCCCAATAAACATGAGCATCTCCTGTTTTGGGAAACAAGCCATAAAGCAGGAACAGCCAGGTGTGAAAGAGATTAGCTGGAGGCTCGTGTAGGATGAAAACACTTTATGGTGTGTCAAGCCCAGATGCTAATCACAGGTGGCCGGAGGAAGGGGAGCTCGTGAGACCGGATTGACCTGGGGCAGCGGAGCCAAGCTGCCCAGGTCACAGAAAAGTCAAGGAAAGGCACATGTGCTCTAAAAGACCCGTTTTTACTTCGTGCAGTATAGTCTATGTGAGGGCAACCATAAGATGGCCACTGATGCAAAATGGAACCCGCGTAGTGATGCAAAATAGCGTGTACATAGTGCATTAATAGCTAGAACATTATATAAAGCACTTGTACATACCGCATTAACCATTTGCGGTTCGCCAATACCGGAATAGACAGGGGAAGGGCCCTGTTCCCTACGCGGTCCTGAATATTAAAGTACGACAAAAGACCTCATAAAGCACTCTTCCTAGCAAGGAGGGATCTTGTGTAGGGCTCCAAAAACAATTGCACCGGAGCTGAGTTCCCAGCCATCATGATAAAAATGCTCTCGAGACAAATCACGCAAGAACAGTAAACTGCGTATGTTTGTCACATCACAATTCTGCCATCTAGCTGGGAAAAAAAGACATGAACTACCATTTTATATATAATGTCCTTGAGTATAAATTCCTGCTAACAAATTTTCAAAAGATCTCGACTGTGTCTATGTGGGCCATGAGAGACACTGAGCATATGTTTATTAAGTAGAGTACAACCCCCCAAGTTCACAAGATAGTCTTAATCATGCATGCTTGAGATTAAGGTAGTTATGCGTTTCTGTTTTTTTTCACAAACTCAAAGTGGAGCATGCACTGAAACCTTTAACAGTCATGGACTTTCTGGTTTACTCCTAGTTCACCATGCCTACTCTACTGGACAGGACTGGATATGGTGAAATGTTTTTCTTTGATTTTCTTCTTTGCTTAGTTGCAGGACTGGACTGGAAACCAAAATCTTCTCTAAAAGAAGCATTTTTACAAATATTTTGCTGCCACTTACTCCTGGACTTTTCCCTCCTATTTCTGAATTTCAGGAGTATGTAATGAGTACGCCATAAATACTCTTGGATTACTACTGGAATGAAAAATAATAATTCACACCTTCTCAAAGTGGTATTCTATCTAAATATTGACTCAATATTGTGTGCTCATAATATCATGGTCAAAATATGTGACGAAATATATGGTGAACAAAAATTTCAAAGGTGAGTATATGGTTTTTTGTAACTTTTTAACAATAAATCCAAACTTGAAAATGCAGTTTACCATAATATTGTTTTATTATAGTGCATTAAGTATTGTATTATATTTTTATGCTATTATTAATGTTATTTGTATTCATATTTAGGTAATATTATAGTAAAATATAATTTTGTTTTTGATTGTTGGGTTTATTGATGGATCGGTGGAGTAGGGTTTTTAAAAAGTACACATTTATTAAATGTAATTGATTAACATGATTATTTAAAATTAGTATTTCTTTTTTTAATTCATAATTTTGGAATTTTTGCATAATTAATTTAATTTTAAGTTCGGGATTTGCTTGGGGGATGTGTGAGGAGCATTTAAAGTAATATATACATTGATATTCATTGATTAATGTATTACTTATGCAAATATGATTTTTGAACATTATTTTTCATAGTTACACTAAGGTGCCGATTCCGATCCTGTAAAACCCGGGTACAAATGGTCGTACGGAGCGTTTTCTCCGTCCGACTCGTACACGGGAAAAACACCTTACAAACTCGCAAGTACGATTCGCACAGAAATACCATTTCCGTACGAGTCGTGAAAAACACCGACCGGCAAAAAAACTACATACAAATCTGAATCTGGACGGCGCATACGCGACGTCCGGACGGAGTCAGGCAGCGTTTTACGGACCAGCAAGTACGATTCGTGCCTACGTCACTCCGCACGTAGCATTTTTTATGGGAGCCAAAAACTGCCGGGAAATTGAGGACGACGCGAAGAAGGAGAACTGGTACGCGACGGACAGCGATGGACCCCAACCTACGCGTCATCCCGACCCTCATAGCCTACGACCTCGTGTTCAGAAACCGCCGCAGATGCCGCAGAAGGTCAGAACAACCCCCAGGGGCAAAGGGGGGGGGGTGCAAGGGGCATGAAACATAACCCACACCCCACAAAAAACTAATATAGCCTGCACATTATTTACCTCCATGGTCTGGTCACTTCGGGGGGCGTGTCCACCAATCCCACGTCCCGCCACAACGGAAGTGGACGTGGACGCGTACCCGTCACCACCACAATGTTGGTACGGACCGTACCCACGCTCTGAGGGGCGTGGGTACGGTCCGTACCACCATTGCAGTGGTGATGTAGGGGTACGCATGTACGGCCCGTACCCACGCCCCCAGAGCGTGGGTACGGTCTGTACATGCGTACCCCTACATCACCACTACAATGGTGGTACGGACTGTACCCACGCCCCCAGAGCGTGGGTACGGGCTGTACCACGCGTACCCCTCCGTCACCGCCACAATGGTGGTACGGCCAATACCCACGCTCCCCAGAGCGTGGGTACGGGCCGTACCACGCGTACCCCTATGTCACCGCCACTATGGTGGTACGGCCCGTAGCCACGCCCCCAGAGCATGGGTACGGGCCGTACCACGCGTACCTCTACGTCACCGCCACAATGGTGGTACGGCCCGTACCCACGCTCCCCAGAGCGTGGGTATGGGCCATACCACGCGTACCCCTACGTCACCGCCACAATGGTGGTACGGCCCGTACCCACGCTCTGGGGGGCGTGGGTATGGGCCGTACCACGCGTACCCCTACTTCAACGCCACTATGGTGGTACGGCCCGTACACACGCCCCCAGAGCATGGGTACGGGCCGTACCACATGTACCCCTACAGCCCCATTACATGATGGATTCAAGGCGTACACACGCCACGGATGTAGGTGTACGGCTTGGTACAGCACATCAGCTGTAAATTGGGGGTGGTGTATGCCCAGGACAGCAGTGTACCACAGCAAGGGCGCAAGTGGGTGGGTGGGTGCAGAGGAATACCAGCAGTGGACAGGGACATGTGAGGGGTGGGTGCATATCACTACTAGCAGTGGACAGACATATGGGGGTAGGTGCAGAGGACTCCCTGCAGTGGACAGAGACATGGGGGTGGGTGCAGAGGAATACCACCAGTGGACAGGGACATGTGAGGGGTGGGTGCCCATCACTCCCAGCAGTGGACAGAGACATGGGGGTGGGTGCAGAGGAATACCACCAGTGGACAGGGACATGTGAGGGGTGGGTGCCCATCACTCCCAGCAGTGGAAAGAGACATGGGGGTGGGTGCAGAGGACTCCCAGCAGTGGACAGAGACATGGGGGTGGGTGCAGAGGACTCCCAGCAGTGGACAGAGACATGTGAGGGGTGGGTGCCCATCACTCCCAGCAGTGAACAGAGACATGGGGTGGGTGCAGAGGAATACCACCAGTGGACAGGGACATGTGAGGGGTGGGTGCCCATCACTCCCAGCAGTGGACAAAGACATGGGGGTGGGTGCAGAGGAATACCACCAGTGGACAGGGAGATGTGAGGGGTGGGTGCCCATCACTCCCAGCAGTGGACAGAGACATGGGGGTGAGTGCAGAGGACTCCCAGCAGTGGACAGAGACATGGGGGTGGGTGCAGAGGACTCCCAGCAGTGGACAGAGACATGTGAGGGGTGGGTGCCCATCACTCCCAGCAGTGGACAGAGACATGGGGGTGGGTACAGAGGAATACCACCAGTGGACAGGGGCATGTGAGGGGTGGGTACCCATCACTCCCAGCAGTGGACAGAGACATGGGGGTGGGTCCAGAGGACTCCCAGCAGTGGACAGAGACATGTGAGGGGTGGGTGCCCATCACTCCCAGCAGTGGACAGAGACATGGGGGTGGGTGCAGAGGAATACCACCAGTGGACAGGGACATGTGAGGGGTGGGTGCCCATCACTCCCAGCAGTGGACCGAGACATGGGGGTGGGTGCAGAGGACTCCCAGCAGTGGACAGAGACATGGGGGTGGGTGCAGAGGACTCCCAGCAGTGGACAGAGACATGGGGGTGGGTGCAGAGGACTCCCAGCAGTGGACAGAGACATGGGGGTGGGTGCAGAGGACTCCCAGCAGTGGACAGAGACATGTCGGAGTGGGTGCCCATCACTCCCAGCAGTGGACAGAGACATGGGGGTGGGTGCAGAGGACTCCCAGCAGTGGACAGAGACGTGGGGGTGGGTGCAGAGGACTCCCAGCAGTGGACAGAGACATGGGGGTGGGTGCAGAGGAATATCACCAGTGGACAGGGACATGTGAGGGTTGGGTGCCCATCACTCCCAGCAGTGGACCGAGACATGGGGGTGGGTGCAGAGGACTCCCAGCAGTGGACAGAAACATGGGGGTGGGTGCAGAGGACTCCCAGCAATGGACAGAGACATGGGGGTGGGTGCAGAGGACTCCCAGCAGTGGACAGAGACATGGGGGTGGCTGCAGAGGACTCCCAGCAGTGGACAGAGACATGTGAGGGGTGGGTGCCCATCACTCCCAGCAGTGGACAGAGACATGGAGGTGGGTGCAGAGGACTCCCAGCAGTGGACAGAGACATGGGGGTGGGTGCAGAGGACTCCCAGCAGTGGACAGAGACATGGGGGTGGGTGCAGAGGAATACCACCAGTGGACAGGGACATGTGAGGGGTGGGTGCCCATCACTCTCAGCAGTGGACCGAGACATGGGGGTGGGTGCAGAGGACTCCCAGCAGTGGACAGAGACATGGGGGTGGGTGCAGAGGACTCCCAGCAGTGGACAGAGACATGGGGGTGGGTGCAGAGGACTCCCAGCAGTGGACAGAGACATGGGGGTGGGTGCAGAGTGACATGGGGGTGGGTGCAGAGGAATACCACCAGTGGACAGGGACATGTGAGGGGTGGGTGCCCATCACTCCCAGCAGTGGACCGAGACATGGGGGTGGGTGCAGAGGACGCCCAGCAGTGGACAGAGACATGGGGTGGGTGCAGAGGACTCCCAGCAGTGGACAGAGACATGGGGGGGTGTACATCATAATCAGATGACCACAACTCCATGGGTGAATGTACGTATCCCTAACTTTGGACAATGATGATAGTGCCATAAGAACACATCACTGACAGCAGTGTCCCACTCCCAGGAGGATGGATGTCTTTTCCCACTGCATGACACACCACATGTGGGTGTGAGGAAAAATAACACATGCATACCCACCCCTGGCAGATGCAGCACAATACACACACTGAGATCATGCCACAAGACAGTATAGTCATGTCACTGCCTAATAAACTCAGAGAGCCAAAGAGAACACACACTGTCACGCACATCCCAGGACTGATGGGAATGTTCAGGTGCTGGGCCAGCCACCAAGATGTTGTCTGTCATGGAAGTAATAGGGTGGAGTTCCCACAGATACAATGGCCACAATTGTGAGTCAGGTGTTCAAATACCCAGCAGAACAAGTACCATATGTGTACTAGGCTGGGATTACACACATGAATTGTGCGGAAAAGGGACAATTTCGCCATGAAGGCATGGCAAAATACTCTATACACAAGTACAGTGAGTACCAAGGATGGCACAGACGATGCAGCTGGAGACATTGCTGAGCAGGCATGGCCAAATTTGAAGCGATCCGTCACCAACAAAGGAAATGTAGACACAGGGCAACACAACAATTGTGCAACTCTCTGCAGGGGAGATGTCAGGTGCCACAGAGGAAGGAACATTCCTTGGGACAATGTCTCCAAACACAAAGAGCATACATGACAAAGAATCTTTGCAGAGACCTTTTGATGGCACGCAGATACCAGGTCCCACCCCATGAGCAGCAGACTACAACATTTCCCTAAAACATAACACATGCCCACAACCCCTACTCCTGTAGCATCAGCATCAACATCAATACCTGAAATGCAAGACTTTTCAAACGAAAAAGAAAATGCTTTATTCAGCATGAAAATAATAATGTGTAAACAAGACTATTCACAAAGGCCAATGGCCAGTCCATATCATCAGTCCTTGGGGGGGGGACACATTGCCATGCGTCTCCCCTAGCTTGCCTGCACATCACAAGACTGTGTCGTCGACTGGGGGGGGGCATCATGTGGGGAAGGACCAGGCACCGCAGGGAGAGGAGGGGGAAGGGTAGGTGTGGTGGGTGCAGGGATGGATGACTACACCACAGGGGGTGGGGCAGCGCCAAAGATGGAGGTGAGCTCGGCGCTGCACACTTCTGCCAGTTCTTCAAGCGTCTCCCCTGCACCCGGAGAAACAACAGGCCCCAAGGAGGGGGGGGGCGGAGGGATGGGTTGCAGCGCTACTGGGGGAGGTGGTGGACGGGCTGGGAGACTTAACTCCCCTACCCATGGAGTGCCTTGACCGTTTCCGGCCAGGTGACTAGCGGGGCTGAGGCCCAGCCCAGCAAAGTAGGCCTCCTTCTCCGAATCTGGGGCAGGGGAGCCAAGGGGAGTGACATCAGAGGGACTGGGGAGTGAGTCATGTGGACGAGGACTGTGGGTGCGTGCCTGCCTGTATGCCCCAGACCCAGTGGGTGTGCCTGCTTCCCCCTGAGTGTGCGTGTCAGGAGGTGTGCGCTTGCCCTTACGTGGTGGTGTGCTGCTTCTGTCTGGTGGGGTGCGTGTGTGTGGATGTCTTGGTGTGCTTGCGACAGGCATGGGTGTGGGACTTGTGGATGGGGCAGGGGTAGGGGGGGACGCAGCGCTGCAGGTGACTCACTACTGCCATCAGTGACGAGTCCAGGGACCTCAGCAACATCCGTTGGTCAGACATCGCTGATGACATGCCCTCCATGTACAACACCATCTGGGTCAGCAGTCTGGTGTGCCCATGGAGGACAGTCAGGATCGATGTCTGCCCAACTTGCAACTGCCGCTGAATGTCCACAGACTCGGCAGTGAGGGCAGCAGGGGGGACAGGGGCAGGGGGTGCGGTGCCTGGCACGAAGGAGACACGGTGTGGCCTAGCACGGACAGAAGGGACCCGAGCAAGTGGGAGGGCGGTGATGGGAATGGAGGGGGCGGCGAGAGATGTACTGCTGCTTTCAGCTGTGGGAGCAGCCTCCGCCCCCTCTGGGAGCTCAGCCTCGGACCCGTCTGCCTCGTAGTCAGTGTTGGTACTGGGCAGGTCCTCCGCCTCACTCCCCTCGCCCTCCGTGCCACTAGATTCCACCGACTCCTCAGCAGTGGTGGCACCACTGCTCGATCCCTCCTCCACGTCCGTGCCGGTGTCTCCCTCGGTGTCCTCCGATGATGCTGTGGGCAAGGTGAAGAAACAGGAAACAATCAGTCACCTGTATACATCTGACACATGAGTCCAAACAAAATAGGCAACAGTGCATATCAGGAAAGGCATCATGAGTAACATCTAGGATACTCCCCACATATGTAAGCCCTGCCCTCCCCAGTTGGTTGACCCACCATGCCACTTGGAAACAATGAAAATTAGGTCACAACAGCAAATAACTTGAAATCACAAGATCATGAGAAGCTAGTGTCTGGGATCAGTTGAGCACAGCAAGACTATGAAGGCATGCCACCTCTTGTTCACTGTGAACCAAACAGTATTGTCGCACCCAAGGCCAAATACCACATGCCAATGCAGAAGGTGTCCCCACACTCAGAGACCTGTGAGTACTTTTGAAACCCCAAATAAATACATTGTGACTCCTGGAGAATCACAACCCTTTACACAATGGACATGTCTAGCATGTGTGAATGTGGCACTCTGTGAACACAACACACATGTGTCTGTAAAGCAGAAGTCACACAAGGAGGTGCACACCAAACTACATGTACACAGTCATTGTCTGAGCTGCCAGACTCATTCAAATCAGCCACTGTTAGGCAGAAATGGCGTATCAGTAAGTACATATACATGGCACCAGGGTGGTCTGGATGACTTGACACTCGTAAGTTGGTATGAGCAACAACCAAGGACTAACCCAAATGCTAGCACACTGTGGGAACATGTATATGTATGAACTCCAAACAAGTTTTGTTCCAACTGTGCCTTACTTTAAAATGTGCCAGCGTGTCCCTGGAAAGTGTCAAGGTTGTGTCTTGTGCACTTTCTTGGGAGACATCTGTCATGCAGGCACATCATTGTCCTTCACAACAAAACAACAAGGTCAAGCATATGAAACATTGAGATATGTTGACAGGTGTAGTGAGTGCCAATGGACATTTTCTCTGAGTAACAACTTGAATAATGTCATTTGTCACATGGCTATCCGTCACCTCATCACACAGTTGGCTACACATATGACCTACTGACTGTCATCTGGAGTGGCACACATGTCCACACCCAGGACAATGCATAAGCTAATGGGCCTGCAATTGTTTAGCAAAAAAGCGTAGCTGTACTGTGGGTTCCCCCTCATGGCAAGCCAGAATGTACCCACAGATGTCAGCACACAAAGTCACAACTGTGTAGCATCTAAACCACACACAGGTGCCAAAAATGTACAAGCAGGATACATGATTGTCAAAAACTGACACAGGCTACGAAGCACGAACATTAAGCACTGGCCAACATCACGGGAGCACTGCACAATGACTTTATGTACTGTGAATCATCACACACAAGTCAGAACTGGCAATGAATCATCAGGGTTGAACATGTACGCCCCTCTCGCACAAACCCATCCATACCTGAGTCAATGTGACTGATACCGATCAAGAAGTGACACCTCTTATTCAGGGTTACAATAACTGTGCTTGTAAACTAGCTTCATTAACACGGCATCACCTTGTAGGGCTGCCAAAACATATTGGTCACAAACAAACATCAACAGATTGTTGTGAATAGCCACACAGGCACTGCCCAGTGTGAGTATGCACAAGCAAACTGGTGTATCCCTGTCCAGTGGGCAAATGTATCACACATGTGAAAACTACTACCTAGGCCAGGGAACAATGCCACAGTGGCAGAGCCATGATGAACCCACAGTGAATGTGCACAGTGTTGGATGATACACATGAGTAGGAGGGCAGGCTGTGTCAGGGGACTGTAGTGTGCACACTGCTCCATGGTCCTGGAATGAGCTGACTGTTACAGGAGCAACCATCCCGGCGCTATGCATATATCCTACTCATGCACATCATGTCTGAGGCCACAACATTGTTAATGCATACTGCAAGTCTGTTCATGTGAACCCTCACACTCCTATGTTGAGACTCAGTATCATTGCCAACAATTATGCACCTCCAAATGACTGAACAGGACAGGGCACAGGGAGACCACCCCCACACATGATGCTGAAAGCAGTGTGCACCTTGATAAACTGGCAGCCTAGATGACCATGTGCAATAGTGATAACACACAGACCAGGTAACACATGTCAAGGAGGGGAAGGGAGGAAGAACAGCACAGGTTGCTTTGGGGTACAGGATATGCACTGCACATATATAGCCTGGCAGTGTATCCAGGCGACTGAGCAGCTCCAAAAGCTGGCGACACACAACAAACACACATGTACCTACCCCCTTCCTGCTGCTGTAACTCCTGTATCCGCCTATCCAGGTCAGGGAAGACCACCGCCAGGACATGCCGCATCTGGTGGGTCAGGTGCCGGCGCCCGCCATGCTTGCGAGGAGGTGAGTCCTTCAACATGACCCGGGCGATCCTCCGGGTCCAGCACCGGATGTCCTGCCACCTCTTCCTCACTTGTGGCAGGCGCCGACTGCGACCCTCCACCGATTGCACGGCCTTGACGGCATCCTTCCAGATCTTCCCCTTGTGGTAGGGGGATACCTGTGTGGATGACAAAGTGGGACAACATCACTACACCTGCACCATGTCACAGAGACACACATTTGAACACCTTAGATTTGTTGAACAGGGCATAGTATGCTGGCAAGTAATAGCACCTTAGTCATAGGGACTTTTTCCACTGTGGACGCACCAATGCACTACATGGCATAGTAAGTACACAGGTGACATGAGGGGTGCAAAACAATCCCTGATCATGGCACACACTGTGCATCCCAAGCAACACAAGGCTGATGGACAGCACCGCAAATCAGTCACATGCCCCAGGCCACTGACGAAACCTCAGCAGAGTACACAGACACACACAGGCACACATCAATCACCTGCCATTGGCAACAGCGGATGCAAACCTCACTCTGCACATGTGCCACTTGCCAGGGGGGGGTCACAGGTGTGGGGCAAGCTCAGCAAGTCAGACACACAGCACGGCTTACTTCACACATCAGATGGATTGAGCAGTTGCCTCCTCCATGCAGCTGTGGTGCAACACTCCACATAGACACTCACCCACATGACAAGAAACATTCACACACATCAATGTCCAGGGGGCGTACACATCATTTGGACACTCTCACCACTCTCACCACAGCTCCACTCAACTCTCACACACATCTGTGGGCGCAGTCACCTGTCACACCGGGGTGACCACTGAATCACCGCAGGACAATAGAACAAGAATGCCCAAGAGGATTAGGCTGGCTGAATGTGCCATGCACTATGCAGTGAATGTCACAGTCAGCACAATGCAAGTGAGGAGTGCACACATGAACTACATCAAGCCCTGCATGAGAGACATAAGCCACCCCCCCCTGGGACCCACTCCAACCAACATTACATGTCTGTCACACCTGGCCACAATGCCAGAAGTGACAGACACAATAAAGGTGCACAAGCAAAGGTAGTGGAGTCAGCACTCACCTGCTCCCCTGGTCGACCATACAGCATGGGGTACCGTGGAAGGATCACATCCAGCAGGGCCTCGTTCTCCTTCTGGGTGAAAGGCTGGGCCCTTTCCACAGTCCGTGACAAGGTGCCAGAGGGAGACAATACAGCAGCAGTGGTATCGACTGACATGTTGTGCAGGCAAGTGCCCTCTCATGGGTTCTGCCTGCCTTATATCTGCCTTGCTGGCCTATTTCATTCACAGGAGTACAGAGTGATTGGTCAGACTCATTTGCATCCTACGTTTCCTCCAATCCCTTTAAACATACACCAGTGACAGCCTTTGCATCTTTCGATTTTGCAGCATCATGTCAAGTACGTGCCTATCACTATAGTTGGGGGTACCGTAGGGCCTAGTGATACGGCACGTACTCATGCGTGTACGAGCCGTACACACGTGAGTACGTGCCTATCACTATAGTCGGGGGTACTGTAGGGCCTAGTGATACGAGACGTACTCACGCGTGTAGGGGCCGTACACGCATGAGTACGTGTCTATCACTATAGTCAGGGGTACCGTAGGGCCTAGTGATACGGCACGTACTCACGCGTGTACGGGCCGTACATGTGTGAGTACGTGCCTATCACTATAGTTGGGGGTACCATAGGGCCTAGTGATACGGCACGTACCCACGCGTGTACGGGCCGTACTCGCGTGAGTACGTGCCTATCACTATAGTTGGGTTACCGTAGGGCCTAGAGATACGGCACGTACTCATGCGTGTACGTGCCGTACACGCGTGAGTGCGTGCCGTATCACTCAGACCTACAGTAACACAACTATAGTGATAGGCACATACTCAGGCATGTACGGCAGGTACTCACGCGTGAGTACGGGCCCTACACACGCCCTCAGAGCGTGTGTACTGCCTTTCACAGCTTACACTGGTGATAGGAGGCGCACACTAAAGGAATGGAGGTGTCAGACTCGCACAAGGCTGTACATCAAGTCATTGTCAGTGCAGTCCTTCATGTGCAGGGCCTAGGTGTGTCAGGCAGTCATGTGGCACATGTCTCCTCATGTTGTGGCACAATAGATGTGTGATGAGCTGTTTACACATGTCATGTGTGATGGGGCACTACGTGGCACACTTCCCCTTCACACTTTGCACATGTGTGCATGTACGACACACATGTCAAGCACTGCATCACTGGTATGGCACAGTCAGCAACACCCGCAACTGTCCCCTGATGCCAGGTACGCGGATAATTACACCTGACATGTGACTCCCAGCGTGCCACGATGTGACTATGTCATGTGTGTGTCATGTGTTCCCATGAGCTTTCCGTTGGTGTTCCGTCAACTCCATCTGCTGTTGCAGCATCCAACATGTGTCTGTGTGCATATGTGCATGACACACATATACGCACACCATGCCACATGTGGACTCACACGTTACATGTGTCATGATGGTTCGAAGATGACTTCCTGACATGAGGCAATATCTGCGTTCTCTCAATGTCTGTGTCATCAGTTTTTGACATGTACCCCTTCATGGAAATGTGTGTTATCTGTCCTTTTCCAGATGACATGTGACCTGTGCGTCTAGACTCCTGCCAGCTGTCTGTATGAGATGACATCCTTCAAATGCTGATATGTGGATGTCTGTCACTCATGTAATGTGTCTGGCTTGTCACTTACACTGGCCCACAGCTATTTTAATGGCATGTCACGTCAACATTGCCATGCAACTATTGTGGCTGGCTCTTCGTAGGAGTATCACCTGGCTGGCCTACGTGTCCTGAATGTATTGCACAGCACAGACTCTGTATTAAGCAGATGTGTATTAGCTGTTGAACATGTGCTCACCTCAGTGACATTGGTGTTGTAATGTACTCACTCTTCGTTATTCCTTCCAAAACTCTGCAGGGCACCACCTCTCCCCAGACGAATACCAGACCTGGATGCCATCCGTGAACATGACTGCATACGCAGATACCGCTTCTCGCAAGAGTTGATAGAGGACTTGACCCGCCGGCTTGCACCACACCTCCAACCACAACACAGGTATCCTACAGCTCTGACCCCAAGATGAAGGTGATGGCAGCCCCACATTTTTTTGCCACCGGCACGTTTCAATTGACTATAGCTGATGTTGGTTGCATGTCCCAGACAATGTTCAGCCGTGTCCTGCATGATGTTATAGAAGCCATGTTGGTGCACCTGGATGAATTCATCCATTTTCCCACTCGTGAGCAGTTGACAGGTGTAAAGGGTGAGTTCTATGCCCTGGGAGGGATGCCTCATGTAATTGGGGCCATTAATGGGACACATGTGGCTTTGGTACCACCGCTTTGAGCCTTGTGTGGCATGTGTTGCAATGTGTGTGTCGAGCTGACTGTGTGCTAAGTGACTTGGAGGTGTGTTCTGATGTGTCATTCAATTGATGATGTCATTCCACACATATTAGCTGGAACACTAAATTTATTAAGGGCATGGTGACAACATCATTCCTGTGGAGTACATGTACATGTCTGAGGATTACTAGCTCTTTGCTGACTTGTTGTGTGTCTGGCCTCCCCAGGTTCTTGCAGCTGCCGTCTGCTCATGTCATCATTGCTCTCCTGATATTCCTCATGAGTATTGCAGCGTGTGCTGGATCAGAGTTACATGCACAGACATGGTGAAAAGTCATTTGGGGTAAGGAGTGCAGCAAGGCATTTTGTGGGTGGTACGTGTTTGTGATATGTGAGGACTGCTCCTGTGCATGTTGTGTTACCATGCATACATGTCGACTCACCATGGGCCACAAGACGTGTTGCATGGCTCCCATGAATTGATAATCACCCTTCCTGACAGTCATCTGTAATGGTTTGTGGATTCTGATGAAGGCATCAATGTGTGTATAACGTCCCTCAGGAACATACGGGATGCTAATGGTGGACAGAGTGTGGGACATCCCCATATGAGGCTCAATGGGGAATTGTAGACTCTCCGTGTGCAGCAAGGGGTGTTAGGCTCAACCCCTTCACTTGTGTGCCAGCTCAGTAGGATTTACCACATCTGTGTGTTGAAGGGGGTGTCCAGTGTATGTCACACATGGTCAGCCAAATGACCTGTGAGTCTGTTCCAATTGATGCATTTCCCTTAGTGTGAGTCTGAGTAATAAAGGTGTTCGTCACACTCCAAGGTGCCTCATCTCTGTCAATGCAGGTCTCTTGCCACTTTGCATGCGGCATATCTGGCATAGTTGTGGAAGATTATGCATAGGAGTCCATGTGTAGTTTAGCAACATGCATGCAGTTGCTCATGGGTTAGGCTCCCTATTGGGCATGAAGTACATGGTCGTGTATGTTTTTTGGCATGTTGGTCCACACAATGGGCCATCAACAGCTGCTGAGGGTGTGTCTCCTGTGCGCAGGTTGGCCTTCAGTTTCCTGATCCGGTGTCATGCTTCTTTGGTGATTGTGCACGCATTGTCTCTGGGTGTGCCATGTGACACTGGACACTCCTTACTTTACACACGCGCCTGTTGCAGTTGTCCTTCTGACATCCTAGTCTTTGTGTGCAAATTCTGTCATTTTGCAAGGAGATGCCGCCTGCTGCTGCGGCCCCTGCAGCAAGGGCCCACAGAGTATCCAGATTTGGCAACACACACGCCTCCAAGATGCTCCTCACTTCCTCCCTCTACCCATTTATTTGGCTGTCCTCAGCTTGTCTATGCCACTGTTGCCGCCACGCGGTGCCAAAGGCTGGACCATCAGCACATGCAAGGTGCACATTGCACCACCATCCTGTCCTTGCATAACCCACATCACACTACAGTCTGATGTATCAGCCACACTCCGAGCTATGTCCATCTGCACATCTAACGCCTGCTGTCAGACATACCCTGGGCACACACACGACACCTTTGCATGCTGAGTGTGCAACTCCAACTGCCTACACTGCACTGCCCCACCTTCCAGGCCCTGTCACACCAACCAGGTCACGTCCCTAATACTCCCCACAGGCTCTGTAGCCCAGCAAGGGCATGGGAGTGGGACTCAAGGCATGTAGTATGGTGTCATCGTCTGGGACATGGCACAGGTATCATCTCTCAGCATGTCAATCTACAGAGTGTCCAGGACCCCCCTCTCCACCATCACATGCGCACAGCACCTCATCATCAGCTCGTATCCCATTGACAGCCAGGTGCTCCTCACCCTCAACAAAGACACAGACATTGGCAGTTCCATCATTCAAGTATGCATGAGATCCATTGATGAATGGCAGAACAGCAGCCACCTGAGGCTGGACTTGTACAGGACTGAGGTCAACATCTGAGGATTGTCCCCTTACAGCTGGGTCAACTGCTTGTGTCCCAACGAGCAGTAGCCCCGCACAAGCACCCAGTGTCCATGCACACAAGATGGTGTGCATCATGGATTGCTTGCTCACATTTGCCATGGTAATCACCAGCATCTGTGCCTAAGACTGAAACACCCTCTGAATTATGCACATGATCTCCAGATAGATCCACTCCAAGGAAAGACGGACCATCCCCCAGGTCCACGACAACATCCGTGTCAAATACTGCCCTGCCCTCTACGGGGCAGCCACATCCAAACTCCCAGGACACTTGTCCACATCCAGGCTGCAACTGAACACCTCAGCTGCAACATCCCGCGCCCCAGCCACATCACCATCCAGCAGAGATAGCTGCAATGGATCACTGTGTGCTGCAGGATGACCTTAAGACTCCCCACCCACACTCAGGAGGCAGGCCACAGCCCCGACCCAACACCAACCTTGTGCCACTGTCATCCGAGACCACGTAGTGCCATCTCCGTGCATCCAACCTTGACCTGGCCACCATTCTTCCGATCCACCGTACTCCAGCATGCAGGACATAGTTCTCCCACCTGGGAACACATACCCGGGACTCCCTCCCCGGGAACCTCCGAATGAGGCATGACCTCTACGCCTTATTGGTACTCTTCCAAATAGGTCTGTCGGCACAGTATTGCATGCACCCACTCAGCAGCTTGAGGCCATCACAGGTGAGTATTGTGCTCCATGTCTGCATTGAATGATACATTGTGACCCATGTGTGTCCTGTACCAGACTCCGATCCCAGGGTATGGATGTGTGGAGTTAGTTCAACACTCAGGCATAGTTTAACATTTACACACACATATGTTGGTGAATAATGCCAAATGACAGCAACATCTCATGACAAAATAAAGTATTTATTTTTGGTGGGGTGAGTCTTTTGGTGGATGAAGTAAGGTGCTCTACCGGGTGCATAGAATCCAAAGTTCACAGGGGGAGATGGCATCCTTGTCAGTTGGAGTCATCAGAGTCCAGACCACAGTGTTGGTCATTATTGGTCAGACTGTGACCAGCAAGTCCATGTGGCAGAGAATGTCATTGGGTGAGGTGGTGCTGTTGCGCCAGAGGGCCAGGTGCCAGGCCAGGTGACCTGGGAGATGTGGATGGTCCGCTGACTGTCACGGTCTTTTCCGTGGACGACCCACCTTCCTCCGGGGACCCTCAGATGCAGGCCTTGATGATGCTGGGGACGCTCCGTCAGATGAATCCTCCTCCTCCTCCTCCCTCCATGTGTCTGGTGCTGGTCTATGCCTGGTGGCACAGGGAGGGTTGCCCATGCTTTGGGCGATCTGACGGAGTGATTGGCTAATGTCCCTGTGCACCGCCAGGAGCTCAGCCAGTCTTGCCTCCATCGGTCCTTGATGTTGTTGATGACTGGCATGATGCTCGACCTGCAGGTTCTTAATCTCATCGAGGGTCCCCTGCATCTCGGAGAGTCTTGCCACAACCTGGTTGATGCCTCTGGTGTCACACCGGTATGAGTCCAGGATTTTGCGTATATGTGTGACATACCGGTGTCCTGAGCTGGCTGGTCAGGTTCGCGCCTCCGCCTGCCTCCACTCCCCCCACACCTGTTCACTTGAGCCTGGCCTGCCCTTGTGGGCACAACGGGTCTACGGGACCCCTGAGGGATGGCATTTGCAGGGATGCCTGCCTCCTCATGGGTGCCCGGAGAACCTTGTCCCTCCTGGTCAGACTGGCTCTGTTGTTCAGTGTGAGCAGGGCTCCTGGGTGTGTCCTGGGATGTGGCAGGAATGGGGGGGGTGGTTGGCACAGATGTACCTGACGCAGGTGCTGCAGGGGCTTGGGCACCAGAGGGTCCAGGTTGGTCGGGGTCATCCACGGAGTGGTGATAGTCGTCGCTGCCGGTGGGATCGTCGTCACGCGGAGCCTGGGACTGTGATTCTTCCCCTCCACTTGGGGATGGGTATGTTGCGGGAGACAGATTGGGATGTTCTCCTGAGTGTTTGACCTGTAGATTGTTGGCTCTGATGCTTATTTGGCTCTGGATTGGTCTTGTTGTGTCACATGTCCATTGTGGGAGTGTGTAAATCCGTTGCCTGCCCCGGGGGGGTGTGCTTGTGTTAGGGGGGGTGTTGTGACCAGGCCTGCTGTTGTGTGTAGTGTGAGTTGTCATTGGGTCTCCCAGGTGATGTGTCTGTCCCCTCATGGTGCATGCTGGCATGACAGTGAGTGTGAGTTCCTGTGCTAGATACCTGTGCTTGTGGAGTTGGTGTTTGACTGTACAGTGGTCCCAGGCCTTGTGCTGCATACAGCAGGGCCAAGTGTCAGCTACCTTGTCAGTACTTTGCCAGTCCCTGTGCATTGTGCATGGGTATGTACCTATGCCATATGGGCTGAGGGCATTGGTGTCTGCGTCTCATTTTCACAATGTGTTGTGTGGGGCCCACGCTCCCAGCCTCCTGGACATCCAGTCTTGTGTTTGTGGTTGTTGTAGCCTTGGACATGGCCTTGCCTTGATTTGTGAAGGGTGCATGGAGACGTTAGTGGCATGAGCGTGGTTTTTGAGTGTGGTTGTGTGCGGTGAGTGCTTGGGGGAAGTTGCGTGCATTTGGTGTATATGTGGTGTGGAGCCCATTGCCCCCATGTTACGTAAGTTGTTTGTGTACTCACCAGGCTCTGCGACTCTTTCCACTCCATGCACTCCCACCAGCGGTAGCAGGGCCATCACCTTCTCCTCCCAGGGATGGTAGTGTACGAGTCTGCGGGGCGGCCCACCTCCAGTGATGTTACTCTGGGCATATTCTTCATTCATTTTCCTCTTGACCGCCCTGCGCAGATCGTACCACCTGGCTTGGCATTCATGCCTGGTCCTTCGGATGGGCGCAACAGCATTCACCTTATCGACAATCCTCTGCCACATGGCAGATTTTTCAGCTATGCTGGTCTGTCTGACCAATGTTCCAAACAGCTGTGGCTCGACTCTGATGACTTCGTTGACAAGGAGGTCCAACTCAGCCGTTGTGAACTTTGGATTCTTGTCTGTGGGCATGGTTTGGGGTGTGGGTGTGGGTGTGGATGGTTGTGGGTGTGTGGGTGTGAATGTGACAGTGTGTGTGTGAATTTGAAGAGGGGGATGTTTGTGGAGGAGGTTGTGTGAAGGTGTGTGAGTGAAGGTGTAGTGAAGGTATGAGTAATGTGGAGTTGTTTCTCTGTGGGGTCTGGCAGCAGTGGGTCTGTTGCAAAGGCTCATGGGGTGTGTGTGTGGGCCCTTTTTATTGGTCAATTTTTGGGTGTGGCTGTGTTTGAATTTTGGTGGGTGTGTTATAAGAGGTGGTTGTGATTTGGAGCCTCTGTTTGCCTGTTTGGATGTGCCAGGTCAGCCATTGAGATGTATTTTGTCATGTAGACGTGTTTTGTGGTGATGTGTGAGTCAAATTGACCCTCCTTATGCTGTTTTACAGTGTCCTGGTTCTGTATGAGTCTTCTTCGCGTAGGTGCGATCCGTACATATGCGATGCTGGGTGAGGGTGCTGGGGTACGGTGTTGGAGTGCGGCGCGTACACTTGGTGGGGGTAAGGTGCATACACGTGCGTCCCTGGGGTACGGCGCGTACATGCGGCGGTACGGCGCGTACATGGGGGGGGTAGGGCGCGTACATGCGGTGGGGGTACGGTGCGTACACGTGCGGCCCTGGGGTACGGCGCGTACATGCAGAGGTACGGCGTGTACATGGGGGTAAGGCGTGTACATGCAGTGGGGGTACGGTGCGTACACGTGCGGCCCTGGGGTAAGCGCGTACATGCAGAGGTACGGCACGTACAGGTGCGGGGCTGGTGTACAGTGCGGACGGGGGGGTAAGGCACGTACTTGTGGGGGGTACGGCGCGTACATGGGGGGGTACAGCACGTACAGTTGCGGGGCTGGGGTACAGTGCGGACAGGGTGGTGTACGGTGCTGACATATTTGGAGGTGGGGGGGCTGTACGGCTCGTACACGGGCATAAGTTTACCTGTGTACATGTGTGCTACTGCGTTGGCTCCATACGGGCCATTTTACGTGCGATTGTTTATTCGGACGGACGGTCGGGATCGTACTTGCACACTCGGACTTGTGTTTTACGATTTGCACGTAAAAATGTCCGGCTCACTCTCGAACACTTTTCCCGACGATATTCGGACGTAAAAACTTTCCGACGCACTCTCGTAGACTTTTCCCGACGCTATTCGTAGATATTTTTCACGTACGAATCGTACTTGGCCGTTTGTACGGTACTTGTACGACTCGTACGTAAACAAATACGGATACGGGTCGTACGCAAATTATTTTTAACAGATCGGAATAGGCACCTAAATTTCAAATGATAGAAATATTTATTTACATTTGTTTGTTAACAATTATTTTTAGTAATTTTAAATGGATTGTGGGATGTATTGTTATTTGGATGGATTTTGTGTTTTTTAAAGGTGTTGATTAATATGAATACATTTTCAATACTCCATTTATAAATGTTCCTATTGTCATTTATTTATCATATTATTTTCTAATAATTTCAATTTTATGCTAGTGTTTATTTAAGGAATTAAAAAAATATGTAGTGTTTTAAATTTAAAAAAAAACATAACAATAAAAACAAATATTATCACACCATATTTCATTATTTTCCTGTATGATCTTGTGTTTCATGGGAGTGATGGTTACTGTTTATTTCAAATATAATTTCTTAATACATGGAAAAAAAATTGTGCTATTCTGATACATTTGTTTATTTTTAAAACGTACTTTTTACATTTTTTGCATTTTTAAAGTTTAAGTTCAAATTTCTGATTTTTTTCTGTATTTAAATTATGTGGGTGTAGGAAATCTAAACCAATCACAATATATGCTATATCCCTAATGGTGGCTTGCTGTCGCAGGAATAGTAAATTTGACAACCCTTCTCCCTCAAAGTATGCACTTCTGCAATGGTTGCTGGATGCAGTTAGAATACTAAATTAGATAAACCCCAATGTAGCCACTTTCCCCAGATTTGGTACATTACAGATAAAATAGTACATCTGCCCTGCCCAATGTATACACTTTCCTCAATGTTTCTTAGACTGGCATCAGAATAGTAAGTGAGACATTGTTTGTTAGGTTGAGTATAAAATGCTAAATCTGCCCTATCCCGACAATGAATGCATATACCCTAATGTATATAGCAATGAAATTGGAACAGTGCATTTAAAAAAAAATGAATAATTGTGATTTTTTATGGGTTTGGATGGGAATTAGGTTACTATATCTTACTCAAATTTATTAAAGATATTTAGAGCAAGTTTGATTTAAAATTACCTACATTTTTATTTCCTTTTGTTTTAAATTTCTGCTTTATTGTTTAATTATTTTCTACTTTATTTTGTGCTTTAATATTGTGGTACATATATTTCACAAATATTTAGATTTGTTTAATAAACATAAATTATGTATTTATATATTTTTTAATTCATTAATAGGTATATATGTTCAGTGTATGTTTGTTTTTTGTTTCTAAGTGATGGTAATCATCAAGAGGCATGAATAAAGTACTGCAACTAGAGGGTAATATGAGCCAAGGTGGTGTGAATGCAGACTGGATTAATAGAAGAGTTCAAAGGCCAATCAAGCTAACTCACATGCACACTCATCCTTTAATTAATCCAGTGATAAGTACACACCACAAGGAGGATAGAAGAAGAAGTGCCATAAACTGGGTCTGCTTCATAAAGTATCATACAAAACTGGTCCACCTTGGACACCCATAGAGAAAATTTCTTTTGAAGTCAAATCAAATTTTACTGAAAACAGAGCACAAACTTTGGGCTACACAGCTGATGAAGCCCTGGAAATGTATGCATTGATCAAAAAACAAATGTTCAGTATCATCAGAAACCATTCAAGAAAACATCAAACAATTAACCTATCTCATAAGGAAATGAATCATTCAACAACTCCATCCCAGAACTTTAATAAAATACCACAGAGCAAAAAAAATACCTCAGGATTAGGCATTTCATTGAATCTAACAGTATGCAAATAGACAGCATTTGAGGAAAGATGGTATGCAATCTTAAATAAAGGAACTTCAATTGATATTACTGATAATTGAGAAACTCTCAAAAATGTTAAAAGAATGGAATAAAAAAATAGAACAGCTCATAAAGAAATCATAGACATATCACAAGAAAAAAAGGGAATGCAATTTGAAAAACATCAAGAAACAACTGTACTCCTATTGTAAATAAATACATGAGTGCAAAATAAGGACTTTTGAGTGAGACCCCATGGACAATTTGGCATAGGTGTATGATAAATGAAGAAAACACAAATTATAACCCACAGGAATCTGCAGGAGAAGCATCAGTCTCAGAAGATGAACATTTAGGGCAAAAAGAAAAAACTCCCAGCACTAGTAAACAAAACAATTCGGTATGACAACAAAAAACAAAAAACAAGAGGGGAAATGCTTTTTTAGACACATACTCTGCCTGAAACGAAAGGCCAGAAAGGGAAAAGGTAACAATAGAAAAAGGAACAGAGGGGTATATTTACGAGAATTGCAGCTAGGCAGTTTTGACATTGTTTGGCACCAATTTTTTTACCGCTGTCTATTGCTGAAATCCATCGCCATGTTTGAAACATATTTACAATACCTCGTTACATGGTGTTCTGATCATCTAGCGGCGGCGAAAATTTGCCACTGACTCTAGCCTCACAACAATAAAAATCTTGGTGCTAGCGTGAAAAAAGTGGCGGCCAGCCAATTAGTGGCAAGAAAACTCATGTTAGTCATCCAGACGTCACTTTTTTGCCTCTAGTGAGAAATAAACACACAAAAATGCTGCAAACCCCAAAAAACCAAACAAACATCTGAATGCCAAATGGAGCAGCCATGGTGGTGGCGACCGGGACCGTCCGCAATACCTGCGGCGGTTCCGCACACCAAATTAGGATGCGACCGCCTCCATGGCGGTCGCATCCTGCACCTTTAACATTGCTGCGGATGCTGCTGACAGCAACACCTCAGCGATGTGAAAAATGCATGTTGTGCATTTCACTGCACAACGTGGCAGGCACAACACGGTGCCTGCCACTTGGTGCAGTGAAATGTAGGGGGTACCATGGGTACCCCCCCAGTGCACCCACACTTCCCCCAACCCGAGGGGGGCCTGCAACTGGCCCCCAACACCATTCCCCACCAGCCTTTCAATGGTGGTTTACCTGCCATGGAAAGGCTGGCGGAAGACCGCATCGTAATTTGGAGGACGGTGCCTGCTGGGTACCCCCACCATTTTATGGATGCAGACCGCTCCGCGGACAGTCTTTACGTCCACCACGGTCACGGTCTGGATCCCATCGCAATCCGGCAGTGGGAAAATCGCGGTCTGCGGCAGAAGGACCGCCACCACCGGGCTGGCGTTGACAGTCCTTCTGCCATCGTAATCGGCCCCTGCTTGCAGATCAAATTGTTAGCTACATAGGTACTCGGGGGTACATTCACATGTCCCTTGAGCGATTAGTATAATTTACAATTACATAGAAAGTAACATAATTGTGGTTTAAGGGCCTAGTTATCAAGCACACATGCATGCATACTGATCACTCATGAGTCTTCTAAATCTGGGGCATATTTACAATATAAGTGACAGAGCGCGGGGTTAGCTTAACTCAGTGCTCTGCCATATTTTAAATGCAGGGCTGGGCCGTACCACAATAAAGCTCAGTACTGTGTTTCACCCTGCACTGATGCTTAATATAGCTTCCTAGTGCCAACGCAGGCACCCTTGCACCACTGTGCAAGGGTGCCTGCATTGTGGTGAATGATTGATTTATGTGAAGGAAGGGAGACCTACCTGCACATAACTAATCATACATGCTGTTTAGCTGTCCAAATATGTGCTGCACAATGCAGCACACATACAAACATCAAAGTAGAGGCCACGTCTAGCAATTAGCATTGTTGTGCAATGTCAATACCCTGTTATTACTGCTCTTACTGTTGGCCTAGCCACATAATTACCCCCTCCTTTGTAATACGGGACAACATCCAAATCATTGGCTGTTGTGGTGGAAGGTCCACTGCAACACACATTGCCTACCCCTCTCATGTTAAGGTGCATAATTACAAGACCCTATTGCTATCATAACATCACTCTTTTTGACGTTCTGGTTGTTCTGGTTGCAATATGGGCTTTGCCTTATTTAAAAGGCAGCGTTAAGCCACTTAACGTGGTTGAACGCTGCCTTGTAAATAAGGCTCCCTTGAACGCTTACTTAGCATAAAAGGGGTGGGTATTGCGGTGAGCGTTCCACCGCATCACCCACTGATTTTTACGCTGTCCCATATTTACAAGGGTGGGGTAAATATGGGGCAGTGTCAAAATTAAGACCAGGGAGAACCTAGTCTTACCCTGGTGAAACGAGGAGAAATGCTTTATTTCTCCTTGTTTTTGCTGTTTCTATGTGTGCTGCCTTATGCAGCACACTTATAAGTTACAAAAACCCATAACTGATTGTTTATGTGCAGGAAGCAACACCTATCCTACACATAAACAATCTTACCCTTCAACGCAGGCACCCTTGCACAATTGTGCAAGACTGCCTGCATTGGCTCTAGGCAACTACATTTTGTGCCAGCGCAGTGTGAAATGCTGTGTTGCACCGTATTGTTGTAAATATGGTGCAGCCCTTCCTTTCAAAAGTGGCAGAGCACGGCATTAAGCCAAGAAGGCTAAAACTGCACTCTGTCACTTCCTTGTACATATGCCCCCAAACATAACTTGAAAGTGTGCCTAATTTACAAGGCTGTGCAAAGCCACATCAAGTGGGTCAACATTGCCTTGTAAATATGGCGAAGCATGTTTTGCTACAGTAAAGTTAAAAATACTGATGTTCTTGTGGCGATAGGGGCTTCTAAATATGCCATAAGCAATAGTAATTGCTTAATTGCTGGTCTGATGTGTGAGCTGAATGCAGCACACATAACAGAATCAAATAACGTCGGATATAACTTTATGAAGTTGACTCACCATTGCTGTTTACATGAAAACCTGTCCTTCCTTTGCTAGCACCTTGTGTTGCTGATGTGTACACATTCCATAATGATTACAAATTACATACTGTAGGTGCAAGGTGCATTCAATTTTTGCACAAGTGTTCCAGCCTTTTAAAGTATTTTGTTCTGCCCCAGCATTCTAGGAATGGGCTAGGTACTCTGAAAGTGGCAGAGTCCTAGACAAAATATTCCTGGAAAAACACTTGTTTTTCTAGAGTCCCCTCACTCACCTAGGGTTGCCCCAGGGTGACATGCTTCATCATAGGGGTCCTCCCAGGCATCTACTGTCTGGGGCGTGCTGCAACTTGCGGATTACGTAGGAGCACTTTTTTTTATCCGTAGTCACATCTGGATGATGTATTTTAAAAAAATTATTATTATACTTCATAGTGTCGCTGGGGCGGAGGGTCTCTAGATCCTTGTCTAGTTAGCACCTCCAGCCATGAGACCTATTCTCTCCCAGGATCACCGCATAATGATCCTGGGAGAGAATAGGTCTCATGGCTGGAGGTGCTAACTAGACAAGGATCTAGAGACCCTCCGCCCCAGCGACACTATGAAGTATAATAATACTTTTTAAAAAATACATCATCCAGATGTGACTACGGATTGTTTTTTCCACAAGGGAACCTTATGTATAGAAATAAGCATACCTAGTACGTTTGCTACAAATAAATACTTTCTATCTAATGCACGGAGTGGTACACACAGGGCTGGTCCTTGTGTGGTCCTGAGGAAGTGGTTGGGGTAACCACGAAACATGTCGATGAAGTAAATAGGGACAGCCTCACATAATTATCACTGTTCTCTGTTACTAGCCCCTTTTAATATACATTTACCAGATAGGAGCAGAATAAAGTCAGGGCTCACTATCTAGGTAATTTTTAATTCACTTTTGTCACTCCACATTCACAGCACAACACATAGTACAAAAAAAAGTGCTCCTACGTAATCCGCAAGTTGCAGCACGCCCCAGACAGTAGATGCCTGGGAGGACCCCTATGATGAAGCATGTCACCCTGGGGCAACCCTAGGTGAGTGAGGGGACTCTAGAAAAACAAGTGTTTTTCCAGGAATATTTTGTCTAGGACTCTGCCACTTTCAGAGTACCTAACCAAAGGTAGGTTTTTACTGGGATTCCTGTAGATTCTATTGGTATACAATTCATTGTAGGAGGAAAAAACCTACCTCCCTACCCTCCAACTCCCTCCTTCTGATTCAGCTATTTAAAATATCAACATGCCTGTTGTGGATGCAATGCTCATTGAACCACACATCTCTCACTTTCATGGTAAGTGAAGGGTGGGAAGGGGCCTCATTCATAATGTTGCAATAAAGCATGTTATTTGGCTATATGCTGCTTTGCTATTCCTCAAAATGTTTTTATCCATATGAAAGTTGCCTAATGTGATGTTCCGTTGACAGTATTACATTGCATTCATGGTACTCGGTTTGGTGGTCAATGACACACATTTACATGCCTTAGGTAAAATCAACCGTGGCAGGGAGAAAATGCATAGCTATTGATGTCTGTAAACGTTCTTCCAGTAACAAATGTATTGAAGGACCATGTACGCTACAGTATGCATCATCCATGTGCTCACCCCTGTGATGGTTACATAACTGTGTGGCAGTCAGTTGTTTGTCCTGACCTCAGTCTTCAAAACACAGAGGGATCAATGGACACATACACATGTTCAGAAGACATACCTCCTGAACAGGAAGGTGTTTGTCCCTGCACATAAACATTCATTCATGGGATTGACCTGTTTCAAAGATTAGGAGAAACTAAGCACATCTCATTGTCTTTTCCATGTGCAAATCACTGTATCCCTGATCTCAAGTGTATGAGTGGCCTCCTCCTTATGCCCCACCTGTAAATAGGTGGCAGTGGCAACATCAAAGAGGGATGCAGTGGAATGTCAACCTCAAAACCCAGTGACCACCACTTATACATAACGTGTAGTATGTAAGTGGGCCTTAGTCAGAATACGGTGTTAAGCCACGTGAAGAAGCTTAACGCTGCATTGTAAATAAGGTGAAGCACCCAGCACCACAGAACGTTCTGAATAGATGACGTACCAGTGGCAGTAGAGAATTACAAATATGCCCCTCATTGTTGGCATACAGGGAAACTGTCCAAAACATTGAACAACCTAAATTTAACTTTCATGGACTTTGTACATTGACATACAAAGCTGCGTGTAACAGGTGTACGATGTAACACAGGAGAATGGAATGTGTCATGCACTCTGATTGTCAAATGCAAAAATACATGGTAACATGTAACAGACACATATATTGCAGAGGGTAAAACCTCACCTCCTGTGCCACTCTTTAACAATGTTGATGAAGAACTCACAACCATCGACCATGACACCCTCCAAGAGCTGCTTGACTCCATAGGCAGCCCATTTCTGGACCTGGGGAGATCCAGCAGCGTTGTGGCATCTCCACATGCCCCGCCAAACATCCAGCAGGCACCACCTACCACCACAGCCACAAACCTGGACTCTGAGGACCCACAGATACAATTTCAACGCAGTGCGGTAGGAGTCCAGCGCGAGATGGAAGAGCAGGTGCGGGTAGGGTTGGAGACCGTGGCAGCCAAACTCAAGGGGATCCGTGGGAGCCTCAGTCCCAATAGGGACCTGTTAGAGTCGGGGATCTCTGGTTGCCGCAAGGTTGCCCTTGTGTCAAGCAGGAACCCTCTCCTCCACGTCAGGGCGCAGGATAACCCCTCGCGAATGACCCTTGCTCACCCTCTAGGTGCGTGGCGTGAGCAGCCAAGGCGATTCCTCAGGCGTTGTTGGTTAAGCACTTACAATCATACACACAGTAAATACATCAATCCCCCCAGAAACGGACACCAGACTTGGATATATGTAAAAATACGCTTCTTTATGTCAAAATAAGGATATATATCTCTCAGCAGACTTATCACAAGACCAATAACGTTTTCGCTAGGCCACCAGGTTATACAGCAGGTAAATGTTCTTGGTTCGTAGTTTCAAATGGATAGTTCGTAGTCTCTTTACTTGTAGTTCCAGTACTCACAGAGATCGGTTCCTGCGAACGGGGAAATAAGGCGTTGCGGGCCCCGAGCCCGATACTGGAACTTCCTTCGTGATGTGGAGAGTCGGCACAGGTCGGGGCGACTCTCAGCTTGGGAAGTGTTCTTGGGTCCTCAATCAGCAGGTGTGGGCACGTAGGCAGGCGCGGCCAGCGACCCTTTAGCACGGCGGTGCAGGAGGGTCTCCACAGCGGGGGCGGCGCGGCCTGAGATGTCCGGGGATAGCGAAGCGGGGTCACAGGGCACGGTCAGTGCAGCTGGATGACCCGGCGTGGATCACAGTCGTCGGACGGCTTCCGGCAGGAGGGGTGATAGCGCGTTCAGCGCACTCCAATGGCAGGCGGTGACAGGGGTGCAGGCGGCCTGGCCCGGGGACAGAGAGCGGCTCCGGACGGAGCGGGGCTCTCACGGGATTGCGGCAGGCGAGCTCCTGAGTGTCACGGCCCTAGGAGGGGCGATGAGGGGCGCAGTCTCTTTTCCAGCGGGATGCCCACACGGCTCGAATTGGAGGATGAGCAAGAAGCACAGAGAACCCACTGTTCCTGGGGTTCAGTTCAGGGGGCAAGCTCAGATCAAGCCCTTGGAGAATGTTCAAGCACAAAGTAGCAAAGTCTTTTCAGTAAGTCTCTTCCTCTCCTTTCTCAGCAAGGCAGGCAGCAGGCCAGCTCCTCCAGCGTCTCCTTCTCCTTCTAGTCGGGCAGAGGTTCTTTGTGGTAAACAGGATTCTGATTTCTTAGGAGCCAGGCTCCTACTTTTATACCATGATTCTTTTGTTCTTTAGCGCCAGGGGGCCTAGGCCTGGCTCAGTCCAGTTCTGGAGCACTTTGTTATGGTGACTCTGCTCTTTCCTTTCAGCAGCAGGGCAGAGACATCAGCCGCCCCACAGGGGGTGGCGCCGGCTTTGTGGTGGCAGAGCACAGGTCTATTCAAGAGTCAAGGTGTACTCCTCCCACCCATCCAGGTGTCACCTCTCTACCCACCACCTGGCAGCCAACCTGTCTCTGGGGATTCCCCAACCCTGCTCCTTACTGTTGCCAGGCAGAACACATACACACAGCAGAGGCGGACTGAGATGGTCAGGTCAGTAAATACTAACTTTCTAAAAGTAGTATTTACAAACCCAGGATATTAAAATAAACTTGACTACAAGAAGTATTTTATTATTCTGAGTTCAGGCATACTAAACTTGACACTTCTACCATGCTCTCTGAGTCCACTGAGGTCACAGCGTTGGCGTGATCCCGGCAGCCCATTCTGGCCTATGGAGAGCATGTAGCCTTCAATAGTGAAGAACGAAAATGGCGGTAATTCACTACTAAGACATGCCACACACATCAGGGCATGTCCTACCTTATGCCTACAATGCACCCTGCCCTTGGGCCTACCAGAGGGGTGGCTAATATGTAGGTAAGGGAAGGTTTAGGGACTGGCAAGTGGGGGCACTTGCGCAGTCAGCGCGACGGTCCCGGACCGCGCACAGGGTCTGCGGTGGCAGACCCTAGACACACTTTACAAGGCCGCTTCCGTGGGTGGCGCAACCAGCGCTGCAAGCCCACCAGCAGCATTGGCATTCACAAGCCCTGGCACCCCTGGTGCACTTTACTGGGGACTGACAGTGAATCCAATAAACCAATCATGGACATCAATTACAGGTACACTTTACCTAGGGAGCACTTGCACTGCGGCACGGATTAGCCGTGGCGCAGTGCCCTGAGCGGACAACACCAGCAAAACAGTCGAGGCACACCATCAAAAAGTGGGAGGGAATCTCACGCCAAGGTGCCAGGTCTAACACGTGTCCCCTCCAGCTGAAATGTGGGGAGAACTACCCTTGCCCAGGGGGTTCCTCGTCACTAAGGCGGAAATACCTGGACAGACCGTCCGCGTTGGCGTGATCTGTACCAGGACGGTGTTCCACCGTAAAGTCCATACCCTGTAGGGAGATGGACCACCTCAACAGCTTCGGGTTTTCACCCCTCATTTGCATCAACCATCTGAGGGGCCTGTGGTCCGTCTGAACCCGGAAGTGAGAGCCAAACAAGTAGGGTCTTAGCTTCTTCAGCGCCCAGACCACAGCAAATGCTTCTCGCTCAATTGCACTCCACCTACTTTCCCGTGGAAGTAACCTCCTACTGATGAAGGCTACGGGTTGGTCCCAGCCCTCCTCAGTCATCTGTGAGAGAACAGCCCCTACACCATGCTCTGAAGCGTCTGTCTGGACTAGGAATTCCTTGGAGAAGTCGGGGGCCAAGAGCACGGGCGCCGTGCACATGGCAGTCTTCAGGGTGTCGAAAGCTTTCTGACAGGTGTCAGTCCAAATCACGTTCCTGGGCTGCTTCTTTGAGGTCCGCTCTGTCAAGGGGGCAACGATCGTTCCATAGCCCTTGACAAACCTCCTGTAGTACCCAGTGAGCCCCAGGAAGGCCCTCACTGCGGTCTGCGTCTTGGGGGGTTCCCAAGCCAGGATGGTCTCGATTTTGGGTTGCAAGGGTGCCACCTTGCCACTCCCCACTTGTTGTCCCAAGTACACCACGGAACCCTGCCCGATCTGGCACTTGCTTGCCTTGATCGTGAGGCCTGCTCGGCGCAGCGCCATCAACACTTCCCAGAGGTGGCGCAGGTGTTCAGGCCAGGTGGCACTGAACACTGCGATGTCATCCAGGTAGGCGGCACTGAACGCATCCAGCCCAACCAGTACGTGGTTGACCAACCTCTGAAAGGTGGCAGGGGCATTCTTCATCCCAAATGGCATGACTCGGAACTGGAAGTGCCCATCTGGTGTAGAGAATGCTGACCTCTCTTTGGCCCCATCGGTCAAGGCGATCTGCCAGTACCCAGACGTTAAATCAAACGTGCTGAGGAACCGGGCAGCCCCCAGCCGATCAATGAGCTCATCAGCTCTGGGGATGGGGTGCGCGTCAGTCTTCGTGACTGAATTGAGTCCTCTGTAGTCCACACAGAACCGGAGTTCAGGTGTGGCTCCCGGCGCAGCAGCCTTTGGGACCAAGACCACGGGGCTGGACCAAGGACTGCTGGAGGACTCAACCACCCCTAGCGCAAGCATTTTGGAGACCTCCTCCTTAATGCAAGCTCTGACCCTGTCAGTTACCCTGTAAGCCTTGTGCTTCACGGGTAAGCTGTCTCCTGTGTCCACATCATGGACGCACCAATCTGTGACACCAGGAACCAGGGAGAATCGGTCGGAAAACTGTCCCAGCAAGTGGCGGCAATCTTCCTGTTGTTCGGGCGTCAGGGTGGGTGAGAGGTTAACTCCATCCACTGACCCATCTTTCTCAGAGGCCACTAAGAGGTCGGGAAGAGGCTCGGTCTCCTCTTCCATTCCATCATCAGTGGCCAGCAGCATGCCCACTTCGGTCCTCTCTAAGTGGGGCTTAAGGCGGTTAACATGTAGGACCCTCAAAGGGTTCCTGGGAGTCTGCATGTCCACCAAGTAGGTGATAGGACTTTTGCGCTCCACAACCTCAAATGGACCTGTCCACTTATCCTGAAGTGCACACGGCTCCACTGGGGCCAAGACCCACACCTTTTGTCCAGGTTGAAGCTCTACCAGAGTGGCATTCCGGTCGTACCACCGCTTCATCTCCTCCTGGCTGGCTTCCAGATTTGCCTCAGCAAGTTGCCTGAAACGCCGAGTCTGGTTTCGGAAGGCCAGCATGTAACTATATACATTCTGGGGAGGTTTCCTGGGAGATTGCTCCCAGCCTTCCTTCACCAAACTCAGAGGTCCTCTTACCGGGTGACCATACAGAAGCTCAAAGGGGCTGAACCCTAGAGACTTCTGTGGCACCTCTCGGTAAGCGAAGAGCAGGCATGGCAAGAGGACGTCCCACTTACGCCTCATGGGACCGTCCAGGCCCATGATCATGCCTTTGAGGGTTCGGTTGAATCTCTCAACCAACCCATTTCCTTGGGGATGGTAAGGAGTGGTGAACTTGTAAGTTACCCCACACTCCTTCCACAGGGATTTCATATATGTGGATATGAAATTGGTCCCCCTGTCGCTCACCACCTCTAGAGGGAATCCCACTCGGGAGAAAATCCCCATCAGTGCCCGTCCCACCACGGGGGCCGTCACTGTCCTCAGAGGGATGGCTTCAGGGTACCGGGTGGCATGGTCCACCAAGACCAGGATGAACCTGTTGCCCAGGGCTGTCTTGGGGTCCAGAGGCCCCACAATGTCAATACCCACTCGTTGGAATGGCGTACCGACCACAGGGAAAGGTTGCAGAGGAGCCTTGTGCTTCCCTCCGCTCTTACCACTTGCCTGGCAAGTCTGACAGGTTCTGCAGTAGGAATCGGAATTCTTGTGCATTTGGGGCCAGTAAAAGTGGGTGACAAGCCTGTCATAGGTCTTGTCCATCCCCAAATGTCCTGCTAACGGCACATCATGAGCCAGCCCCAGTAGGAAGGTTCTGAACTTCTGGGGTACCACCAGCACACGGGCTGACCCAGGTTCAGCAGCCTTAGGCTCGGAATACAGGAGGTCACTCTCCCAGTACACGTAGTGTGTTTTGGCCTGAACACCATTGGCCTGGTCTGCAGCCTGTTGCCGCATACCCACGAGAGAAGGGCATTCTTTCTGCTCCCTGCAGAATTCCTCCCTGGAGGGACCTCCTTCTTGCTGCCAATGGGTCAGCTCAGGCAAGTCTCCCAGTTCGGCGATCTGTTCCCCGGTAGGCTCCAGAGCATCCCCCTCCGGGTCTGCTTCCTCCTGGGCCGTGGGAACTTCGGGGGCCGGTTTCCCGCGCCTCCTGCGCCTTCTCCCTAAGGCCGGTTCCTGGACCTCTCCCTCAGGCTCCAGGACCCTCTCAACACCCCTACTGGCTGCCATGGACCGGGTGGTCACGCACGCCCAGTCGGGTAGACCCACCATCCTCAGATGCGTGGTCTTCTCCACCTTCTCCCAAGGGGAACTCTCCAGGTCGTTCCCTAGCAGACAGTCTACAGGCATGTCAGTTCTCACAGCGACTTGTAGAGTACCAGGGACCTCCCCCCACTCAAAGGGAACTTGAGCCATTGGACAACGGCTCTCTACGTTGTCAGCATTGACAACCCTACAGTAGGCATTGGGTACAATCTGCTCTTGAGACACCAGGTGTTGCCTCACCGAGGTCACGCTGGCTCCTGTATCTCTAAGAGCCTCAACCTTCTTTCCATTGATGGTCACCACCTGCCCATATTTCTTAGTGTTAGAGGGCAGGTAGGTTACAGGGACCATCTCACTGTCTCCTAGCGAGACTAGGGTCATCTGCCCGGGACCCCCACCCTCCTGGACTGCTACTTCCTCCCCAAAGTTAACACTAGCTACTTGCCGGGGTGGAGCACCAGTGGGTGCGGTCTTACCAAACAGGCGACACTTAGGATCAGAGGCAATGTGACCCGGGTCACCATACTTATAACAATTGAAGGGCCCCTTTGGAACAGGTCTACCTGTCGGGGCCCCGTTCTGCTGCGGGGGTGGGGGAGGCTGAGAACCCTTCTGCTGGTTCCCTTGGGAATTACTTTGGGGGCCTTTTTGGAACCCCTTCTGTTTACCCTTGTCCCCCCCACTCTTCTGCTGGGGACCCTGCCCACCTTTGGCGGAGTCTCCCACTTGACCCTTGTGGACCCTGGTGCTGAGCCAGCGGTCCGCCTCCTCAGCAAGCTTCCTCGGGTTGGACAGCTTGCTATCAATCAGGTGCTGGCGTAGCTCAGGAAAACATTGACTGGACAAGTGCTCCCATGCAATTAAATCAAGCAGCCCTTGATAATCACTCACTTTGCTACCCTTCACCCAACCATCCAGCGCTCTGCAGAAAAAGGTCACATATTCCACATACGTACTCTCAGGGATCTTCTTGGTCTCCCTGAACCTCTGTCTATATAGCTCAGGAGTTAACCCATACCTGGTCATTAAAGCTTCCTTCATATGGGGGTATGAGGTTTGGAGATCTAAGGGTAAATCTAACAGTGTGTCACGCCCTTCAGCAAGGAACCTTCCCCACAACCCCGCTCCCCAGTCTTTCTCAGGGACCCGGTGTGAGGACATGGCCACCTCGTAGGCCCTAAACCACTGCCCTATGTCATCCTTTCTGAAATACTCCTTTACTACATCTTTGGGGATGTACACCTTGGACTCTACCTGCGCTGGTGGAGCGCTGCCACCAGAAGGAGCGGTGTCCAAACTTTTCGCCTTCAGCTCCAACTCCTTCAATCTGATATCATGATCCATTTGGCGTTGTTGTGCCTCCAGGGCCAACTTCTGCTTTTCCATTTCCATTTGTCCGGCCAACTTTGCCATCTCCATTGCATGCGCCCTGTCGGCTGCCCTGTCTGCCAGCTCCTCTGGCGACCGGACTCTGCTGGGCTCCTCAAGGTTGTCGGGTGGAACGATGTCCCCCGCATTCCGTGGGTCTCGTGACTCCTTCCAGGCTCTCAGCGCCTTGGCGTACTGGGTTCTCCTCTTGAATCCAGCATGGGGGACTCGGAATTTTACACTGTAGCCTTTCAATTGCTCCATCGAGTAGCCTTCCAGTCTCTCCCAATCCACCTCATCTATTCCAGAAATCACAGAGAGTGCTCTTCCAGCGGAGTGCGAGCCAGGCATGGTTGCAGTAATGGCAGATGTCTCAACAAAGTTCAACAATTACAAACCTGTGGCTGCGTTATTTGGTCTGCTCTCACTATCTGGCGATTAATAATTCACTGTATGCAAATTACAAGTGCAAATCCGAAATCCCAACCGCTGCCAACAATGTTAGAGTCGGGGATCTCTGGTTGCCGCAAGGTTGCCCTTGTGTCAAGCAGGAACCCTCTCCTCCACGTCAGGGCGCAGGATAACCCCTCGCGAATGACCCTTGCTCACCCTCTAGGTGCGTGGCGTGAGCAGCCAAGGCGATTCCTCAGGCGTTGTTGGTTAAGCACTTACAACCATACACACAGTAAATACATCAATCCCCCCAGAAACGGACACCAGACTTGGATATATGTAAAAATACGCTTCTTTATGTCAAAATAAGGATATATATCTCTCAGCAGACTTATCACAAGACCAATAACGTTTTCGCTAGGCCACCAGGTTATACAGCAGGTAAATGTTCTTGGTTCGTAGTTTCAAATGGATAGTTCGTAGTCTCTTTACTTGTAGTTCCAGTACTCACAGAGATCGGTTCCTGCGAACGGGGAAATAAGGCGTTGCGGGCCCCGAGCCCGATACTGGAACTTCCTTCGTGATGTGGAGAGTCGGCACAGGTCGGGGCGACTCTCAGCTTGGGAAGTGTTCTTGGGTCCTCAATCAGCAGGTGTGGGCACGTAGGCAGGCGCGGCCAGCGACCCTTTAGCACGGCGGTGCAGGAGGGTCTCCACAGCGGGGGCGGCGCGGCCTGAGATGTCCGGGGATAGCGAAGCGGGGTCACAGGGCACGGTCAGTGCAGCTGGATGACCCGGCGTGGATCACAGTCGTCGGACGGCTTCCGGCAGGAGGGGTGATAGCGCGTTCAGCGCACTCCAATGGCAGGCGGTGACAGGGGTGCAGGCGGCCTGGCCCGGGGACAGAGAGCGGCTCCGGACGGAGCGGGGCTCTCACGGGATTGCGGCAGGCGAGCTCCTGAGTGTCACGGCCCTAGGAGGGGCGATGAGGGGCGCAGTCTCTTTTCCAGCGGGATGCCCACACGGCTCGAATTGGAGGATGAGCAAGAAGCACAGAGAACCCACTGTTCCTGGGGTTCAGTTCAGGGGGCAAGCTCAGATCAAGCCCTTGGAGAATGTTCAAGCACAAAGTAGCAAAGTCTTTTCAGTAAGTCTCTTCCTCTCCTTTCTCAGCAAGGCAGGCAGCAGGCCAGCTCCTCCAGCGTCTCCTTCTCCTTCTAGTCGGGCAGAGGTTCTTTGTGGTAAACAGGATTCTGATTTCTTAGGAGCCAGGCTCCTACTTTTATACCATGATTCTTTTGTTCTTTAGCGCCAGGGGGCCTAGGCCTGGCTCAGTCCAGTTCTGGAGCACTTTGTTATGGTGACTCTGCTCTTTCCTTTCAGCAGCAGGGCAGAGACATCAGCCGCCCCACAGGGGGTGGCGCCGGCTTTGTGGTGGCAGAGCACAGGTCTATTCAAGAGTCAAGGTGTACTCCTCCCACCCATCCAGGTGTCACCTCTCTACCCACCACCTGGCAGCCAACCTGTCTCTGGGGATTCCCCAACCCTGCTCCTTACTGTTGCCAGGCAGAACACATACACACAGCAGAGGCGGACTGAGATGGTCAGGTCAGTAAATACTAACTTTCTAAAAGTAGTATTTACAAACCCAGGATATTAAAATAAACTTGACTACAAGAAGTATTTTATTATTCTGAGTTCAGGCATACTAAACTTGACACTTCTACCATGCTCTCTGAGTCCACTGAGGTCACAGCGTTGGCGTGATCCCGGCAGCCCATTCTGGCCTATGGAGAGCATGTAGCCTTCAATAGTGAAGAACGAAAATGGCGGTAATTCACTACTAAGACATGCCACACACATCAGGGCATGTCCTACCTTATGCCTACAATGCACCCTGCCCTTGGGCCTACCAGAGGGGTGGCTAATATGTAGGTAAGGGAAGGTTTAGGGACTGGCAAGTGGGGGCACTTGCGCAGTCAGCGCGACGGTCCCGGACCGCGCACAGGGTCTGCGGTGGCAGACCCTAGACACACTTTACAAGGCCGCTTCCGTGGGTGGCGCAACCAGCGCTGCAAGCCCACCAGCAGCATTGGCATTCACAAGCCCTGGCACCCCTGGTGCACTTTACTGGGGACTGACAGTGAATCCAATAAACCAATCATGGACATCAATTACAGGTACACTTTACCTAGGGAGCACTTGCACTGCGGCACGGATTAGCCGTGGCGCAGTGCCCTGAGCGGACAACACCAGCAAAACAGTCGAGGCACACCATCAAAAAGTGGGAGGGAATCTCACGCCAAGGTGCCAGGTCTAACAGGACCACTCAGCTGCCATTAGAGGCACCTACAGTCCACTCCGTGTGCTCCAGTAGTCCCAGGCTGACATCGCTGATGTCATGACGCAGAGGCAATGATAACTGTCCTACCAAAGTGGCACCAGCGATGTGGCCAAAGAGTTGGGGGCGTTGAGGAAGATCTTGGAGAACATGGAGCAGAAGCAGGATTCCCATCTGGCTGCCATGGCTGCCTACCACAGTGACGTTGCTGGAGTCCTGCAAGCCCTGCAGCGCATCCTCGCTGCAGTGATCCCTCATCTGTTGGCACAGATGAATGCTGTTGCACCTACAGCATCCACATTTTCTGACCGTGATGTAACTGTGTCTCACTGGGCTGCTGCAAATCCAACATCACCCTCACAGGAGGCACCAGATACATCAGAGGAGGAAGATACAGATGGCACATCTTTCAAAAGGAGAAGCCAGCGGTAGCATTCATCTGTGTCAAATGGTCAGTTTCTGCTTAGCCCTGTGCTTACCATCATGCCTGGGAGCATCACCAATCACAGTCCTCATCGTGACCGTGCTACATTCACCTTGGGCATTTTTTGGACTGTCAATGTGGCCATTGATCCCCAATGACACTACAATTAGCCTCCTGACAGAAGAATCCCTATTCTTCCACATGTCTCATGACATGTTCCCCTACAAGGACTCTGTCTGGACATCCCAGGGCTATGTACATATTTTGGGGTTGTTGTCAAAAGCACTGGTCCAGTCTGACAATTTCTATTTTGCACATGTAAATAAATGCACTAACATTAACCTGATGTGTGTTGTGTGTGACCATTAAACAGGACAGGTGTCAACAATGCGTAATCTGTGTAGCCACTACATCTAATACAGTAGACTACAGAAAATATGGTGTCTGCTGACTCTGGTTCTATGAAATCACAGAGATGTCAGACAGTGTGTGAAGTACACAATGGGCAATATTTTGAAGGCTCTAATCCCATTGGAGTGTTACTTTTACTAATGTTTCGGTGATGATAGGGCCTTTCCATCCTATTCAATGCAGTGTTAAGCCACTTGATGTTGCTTAATGTCACCTTGCTAATAAGACACCCTTTGACCCTACACTTAGCGTCAGTGTGGTGGGCAATGGGAGTTGTGATGGGTGTTCTGCAAAAAGACAGATTGAGATACAATATTTGCCATGTACCCAAGGGTGCAGTACAAACGGGGCAGAAAGAGGAGAAATGAAGTATATCTAATTTTGCCTTGAACTTTTCTGTGGTTTTAGCATTGTGCAGTACACATTCAGACAGCAAAACACCATGAATTACAGTTTATGTGCAGGAAGGGGCACCTTCCAGCACATTAACAATCATTTCCACAATGTACGCATGAGCCAGAGTGCGTGCATTGACACTATGCAGCTATATATTACACAGGTCCATGGAAAAAAACAGTGCTGTGCTAGATTGTTGTAACTACAGCACAACCTTGCACTACCACAGAGAGGAATTGCAACATAAGCCTTCTTGCCTCAACGCAGCCCTCCACCACTTTAGTTGTAAGATGCACAAATGTCTGACAAACATTGACTGGAAAATACAGTGGAACACTACATTGTTGAACTCCTAATGTGCCCTCAAAGATTGTACACAAGCGAGACCCTCCAAAAGTATCATGTCAAAAAAACATGTTAACCATTCAATGTAGCTCTTTGGGGTAAGAAGCAAATGTAGTGATTGTCATGTTTCTAGAGGCAGGTAACTAAGTACCAGCCAACATATGGACATTCTGGAAAGAACTATGAGGGAGCTCCCTACCTCCATTACCTAATGTGTTCGGCAGCTCTGAGTAGACTCATATAGGACAACTTATATAGCAAACTATCCCCATGCAATGCCAAAACTAACCTTTCCTACTCCACATATCATGCCTGTCTGATAATATCAATCAATAGGCTGTACAACAGTTCCCTGTCCGTAGAAGATGAAGTCACTCACACTTCTTAATCAAAATAATTTTTGAAAAATTATTTTAAAGTTTCAAAATACTACCTCATTCCCTCTCTGATTCACAGTAAACATTATTGGCACTAGAAAGATTGAAAAACAATACCTTTATTATAAACAATTATTGGCCTAAACTAAAACTATATATCCTATCCTAACTTATTAAGCTAACCTACACTAAACTACCTTTTGCTAACTATCCTATACAGTAACCTAAAATTTCTCATGTACAAAAACATTAAACCCCCCACCCAAAGAAAAAGGAAAAGGAAACTTAACCCAAATCACTAAGTGACATCTAAAATATATTAAAGCATTCCCTACACCCATCGCTAATCTTAACCTACTCTAAATATACACTTAGCACTACCTCATACAACTCCTATTAATCCCCAAAAAGTAAAAATAATGGGATTTGGGGGACTGTCCAAAGGCTATTGTCCCACAAAAATACTCAGAAAGGGAGCCTCAATGCTCCCTTATTGTCCTGCATGTGGTTCAGCAGTTTGTCTATCTTTTGTTCCAAGGTAGCAACCCAGACATTTAAGTCTAACATCATCCGCCGGTCCTCCCTGCCATAATCAGTGTCCTGCCATTGTGTTGCAGGTGGGGTTGGTGTAACATGTTGGCTAGCTGCTGATGGTGGGGCAGGTGGTGCTGGTGCAGCATCTTGGCCAACCAACATTTGTGTCCCACTGGTGGAGCAGGTGTGGCCTTTGCAGCTTGTTGCACAGCTGTTGATGGAGTGACCGATGGGGTTGGGCGTTGTGCACCAGATGTGCTAGGCGAGCTGTCCCACTCCCAATGGTGGCTGGAAGTGGTAGATCCTACACCACTTGGTCCGGTAGCTATTGGACCACCCTGGGGGAATGCCTTCCAGCATCTGTCTGCCCTCTTCTCATTGTATCGCATTTCTATGGCACGGTAGCCCATGGCAACCTAGCGTATGTGCTGGTATAATAATAATAATACGCACATTTGTAAAGCGCCTGGTTACACTCGGCCAGTGTGTCCCTGCGCTGCGGTGCAAAAAAACTGCCTTGGAACTACACCCTATCCTACCCAGGTATGTCTATCCAGGGGGGGAAAAGATACGTTTTCAGATTTTTCCTGAAGGTACCCTCCGAGCCCTCCAATCGGAGGCTCATGGGGAGCTTGTTCCATTGCTGTGCCGCCAAAAAGTGGAAGGAGCGGACGCCCATCCTAGCTCTCTTAATGGCAGGGACACACACCTGGCCCATCCCCCATGATTTTAGTTGGCGTGTTGGGAAGTAGAGAGTAAGTAAATCAAACAGGTAGGATGGGCCCGTCCCCTGAATGATACGGTGGCATACGCACAGTGCCTTGAACAGGACTCTCTCCCTAATCGGCAGCCAGTGGAGGCAAACCAACGCCATCTTCGAGGAGGCCCTCCTCGGAAGCATAAGAGCCAGCCGAGCTGCTGCGTACTGTATGACTTGGAGTCTATGCATGCATTTAGCCGTGGCACCCAGATACAGTATATTACTATAATCAAGTACCTCTCCTTCCTTTGTTTTGAGATCTTTGTGGCCTCAGCAGACATGTTGTCGGTAATAAAATACACATATGAAAAGAATTAAGAGACATGACAAATAACAAGGGATAACAAGTATTTTCAATAGTAAAGTTTGGCCCAACAGGAAGGTAACATTCCCATTAACTGTTTCTAACATGAAGCTTGATGGAGCACATCACATGTGCAGCAAATCTCATCTAACAAAATGAAATTGATACCCTCATGTTAATGTTTATTAAAGCATATAGCAACGGCTGAGTCATACACATCAGTGGAAGGTTTCCTAAGTGAAAATGTGACATTGAAAACAACTCAGACAGAGTATACCAGGGGAATGTACTCAAGGAGAGTGAGTTACAGGCCCATTGCAGACCCAGGGCATGCCATTCACACATACTCATAGGAAGCACTGGTTGTGGTAGGGGCATTATACTAAGCATGAACGTGTTACTCATATACAACTGTTACCCATCTGTCAACTTCTATGCACTACGTAGTCGGATGTGTCTCCACATCTACATATCCAGGCTATATGCTGAATACATGTCCTTGAAGCATGTGAGTACTTGTATTTAACAAGGCAGCTAGTTGTATCACAATAATACAAAAACTGAGCACATTGGAATAAGCCAGGGAACAATCGTGGGAAGTGTTGTTGGCCACATCACAATGTGCAAATCTTGTATCTTCATTTCCAGCCAGGTGTAGGTCTTGGTTGGGAAGCCGCATTTACATCGCATGTGGTACAACGCATGAGATTACAACACGGTCATTACAATGACCTCATTGTTACTACGCTAACCATTACAACGCAAGTTGTTTTTACGACTTGCTGTAGAGGGCGCTCTAAACTAAGGGAATAGTACAATTTACTATTCAAACACCTTCACTACTGTTGCGCTTGCTGGAGTTGGAATAGTAAATTATACTATTCCTAAGTCCAGCTCTCCTACTACAGCAAGCTGTAGAAACAACTTGCGATGTAATGGTATGCCTTGTAACAACGCGGTCGTTGGAACAAACACTTTGTAATTGCATGCGTTGTACCGCATGCGATGTAACATCGCATATTCGTCTGAGTACACCACTCATCCAACAATCTTATGTACCAAAGATCCCATCTTGTGTATGACACAGGCTCACTGTATAAATAAGTGTCATAGACAAGTGTAGCTGCAATGCTCTGATCCTCAGTGACTGCCATATCATGCCTGTGAGTACATGGATTCCCTGTCCAGTCATACACATCACCAACATCCCTTTAACATATTGTTGTCTGTATGTAGACTCTGAAACACAGATGCAGAGGCAGATGCCATATGTACATTTAACACATATGGACATGGTGAAATGCTACAGGAACTTCACAAGATTACCATACTCCCACTGTCACAATAGCCTACACCATGTGTAGTATATCATCTCTAGCCACCACACAACGTGTGCTAATGCTGCTAATTACACATGCTACGCTGCCAAAGATGCACATTCCCTTATGGAGATGGTTAAGACATTGCTGTTGGCTTCACAACACTATACCCATTTCAGCTACATGGCGCATCAACTTCACACAGTATTATGGTCTGTAGCTGCACCACCAGGTCACAGCATCAATAGCCAAGTTGAAGGTTGGACCCAATAGGTACCATAGTACTCTAGATAGGTGTTCAAACATGTATAGTGACTTTCTCTTAGAAGACTGGTGTAGCGCAGTGTATTATGAAATGTGTTGACAGTCTGCTACACCATGTAGAAAAAATATGGCAGCAAGGAATGTGCTATATTAAGGGGCACCCCTGCATTTTCCTCTAACAACAGTGACATATTTTGCTGCCAAGCACCAAAGCACGAACAATTGCACCATACTGCAAGAGTGCCTGGGTTGGTGCTAATCAACTTATGATGGCACATATGTTTACTACAATGCAGGGGTGCGCTGCTGCATTGTACAAACAGACCATTCCCATGTTCAGAAAAGGTTGGAATGCTATGCACCATATTTCGCAGCAACTCAATGCAACTTTGTGGCATATGTACAAGCCCCTATAGCCACCGGCAAGTCACTTTTCTTAACGTGGCATAACGCCGCCTTGTGAGAAAGGCACCCATTCACGCAATACTTAACGTTAAAGGTGCAGGCAATGGATGTTACGGTGGGCGTTCTGCCACAACATTCATTGTTTTTGATGGTGCTCCATATTTATAGGGGTGGCATATATATGTGACATTGCAAAATCTAAAACCAGGGAAAACCTGTGTCTATGTGAGCTGCATTGTGCAGCACACAAATAAACAGAAAACCCACAATGATTGTATATGTGCAAGATGGTGTCCTTCCCTGCACTTGAAGAATCATTGTTAAAACAAAGAGTTGCAACTTCTATGTGTGCTGCTGAATGCAACACACAGATAATTAGTAATCAGTATTTCAGATTGTTTAGGTTCAGGAAGGGATACCTTCCATGCACATAAACAATCTTCCCCTGCAACACAGACACCCTTGCACTATTGTGCAAGGGTGCCTGCATTGGCACTAGGCAGCATTAATTGGCAGCTGCGCAGGTGGAATTGCAGGGCTGCACCGTATTGTTGTAAATACTCTGCCACCCTGCATTTCAGAAGTGGCAGAGCGCGGTATTAAGCCTAAAAGGCTAACGCCGCACTCCGTCACCTCACTGTAAATATGGCCCTACAACTTCTCATGATTCTGCCTGATCATGAGGGAGGTGATGTCCATGTCATGCACACCCAGATTGGGATCCACAACATACCAGATCGCTCATCACAAACACTCATTAGCAGAACCAACATACATGAACTAAGGCACTCACTAGTGGTGTGGGGGTCCGGGAAGGCATCTATATCTCCATGGGTGTATAATTGCCGTCCAGTTGGAGCACAAGTAATAGGAGTCATGATCAGTCATCATGTAGCACATATAAAATGGTTTGTCATTTGGTCATCTTCAGAGGAACGCTTCTTATTTGTATAATGAAATGAAATGAAATGAAATGAAAAGATAATTTATAAAGCACGATGGCTACCCTGGGCTTCCCAGCGCTGCAGAGGTTGGGCTGGACGGAGTACGCTAGACTTAAACAATTTATTAAAATAATTTATTAAAAAAGATGATTTATTAAAAGGATGATTTATTAAAAAGCCAGGTTTTAAGGAGCTTTCGGAAGGTAAGTAGTTTAGGTTCTGATCTGATTGAGAGGGGGAGAGTGTTCCAGATCTTGGCTAGGTTGTAGGAGAGCAACCGGCCTCCACACCTGGCTCTCTTGATTCGGGGCACTGTGGTGAGATAAGATGTCCCGGATCTGAGGAGACGATTGGGATGATAGGCATTTACCAGGGGGCGATTGATATCAGGGCCTGTTCCCCAGTAGGAGCGATGGGCAATACACATGGCCTTGAATTCAATCCTCGATTTCACAGGAAGCCAGTGGAGATCCTTCAGTCGAGCTTTGACTGAGACTTGTCGCGGGATGTCGAGGAGGGTCCTGGCGGCACAGTTTTGGACAATTTGAAGTCTATTGAGCGTGGACTGTGGGGCCCCAAGGTATAGGTTATTTCCGCAGTCAAGGCGAGATAGAATCAGCCCTTGGATCATGATCCGTTTTGAGTGGAAAGGGAGAAGGGGGAGAATTTTGCGAAGTAGCCTCAGGAGCCCGAAGCATGTGGCAGCAAGCTTAGTTGCCTGGTAGTTAAAGTTGAGTGTTCTGTCCAGCCATATGCCGAGACTTTTGATTTGTTCTTTGGGTTCGGGGGGACAGCCTAGGCAAGGGGGCCAGATGGAGTCGATAGATTTGGTGATGGTATTTCCCAAGAGCATAATCTCTGTTTTCTCCCCATTTAGCTTTAAGCAGGAGGCCGACATCCAGGCGGCAACTGCTTCCAGACATTTGTGTAGGCTGTGGTGAGAATTGAGAGGGGGGTCCAATGCCACCACCAGCTGTGTGTCGTCCGCATAAGTGACAATTTTCACTCCAAAGGGGCGGACGACATCAGCCAAGGGACTAAGGTAAACATTAAAAAGGGTGGGCTCAGGGAAGAGCCCTGGGGCACCCCACAGTTCAGGGGTCTACTGGAGGAAGTGAAATCTTTCTCAAATACCTGAAAAGATCGATCTGTGAGAAAAGATCTCAGCCAGGTGAGCGCCGCTCCCGAGATTCCTATCCTACTGAGACGGTGGAGAAGAATGTTGTGGTTTACAGTGTCGAAGGCGGCACTAAGGTCGAGTAGAACGATGGCCGAAGACCCACCGGTGTCTAAGATCCTTCTTGCCTCCTCCGTCACTGCGACCAAGGCTGTTTCGGTTCCGTGAAGGGGCCGAAAGCCCGTCTGTGAGGAATCAAGTATGTCGTTTGATTCCAAGAAGTGTGTCAAGACTGAGTTGACATATTTCTCTAGTAGTTTGCTGAGCCAGGGTAGCAGAGAAATAGGTCTATAGTTGGAGGGATTGTTTTGATCGAGGCTAGGTTCTTTTAATAAAGCCTTGACCATTGCTCTCTTCCACAAAGGCGGGACGATGCCAGTGTGGAGAGAGGAGTTGAGCAGGTCCCGAATGGTGGGTGAGATCTGACTGGTGATCGGGGTGAGAACTCGCGGAGGGGCCGGGTCAGTGGGTGATCCTGATTTGACCTGTTGCATAATACTTTCTACATGGCTAAGATCTAAGGGCGGGATATATGTGAGGGAGACGGGTAGTGCTGCCACAGAACCTGGGTCTACAGGACATCTGGGCAGAGGGATATTTTGTGAGAAATAGGAATTAATGATTTCTATTTTTCTGTGAAAGAAGTTCGCTAGCCCGTCACAGTGGGCCTGGGTGTTGCTGTGCTCCTTTGGTATCTCGGAAAGTTGAAGGAGGGATTTTGCTATCCGATAGATCTCCTTGGGTTTAGAGGCTGCCTTGTCAATTTATTCCGCAATGTATTTTGCCTGCGCTAATTTAATACTAGATTTGTAGCTTTTGATAGCTGCTTTGTAAGCTGTTTTGTCCACGGGTAAGTAGTCGAGACGCCATTTTCTCTCAATTCTTTTACAGTTGCGTTTGGCGTCTCGGAGGTCAGTAGTGTACCAAGGGGCGGTTGGGTTCCCCCACTTGGGGTGGGTGCATTTAAATGAAAGTACCAGATCTAGAGAATTGGTAATCCAGCTGTTATAGTTCTCGTTGCCCTCTATGGGGTTGGAGGTTTTAGTGGGTGCGGTTAGATTAAGGTTCTCCCGCCATACCGGCTGGGGAAGTTTGGACCAGTTACGTGACTTTTGGGCAGTCCTGGGTTTAGGTAAGGGGTGGTTGGGGAGAGTCCATGTGAAAGGGATGAGGAAGTGATCAGTCCAGGGAAGGGGGGAAGGGTTTCCAACTTGTAGGTTCGGGCAGTTGCTAAATATGCGGTCCAAAAGGTGGCCCTTTAGGTGGGTGGGCCCGAGGACTAGTTGCTGTAGTTCGAGGGCACCTAGACTGGAGGATAGTTCTCTAGCGTTTGAGTCGTTAGGGTCATCAAGGTGAGTATTAAGGTCACCCAGGAGCGTGAAGTTAGCGGAGCTGAGTGCGAGGTTTGCAGCCGTTGGGGCAAGGTTAGAAAGAAATTGTCCTTGCGTCACGGGAGGGTGGTATATAAGCAAACCTGAGAACGTATTGGTGGAGCTGAATTTTATAGTGAAGGGAAGACATTCACTATCTGGAACACGAACAGGGGTGCTGGTGATTTCATAGCCTATCTTGTGAATCACTGCTAGTCCTCCACCGATTCCTGTTTTGCCATCATGGCGGAGTATTTGGTATCCATGTGGAAGAGTTTGTACCAAATCAGGTTCCGAGTGTTCATGCAACCAAGTCTCTGTGAGGAAGAGGATGTCCGGGTTTGCATCCTCTATCAGTAGAGAGATTTCCGCGGTGTGCTTGGGGAGGGATCTGCAGTTGAGTAAGAGCATAGAGTATTGTGTGGGTTCCATTTTTGCGTGGGGTGAAAAATGAAAACCATACTGGTTGCAAGCCGGATGTTGTAAGGATGGATCCCATGCGTGGAGACAGGACGGAGCAGCTTCCTTCTTTAATTGGAGGAGGGAGTGAGGGCTATGAGTTCTGGCCCGGTAGGGCGATCGAACAGGGGGGGTGGCACCATGCCCCGGTCGGCCGCGGACGGGCGCAGATGGACTTGCCTTTGGCATGCCTATGGCGCGCTGGCGGCGCGCCCGCTGCGCGCATCCGCTGCGCGTCCGGGGAAGGCACATTATATGTATATGAGAGGGGGGGCGCGTAGGTACTTTTTTCAAAGATGAAGGGGTGTAAAATGAGTGACTCACACAGAAGAAATGCAGGATAACAAGTGTTGCTTCTCTTGGGACTACAATTTGGGAGTGGCAGTCACATCAAACCTTGATTAACCACCTACTAACTGCTAAGAGTCAGAAAACACCAAACCTATATTACTTGTATGTCAGATAATGCATGGTTTTGTAGTGATCCATACCACAAACACATCAGACTCTGAGACTTCAGTCTACCTTTGCCCTCCCATACTTGGATGTATGTTAAAAATAACCATATAGCAAATACTGATAGTGTTTTTGGTGTGCTCTGCTGGTGGTGCCTCATGACAACAAATTAGAATGTGAATCTGTACAAAATAGGGTGGCTTATGTGACCTTGTTAATATGTTCCTTAACAGTGGATTGTACTACAGCAAAGGGGCAGCCAATAGGTACATCTCTGGGTACAGAAACACTATGTGCCATATGTTGTGACCCAAAACAAGAATATCACGTCTGTGCCTAACTCAGTTCAAACAACTTCTAGTAGGAGGTGTAATGATGAACCTATAAGAAAAAACATTAACATGCTACATGTCATGTGCTAAAGATAGACATACTTAAATATGCAGCACACATATTCAGATGAATTTGTTTAGTGAAACTTTTATTTATGTGCAGGAAGGTGTGCCTTCATGCACATCACAATTCATCACTACATGATGAAGTACACTATCTATGTATGTGACACGTAGCTGCAGACATAAAAGTTACAATGCAACCTTACTTGTCACCAATATGCAGAAAGAGACACCTGCCTGCTTTTTAACAATATTTCCCTGCAACACAGCCACCCTTGCACAATGGTGCAAGAGTGCCTGCGTATATGCTAGTCCGCAAAAATTGGCTCAAACACTCTGTGAAATGCCTATTTCCAAAATGGCTTACGGACATTAAAAACAGTTGTTTACATGAAACGCACAGTGTGAAACCAGACAATATTTGAAATGGACTTACCACTTTGCCTGCCAACAATGAGCCCAAGGTTGTCTAAGAGGTCTCCCGCCTGGCCAACGTAATCCTGCCACCGATGTTTAAGCTGGTGGACAGTCCAGTCCACACCGAAGATCCTCAGCATGTGGTGATGGATACGCTCCCTTTCATTATCCGGACCTTCACGTCATATCCCTGTAGGACCCGTCCGCCGCTCTCAACCATTTTGGAAAGTTAAAATGTAATCATCAGAGGAAAGCCTCAAATGCTCCCTCCGACATCCTCACCTCCCTACCTTCACCCAACATCCTATTAAAATATAGTAACCCCTGTATGAAAAGAAAACCCTAGCAAAATGAACATGAACTTACAAGATACTACATAAGTATCCACTAGACAAACACCCGACAAACCTAGAATCAAAACGCAAACAACACGACAAAAAAAAACGATAATGGACTGGATAGAGACAGTTAGGACAGCACACTACAGACCACAAGTACACTTTTTCCACACAGATTCACCTCACACCTCCAAACAGAACCAGACACCTCAAAATACACTAACAGTGTGAGAAAAAGTGAAAATGAAAGTGTGCAGCACAAATCCAGGAAACAGGATGCATGTTGACATCACTTCCTGTTCGTTTGCAGACCTTATTATGAGTTAGCATGAATTTCTTTTTTAAACTATTGTTTTAACAGGAATTTTCCTTTGTAAACGCAGGTACTTTGAGAGTGTGTTATTTAGTGGCAAGGGAAAAATTAACGTTGACCTGAAAAGCAGCAAAAAAATTGCCACTAATTGCTAGGTGATCAGCAAATGTACCATATTTCATGTTATTGCATGTCTAACAACAGCATATGTCCATGGCATGTGAACTGTTCTCTGTATTTTACTTTCTTTTATCTGATATGTTTTGATATCAGAAAATGGCTAACCTATGTGTCAGTGTTTGTGCTGCTAAAATTATGGCAATGGAAGGTCACTACAGTGTGGAAGGATGAGTCATACACAGTATTTGTAATGCAAGACATTTCCAAATTTGTCATTACAGTGACTCATGTGTCAGCTGTGGAGGTAGTATCACCTGCCAATTCGTAAAATATGAGTATTATTGTTGTAAGATGCAGTCCCCGCACTGTATTAATACATCGTTAGTCTGGCTCAACTATCCTTTTATTCTTCAGCCTCTCCATCGTCAAGTTGATCCTGATCACCATTGTCATGTATCTTTGTGACTTTGTCAGAAAATATTATTCTAGTGCAACAGATTACACAGGGAGATTTTTTGTCTACACTTTGGAATAGATTATAGCAGTGTGGCCCCAGCTACACTGAAGCACCATACACACATCATCTTGACTTCTAAACTGTTATGAGAAGATGGACCTGATGGTGCTTAGGCACAACACAAACACATTGTAATTTTACAATGACGGCCCATATGTATTCGGTATTTACGATGCATAAAACATTTTAGCATTCCAGGTCATTAATTAGTTGGTGTCATATACCCAGCTATGTGATCTTTCTGTGTGACACTATTGGTTGGAGCACTTACGTTTTCCTGATTGTTCACCTTCTAAAGCACAGGTCTTCAAACTGGGGTGCGGGCAACGTGAGGGGGCCTTAATTGATCTCAAGGAGGGTACCAGTCTCTGGCCAAGAGAAGCAACATACCTTGTGTTTTGAGTGTTAAAAACATGAGCAGCAGTAAGCCACTTTATCATGGGCTATCACTAATCATCTTTGTCATGTATTTCCATACAGAAGGTGAGTGTAAAAAAAGGTAACAGAGCTTAACTGCACTGTTTAAATATGTAAATATGTCTAGACATATTTAAACATAGAGGGCCCGATTCACAGAACTAACTTAAGACAAAATCCTAAACTTACTACCATTTTCGTATTCACAGCAGGCACTTACTCATTTTGGTATTCACAGAAGACACTTACTCACTTCGGTATTCACAGAAGTTAGGAGTCCTAACTTTAGGACTACTAAGTGCCTTCTGTGAATACCAAAAGTCTTAAAATTGGGATTTTTCTCAGTTTAGGAGTCCTAAAGTTAGGACTCCTAACTTTACTACTACTAAACTGAGAACAATCCTAATTTTAAGGCTTTCGGTATTCACAGAAGGCATTTAGGAGTCCTAAAGTTAGGAGTCCTAACTTTACTACTACTAAATTGAGAAAAATCCGAATTTTAAGACTTTCGGTATTCACAGAAGGCATTTAGGAGTCCTAAAGTTAGGAGTCCTAACTATACTACTACTAAACTGAGAAAAATCCTAATTTTAAGGCTTTTGGTATTCATAGAAGGCATTTAGGAGTCCTAAAGTTATGAGTCCTAACTACTAAACTGAAAAAAAAACCTAATTTTAAGACTTTCGGTACTCACAGAAGGCATTTAGGAGTCCTAAAGTTAGGACTCCTAACTTCTGTAAATACCAACATGAGTAAGTGCCTTCTGTGAATACCAAAATGAGTAAGTGCCTTCTGTGAATACCAAAATGGTAGTAAGTTTAGGATTTTGTCTTAAGTTAGTTCTGTGAATCGGGCCCTGCCAATTTAGGGAGGACTGAGGATTTTTTTTTAACAGGGGGGCGCAGCATTAAGAAGTTTGAAGACCACTGTTCTAAAGTCACAAAGCCAGCATACAAGATATTGGTGAAGTCATGGTTTATTATACTACATCAGGAGGTGAACATATAGATGCCAAGCTATACGTGAAACAATGTAACTGTGAGGTGACATTAAGTGAAGAAGTTGTTGATGATTGCATCCCTCCTCAATGTTGCAGCTGCAGAAGTGGAAGGTTGGCTCGGGTCCAATTCTTCCTCCTGCTCATCATCAGGATTTTGCATCTCTTCTTGGTCTTCAGGCAGAGGTGTATCTGTCCTTACACAAATGTTGTGTAGTATACAACAAATCAGTATTATCGTGCATACCAAGGCTGGTCTATAAATTGGCCTTCCACCTGAGATGTCCATGCACAGAAATCTTGAATTGAGAACTCCAAATGTTCTTTCTACAATGTCCCTTGTGACCCAGTGCCACATTGTAGTCTCTCTGTGCTTGAGTGTGTATCACGTTGATGGGTGTCATCACCCATGGCAATAGTGCATAGCCTTGGTCAGCTGAAACAGAAAATGAAAAAAGGCACATAAGTCTATTATCATGATGTGCTAGTGGATTACATTATTTGACTTTGTGTCCAGTGTGCAGCATTCTACATTCACCTTCCTCATGGTGTGGTGCAGACAAATAACCTGCATCAATGCCATTAACTTACCTATTGTTTACAACAAACACATCACTAAAATACCATTGGCATGGTCCTGTGTAATATCTCCAAAGTTTCGTAGTCAGGATGTATGGGTACCTTACACAAATTTTCCACTCAATATCCTCATGATCATATGACACACGGTAATAGCTGTAGGAGTTACTTCAATTTGAGCAAAAAATTAGTACCTTTTAATTTTCTGGATGCACAAGTTTCAATGTGACATGAAAGCAGATGTTTTTGACCTTGTGAGGGTTGATCTACACATGCTAGTGCAAACCGGCCATTTTTGGGACACCATACATTATTTATTATCTGTGTATGGAGGTTAGACATTAACATTGGCACAAGTGTACTGCATACACTGCAAGGTAAGATACCTTGGTGCAAGTATATGCCATATCTTTGACACTGTTTGTTATCCATTCATTAAGTGTTTGTGCTGGCACCTGCAGCACTGTTTACCACTGTGATACACAAAATGCCCCTTTAGACATTGTTTTTTGTTGTGATAGGAGATGTGTTGTGTGTATGCAATGTGCTGTGTACTTGCTGCACTGTCTGGTCCCTTGGCTTAGAGCTAGGGTGATAAAGTTTCTCTCAATTGTTTTTCTGTTGTTTACATTTTCTGCTATTTTTCAAATTAGTTGTGTTATGTTAAGCAGCATTGTTTAGCATGACCAATGCAGTACTAATGTCTATGAGTCATTTGCTTACTCATAGAAGTGTGTAATGTCATCTCTTCTGTTGCCCATGGGAACATCTTCTGGGACACAGAGTTCACAACAGGGATGAATTGATTTCTTATTGCCTAGTTGTAGCTGTTCAATATGAAGTGGGCTTACATAAATGTCCTGGACAATATCTGGATGTGCACATGGTTCTTCATGATGTTTGATGTGCCGCTGTACATCGGTGATTGTGTAGAGGGCTGAGCTCACCTGAATGCAGTATGTGTTGGTAGGTGCTTTAGTTTGACATACACAACATCCATGTTGTTCAGGCTCAAACATAATTTATCAATTAAGTATTTGCCTGACTGAGCTGGCACCATTGGCGCATTGTAGGCATGTTATCTTGTTGTGGGGAGCTGACATTAGTTTAAGTAATACATATGTCACAAACCTTGCAATGTGAGCTGAGCTACTCCCTCTTACAATATGTGATACAGGCTTCAATAACTAATCATGGTGTTTATGAGGATGACCCCTATGTATCTGTATCCTCAGTTGAGATTAATCTGGAGGGTGGCACACCACTTGAACACTGTGAGATGGATGCACTACATTGGAGGTGTATGTTGAGGTTGTGGTCTCAAGATATCTTGAGTGTTGAGGGCTAACAAATTTTCCATGGATGACAATGTTGCCATTTGAAACAAATATAGATGTTTCTACGGTGTGTTCATTTCTTGCCATGGCAAGACACAGTTCCAGATACATACAAGATTTTGCCCCTGTAAGTGCTCCATTGAGAGACTTGACAAAAAAATGTTTAATTTCATTGGTCACATGAATGTGAGACACGGTTTAAGAATATCAAGCACGCCATTGAAAATGCTACTGAGATGACATATTTCATTCTGACGTTTTATACAGAGGTTGTTGTCGACGCTAGCCTAGTCTGGTTAGGCGCAATTCTTGCACAGCACAGAGGACACCCGAATGCTTGAATGAATATTGTGACATATGCAAGTAGGAGTTTGTCCCAAACAGAATGTGCTTATTCACAACCTGAAAAGTAAGCTTAGTTGCGGTTTGAGCTGTGAACATTTCCATGAATTCCTGTATGGAAAGCCTTTTACGCTGGTAACTGATCATCAAGCTTTACTGACTATATTTAGAAATCCAAAGGCCTAGATGCCTCCTCGCATTGAACAATGGGGACTACGATTGGGAGAACAATTCTAACATTGTGACTACTTTTTCAGGGATAACTGACAGACTATCGAGGAGCAAAATATCGACCTGCCAAAATATCGATGAAAAAATATAGAATGACAGAATATCGTCTTCCTATCTACAAACAGGTAAGTACAAAAATATCGAATCCAAAATATCGTTGTAAATAATATAGTTTGTTAAAATATCGAATTTTTAAATGTCTTAAAAGTAATGTAAAATAATGAAATAATGAATATAATTAAGTAAAACATACTTAAAAATACTTAAATAACCTTAAAATTAATAAATAATTAATGTAAATAAAAAAAACATGCAATTTTATTTTTTAATACATATATATGTTAACTTAATATTATTTAAAAATATTCAATATTTTTAGTGTTGGATAGCGGGCGGGTCAAATTTACTATTCCCAATCCAGTGAGTGCAACAGTAGGGAAAGTGTTGGATAGCGGGAGGGTAACAATTATTATTCCCACTCCAGTGAGTGCAACACTAAGGAAAGTGTTGGATAGCAGAAGGGTAAAAATTACTATTCCCACTCCAGTGAGTGCAACAGTAGGGAAAGTGTTAGATAGCGGGAGGGTAAAAATTACTATTCCCACTGCAGTGAGTGCAACACTAAGGAAAGCGTTGGATAGCGGGAGGGTAAAAATTACTATTCCCACTCCAGTGAGTGCAACAGAAGGGAAAGCGTTGGAAAGCGAGTAGATAAAAATTACTATTCCCACTCCAGTGAGTGCAACAGTAGGGAAAGTGTTGTATAGGGTAGGGGTACACATTACTATTCCCACTCCAGTGAGTGCAACAGTAGGGAAAGTGTTGGATAGCGTAAAAATGTATTAACAATTAATCACCAATTACAAATTATTAATTAATAATTAATTATAAATACCAATAAATATACATTTGTGAAACTTGATTACCTATTAATAATTAATTACCAACAAATACATTTTCAATAACAAAATTAATAAGTAATACAAAATATTACCAATTAATAATTAATTACCAGTAAATGAATTATGAATACGCAAAAATAATTTCAATAATTACTTCCCACCCTATTCCCCTATAAACCCACAACCAGCTCCAAATAATAAATTATTCCCATTAATATAATTATCAACGAATCAATTAATAAAAATAAATTACCAATTAATAAAAATAAATTACCAATTAATAATTAACAATAAAGTAATTATCAATACCAATAAATTAAATAATTACTTAATTACAAGCAAATTACTTCCACCCTATTCCCCTATAAACTCACAACCCACTACAGAACTAAAACGGAAAATTAAATTTAAAATAGTTAATAATTCCTAAAAATTAATATTTAATTTGCTATACTTAAATTACTTCCCACCCTATTCCCCTATAAACCCACAACTCGCTACGGAATAAAATTACACAAAAATTAAATAACATAAAATTCATTACTTTAAAAAAACTTCAGACACACATTACAAAAATAATACATGCTTTTAACATATATACTAACACTTAAAACACTATAATTTTTTTTTATATTTTTAACAACTATATTATGATTGTTGATATTACTAACTTCGATATTATGAAAATCGATATTTCTTACCTGAATTTCGATATTCTACACCACTATATTTTTGCAATTCGATATTCAGTCCATTCTGTATTAAAAACTCGACATGCTGTCCAGTCGATATTTTTTTTTCGATATTGTGACTAGTTACCCTTTTTCATAGAGCTTGTACAAGGTCATGGTACTCCATCCAAGACGGCTGAAGACAATATCAATTTTATTTTAAAATCATACACACCAGCTGCCATTTTGTTAGCACAGATTATCACTGCCATGAACCATGATAGTGACATGTTGAAGTTGAAAGATAAAATTACACATCAGTTGTGGAACCAACACCCTTGACCACTCACCAGTGATGGTGAATATCAAAATTACACAAATGTCAAAGATGAACTGTCAATAACTCAGGTAGGAGTTATACTGCGAGAGTTGAGAATCCTGATTCCATAGAATCTGCGACAGAAAATGATTGAAGTGGCCCAAAAAATACATTGTAGGATCATTGCCACAAAACAAGCTCTCTGAGACCAAGTCTGGTTTCAATTTCTCTATGAGCGGGTTGAAAAGGAATTAAAGGTCTGTCATCTATGCAATTGTTTGTCTACAAAAGGTACTCAACACATTTTAAACTTATCAAAACTCCCAAAGCATGCATAGGAGAGAGTAGCCATTGACTTTTCGGTCCACTTGACGATGGACATCACCTGATGGTGATTGTGGATAAGGACTCATGATTTCCATTAATTGAGGATCGCTCATCTACCACTCAAGAACGAATGATTGAGAGACTAGGTGGCATCTTTGCGACATGCGGTGTTCCAGCCATATTGAAATCTGACAATGTGTTGCCTTTTAACAGTTAAGAGTTCAAAGATTTCTTTGATCGTCTGAATATAAAGCATCAGAAGAGCAAACCATTGTGGACTCAGGGCAATGGACTTGCTGAGTGCTTTATGAGTATGTTAAAAAAAAGCAGTGCAGTGTACTACTCTTGAGAAGCTCGATTTAAAAACTCTGTTAAGCTCTATGTGGTGATCATGGAATGTTGTCTTGTTCCGTGCGTGGAATCAGAGCAGCGGCTATGCGACGATTCCACGCTGAGGGCAGTTTGACAGCTGGAGACAATCTGTGAGGTCTCGTACAGCTCGTTACAATGCTAGTAAAATAAACTTGTTATGACTTACATGGAGTCCTCGTCTTCCCACCAGTACACAACAAGTTTTCTTGGCAATGAGCTGTGCCCACAGACCCAGTGTCTATTGAAGGAAGCGGCGGATGCTCGGAAGCTGTGCCTGCATCTTGAGTTGGTGAAGTTGTGCAGAGTGGCGGCGCAGAGCGGTGAAGGATAACTACCACAGCGGTAATGTTTTCTACCCCTATTGCGAAATGCTGTTAGTGTTTATTGCATATAGAAAAAAGAAATAAAAGGGGAAAGAGAATGCCTGGAACACATATGGCGTATTGGAACATGAGGCATGTATGTGGTGGCCATTTTACAAGCAACTAGATCGCTTTTAGAGACAGTCCCACAGTACACAGAGATACGCTGACAAACACAACCCATATCTGTGTTGGCCAAGCTAAATTGATATAAAAAAAGAGTTATGCGCTGACATACTCAGTACAAAGTCATATGCGTGTCAAGCTGAGGTTGCTAGTAGGAAGAAATTATACACTGACGTGCACAGCATTACTTACACTGTGCACCTCAGAACAATTGGGAACTTCATGTGTGTCAACTGTTGTTGAAAGTAAAGAAAAAAACAGTTGCTGACACGCACAGAACATTACTCAGCATCACCTATTGAAAAAGTATAAGAGGTAACTGCACAGAAATGACTGAATTCAACTTAATAGAGAGTTAAACAACTGATGTCGTTGGTATACTGGTAGACCTTGACAGGAATTCTTCCAGGTCAGCGTGACTCTAAGCTTGTAATTAGCTTATACCACTTGTCTTTTATCTATTGTAGCACTGTATTTACCCATGTCCAATGAGACAGAACCATTGTATACATTGAAACTTGGTCAGAGTCCAAAGGTGCAGTCAAGTGTAGTTGTTTAAAAAAAAAAAGAATTATTACAACAAGTTTTCAAAATAGGTATTTGATCAAAATCTGCATATTTACAAATCTTGGTAAAATGCAAGCTATTTCTCCACCACCACATATTCTGCAGATGCCAGGTGATCCACCAGTGGCATGGAAACAATGGTTTGAAGCTTTTGAAACTTATTTGGGTCTATTAGTGCCATCCGTTTTTGACCTGAGAGGAAAAAAATACCTTTTGCTTCATTCATTAGGTTTTGAAGGAAGAGCTATTCTACAACATCTGCCTGAAGTTACCAATGCGGAAGAAGAGTTGGATGACTATCAGGTAACGATAAGGAAATTGCAGGAGCGCTTTGACGTTCAACCGAGTTTAGAGGTGGTGAGACATAAATTCTTCAAAAGAGTCCAGCAAGCAAGTAAATATGTGGACACATACATAATGGCACTTAGGAGATTAGCGTTGGAATGTCAGTTTGAGAACCTTGCTGATCAATTGATACAAGATCAGTTTATTGGTCATTGCATTGACGGAACAATAAAACATAAACTTTTGACTGTGGGGAATCCACCGTTAGAAGCAACAATAAAAGTGGCATAAAGCATAGAAACTTCAGAAGTATCGACAAAAGAGCTGGACAGTAAGAAAGAAGAACTTGTAGGTGCTGTAAACACAAGTCTGTTTAAGCCACAAAAAGAAAGTAGGTGGCAGGACAGGCCCAAAGGATTTTTCACAACATCAAAAGTGGCAGACAGTGTCCAATGAGAAGTGTAGCGTGTAGGGTATGCAACAAACGAGGTCACTTTGCCAAGGTGAGCCAAAGTAAAAAAAAAAAAGAAATTGACATCGTCAGTGTCACAGATGACGGTGTAACTGAAGATGATTGTAAGAGATCTGACAGACATGGTTGTCAAGATTGATGATATAAAAAGTGGAGATCCCAATTCTTGTATTGATTCCTATGTTGATGGTACTGTTGGTAACAAAATTGTGTCATTATTGGTAGACTCTGGTGCGCGGATAAAAATGATTACACATAAGCTATTTGACAGAGTCTGACCTATCAGGGCATTGTCCCCACCAGATCGAAAAGCAATATCTTATGAAGGTCGCAGTATTGACCTTTGGGGTTATATTGATGACATACTTGAGTTCAAGGGGAGAAGAATAGAAAGTCAACTATATGTTGCAAATAAGAGTCTTGACATCTTGAGGTGGTTTCACCAAGGACTCTTTGTGATGATTTTGAAGCCTGGAACTTCAGAGCAAGTGTTAGCCATAAGAGATGATTCAGAACTGGAAAACATTATGAATAAGTATCCGTATGTGTTCTCAGGCGAGTTGGAAAGAATTTCTGGGTTTAAACAAAACATCATTGTAAAGGAGGGAGCCAGGCTTGTTAAACACAAGCTCAGCAGTGTGTCATTCAGTACTGCAAAAGACCTGGAGAAAGAATTAGACATGCTATGCAGGAGGGGCATAATCGAAGTGGTGGAATCATTACTCTGGTTGTCCCCTTTAGTGGTAGCCCAGAAACACAATGGGGAGTTGAGAGTGTGTGTTAACCTTTGCTGTTTAAACAAAGAAATATGGGTAGACTCACACCCATTGCCTAACATCTCTGAGTTATTGGAAGGGTTAAAAGAAGCCAAAGTCTTTTCAAAACTTGATTTGGCTTTTGCCTATCACCAAATAGAACTGGATGATGAGTCTAAACACTTGACAGCTTTTGTATCCACTTTTGGTAAGTACCAATACTGCAGGATGCCTTTTTGCTTAGATGTATCAATAGGTTATCACCATTTCAAGAAGATATCTTGATTTTTTTGCCCCAGACAGAGGAGCTCATGATCTGATTTTAGATGAAGTGCTGAGCATATTTCAGTCAGGGTGTCGTGCTCAGGCGTGATCAATGTGCCTTCCTCAAAGACAAAGTAGAATACTTAGGACAATTAATCACAGGTCAAGGTGTTGAGCCAAATCCGGGGTGGGTAAAGAGCATTACACATGCTAAACCCCCTGTGGACAAGACTAGCTTGAAATCTTTTCTTGGCCTATGTGAGATCTACTCTAGTTTTATTAAAGATTATGCAACAACATTACGGCCATTATCAGGTATGTTGAGAAGAGGTGTAGCGTTTGAATCGAACAAAGAGTGTCAGGAAGTGTTTAAGTGGGTGAAAGAACACCTCTCATCGCCTCAGGTGCTAAAGAATTATGACCCAGAACTTCACTTTGTTCTCACATTTGATGCAAGCAAAATGAGGTTGAGTGCTCTACTTAGCCAGAGTAAAAACTCACAAATGCAAACGATTGTATATGCATTGCGTGTGTTGTCTGACACAGAAACCCAATACTCTGTGATCAAAAAATAATTATTGGCCTGCTGGTGCGGAGTCATTAAGATTAGGAACTATTTATGGGGGACACGTTTTGTCATCCAAACTGACCACAAACCATTGATTAATGTATTAAGGGGGAGAAATTCAAAGGGATTCGCTCCTCACATTGCACGTCTTTCCACCAAGTTGTTACAGTTGGATTTCACCCCAGAATACATTCCAGGTATGAAAAATGGATGTGCAGATTTTTTTTTTTGCCACGTTCTTTGGATTGGTTTGAGGAAGACAAGGGAATGAGTTTGAGGAGGATAAAGAGAACTGCATTGTGGTGTCTATTGACTTACCACTGATAGGGGCCTTTTCTGAACAGGATTGGATGAAAACTTTGAAGGAGTTTTATCACACTACTCCACATGCGCCTACAGATGTCTCTCCGTTTGAATTGTAGCGAGGGAGAAGGACTACTACTTGTTTCTGCCCTGCTTGGATGAATAAAGGAGTACGAGCAGTAAAGAGTCAGAGGTCGGGTGATGTAGTCAGGAAAAGAGTCTCTAAATTCCAGGAAAAACTAAAACTAGATTTTGATTAAAGAAACAGAGTCAGGGAAACGGATATAAAGGTCAGCAACCTGGTTTGTGTATGCAAACCTGTTCATGTGCATAAGGAAAAATCCAGGTTTGGTCCCCTGATTAGAGTCATTAAAGTGAATGTAAGTAGCGTGAAGGTGGAAGGAGGACAATGGTAGAACTGTAGAAGAGTGGTGAGAGTGGAGTCAGTGGCAAACAACTTGCAGAAGGAGGGGAGAGATGGTGGTCAGTGTTGTGATAGTGTTGGAAGTGATAAGGATGACAGGTGCTCAGATGACTTGTCCTTCTCTGCTGGAGTTCCAGCTAAGAATGCAGATTTGAGAACCAGCTCAAGGAAAACCAGAGTGCCAGTCAAATATTGTGATTATGTGGAAACACGCTATGGTGGTTCCGCTATTGAAGAAACCATTCTTAGATCCCACGTTTCCAGAAAATTTGAGACCAGTATCACTGCTACCTTTCTTCACAAAAATTGTAGAGAAATTTCCCAACTCCCAACTGACTAAGTTTTTTGAAGAAAAGCGGGTACTTCATGAAACTCAGTCTGGTTTCAGGGCCCTTTATTGCACTGAATCTGCCTTACTCCTGGCCTCTGAGGCGCTAAAATTAGCAGCAGATGAAGGTAGGACAGCTGCACTGATTCTGTTTGATTTAAGTGCAGCTTTGTTTTGACATGGTATCCCACGGCCTCCTTTTGGAACTCTTATGGGATGGAGGCAGCACATGGGAATGGATCAAGCATTTCCTACAAAACATATTTTCAACGACCCTTTAAGTTGGAGATCCATCCCCTGTCACAAGGGGTGTCACAGGGTTCTGCCTTTAGCCCAAAGTTATTTAACATGTATAGGCACCCACTATCTGATATAGTACTAGGACATGGGGTGAAGTTGATGTTGTGTGCTGATGACACACAGCTGATCATCATGTTAGAACAGAAGGAGGTAGAGGCTGCACCTAAATTCAAAGCCTGCCTAATTGATCCAGCTAACTGGATGAATTTCAGTTGCCTCCAATTAAATGCAAGAACAACTGACATCATGGTTGTTGGCTTCTGATGGACTGTGACATAAGTGGTAAAGCGGACTGCAATGAAGGCTGGTTTACAATGATGGGTTCACAGTTACATGACCCAGAATAAAGACATGTAGTACTAAGCTCCCAGTGTGGTGTAGCCATTGGCAGATGCCCAAGCTGGGGAGGATGCTACAAAAGTGAGCACTGGGGCCCATGGCAGTCTTTTTTCCTCAGCACCTGCCTCATACAGAAACTCTATGGAATGTTGATGGGAAGTGGCCATAGAACTGTCTCTGATAAGAAGATGTTTTGTCTCTTGGAGTTCACTGCTCTGTGATGTGCACTTAAAGTTTCATCACGATATCCCTGTTATTCCCCACTATCTTTCCCCCCTGGAGTGAACATCAGTAACTCTGGTGTTGGAGTTACCAGGAATCACAAGTGGGACAATGAGTGTCATGTTGGAAATGAGATATTACGGGGCAAATTGGTAAGTCTAGTCCTGATTTCTTCTATAATATCTAATTCTGTTTTAGTATTTCACCAGAGGCAACAATTGTTTTCAGCACTGGGGGTACGCACCGTACATACACGGGTGGGGGTACGACTCGAACGTACACGGGTGTACATACACGGGGGGGGGTTCGACACGTACACGGGTGTACATACACGGGGGGTTCAACTCGAACGTACACAGGTGTACATACACGGGGGGGTTCGACTCGAACATACACGGGTGTACATACACGGGGGGACTCGAACACAGGGGGGTTCGACACGTACACGGGTGTACATACACGGGGGGTTCGACTCGAACGTACACGGGTGTACATACACGGGGGTGTTCGACACGTACACGGGTGTACATACACGGGGGGTCCGACTCGAACGTACACGGGTGTACATACACGGGGGGTTCGACACGTACACGGGTGTACATAAACGGGGGGTTCGACACGTACACGGGTGTACATACACGGGGGGTTCGACACGTACACGGGTGTACATACACGGGGGGTTCGACACGTACACGGGTGTACATACACGGGGGTTCGACACGTACACGGGTGGACATACAGGGGGGTTCGGCGCGTACTCACGGGGGCTGGGGGGGATTGGCGCGTACTCACGGGGGCTGGGGGGGGTCGGCACGTGTGTACGGGGGCTGGGGGGGTACGGTGCGTACTGGGCCACCTACTCTGGTCAATTCGCGCCGTACTTCGCTTTTCCGGCACTTTTTGGGTGCCGTGAAAATATTGCCGTCCGGACTGCTGTCGGTTCAAATCGTAATTCCTGGGTCGTGAAACGCTGCCTGAAAGCGTCCCGACGTCACGTCGCAGCATTCCCGGATCACATTCGTATGTATATTTTCGTCGGTCGGTGTTTTTTACGATTCGTACGGAAATGGTGTTTCCGTGCGAATCGTAATTCCATGTTTGTAAAGTTTTACGACCGGGTACGAGTCGGACGGGGAAAACGCTCCGACCGACGGTTCGTACCCGGTTTTTACCGGTTCGTAATCGGCACCAAAGTCTGAGACAGTAAGCCACATCGAGGGGCATATTTATTAAAGACTTGCATCTCCCTTGTGCCATGCAATGGGGCACAAGAGGGGTGCAACTCTTAAGTTAGATTTATTAAGCCTCGCATGGCCACCTTGCATGGCCTTGCGTGGCTTGATAAATGTGGAGTAATGCAACGCAGCACAAATCACTGCGTTGCATTACTCTGCCCCAGGGAGGAGTTCCATGGATGGACCATAGGTGTCAGTTACCATACATCCACTAATGGATTGTGGTGCATTCCCTCATTTACCATTACTGGTGGACCTGGGAATGCACCAAAATGCTGCCCCTCCCGAGGTGTGGTGTAACGAGGAGAAATACCTTTATTGTTCCTTGGTACTTCCTCTATGTGTGCTGCATTCTCTAGCACACGTAGAAAGGGTAAAATGCCCTCACGATTGTTTTTGTGCAGGAAGGTGTCCCTACCTGCACAAAAAAAACAGTCCTGCTTACAACGTAGGCATCCTTTCACCATGGCACAATGGTGTCTGCATTGTAAGCATTAGGCAGCAAATTTTAAGCCTGTTAAATACAGTGTATTCCTACCCATTTCTTATCACGCAGAGTTTGTGTGATCTTCAGGATTAGTGTAACACATACAGAAATATTCTAGCAAGGTTCCTGGATACAGTGTGATGTTTTACTAGCTCAAGGTCCAACATTGTTATGAGTATCACCAGGAGGGTCTTTCCCACCTCATAACTCACAAACCTAACCTTTTTTCCTAGGAAGTCTAGCCAAGTGTTCAAGTGGATGGCAGGAGGATTCGGGTGTCTCCTGTGGCATCATTCTTTTTTTTAACCTGTTAGGGCCTGCACATCCTAGGACCAGACCCCTGCCTTCTTTGCCACTTTACCATCTCCTGGAGTACCCACTTGATCTTAGGGTGACTCAAAATAACATCCATTTTGGAGTTAAAGTGCCTTTAAGGCTGTCTCTCCTCCTACACTCCTGGGTTGACTCCATAAAATAGCCAAGTTGAGTCAACTATGCCTCCAGGGTGGTCAGCACTCCTGTTTGTCCGGGTCAATTCAATGCAACATTGCCATTTAGTTTAAAAGTGTCACCTATGGATTGGGTTTTGGCACTATTGGGAGAGCTGTTCACAATAAAGGACCCAACTGATGCACAACAGCTCTTTCTGGGTACAATATTCTCCACCCTAAAAACAGTAACCTTCTACATGTTCAACTGGCTCTTCCAGCCATGCTCTCTGAAGGGCTCCCAGGAACCAGAGGCGAGGGGTGCAAAGCGCTAGATAAACATTGAAATTGAACCATTCGCCTACTCCTACACGGAGATAGTGTTAGATAAGAGTGGGCTTTCTGGAGGGACATACATTTCACCTTTCTTGGACCCTAATCAGAGAGTTCTGCCATAACGAGTGAAGCGCACAACACGGTGCGGTGATGCGCAATAAGCACCAACGAGAGCTCTAATGGAGGCAGGACGTCTGATGGTAATGTAGACATCGAGGTTACCAAGTAGCAGCATGTTCAGCCGATGTATGGTCCCTATGACATGAGGGGGAATAGTATTTGCGTACGTTTGGAATCGGTGCAGAGCGAGGGGCTGCAAGAAGAGAAGCGGTAGTTTGGCCAGTGAACATTGAATATTGATCATTGATCCTCTGAGAAAAAGGGCAAAGCTTCTGGGTATGCAAACGATCCTGGTAGGCTGAGAGACGTTGACAATAAAGGATTGGCGAAGCTGATGCATGTAATGGGTAAGATGGTCTGACCAGGATGAAACGGAATAAATACGCCACATCCACGAATGTTGCCACTGGGACCTGCGCAATATATATGTCGCAAGGAGATCGCCAGTGCCACTCTATAGCTATACGGAATCAAACCCCATCACCAATAACAAGGGATGATCCTGTCATATTGCCCTAGTCACTGTGCATAACTTATGCCCTTTGGAAGTCTCCTTATTATGGTCTGAAATTGCGGTCAAAAGATTGTGATCAAAAGAGCTATTGGGGCGGTTGCCTGGTAGGTGAATCAAGTGGCTGTGCTTGTTCCTAGCAGTTGAATCACCATGGGGGACAAGGATACAAAAAATCTCAAGAGACTTAAGGCTGAACCTCCTAATCCGATCTCACCTATTAAAGGCAAGAAGGACGTCACCGATACGATGGACATCATATTGAGCAAACTCGAGGAGGTGCGAGGTCTTGCGAAGTCCACAAAGGAAGAAATCGTAGCTATCAGGAAGGACATTCGAGACACTAATGCAAGGCTCACGGAAACAGAATCAAGAATCAGCCGTCTAGAAGATTCGGAGACCAAAGCCTGTAAATCTCTTAAACACCTACATATTTCCACAGAACAAATGTCAAGGAAATTGTCCGAGTTGGAAGATAGGAATCGAAGAGGGAATCTACGTATCTTTGGGATACCGGAGGGCTCAGAGGATGCATACGAGTCCTGTGTCCCATTCCTGGAGGCATGGTTCTCGCAGGCAACCAACCTCAACTTCCATCACCCGTTGAAATTTGACAGAGCTCATAGAGTTCCGGGCAGGATCACATCGGCTCAAAAAGGTCCTAGGCCCACCGTCTGTAAACCCTTGCGGTACCAACATGTGGATCACATTTTATCCTTTGTACGTAAACACAATCACATCCTATGGAAATCAAGTAAGATCTTAATATCACAGGGCTATAGTAAAGAAACTGTCGATGTGAGGAAAGCTTTTCTCGCTCTACGCCCAAGGCTAAAACCGCTGGGCCACCAATTTGGGTTCATAGGCCCTGCGAGGTTTCGTGTCTTTGTCAATGGCTCTCCGCAGATCTTTACAGATCCACAAAAACTCAGACAATTCCTAGATGGAGTGGAGGATCTGCATATGGATACGTCGTCGTTGGCCTCAGCTTCTTCCTCTAAATAAGGTCTTTCTCTGAATATCTCTGTGTCTGCTTAAGCTGGCACCTGAGGTCATGCGGGGATGGAGTCTACTGCACTTCTGTATTATGCTCCTGGGTCAGGGGCTTACATTGGCTCTATCTTATGTGTTCTGTGCCTTGTTCGACTGCTAACTGCTCGATAGTAAACTAGGTGAATGCACGGCTTTAGGCATTCTTGTAATGGTCTAAGGCCTAAGGTCTAAGGTCTAAGGTTATCCAGGCTGATCTATGTTTGGGTTTAAACTCAGACGACGGATGTCAGACAAGCTGAGTTTATGTAAGATTCCAAGCTCCTAAATATGCATAATGTTCTGTTGCGGCCCTTGATGGACTATGTGTACTCTGGAAATGCATTTAGAATCGTGCATACCTGAGAGAATTGATTTGAACTGTATGTCGTGTACTGATCAAGGTGCTGCATGGATCACTAGGATCTCAATAATAGGTAATGCCTAAAGACGATAGGATACGGGGGTGGGGGATCTGCTTCTTTACCTCTTTGCTCTTTTGGGGCGGGTGAGTAGTCTGTTCTGTTACAAGGTTCTTCTCCCAGAGAGGCGGTGTAGTCAGTGTGGTTAGTGAACGGTAATAACCCCCTCGAGAGGCAGATCCTGTGGCATCTATACTTATAACACATCTATATGAGGTTATATTGCTCAATGAATACACATGTTCTGAGTGGTTTTTGACTGTTGTGTTAGTTCCCAAATTGTCAACATGGTTTCGGTTTAAGACCATGGGAGGGACACTGTTTTTTCCGTGTCACCATGTCTATTACCTTATTTCGGGGTGGGGAGGGTGGGTTGAGGGGTGGTGGGGTGCGGGGAGGGTTGAGAGGATAGGTAGGGATGGGTAAGTGTTTGCATTTTATGTTACTTCTCTTTTGCGTTTTTTATGTTGCCATAATTTCATGCATACCAAGTTCAGAGTCATTATACTGCCGATGCCCTGATGGAGTGGTCTATTGCGTCGCCTTTGGTGCTGCCCTTACGCCTATGGTTGCTATACTTCAACAGGTTCAGACCAGGTGTTGCTCTTGCCTTCATCTCACTGTGGTTGTATTTTGGGTGAGATCGGTGTTGGTGCATATAAACCCATTTTATAGCCAATTTACTATGATCTTCTATTGATTCTCTATGGCACTACCCACAATAGATACACCACTGGGCATAACTAGAGTTAACAACTTGAAAATACTCTCACTTAATGTCAAGGGTCTGAATCAGCCCGTTAAACGACAGAAAGTCCTAGATTATCTACGTAGACAAAAAGGTGATATTGTCCTGTTGCAGGAGTCTAAACTTAATGCGAACCAATTTCATACACTTAGGAATAAATTCTTTGTTGAATCAGCAGGTTCAGAGGCGATAGGGAAGAAAAATGGGGTCTTGACATTGATTGCAAAAAAAATCTAACGTAGACTTGCTCTCCTCCACCGCTGACACTAAAGGGAGATGGGTTACAACCAAGTTGGTTAAAGATGATACTGAATTCTATGTTACGAATATCTATGCTCCTAACACCTGTGATTTGAATTTCTGGTCCGAGCTGTCCAAACAGATCGAGACTATCCCTGATTCAGCCATACACATACTTGCAGGGGACTTTAATCTACCCTCTGATCCAGTTCTGGATAGAGACTCCCGTTGTTCCTTTCGTAGCAATAAATCTCACAAAGCTTTCACTAACCTATGCACCCGATTTAACTTGGTAGACACTTGGAGGTTGCAAAACCCTGATGGGAGAGATTATACTTTTTACTCGCCTCCACACAATTCATTCTCCTGTATTGACTACTTATTCATCACAAAGAATGGTATTCCCAGAATAGAAGAGACATCCATAGAACCGAGGGTGTTATCCGATCACTCACGTATAACCCTGACCATTTCCAACGTGAAATCATCCACTCCCCAATCAATCTGGCGATTCAATGATGAGGTCCTTGCAAAAGAGCAACATAGGGTAGCAATCGATACCGCCATTAAAGATTATTTAGAACATAATAGTAGGGGAGATACTACTGATTTGATACGCTGGGAAGCATTAAAGAGTACGATAAGAGTAGTTATCATTAAAATAAAATCTGCCATAAACAAGAACCACAACAGGGCCCTGGAACTTCTGGAGGGAGAAATTGCTACACTGGAGAAAAGACACCTGCTGGATAGAAAAGAGGGGACACTGAATAAACTAGCCAATAAGAAGTATGAGTATATTAAAATAATAAGTGAAAGAGCGGGGGTTTGGTTGAACAGGAGGAAACAATTTAAACTATGTCAAATAAGGCTGGGAAGAGCCTAGCTGCGTACCTCAAGTTTAAGGTGCAGAAAAATATGATAAATTCCATTCAGGACCAATGGGGGGCGGCACACTCAGATCCAGTTAAGATAGCGGAGGTTTTTAAAGATTTCTATGAGCGTCTCTATGCCAAAAATACGGAAGTGGAAGACTCCAAAATTGAGGGTTACTTAAGGGAGTGTAATCTACCGTCCCTTTCCACTGCTGATCGAGAAGAGCTGAATGGCCCCATTACGATTCAGGAAGTCGAGAAGGTTATTAAATCACTAAAAAGCGGTAAGGCTCCCGGATCGGATGGGTTCACTGCTAGATTTTATAAGTGTTTCTCCTCCCTCATATCACAACCACTTTTACACCTATTTCAGGAAGTCAGCGCTATTGGAGAGGTGAGAGGCACGTTATCTGAAGCTATCATTGCCGTTCTCCCAAAAGAAGGGAAAGATCCAACGCTCCCAAAGAATTATAGGCCTATCTCACTCATTAATCTTGACTGTAAGCTCCTAGCCATGATTCTAGCTAATCGACTTCAGAAAGTTCTGCCCAAACTGATACACCCTTCACAGGCAGGCTTCTTAAAACATAGATTGTCCAGTGATAACACCAGAACGCTAGCACATGTACTCGAAAAAGCGAAACTGCTATCCACCCCCACTGTGGCAATCACACTTGATGCCGAAAAGGCATTCGATAGAGTCGATTGGACCTATCTGAATGCGGTACTAAATAAATTTAACCTGGGTCAATTTTTTACAAAGACGGTGATGTCCCTTTACTCGTGTCCCTCTGCTAGAGTTAGAGCGGGCGGCTCGTTCTCCTCCACGTTTCAGTTGCACCAGGGAACCAGACAGGGGTGCCCCCTTTCCCCTTCACTGTTCTTATTAGCTATTGAGCCATTTCTTCACCACCTGAGGACTAGTGAGGGTATTGCCGGAATCCCGTTTGAGGATTGTATAATAAAGCTAACCTAATATGCGGATGATGTCTTGGTTGTATCAGAAAAAGCTGAATAGGCTATACCGGCTCTCATGTCTACCATTGATGACTTCTCCAGGGTGTCTGGGTATAAGCTAAATAAAGATAAAACGGAGGTCAAATTGTTAAATAATCTGGGGAATAGAGAGGTACTGGGGGACTCTGGTCTGACTTGGCAACCGGGTTGCTTTAAGTATTTGGGGCTGGATTTTGAGAAAGATCTAATCACAACATTATGTGTTAAGGAAACCCTGACTTTAAAGAAAATATCTAAATTACTAGAAGGATGGTCCCCGAAATATCTTTCGTGGTGGGGCAGGGCTGAAACCTTGAAAATGATGGTAACCCCATTGGTGAATTACCTGGCGAGTATGTTACCGATGACCTTCTCAGATGTCTTCCTGACAAGGGTGGATAGGCTGTTTGGTGAGTTCCTGTGGCAGGGGAAGAAACCCAGGATATCAATGAAGAAGCTTCAGCTATCAAAAGAAAAAGGTGGCCTGGGTCTCCCTAACTTCAGGAATTATCAGACTGCCTTCCTTTGTAAACAAGGTGCACAGTGGCTGACTCCGGCTTCGGACTACACCCCGCTGTGGATAGATATTGAAAAATCCCTTATTGATAAGGTTCCTCTTATAGCCATACTTACTATGGACCTCTCCCATCTCCCTCATTCCAAATACATCTTATTAAACACAAGGAGGGCCCTTTTGAGACTTGACCAGACTCATAAAACAGGACTGCCCTTGAAAAAAACTACTATGTTGTCTTTATGTTGTAATCCCTCATTTAAGATCGAAGGGAAACCTCTTCAGTGGGAGCACTGGTCGAGGAAAGGGATCAACCTTGTGAGTGACTTGTTCGAAGGGGTACATCCGTTGCCGTTCTCTTACCTCCAGATCAAACATAACCTGGCACCGATAGATTTTTACGACTTTTTGAAACTCAAAGTCATTTTATCCACACGCTCCCTCAGTCCGTGCGACCCATGGCTTAAGATCCATGTCCCACGGTTCATGGTGGCCGGTCATTTTGTTTCCAAAATTTATAAGCTACTTCTCCCCACCCCAAGGAAGGCACACAGGAGGAATGAGTCCAAGTGGGAGTTTGAACCCAATTCTAACGGTTTACTATTTGACTGGGAAATGATACATACCACTGCTTTATCGAATAAGGTCTCCCCAATTTTAGCTCAAACCAAGTACATGTTAATTAATAGGACATACTGGACGCCGGAACGGCTCTTTAAACTCCAGTTGAGAGATAAACCTCTGTGTTGGAACTGCGACTCGGCAGTGGGAGACTTGGCTCATATGCTCTTTGACTGTCCCGCGTTGGGATTATTCTGGGGAAAAGTCTTCGACTGCGTAGAACATATTTTCGGTATCAAACCTAAGAGAGAGTTTGTCTATGTTCTATTGGGGGTGTTGGATCAGGAGCTCCATCAAGCCAATGATCGACAACTATTAGATATCTTTCTTACTCTGGCCTGTAAGGTAGTGTTGTGTAAATGGAAAAGCGCCTATGAGGTTTCCTTCAGGGTATGGCAGGAGCGGCTCTCCTTTCTAAGAGGAGCCGACAATCCGGCTCTGCATTCCTCACCGTGGCGTGCTTCCCACAGGAAGCTTTGGAACTCTCTTGATGGGTCTTCATTCTCATTTGACCCGCCATGATTGAGAATACGGGGGCATTATTTTTTCATAAAGAGCGCTGCAGATTTCAGTATAAGCCTCTGTGAAGGCGACTCATATGCAATAATGTGTTGGCAATAATGGGGCTCATTCAGCATGGCACAATCGGACCTTAACATTGGTTTGGTTTATTTGATTTAATTCCATTTAATTTAAGTTGATTTAAATTATTGATTTAACTATTATGTTTTGTAAGGATTGTTGTACTATTTCTATTTGTGATATAACTTATTGATTTAACTATTATGTTCTGTAAGGATTGTTGTATTATTTCTATTTGTGATATGTATGAACCACTTATAGATTTGATGATCTTTATGTATGTATATATTTATTTTGTTTATTGGAACTACATATGTTATCTAATGTATGTATTTGTCGTTTTTCTATTTTCTTTTTCAATAAAAATGATTTGAAATAAAAAAAAGAAATTGAACCATTCGGAAAGTGCATTAGGCCTTCTAAGGAGTATGGAATCATCTAAAAAAATACCAAAGAAGGGCATCCCGTACAGTGATCAGGAGGATTTCTACACAAAGGAACTCGTAAATATGCTCCAAAGTATTGAAACAACCAAAAGGACCAGAGGAGATAACCCATAAACCTAGGTGAGACCTGGGTAGATCAAGTATAGCAATCAACAGTGTCTCAACAAGTTATTTATAAATAGGCAGATTTACAAAGTAAAACATGTAAATTACAGTTGCACGATAAGAAGGGAAGACACTTAAAATCTGTATGAAACATATAAAGCGGTGTGTATTCAGAAAATATATATACAGCAAAAGTTATATCAGCACTATGCACAATGTATGTGGGGGCAACCCAAACTATTGTGTGCACATACAACGTGCTCGTGCAAGGAGTGATCGGCGCAAGTGACACGTGACATAATGTGAAAAACAACGGAAAAACCAAGCAGAAGATTTGGGAAAATGGTTACAAAACTGTATTTTAGCAGTACAAAATGTAATCCGCTGATTTAAGGAACCACGAAAACGCCAAAAAATGCGCTGATTGCTCAAACCTGATATAACTATTGCTGTATATATATTTTTCTAAATACAGACCGCTATATATGTTTCATACAAATCTTGAGTGTCTTCCCTTCTTACCGTGCAACTGCAATTTACGGGTTTTACTTTGTAAATCTGCCAGTTTAAATATTACCTGTTGAGACATTGTTGATTCCAAAGTCTCGAAGAGCATGGCGTGACTCGCGATTCGAGCTTGTTTTGCAGCTCAATGATCTTTTCACCCTACACAGAATTTGTTTTCTATGCCTATGACACGCGCGTGGCCTGTCTGATGCACTTCCACCGACACACTGAGCTGAGGGACTGCCGTTTCAATGCATGAATTGTATACTAATTCAAACTCTTATGTGTTTGCTGTAATTATCTAATGGCTTACATATTTTAATAGTTATGGAACTATCCAGGCACAAATGCTGCTTGCTGAGAAACATCTGTCTGACGGCAGCACTCAGGCCATCACTCTACACTCCACTTCCGACATTAAAATCCAATTTAAAAAGGCAATATAAATATATCCACCCTGAAAAAATCTGCACAGAAATGTACATCTGTAGAAATGAAGCCGTTTATCAGTAGGGATACGGCTTTGCATTAATGTATTGTGTGTTTTTCATACAATGGAGTAATTCAGAAGCTGATGGATTCCTCTGAGGGATAGCAAACAAATTGATAAGCTAGCTGCTATTTCGGAAAGCAATCGATTTTTAGTCAGAGCAAGGCATAATTTCACCCATAACTGCATTAAAGTGACACCTGGTGAGTGGTAAGCATGTTTAATGAATCTTTATAAAATATAGATATATAGCTTAATGTGCTCCATTGTCTTGATGTTTTTAATTAGTCTGAGTACTGGTGCCTCGTGTAGGAATATTTTGAAGCTCAAATGAAGTGAAAAATGTCTCTCGTCCTTTTGACAAGGAGTTCACATTTAGAGTTTGTGGGACATACTGGTGGCACCCTAAATGCCCTCCCCTGCCTAACCTGATTTGGAAAACAGGGCAGATCTCGATTTTTAAGTACTGTGATTATTCTGATGTTGATTCAACATTCCTCCTTCTATGACCTTTCTGTTGCTTCCTCTCCAGCCGGAGAGCATGTAGATGAAACACACCAGACTTTGCCATATGCAAATCAGTCTTGACCCTGTGCCTCATGGGAACAGTCCAGCCCAAACTGCCAAGCCAGGCCCTCCCTGGACCGGAAACAAGCATCTTACGACTGGTTTTAGGGTTTCACCCCTCATCTGCCTGGATAGCTTGAATCCAGTTGGGTCAGTGAGTCCAGGACCCATGTCTGGGCCTACCCGGCACACTTAGGGCGAGAAATCAAAAGGCACACAATTGATGGACGGAATGAAGAACAAATCAAAACATTCACCCCCAGTCAAGAGATCTGGGTTACATCCATAATTCTTTTTCTCACCGTATGAGTTGGCAGGTATGCAGTGACGTGAGTAATGGGATATGCAGAGGAATGGTGTCATACATCAGCTGACACCTTACAACATATAAAAGTTATGGGGGAGATGCACTGAGAAGGTTGCTCTACACATAGGATATTACCCTAGACATGTTGGAGGCCTAATCTTCAATGGTAAACACAGGATCGCTGCCTGCAGCCAATTTCAAATGTCATGTAGGCAGTTTTCACCACACCGGACACAGCCATAGCTAGATGGTGTGATTGTGATGTTCGCAGTTCAAGGGATATGTCGCCTACAGAGGACACCGACTATGTGGATGACTAGCCTTACCAATGGAACATGCAGGGTGGCTGACCACAGTCTAGTTTGAACTGTGCAGTGGGCGAAGTCTCACACAACAGTCACAGCAAATTACCAAAATTGGAAAATGTGACTGCTGCGGACCAATGCTTTTGACTGTGAACACAGAAGACCGCCTAGACTGCCTACTTATATTTTTTGAGTCTTAAATCAAGTCACTTGACTCCAGAAACTGCTGCTTTGTATACCTCCTCATCCATCTGCTCCTGTTTACCACCTCTGGGAGCTGCCATGACACGCTGTACAGGGAGTAGGGCCTTTGCCTTCACTTCAGAGGAGCTGGAAACCCTGTTCGATGTAGTCCTTCCCCTGTATCGCCAGCTCTATGGCCCACCAGAGGATCAAGTGTTTACTATTTATATAGTATGTACTTAGCAACATTTTAGCTATCCATACAGATTAACCAAAATGTGGCACTAAGAACCAGACAGGCATTACAATTATGTATGTCAGCTAGTGTGGCCGGAAAAAAATCCATATGTTCTGGTGTATGTGGCACTGATCGTTTTGGACTTCAAATCATACTAGGGATGTGTATACATTCCTACACCATCCACCTGTTGTATGCACATTTCTATGCATGTAGAAAGCTATTGTTGCCAATAATGAATGCACAAAGATTTGATGCGAGATGTGCTGGAAGATTTCTAGGCCTTTATACCTAAATTGTGAATGTATCCTGTGTGAGTTGCACTTGAGATATGTGTACAGTCTCACCAATCACTTAACACACATGAGGCTACACTAACCTGACTTCAGGGATATACTAACGCCTCACAGATGCCTTTACAGTGACCCACTGTGGTCATGTCAGATATAGGATTGCCTCCAGATGTGCAGGTAGGTATGGGCAATGTGGCCATATGATGGTCATATCTTAACAGTAGGCTTAGCATGCAGAGAGCAAACACTGACAATGGTGTGTGCAATGTATCTTGACTATGGTATTGATGCAAACAGTACTCCCCTGTAGATCTGCTGATCCTCAGATTTGGTCTCATTAAGTTTAACAGGACTATGATTTTGCCTGAATGCTCCCAGCGTAACAATATTTGTACTGGGCATGATGTGAGCCCCAGAACCAGGAGTCATGTCCATGAACTCATTATGACAATGTGTGCCATTGTCTAAAGACAGGCACCTTGCTCACCTTTGCAGTCAGACTGTCATATGAGTGATGCTACCATTATACAGGAATGTTCATCATGTAAAACATGTAAACTGCAGATAGTTAATTGTATCTGCAGTGCAGTTCCTAAGTGTTCCTGATGAGTTTTAATGTGCCTTGATGCATTATGTACAAGGGTATGTTGATGTCTCCCCATACACACTGCCACATATGGCATACAGAATGTTCCGTGAAGTCAGGATTTCCAAACACAAACACATGCAGACGTAGTCTAATGCAAATTAGCTAATCACATGTCCATTAATCCTCAGAGTGGGATTTTCAAGTTACACACATGGCAGTCCTTTGATTGTCACCCCAAACTTTGGTAGTACTCAACATCATGGTAGCAGTGATGTCTTGGACGGTGTGAATCAATTCCTTTGTCCAGACTAATCAGGTGTCTGTGCAGGGCTGCACTGCTGCTGTAGCCTTCAGGAAGACACAATGGTGTGACTTGTTACCTGGTAACACCTTACAGAGATTATGGTGTAAGGATTCATACCGCTAGTACTTTTAATTCTATTGTGCATAACTGAATTTGAATTTGAATTGTTCATGAACTGTTTATCTCAGGAGGCATTTTAAATGAGACACTTGCACTTAATCAGGGAACCTGTTATTTTAATCAATTGCGCTTATGGAACGGTCAGACAGAGCTTATAGCTCACTTTGGCTTTGACTAGTAGCGGCACCCGTACCTCAGCAGGGCCGTTAAACAACGCCCACAGCGTCGATTAGCATCACTCAGACGCTACTTAAAAGCAAGCTGGAGTGTGTGTGCACTACTATGGTGTAAGGTTTGTACCACTAGTACTTTTAATTGAATTGTGCATAACTGAATTTTAATTTGAATTGTACATGAACTGTTTATCTTGGGGGGCATTTTAAAAGAGACACTTGCACTAAATCAGGGAACCTGTTATTTTAATCACTTTGACTTTCACTATTAGCGGCACCCGTAACTCAGCAGGGCCGTAACACCACGCCCACAGCGTCGATTAGCGTCACTCAGACGCTACTTAGGAGCAAGCTGGAGCGTGCGCGCAGCGGACGCACGTAGCGGGTGCGCCGCAGGCACGCCAAAGGCAAGCCCGTCTGTGCCCGTCCATGCTTTGACCGTGCTCAGCGCCAGCCAGGCTGCCAGTTTTAACATTATCCAACAGGAAAGACTCTGCTACACACATGAGGAATTAATGCTCATCGGTAAGCAAATCATCCCAAAGTTGGAAAGCATTACTGAGAACTGTAACTGTAAACAATGTTCTAAGGCTAGATTAACCTGCAGCCTGTTGAATGCCAGATCTCTCACCAAACATGTGGTAGAAGTTAGCATACTACTTGACACTGGGAAGTTTGATGTACTGTTTATCACTGAAACTTGGTCCACAGTGGACTCGCTTTCTGACCTAGATAAACGCCTGCCCACACGGGTTTAAAGGGTTCCACAAGCCTCGAGTTGGCAAAAAGGGTGGGGGCCTAGGCATTCTCCACAGAGATAACCTGGACTTTAACATCTTCCCCATAGATGAAGTAGAGGGAATAGAATTGCTTGGATTTCAGCTAAAGGCTCGAAAAGAAAACATGGCCACAGGAGTTCTCTGTTACAGGCCATCCATGGCTGTAAGTTCTTTCCTTCCCTCTTTCCTAGACAATATCTCCAACCTGTGGATTACGCATAATATTTTTTTTCTGTTGGGAGATTTTAACTTCTGGGCAGAAGAAAGCCTGTCAGCAGCATATAAGGAATTGCGCAGTACCAGCGAAACAATCGGCCTTAAACAGCAGGTCCTTGGCCCCACACACCTAGCGGGCCACATTCTGGACTTCATATTCTCCCCTGAAAACCTTACCTCGGTAGAGGAAATTACTCCTCTCTGTTGGACTGACCACTCACTGATTACTTTTCACCTGCAACTGGCTAAAAGTTGTTCCCTTGCCAAGCCAGTAGCAAACTCAGTAGATGGTAGAGCATGGAATAAGCTCCACGAAATGAAAACAAAAACCCCTTATCATGAACTTATATTTTCACCAACAGACTGGGCAGGGGTGAACTATAATAGATTCGAAAGGGAAATTATAAAAAGTTAAGATGAAACGGAGGAATCAGGGGAATCTCCTTTGTGCCAGGCACCGGAGGCCCTGCCTCTGTCTCCCCTGCTGCCCTGAGTGTGAAGGCCATTGGCATCCTGAGGCAGATCTTTGTGGGTCATACATCAGTGCTGAATGCAATTCTGGTGCAAAGCCATCAGCAAGCACAGATGGAATCGTACCTGGATGACATTCACTCTGACATCTCTTCCATACAGAGATAATTTCAGGCTCTAGCTTCCACACTCACGGCCATGAAAAGCATGCACCAATGAAAACAAGATGCAAGTAAGCTGACATCTTTAAAGACCTCGTGGGGTAGGATGGTCTTTAGTAGGGGGTGGCTTGTTTGTTTGGGGTGGACGAAGCATGGTAGGGTATGTGTGGTAAAGTACTCTTTTTTAGTATAGGGGGGGTGGGCCAAGTGGGTAGGAAAGAGGTTAAGGGCAATCATGTGGAGTTTTTGGACAGACTGGGAGGAGTTGGGACAAGGGGTGGGATTTTGGAGGTAGAGGGCTGTGATGTCTGTGATGTGTCTGTGGCTACTGCTGTGGTGTCTCTGAGTTTGGTGTCTGTAGTGTCTGCTGGTGTGGTGTCTGCCTGTTTATCTGTAATGGAGATATGTGGTGCAGTGGTTGTGGTGTCTGCCTGTATGTCAATGTATGTGGTAGTCATTTTTTTTTCTTTAAAATCTATAAATTGGGGTAAACACATCCGATTGTCTTAATTTTGATGTCTTAAATTATATAAAAATCTGCTGCATTTTTATGAAGTGGTGTTGAATTTCTTTTGACTCGTGTCAGTTACTTATCATCCATGTTGGTGCTCTGAAATGCTTAACACATTTTCCTCTGGTAAAGTCTGACTCCTCTATGCCACACTACCAGAACTAGTCAAGGGAATTATTCGTGTGAATCAAAAGGACCTATTTGGGGATAACATGAAAGTACTACATAGTGAAGTCTAACCAGCCTCACTGCATAATACCCCACTTTCCTACACTAATCAGTAAAAATATATAATTCCGTTTGTGCAATTTAATGAAGTAGAAAAATGATAATGTCACTGTTTGCACGAATAGTTTTGTTTATTTTTTATTTAAAAACTGGCTTTTAATCAAAGTTTAAAAACAAACCAGATACACCCGAATATAAGTTAAGCAGAGTGAAATTTCTGTGTGAAATTCCCCCGTCCCCCCCCCCCCTGATTCAGAAAGTCTAAGAGATTCATAGCTAATTTTTCCAGTCAACAATACTGGATGGAAAAATTGCATGAGGCTTTGGTTCCAGCATCAGACACCTGCATTTGCTTTTTTTTGTACCGGGACAGCATACAATGTTCTTCTCTCCCTTACTCCCCCTCACAACCCTTTCTCACCCATACCCAACCCAGAGGTCTCCACATACTTTTGCCACCTGTCTTAAACACCATGGAAATGGGAATTCTGTGTGGTTTTACAACTGGAAAAAACAGTCCCATCTGGTGATTGCCAATTTCATGCACAGTAGTGGTGCAGATCCACTACACAAACATGATAAAACACGCAATTTTACAGTTAGCCCAGTACAGTGTAACATGTAATCAGGCTTATTGACTGTTAATCACAACTACATGGCAATTCATGCCAAATATATGTAAGTGAAAAATAATGAAACTGATTACATTACAAGGAATTTTTTTGCATTAATTAAAGGGCATATTATCACGTTCCGGCGTTAAAATTATCGCCGCTTTATCGTCAGAAAACTGCCGCTAAAGCAGCGATAATGGGCTTGATAATATGCCCTTCAGAATTCGAATAGAAGCCCATGTTCACACCAGAACATGGGCTTCTATTGGAATTCTCAAGGGCATATTATCAAGCCCATTATCGCCGCTTTAGCGGCAGTTTTCTGCCGATAAAGCGGCGATAATGTTAACGCCGGACCTTGATAATATGCCCCTTAGTATTTAGCTCTCATTTTATCATTCATGTTGGCAAAATATAATACATTTGGCATAATATACTTTTGCTGAATTTATTAATATTGCTGTTCAACAAATCATTAGATTAGTAGCATATTGTATGTCTTTACCGCAATTCTAACAAATATTTGGATTTCACAGGAACAGCCAACCATGTACTAAAAACATAGAATAGATAGAATATAAAGAATTAAAATAATATAAATGATCTTCTAATGTCACAGTCACCTACTAAAGAAGTAGTACAACAAATGATATAGCTTCAGAAACTCACTGCTTATATATAGGTTTTCTTACATCTGTGTGAAAAACATATTAGGCACAAAACAAGTGTGAGAAAAATTCCAGTTAAAACCCAGCTTTAAAGATCTCAGGGAGTACTCCATCATATTCTTAACAAGTGTGTTCAAAAGGCTAACACAGGGCTATCCCAAGTCAGTAAATTAGTTTGCTAACTAGTGTGAACCATATATGAGTGGCAAATGTCCACGTGGAGGAAATTCTTTGTGAGAAAGTGGATTATGAGTTGGGATGGATGGTAGTCAACCACAAGTAATAATTGCAATATTCTTCTCAGGTCAAGGGAAGGTTTCAGCAATTCAAACCTGGTAGACAGAGCAGACAGGCTTCACTTCAGAAAAAGTGTAAAACATTTAGAAGTACCAAAACAGATAAAAGTTGAAAACCCAATACAAAAAGCTCACTTCAATTTACAAAAAATAGAATATTTTAATAAACAAGATGATACCAAACCAAAAAAAAAAATCCAAAAGGGCAACCGGAGACATGAATTTTGAAAGTTATAAATAAAAATAACACCAAAAAGTAGAAAGTGCCACCTGTGGGCAACTGGTCACACTACAGCTGGACAAGGGTAAGGTTTAAAGCCGACTATTACGGAGTGCAGCTTAGATATGCAGTTTGGATTGGTCCTAGTCGAAAAGCTAGATTCACACTTAGAAAACTGCAGAGAAGGTAGAGCCTTCAGTGTGGCAAGGCAACAGGCTGAATCTGAAGACAGGCTTGTTGATGAAGAATGAGAGCTCTGTGAAAATGCAGATGAAGGCAGGAAAATCTTCAAGTAGGAAAAGTCCAGAGATCGTGCCCAGGAAAAAATCAGTGACAACCCAATTTTGCTCAGCTTCAGGCCTGGTGAAAATTTCTACCTCCAGACTTGAACACTTTTCTGGAATTGGTATTTCCTCAGTGGGGCAAGGCTCAAGGGTATAGCCAAAGAGGGTTCAACATCATTGGATGCTGGTGTGTGTCGGGCAGTGCTGAGGCAGATTTACTGTTGTGGGGAAGAACGTAGTGGGAGTTGCAGCAAAGCCAGTTGCACTGATGATGAACCCTCAGCAGATCGACTGGCAGGGTGGACCTAAGCTTTCAATGGTTCTCGAGGGAAAGATTTAGTGTTTCTAAGTCCCATGTTTCTAGGTTTAGCCAGAAGGAGTACACACCAGCTAAGTTCGGTTCCTCGGGAGGGGTCTGGAATCACGTCACCAGAAGCCGCCAGCATTTGAAACTGGTCAGTTGTGCCCTTCCAGGAAAGTGGGCTGCTTGCAGCTTTTGTACACATATGACTTAACAGGTCGGCCAACTGACCCTTAGAGTCCACTTCTTTGACCTTCATAGAAATGTGAAAAGGTCCAGCCCTTAGTATTCTCCTCACAGGTCCCAACAGAAGGTGCAGTCCTTTGTTTGTCTTCCACAGGCCCAGTAGTGTTCTGATGAGGTGGTGCTGCGGTGCCACCAGCCTGTGGTTAAGGGTGACTCTCAGACCCTCACTAACCAATAGAGAAAATGGTACCAGGGGTAACCTTACCCAATGTTGCAGCAGCTCCCATGTACCCTATTGCAAACCATCCCACAAAGCCCTTCTCTACCTAAAATCAAGATGGCAGAATATTTCTTCCCTTGTGCAGAGCTCCTCTGCCCACCTTACAGGTGCGTTCAAGGAAATGAGCAACCTCTTCTCTGTGGTCACTCAAAACCGGTTCTTGGAGCAGCTCCTCTCCTGCTGGCTTTGGTGCCTGACTGTCTAGAAGGACAAAAGATGGTGCAGGTCCAGGTGTTAGCAGGTGCTAGCTACATCTGTCAATGATAGGGTAGGCCTTTTTAAAGATATTCAGCTGGAAGCTCACAAAAATGGGTTTTCAGAGACTTTATGCAGGCAAGAAGTGACTTTTTAAAAGTGCCATTTGTACAATATCTAGTAAAAATCCATCTGTACCAATGTATTAGATTTGTAATAAATATTTTAAAAAGTTAAAGAATTATCTTTTTAGCTTGCTCCTAAGTAGAGATACCATTATCTCTCAATGCTTTCCTATGGGACAACGAACCCTGCCACAGTGAAAATGGCTTTTGGGGCCTTGTCACTGTAAGGACATGTTATACATTAATCTTCTACATGTCCTACTTTTAAATACCATGCTCCCTACCTTATTAGGCATTCATTCAAACGTGGTAGATAAGCAAAGAAATATATTCTAAGCATACCATTAATGTAATAAGTTCACTAATACCCTCTAGCCTTGTGGGTGCTTGTAATAAAACGCGAAAACTATAGAAATTACATATATAGGGCCTGATTACAATGTTGGGTGGACTTCAGTCCGCCCAACACTGTCTTGGTCTTGGGACCAACTGACCTCTGGTCAGCGGTCCTGACCGGCTCATTGCAATGCGACCAAACACTGTTCGGTGGCATGCTCTCTTTTCTCAATGGGATCTCGTAGTACGGCCATAAACTGTTTGTAACACAAGCTCCCATTGAGAAAAGGGAGGTGCAGTTCATACCTGCACCCTATGGCAGGCACCACTAGGTGCCTGCCATCAGGTACAGGGATCAACAGGGCACAAGAGGGCCCTGCTGGGAGCCCCCTAGGATGCTTTCCGATAAGGATTCCATCTCAAACAGGCCAGCATGGACACCATGTTGGAAACCGTGCATCGTAACCTCAAGGGCTGAAAGGCCCGCTCTTGAAATTACTGACTGGCTTCCGACGTCAGAAGCCAGCTGGAATGCATGCCAGTTTACTTTCCAACTGCCTGGACCCTAATTGGGCGGACGGAAAGTAAACCGCGGGGCTGAAAACAATGCGGTCCGAAGGCTACGACCATCCGTCGGAGCCATGACAGGCCACATCGTAATTGTGAAATAAGCAGTCAGAACAAATAATGTGTGCTACTGTGAAAAAAACACAAAGAAGTGAACAAGTAAAGTAAAAGTAGAGTAAAGGTATATATACAATCAACCATTTTTGATATGTATAAATGCACATATGCACAAATCATTGAACATGGCAATTTTTTTAAGCCAGCAATAATTAGTGTGCTTTGGTGTACACAGCATTTCAAACTATTTAGAAATATTGAGTTCTCTTCAGGACAAGGAGCTAACACGGACATCTGATTAAAGGTTTACCATAAGGTTGTGATTGGATAAAGGAACCAGGATGTGTAAGAGTTCCAGTGACATCTCAATTGTGATAGATAAAATGTACTCACTCAGTTGTGCTTGCACCCATGCGATGTCACTGTGAGCAATTGATGATCACTTTAACATCATGGGTCTGTTAGTAGGAGACACATGTCCTCTCAGTAGTAAATATGTCCTCTGTGAAGCCAATGCAGAGTTCAACAGAAAAACAGGAAAAAAATGCCTACAAACACAATTCACATACAGTCATAAAATATTACAATTAAGATAATTTTAGGTTATAAATAACACACAGATTATACATTGTACAAGAACATACTGTTAAAGCAAACATTATGTATTAAGACCTACTGCACTACACATTTAATAATAAAACTGCAGCCTAACACTTAGGCAGTAAATGACACTAATATACTAACCTATTCTAACTATACCAACTCTAAACACATTCCCCATCTACAAAGTCCATAATAAGTAACTGAAAATGTGTCTTTCCCGAGCCATTGAACAGCATCAGGGAACCATGACTGCATGGAAGCTGAAACAACCAAAAATAAGGTTTAAAGACTCCCAAAAAAGTTAGTGGTCCGTATTGATAGAAAACATTGAAAATATTTCTAAAAAAAGTTTCATCATAATTTTTGATGTCATAAAAAAGTATATCAATCTATAAAATGTACCAAAGTATAACCATATTAATAAGTACTGACATATTTATATTTAACAATTTACAGTACTTAGTAATATATATCAAATATACCATTTATTTGGCAAATTAGTATAAAAATGATAGTTAAAATATTGTTTGAAAAATATTATAATAAACAAATGTTTGGAAAATTGTACCATTTGTACAAATGTAAAACATATATATAAAATGTTATTTTTGAAAATTCAAAACATGAACTTGTGCCCGGGTAAAGCCTAAACTTTACAGCAAACTGAACTTTATGCTCTCTATCTGGGCTTTCCTGACTATCTGCTAAGTCGTCTACAGGTGGTACAGAATACAGCAGCCAGACAAAGGTGCCGATCACGATCCGGTAAAAACCGGGTACGAACCGTCAGACGGAGCATATTCTCCGTCCGACGCGTACCCGGTCGAAAAAATATACAAACATGGAATTACGATTCGCACGGAAATCCCATTTCCGTACGAATCGTACAAAACCCCGACCGACGAAAATAAACATACAAATGTGATCCGGGAAAGCGCCGACGTGACGTCGGGACGCACGCAGCCTACCATTCACGAACCAGGAATTACGATTCGCACCGACGTCATCCCGCACGGTGAATATTCTCCGGCAGCCAAAAACTGCCGGGAAATCAGGACGACGCGAACAAGGAGTACCTGCACGCGACGGACAGACATGGACCCGAACCTATGTGTCATCCCGGCCCTCATAGCAGTCGACCTCCTCTACAGGTTACGACGCAGATGCCGCAGAAGGTCAGAACAACAAAGGGAGGGGGGAAAGAGGGGGGGGCAGGACCAGGGGCAGGCCACAAAACCCCCACCAAAGTCACACAGCACACATGCCCTGGACATACCTGACCCCCAGGCCCTGGTCACTACGAGGGGGTGGGGGCGTGTCCAGCAAAGCCAGCGTCCGCCACAACGGAAGTGCTTGACGGCGCGAACCGGTAACACAACAATACAGGTACGTCCCGTACCCACGCCTTAAGAGCGTGGGTACGAGTCATACCACGCCCACACCTACGTCATCCCAACAATGGTGGGAGGGCTTTACTCACGTGGCAAAGGCCTAGGTACGGCCCGCACAAGCATCACATAGCGTGGGGACGGATATGTACGGACCGTACCCCCACCCCCGTATGCATGGAGCGTACCCCCACCCCAACAGTGTAAGCACGACCCGTACCCTCACCCGCGTACGTATGGAGCGTACCCCAACAGTGTAAGTACGACCCGTACCTCACCCGCGTACGTATGGAGCGTACCCCCACCCCAACAGGGTAAGTACGACCCATACCCTCACCCGCATACGTATGGAGCGTACCCCCACCCCAACAGTGTAAGTACGACCCGTACCCTCACCCGCATACGTATGGAGCGTACCCCCACCCCAACAGTGTAAGTACGACCCGTACCCTCACCCGCGTACGTATGGAGCGTACCCCCACCCCAACAGTGTAAGTACGACCTGTACCCTCACCCGCGTACGTATGGAGCGTACCCCCACCCCAACAGTGTAAGTACGACCCGTACCCTCACCCGCGTACGTATGGAGCGTACCCCCACCCCAACCGTGTATGTACGGACCGTACCCCCACCTCGTATGCATGTAGCGAACCCACACCCGTGTATGTTCTAAGCGTACATATCCTGAAATAGGAGGGGTGTGTGCAGAGTCCTCCCAGCAGTGCCCAGACACAGGAGGGGTGGGTGCAGAGTCCTCGCAGCAGTGCCCAGATGCAGGAGGGGTGGGTGCCTAACACTCCCAGCAGTGCCCAGAGACAGGAGGGGTGGGTGTAGAGTCCTCCCAGCAGTGCCCAGTCACAGGAGGGGTGGGTGCAGAGTCCTCCCAGCAGTGCCCAGACACAGGAGGGGTGGGTGCAGAGTCCTCCCAGCAGTGCCCAGACACAGGAGGGGTGGGTGCAGAGTCCTCCCAGCAGTGCCCAGACGCAGGAGGGGTGGGTGTAGAGTCCTCCCAGCAGTGCCCAGTCACGAGAGTGGTGTGTGCAGAGTCCTCCCAGCAGTGCCCAGACACAGGAGGGGTGGGTGCAGAGTCCTCCCAGCAGTGCCCAGACACAGGAGGGGTGGGTGCAGAGTCCTCTCAGCAGTGCCCAGATGCAGGAGGGATGGGTGCAGAGTCCTCCCAGCAGTGCCCAGACACAGGAGGGGTGGGTGCAGAGTCCTCCCAGCAGTGCCCAGACGCAGGAGGGGTGGGTGCAGAGTCCTCTCAGCAGTGCCCAGATGCAGGAGGGATGGGTGCAGAGTCCTCCCAGCAGTGCCCAGACACAGGAGGGGTGGGTGCAGAGTCCTCCCAGCAGTGCCCAGACGCAGGAGGGGTGGGTGCCTAACACTCCCAGCAGTGCCCAGAGACAGGAGGGGTGGGTGCAGAGTCCTCCCAGCAGTGCCCAGACACAGGAGGGGTGGTGGCAGAGTCCTCCTAGCAGTGCCCAGACACAGGAGGGGTGGGTGTAGAGTCCTCCCAGCAGTGCCCAGTCATGAGAGTGGTGTGTGCAGAGTCCTCCCAGCAGTGCCCAGACACAGGAGGGGTGGGTGCAGAGTCCTCCCAGCAGTGTCCAGACGCAGGAGGGGTGGGTGTAGAGTCCTCCCAGCAGTGCCCAGTCACGAAAGTGGTGTGTGCAGAGTCCTCCCAGCAGTGCCCAGACACAGGAGGGGTGGGTGCAGAGTCCTCCCAGCAGTGCCCAGACACAGGAGGGGTGGGTGCAGAGTCCTCCCAGCAGTGCCCAGACGCAGGAGGGGTGGGTGCCTAATACTCCCAGCAGTGCCCAGAGACAGGAGGGGTGGGTGTAGAGTCCTCCCAGCAGTGCCCAGTCACGAGAGTGGTGTGTGCAGAGTCCTCCCAGCAGTGCCCAGACACAGGAGGGGTGGGTGCAGAGTCATCCCAGCAGTGCCCAGACGCAGGAGGCGTGGGTGCCTAACACTCACAGCAGTGCCCCTGCAAAGAAAAGGGTGGAGTACCCACAGATCCAATGCCCACAAATGTCAGTCAGGTGCACAAAGATCCTGCAGTACATGTACCACATGTGTGCGAGGCTGGAAGTATACATAGGCATAGCGCCTAAAAGAATACATGTACACATGAAGTCATGGCAACAGTCTACATACACAAGTACAGTGACCACCAAGGATGCCACGAATGATGCAGGTGGAGACATCGCTCAGCATGCATGGGCCAAGTCTAACGAGTCCGTCACACACCCAGCCAATGTAGACACAGCTCAGCACCACATATTGGAAAGACCCTGCAGGGAAGAAGTCAGGTTACACAGAGGAAGGAACACACCTTGGGATGATGTCACCATGCAGTAACTGCTTACATGAACAAAGTTATGTAGCCAACAGCTTGTGATGGCACACAGATACCAGGATCCACCCTATGACCAGCGCAAGACGACAATTCCCACACACCCAACACATAATCACCACCCAAAATAATGGGGCAGGTCGACCAACAGCAATACCAGACAGACAGTAGTGTACTAAGGAAAAATAAATTGCTTTAATCAGCATCCAAAAATATGTTTGTCCCTTGAAAGTTCAAAAAGTACAACGCCCATAGGGCAATCCAAAGTTCAAATCCAGGTGGGGGACACAGTGGGACGCGTGTCCCCTAGCTTGCCTGCACAGTCAGACTCCTTCGTCTTCCAGAGCGGGGAGGGCATCATGTGGGGGGGAAGGACCAGGCACCGCAGGGACATGAGGGCGAAGGGTAGGCGTCGTGTGTGCAGGGATGGAGGACTCCACCACAGGGGGTGGGTCAGGGGCAAAGGCAGGGGCCAGGATGGCGCTGCACACCTTAGCAAGGTCCTCCAGCGACTCCCCTGCACCAGAAGGAACCACAGGGCCCAAGGAGGGGGGGGCAGAGGGATGGGTCGCAGCGCCACTGGGGGAGGGTGTGGACAGGGGGGGGGACCCACCCACCCTGACCGGGGACTCCCTTGACCGCTTGCAGGGTGGTGTCACAGTGGGGCTCAGGGACAGAGCGGCCATGAAGGAGTCTTTGCCGGATATGTGGCCAGGAGAGCTGAGGGGAGGGGATTTGGAGGGAGTGGATTTGGTGGAATGCGGACTCCCACTCTGGCTGCGTGACTTACGTTTGCCCCCCGACCCAGTGGGTGTGCCTACTTCACCCTGTGTGTGCGTGCCAGGAGGTGTGCGTATGACCTTCCCTGCTGGTGTGGTGCCTGTGTCTGTTGTGGTGGGTGCATGCTGACGTCTGGGTGTACGTGGGACAGGCATGGGAGTGGGAAGTGTGGATGGGTCAGGGGTAGGGGGTTGGACATAGCGCTGCAGGAGACCCACTGCTGCAGTCAGTGTCGAGTCAATGGACCTCAGCAAGTTGCGTTGGTCAGCCTGCGATGAAAAAATGCCCTCCAAGTATGCCTCCATGTTGTTCAGCACTTGGCTGTGGCCATGGAGGACATTAAGCATCGCAGCCTGACCAACCTGCAACTGCCGCTGGATGTCCACAGACTCGGCATTGGGGGCAGCAGTGGAGACAGGGGCAGGGGGTGCGGTGCCTGGCAGGAAGGAGACATGTGGTGACCGGGCACGCTGGGAAGGGACACGAGCAAGTGGGAGGCGGCTGATGGCAATGGAGGGGGCGGGGTGAGATGTTGTGCTGCTGTCAGTTGCTGGTGCAGCCTCCGCCCACTCGGAGAGATCATCCTCGGACCCGTCAGCTTCATATTCTGTCGTGCCAGTGGACAGGTCCTCGGCCTCAATCTCCTCCGCCTCAGTTCCACTCAATGTGCCAGCCACGATGTCAACGCTGGCACTGGTGCTCGGTCCCTCCGCTCCGTCTGTGCTCATGTCTCCCTCCGTGTCCCCCGACGATGCTGTGGGCAAGGTGAAGAGACAGCAATTAATCATACACCTGTATACATATGTCACATGAGTCCAATCTACATAGGTTACAGTGCATAGCCTGAAACGAAAGATCTGTAACATCTACAAAACAAGGTACAGATGTAGGGCATGCAACACACAGTTGGTTGACCCACCATGCCACTGAAAAACCATGGAGACCATGACACAATAGCAAATGACATGAAATGGAGCTTGACAGAGGAGCCAGGCCCTGGGGACAATCCAGCACTGCATCTGCACCACACAGCGTTGCGGAAAATAGGGATGAGCAGGGACCATATCCATGAACTTGAGGCACATGCTGCATAGGTAATACTGAAAACATGCCCAACATGACTGGCTCACTGCACCTTGAGTGTATGTCCAGACAAACATCACACACTGGCCAGACCTAGCAAGGAGATTTCAGGTTTTGACATGTAGGCTTTGCCCGCACCAACCACCCCCTACATGAGACAATTTGTTGAGACACAGGAAGCACTTACATCTCTTAGTCTGGGTGAAATACACAGGGGCTGCATAAATGCAAGATTGGACGCCAAATACCCAAAGTGCGCCTGTCCAAATAATCATGTACAAATGGTCATCATCAGCTGATTGTAACAAGACACACAGGCACTGGCCACCGTGAGTATGAACAAGGAAAATCAGGTCAGGCTGTACAGTGGACACTTGTACTACATTTAACGTCAATATACATGGTGCCAGGGGACAATGGCACAGAGCACAACCTATGCTGTAGACACTGAGAGTGTCCACGTTTTGTGATGGCACACATGACACCTAGGAAAATATGCCCCAGGGGACAGTAGTGGCCACACAACTCCATGGTCCTGAATGGGAATGACTGCAACACACGCCACCATCCCTGCACTATGCGTATCGCATACTCATGCACATCATGTCACAGGCCACAACATAGGACATGCGTGCTGTAAGGCATGACACTTGAGAGACTAACTCCCATGTCTGGACTCAGCATCAGTGCCAACTGACATGGAACCCACATGTGCTGAACTGGACAGGGCACAGGCAAGGTCCCAAAACCTGTTACACACCACCCCCACACATGATGCTACAGGCATAGTTCACGTGGAGAAAGCACCAGCCTACATTACCTTGTGAAGGAGTGACTACACACAGACCAGGGAACACATTGCAAGGAGGGGAAGGGAGGCAGGAGAGCACCGCTATACTGTGGGTAACTGGATCTGCACAGCACCCTTAAACCCTGGCAGTGTATCCATGCAACTGTGCACTTACAAATGCTGGTGACACACAACAAACACACATGTACCTACCCCCTTGCTGCTGCTGATTCTCCTGTAAGCGCCTGTCCAAGTCTGGAAATACCACCGCCAGCACACGCTTGTGGATGTGGGTCAGACGGCGGCGCCCGCGATTCTTATGGGTCTCAGGTGAGTCCCCCAGCAGGACCCGTGCGATCCTCCGCGTCCAGCACCGGATATTCTGCCAGCGTTTCCTCACCTGGGCCAGGCGCCGCTTGCGACCCTCCGTCCACCTCACGGCACTGACGGCGTTCATCCATATCTGCTCCTTGGCAGAGGCGCCTTCCTGTGAGGATGAACAAGTGACACTATATCAATACACCAGGCACATGTCACAGAGAGACATATTAGAACAAATTAGCTGTTTGCAACAAGGCATAGTATGCATCCAATGCATTGCACCTTTGTCATAGGGACATGATCCTCTGGGGAAGGGCAAAAGCAGTACGTGCCATTGAAAGTACACAGGTGGAAGGAGGGCAACGGCACAATCAATGATCCAGGCTCACACTGTGCATCAGAAGGTACACCAGGATAATGTGCAGCACCTCTAAGCAGTCACATGCCACAGGCCACTGATGCTACCGCAGCAGAGTACACAGACACACGCAGGCACAAGACATTCACCTGCCATTGCCAAATGCAGCAACAAACCTCACTCTGCACATGTGCCACTAGACGGGGGGGGGCTCACAGGTGTGGGGCTGGCTCTGCACGTCAGACACACAGCACTGCTCCTTGCTCACATCACATGGGCAGGGTATATCCATCCCTCATGCAGGCCGGGTGCCACACTCCACATATGCACCCACCCACATGACAGGGGACTTACACACACACCGATGTCCAGGGTACGAACACATCATGTGGACACTCTCAGCACAGGTACACAGAACTAACACACATCTGTGGGTACAGTCACCTGTCACACTGGGCTGACCACATAATAAAATGAGGACTGTAGAGGCTACATTCCCAGGAGGACAAGACAGCCAGAATGTGGCATGCACCATGCAGTGATTGTCACAGTAAACACAATGCAAGTGAGGACGGCAGACATGCACCACAGCATGCACTGGCTGGGAGACATCAGGCATTCCCCCCCCTGGGACCCCCCCTACAGTACATAGCATGTGTGTCACACCTGGACACAATGCCAGAAGTCACAGTCACAAACAAGGGACACAGTCTGTGCTAGTAGACTCTGCACTCACCTGATACCCTGGTAGCCCATACAGCAGGGGGTACTGTGGGAGGATTACATCCAGCAAAGCCAGGTTCTCCTCCAGGGTGAAAGGCTGTGACCTCTCCACAGACCTTGACATGGTTCCAGGGAATCAGTAGCAGCAGCTGGGTCGTCGAATCCAAAGATGTGCAGGCAAGTGCTCCCTCATGGGACCTGGCTGCCTTATATCTGCCTTGCTGGCCAGTTTCATGCACAGGAGTACAGAGTGATTGGTCACTCACATTTGCATCCTATGTTTCCTCTAATCCCTTCAAACCTAGCACAGTCAGTGGGTTCTTATTGTGTTTTTTTCTTGAGCATGATGTCAACTCCAGAACCACATTGCAACAAAGTGGATTCATTCAAACTGACTACTGCTGTGCACCTGGTGAAAAAAATTCAAACTTTAAACTTGGTCTCCATGACAACCAGCATGCATGTAGGCCTTTATACTTGTCCCTCATGTGTCCCCTATGTAATTTGGAGTTTCACACACAGGTACAGTGCGTACCGGGGGCCTAGGGCACCACAAATGCATAGCAACGGCCCGTACAGGCGTGTGTACGGTCCGTATCACTATGGGTGTGCTCGCGTATGCGTACCCATAGTGAAAGTGAGCGTACGCACGCGTGTACGGTCCGTACCACTATGAGTACGCATACGCGAGGACACCCATAGTGATAGTGAGCGTACAGGCGTGTGTACGGTCCGTACCACTATGAGTACGCATACGCGAGAACACCCATAGTGATAGTGAGCGTACGCACGCGTGTACGGTCCGTATCACTATGGGTGTTCTCGCGTATGCGTACTCATAGTGGTACGGACCGTACACACGCCTGTACGCTCACTATCACTATGGGTGTTCTCGCGTATGAGTACCCATAGTGGAAGTGAGCGTACGCACGCGTGTACGGTCCGTATCACTATGGGTGTTCTCGCGTATGCGTACTCATAGTGGTACGGACCGTACACACGCCTGTACGCTCACTATCACTATGAGTACACATACGGCAGCACTCCCATAGTGATAGGGAACGTACACAGGCCCTCTAAGCGAAAGTACGGTGCCTTTCACACATCACAGTGGTGACAGGCAGCACACAGGAAGGAATAGGGCTGACATACTTGTCCATGGATGGACATTGTTGGACAGGCCTCACAGACGGCTCGCGCCCTCCCCGCTCGACAAGGCCAGGACTCCGGGCCACCTGGCATAACCCCGCGACCAGCACCTGTACCCTGTCCCCCGACGGACCCTCTGCCCTCGGACCCCTACTCATCACGGGGTCCAGCCCCACCGGCTTTCCCGGCCGGGTCAAGCCGCCATCTTGGACCCTGTACCACGCGGCCGCCTGGCCTCCCCTCGACCCTAACCCCGGGCCTGGCCGGCCCCGACATCCCGGCACCACTATCCACCCAGGAGGTGAGCGGACCACTTGGCAGGTCAATGGGAGACCGAAGTGTCAAGGGCTCTCCCCCGCCAGGTGCCGATCGCTCCCAGCTCCCCCAGGCACTGGCTCCACCCCCTGCTGGGTGTCTGGACACCTTCATCCCGGACCCTCCGACCTCCAAGTGCGAGGGTCCGGACATCAAAGGGCACCAGCCCTATAACTAAGGCAGCTCCGGAGCAGGAAGGCAGTTGTATCCTGGAGTCGAGAGACACCGAGTGAACTCAACCCTGACGGTCTACTGGCGCTGCCGTAGCCCGCTCTTGTGAACCATCGTCCTGCCTGCTGGCGCTGCCGTGGCCTTCTGCAACCTTCATCTTCCTGGGACCTGCTGGCGCTGCCGCGGCCCGTTGTACCGACCACCCTCACCGGGACCTGCTGGCGCTGCCGCGGCCCGTTGTATCGACCATCCGCACCGGGACCTGCTGGCGCTGCCGCGGCCCATACCACCTAACCACCAAGCTCGAGGATTGTGAGCTCATCACCATCTCATCCGAATTACCTGATTGGTAAATAGACTGTCCCGCTACCCCCTTCCCTACCTTACGAGACTCTAATCGAGGGGACCCCTGAGTCCAGACCTCCTTGTACCATTTTACCGTACCTTAAATAAGTGCCTATAAAGATCACTGAACCTTATCCGTGTGTGGTATTTGTCTGTGGGGGGGAAGTTACTTGTCTGTACGATCGCTGGAGACGGCTCTCCCCGGAGACCTCTCCTCCTGACCCCGGCCGACCCTCCCGGTCCGTCTACCTTTTCTAACATTGGTGGCCAGCGGCGGGATCCGAATCAACGCGTAATCGTACAGAGAGTAGCTCACCCCACGACAAAGCACGATGTCGACCAAAGATAGCAGCCCCACCGAGAAGTTCCAAATGGAGAAACTAGAGGAGTACAACCACCGCGAACTGAGACAATTTTGCATAGAACTTGGCATTGCTACCACTGGCCTGAGTACCAAGGATGACCTAAAGCACGCCCTTGAGTCGTGGACAGAAACGGGGGTCGCAAGACCCTCCGACCAAAGCAGCGTCACACCAGACCAAAACAGCGTTACACCAGAGGGGAACGCCACGACTCCCGGGGAGCGGGGAACGGGCCTCTCACCGGAGGAGATACGAGAAAGAGACAGAGTCAGACTGCACGAATTAGAGATGGCATGACTCAAAATGGATGGGGAGCTCAAGTTAGCTGAACAGAAACTCAACCTCGAGCATATGCGGATTCGAGAGGAGCGAGAAGAAAAACAGAGACAGAGAGAGCTGGAAGAGAAAAAGATAACGCTCGAGCACGAGCGCCAATTGGCGGAGATAGAACTGCGCAAACAGCATAAGGACTTGGGGGTGCCTGAAAGACCACACACCCCGGGACCAACTGAGAAAAAAGTTCACATCCCCAAGGATGTGGTCCGCGAGTATGTCCGAGAAGACGACATACAACAATGGTTTAAGGCCTATGAGATCGCAATGACCTCCCACCGGATCGACCGGAGTGATTGGGGAGCCGGACTTTGGGGGAGATTTATCAACGAGGGTCGCGATGCCCTGCTGCAGCTCCCCGATCACCAAATGTCGTCCTACGACCACATGAAGGCTGCCCTCCTCACCCGCTACGGCCTCACGCCCGAGATGTACCGCCAGAGGTTCAGGGATTGCACCCGGATCCCAGGTACCACTTGGGTGGAATACGTGAACTATTTCAGCCGGGCCTTCGAGGGTTGGATCAAGGGAAGTCAGGTCACCACCTACGAACAGCTCTTCAACCTCATGGTATGGGAACACCTGTCAAACAACTGCTTCGTCGAGCTCCGGCAGCACCTACTCGACAGTAAGCTGACTGACCCCCGGCAGCTCGCCGCCGAAGCTGACCGGTGGGAGAGCACCCGAGTGGGCCGGAAAGGGCCACACGACCAGAACAGAAGCAACCAAGGCCAGCACCGTCCTCGGGGAGGAGGAGGAGGCCAAGGGCGGGGGAGAGACGCCTTACCAGCAACAACCGTGGCCAGCACCCCGCCGCCGGCCGGCCGGGTCAACCCCCCGTTGCGGCCTGGGTACCGAGCCAACGTCACATGCCACAGATGCCAGCGACTAGGCCACTACGCCAACGATCCGAACTGCCCGCTGAACCAAACGCCCAAGCCCCGCCAGGTAGCTGCCGCTGCCCTGGGGGAGGAGCAGTCGTTGGAGGGTCCCGAGGAGTGTGAGCCAGACCAGCAAGGGTGGGAACCGGCCGCCATGGTCCTGGCATGCTTAGGGGGAAGAGACATGGTTCCGCGGGCTCCCCTACCCGCCAACACCAGGAAATACGGTCAGTGGGTGACCATTAATGGACAGAGAGCTGAGGCCTTGCGCGACACCGGCGCCAGCGTGACGGCCGTCCGCTGTCACCTGGTGAAGCCCGAGCAGATCTTGCCGAACATTCTCTGCCCCGTCCGCTCGGCAGATAACTCTGAAAGCATGTGCAAGATGGCCTGCGTCCCGTTTGAATGGGGAGGGGTCTCCGGCCTACTGAAAGTGACGGTCCGGGACGATGCCCCCGTGGACTGCCTCCTGGGGAATGACCTCGAGAGTTCCCCGTGGGCCACCGTCGAGAGAAGAGAGCACTTGGGGATGCTGGGCCTCCCGGACTGGGCCTGCATAACCACCCGATCCATGGCCGGCCGGGCCGCCCCCCGATCCGAAGAAACCGAATGGCCGGCACCTCCGCCCCCGGTTGCCCCCGTAGAGGACAACGGCGAGGCCGACCTCCCAGACCCGGCCCCCGAAGAAAACGCGCAACCCCAGGACCTTCCGGATCTGGCTCAGTGGCGGCAAGAAGGGGGGCCCACCCAAGAACAGTTCCGCCAGGAGCAAAAGACCTGTCCCTCCCTCGAGGGACTTCGCCAACAAGCCAGCACCCAAGCCGCCGGGGACACCACCGGAACCCACTGGGTCTACTGGGATAACGACCTGCTCTACAGCGAGCAAAGAATCGCCGAGCTGGGGGCCAGTCGAGTTCTGGTGGTACCGCTCCGCTTCCGAGACTTTCTACTCAACCTAGCCCACGATGTCCCCCTGGCTGGGCACCTGGGCCAAGATAAAACGTACAGTCGACTGGTGACCCACTTTTTCTGGCCAAAAATGAGGAATGACGTCCTGAACCACTGCCGATCGTGCCCCACATGCCAAGCAAGCGGGAAGAGTGGCCGGAAGCTTAAGGCTCCTCTACAACCCTTCCCGGTGGTCACCACCCCGTTCGAGAGGGTGGGGATAGACATTGTGGGGCCGCTGGACCCTCGCACGGCACAAGGACACAGGTTCATCTTGGTACTAGTGGACCATGCCACCCGCTATCCCGAGGCGGTGCCCCTACGGACCGTGACCGCTCCAGTGGTTGGCCGGGCCCTGATGGGGATCTTCTCCCGGGTAGGCTTCCCCCGAGAAGTCGTCAGCGACCGAGGTACGAACTTCATATCGAAGTACATGAAGTCCCTCTGGCAACAATGCGGGGTCACATACAGATTCACGACCCCCTATCACCCCCAAGGAAACGGACTAGTGGAGCGGTTCAACCGCACTCTCAAAGGGATGATTGGGGGATTGGAAGAGCCTCTCCGTCGCCAGTGGGATGTACTGCTCCCGTGCCTCCTCTTCGCCTACCGAGAAGTACCCCAGAAGTCCCTCGGCTTTAGCCCCTTTGAACTCCTATACGGACACCCTGTGCGAGGGCCCCTCAGCCTCGTGAAGGAGGGCTGGGAATTGGCCCCCCTAACGACCCCTCCAGACGTCTTCAAATACCTCCTGGCCTTACGAAACCAGACCCGGCGCTTCAGGGAGATTGCCAAGGCGAACCTCGAGGCCAGCCAGGAAGACATGAAGAGGTGGTATGACCACAATGCCTCCTCCGTGGAATTCGAGCCGGGGCAGCAAGTATGGGTAATGTCCCCCACCGAACCGTGTGCCCTGCAAGATAAGTGGACGGGGCCCTTCAAAGTGGTCGAGCGCAAAAGCCCCGTCACTTATCTCATCGACCTGGGGACCTCCCGGAACCCCCTTCGGGTCCTCCACACCAACCGGCTCAAACCGCACTTTGTGCGCTCCGAACTAAGCCTCTTGATGGCTACGGACAGTGGCACAGAAGAAGACTCCGAGCCCCTCCCGGATCTCCTGCAGACTCAAGAGAAGGACGGGTCCGTGGATGGGGTCCGGCTCTCTGACGCCCTCACTACGGAGCAACGACAGGACTGCCGGGACCTCCTGCTGCAGTTCGCTGCCCTGTTCTCCCTCACCCCCGGGGTCACCCCCTGGTGTTTGCACGACGTAGACACCGGGGACAGTCCCCCTGTCCGGCACCGGGCCTACCGCGTACCAGATCGGGTACGGGCCTGCATACAGGAGGAAGTGGCCAAGATGCTCACGATCGGGGTCATCGAGCCCTCGGACAGTCCCTGGTCCAGTCCGGTCGTACTAGTCCCCAAAGCCGCTGCCCCCGGCACCGCACCTGAACTGAGATTCTGCGTCGACTACCGGGGCTTGAACGCTGTCACCCGGACCGACGCTCATCCCATCCCCCGAGCAGACGAGCTGATCGACCGGCTGGGGGCCGCCCGCTACCTTAGTATCTTCGACCTAACGGCGGGCTACTGGCAAATCGGCCTCACACCCAGGGCTCAGGAACGGTCGGCCTTCTCCACCCCCGATGGCCACTATCAATTTAAGGTCATGCCCTTTGGCATGAAGAATGCCCCCGCCACGTTCCAACGCCTTGTGAACCAGGTCTTGGCGGGGCTTGAAGAATTCAGCGCTGCCTACCTGGACGATATCGCTGTGTACAGCCGCCACTGGTCCGACCACCTCCGTCACCTCCAAGAGGTCCTACAAGCCCTCCAGCGGGCCGGCCTCACCATTAAGGCCGGCAAGTGCCAGATTGGCCAAGGGTCTGTGACCTACCTTGGGCACCAAGTGGGGAGCGGGCTGGTGGCCCCCCTACAACTTAAGATTGCTGCCATCCAGTCCTGGCAGCCCCCCGTCACCCAGACCGAGGTCCGAGCCTTCTTGGGGCTCACCGGCTACTACCGGCGGTTCGTGAAGGAATACGGCAGCATCGTGGGGCCCCTCACGGGTCTCACATCCAAGAACCAGCCAAAGCGGGTCAATTGGACTCCTGACTGTCAAGCGGCCTTCGAGGAGTTGAAGGCCGCCCTGTGCACCGCCCCGGTGCTCCAGGCCCCCGATTACAGTCGGGAGTTTGTGGTGCAGACCGACGCCTCCGACCACGGCATCGGAGCCGTCCTCTCTCAGTTGAACCCCGAAGGTCAGGACCAGCCGGTGGCCTTCATCAGTCGACGTCTCCTGGCCCGAGAACAGCGTTGGAGCACCATCGAGAGGGAAGCCTTCGCAGTGGTGTGGGCCCTCAAAAAGCTCCGGCCCTATCTCTTCGGTACCCACTTCCGGGTACAGACCGACCATCGACCCCTGCAATGGCTGATGCAGATGCGGGGGGAGAACCCAAAACTCTTGCGCTGGTCCATTTCCCTGCAGGGAATGGACTTCACTGTGGAGCACCGACCGGGCCGAGACCACGCCAACGCGGATGGCCTGTCCCGCTTTTTCCGCCTCGACGAAGAGAGTCCCCAAGGGGATGGGTGACTCTCCCCGCCTTCAGCTGGGGGGGACGCATGTTGGACAGGCCTCACAGACGGCTCGCGCCCTCCCCGCTCGACAAGGCCAGGACTCCGGGCCACCTGGCATAACCCCGCGACCAGCACCTGTACCCTGTCCCCCGACGGACCCTCTGCCCTCGGACCCCTACTCATCACGGGGTCCAGCCCCACCGGCTTTCCCGGCCGGGTCAAGCCGCCATCTTGGACCCTGTACCACGCGGCCGCCTGGCCTCCCCTCGACCCTAACCCCGGGCCTGGCCGGCCCCGACATCCCGGCACCACTATCCACCCAGGAGGTGAGCGGACCACTTGGCAGGTCAATGGGAGACCGAAGTGTCAAGGGCTCTCCCCCGCCAGGTGCCGATCGCTCCCAGCTCCCCCAGGCACTGGCTACACCCCCTGCTGGGTGTCTGGACACCTTCATCCCGGACCCTCCGACCTCCAAGTGCGAGGGTCCGGACATCAAAGGGCACCAGCCCTATAACTAAGGCAGCTCCGGAGCAGGAAGGCAGTTGTATCCTGGAGTCGAGAGACACCGAGTGAACTCAACCCTGACGGTCTACTGGCGCTGCCGTAGCCCGCTCTTGTGAACCATCGTCCTGCCTGCTGGCGCTGCCGCGGCCTTCTGCAACCTTCATCTTCCTGGGACCTGCTGGCGCTGCCGCGGCCCGTTGTACCGACCACCCTCACCGGGACCTGCTGGCGCTGCCGCGGCCCGTTGTATCGACCATCCGCACCGGGACCTGCTGGCGCTGCCGCGGCCCATACCACCTAACCACCAAGCTCGAGGATTGTGAGCTCATCACCATCTCATCCGAATTACCTGATTGGTAAATAGACTGTCCCGCTACCCCCTTCCCTACCTTACGAGACTCTAATCGAGGGGACCCCTGAGTCCAGACCTCCTTGTACCATTTTACCGTACCTTAAATAAGTGCCTATAAAGATCACTGAACCTTATCCGTGTGTGGTATTTGTCTGTGGGGGGGAAGTTACTTGTCTGTACGATCGCTGGAGACGGCTCTCCCCGGAGACCTCTCCTCCTGACCCCGGCCGACCCTCCCGGTCCGTCTACCTTTTCTAACAGACATCAAGGCATTGTCTGGGCAGTACTACATGTGTGGGGCACAGGTGTGAAAGGCTGTGATGTGGCACATTACTCCTGAGTCGAGAAGGCACCAGATGTATGAGGAGATGTGTACAGATGTTATGTGTGACGGTGCAATGTGTGCCAGGCATGCCCTTCACTCCTTTGACATGTGTGCATGTCGTACTGCACACTTGGGATGAGCATCACTGGCATGGCACAGTCAACAACACACGCAAGTGTCCCCTGATGGCCGCTACAGGGGTTACCACACCAGACATGTGACTACCCACAGTGCACGATGTGACTATGTCATGTATGTGTGGGGGCTTCCCATTAGCTTGATGTTGGTGCTCTCTCAAAAGCATCAGCTGTTGCAGCAACCAACATGTGTCTGTGTGTAGATGGACATGGCACACTGTTACGCACACCAGGCCACATGTGGAATCGGATGTGAGGTGCGTATGTATGCATGGGACACAGAGTAGCGTAACAAGGACATGTATGCATCCTCTCTATGAATGTGTGGTGAGTCATTACATGTACACCTTATTGGCAAAGTGTGTGGGCTGTCCTAGTGTAATGTCATGTGACCTGTGGCTCTAGTGTTCCGCTACCAGTCTCTGAAATCGACATCCTACTTCTGCTGATGTGTTGATGTATGTCACTCCTGTGTTGCGTCTGGCTGTTCACTTACACTGGGACACAGCTAATCCCATGCCATGGCATGTGGAGGTTCACAATCTCCGTGTGTAGCTGGGTCTTGGTAGGCGTATCACCTGGCAGCCATAAGTGTCCAGGGCATGTGGCACATACCTGACTCCGTATGTCGCATATGTGTATTGACAGATTAACATGTGCTCAGCACCACAAAATTGTTGTTGTAGTGCACTCACTCTTCCTTGTCACTTCCAAATTACTGCAGAGCGCCACCTCTTCCCCGAGCAATTCCGGACTTGGCTGACATGCGGGAGAATGACTGTATCCGGTGCTACCGCTTCCCCCAACCGTTGATTGAGGAGTTGACGGCGAGGCTGGCACCACACCTGCAACCGCTGCACGGGTATCCTACGGCACTGACACCCAAGCTGAAGGTAATGGCAGCCCTACATTTTCTTGCCACGGGTACCTTTCAAAATACCATAGCTCATGTTGGTGGCATGTCCCAGAGCATGTTCTGCCGTGTGCTGCATGATTTCTTAGAGGCCATGTTGCTTCACCTGGATGAGTTCATCCATTTCCCAACCCCTGAAATGTTGACTGGTGTCAAGCGTGGATTCTATGCCCTGGGAGGGATGCCCCATGTCATTGGGTCCATAGATGGGACACATGTGGCTTTGGTACCACCACAGGCACAGGAGGTAGCTTACAGGAATCGCAAGCACTACCACTCCATCAATGCCCTTGTGGTGTGTCTGTCCAACATGGTGATTTCACATGTCTGTGCTCGTTTTCCAGGATCAGCACACGATGCCTACATCATGAGGCGTAGCAGGGTGCCTGAAATGATGACGCAGCTGCGCAACGAACGAGCATGTGTTGTTGGTGGGTACACTCTGTCTGTCCTGTATTTTGCGTAGACTTCAAGCACGACCGCTTCTCCTGTCCTACTAATGTCCATGTGCTTACCGTGTAGGGGACACTGGCTATCCCAACATGCCATGGCTGATCACACCTCTCCGCAACCCCATCATGCCGGCCCAGCTCCGCAACAACACCGCCCATGGCCGGACAAGGCGAGTGATAGAGAGGTCATTTGGCCTCCTGAAGAGCCGATTCAGATGCCTCCACAAGACCGGCGGCGCACTCCCATATGCCCCGGCGAAGGTCTGCAAAATCTTCATGGTGTGCTGCATGCTGCACAACATGGCAGTTGAGAAAGCTGTGCCACTCATCCTGGATCAAGATGATCAGGACCATCCACCCGTGGAGGACCAAGGTCTTGGCAATGAGGCTAGTGATGTGGAGGATGTGGTTCCGCAAGAGGACATCCGGAGTCGGCTCATACGCGACTTCTTTGCTTAGTGGTGAGTACCAGTGTCTGTGTGTGCACGCATTGGTCCCCGTGTGGCATGTGTTGCGATGTGTGTGTCCATCTGCATGTATGCCACGTGAGTCAGAGGTGTGTGTGGATGTGTCACTGGAGTGATGGTGCCAGTGATGAGTGTATTTCCCCAGTCATAATTGTGACCTAGCATGTTGTCATCCTTACATGTGTCGAGTACATGCACATGCAAGTGGCTGTGCTATTTGTGGCTGACTTCTTGTGTGTCTCTCATCCCCAGGTACTTGCGCATGACGTCTGCTGGTTGCATTGTTGTGGCACTGCTATTCCTCATGGACACGTCATCGTGTGCTGACTCAGCGTTACATGCACGGACACGTTTGGAAGTCTCCTTAGGGTAAGGGATGCATCAGGGGTGTATTGGGTGTGGCAGTTGTTTACGATGTGTGCACACTGCCCCTGTCGATGTTTGGTTCCTCTGCAGACATGTCGCATCACCGTGGGACACATGACATGCAGCTGGGTACAACTGAATAGATGGTCAGACTTGTTGACAGTCATCAGTGATGGGATTGTGGATTGTGATAATGGCATCAATGTGTGTTACACTGCCCTCGGACACATACGGTTTGCATTGGCTTGACATGGTGTGGGACTTCCACATCAGCGGATCAATGGTGTATGGCAGCCTCTCCGTGAGCAGCAGGGGGTGTTTAGCTCTTAGCCGACACTTGTGTGCCAGTTCCATGGCTATCGCGCATTTGTGCTGCAGAAGGGGGGTTCCAGTGTGGGACCCACATGTTACTCTACATGACCCGTTCATGTGTACTCCGAGTTGCCTCTGCAATCCCGAATACAAGACTAATAAAGGTGTCCCTAGACCTCAAAGGTGCCTCTTCTCAGTCAATGCTGGTGTGTTGCCACGGTGCATCCGGCATGTCTGGCATGGATTTTCCCTGATAGTGGCTATGTGTCTATGTGTAGAGTAGCAAGATGCAAGCTGTTTGTGTGGGATTAGACTGTATTGTGCATGATGTCTGTTAGAAAAGGTAGACGGACCGGGAGGGCCGGCCGGGGTCAGGGGGAGAGGTCTCCGGGGAGAGCCGTCTCCAGCGATCGTACAGACAAGTAACTTCCCCCCCACAGACAGAGATCACACACGGATAAGGTTCAGTGTTCTTTATAGGTACTTAGTTATGATACGGTAGAATGGTACAAGGAGGTCTGGACGCAGGGGTCCCCTCGATTAGAGTCTCGTAAGGTAGGGAAGGGGGTAGCGGGTCAGTCTATTTACCAATCAGGTAGTTCGGATGAGATGATGACGAGCTCACAATCCTCGAGCTTGGTGTTTAGGCAGTACGGTCCGCGGCAGCGCCAGCAGGTCCCGGTAAGGATGGTTGATACAACGGGCCGCGGCAGCGCCAGCAGGTCCCCGGAAGATGTACGGTCCGCGGCAGCGCCAGCAGGTCCCGGTGAGGATGGTCGTTACAACGGGCCGCGGCAGCGCCAGCAGGTCCCAGGAAGATGACGGTCCGCGGCAGCGCCAGCAGGTCCCGGTGAGGATGGTCGTTACAACGGGCCGCGGCAGCGCCAGCAGGTCCCAGGAAGATGAAGGTTGCAGAAGGCCGCGGCAGCGCCAGCAGGCAGGACGATGGTTCACAAGAGCGGGCTACGGCAGCGCCAGTAGACCGTCAGGGTTGAGTTCACTCGGTGTCTCTCGACTCCAGGATACAACCGCCTTCCTGCTCCGGAGCTGTCTTAGTTATAGGGCTGGTGCCCTTTGATGTCCGGACCCTCGCACTTGGAGGTCGGAGGGTCCGGGATGAAGGTGTCCAGACACCCAGCAGGGGGTGGAGCCAGCGCCTGGGGGCTGCTGGAGGCGATCGGCACCTGGCGGGGGAAGAGCTCTTGACGCTTCGTTCTCCCATTGACCTGCCAAGTGGTCCGCTCACCTCCTGGGTGGATGGTGGTGCCGGGATGTCGGGGCCGGCCAGGCCCGGGGTTAGGGTCGAGGTGAGGCCACGCGGCCGCGTGGTGCAGGGCCCAAGATGGCGGCTTGACCCGGCCGGGGAAGCCGGTGGGGCTGGGCCCCGTGATGAGCAGGGGTCCGAGGGCAGAGGGTCCGTCGGGAGACGGAGTACAGGGGCTTGTCACGGGGGTATGCCTGGTGGGCCGGAGCTCGGGCCCTGTCGTGCGGGGGGGGGAGCAAGCCCTCTGTGTGGCCTGTCCAACATGCGTCCCCCCCAGCTGAAGGCGGGGAGAGTCACCCATCTCCTTGGGGACTCTCTTCGTCGAGGCGGAAAAAGCGGGACAGGCCATCCGCGTTGGCGTGGTCTTGGCCTGGCCGGTGCTCCACAGTGAAGTCCATTCCCTGCAGGGAAATGGACCAGCGCAAGAGTTTTGGGTTCTCCCCCCGCATCTGCATCAGCCATTGCAGGGGTCGATGGTCGGTTTGCACCCGGAAGTGGGTACCGAAGAGATAGGGTCGGAGCTTTTTGAGGGCCCACACTACTGCAAATGCCTCCCTCTCGATTGTGCTCCAACGCTGTTCTCGGGCCAGGAGACGTCGACTGATGAAGGCCACCGGCTGGTCATGACCTTCGGAGTTCAGCTGAGAGAGGACGGCCCCGATGCCGTGGTCGGAGGCGTCGGTCTGCACCACAAATTCCCGACTGTAATCGGGGGCCTGGAGCACCGGGGCGGTGCACAGGGCGGCCTTCAGCTCCTCGAAGGCCGCTTGACAATCAGGAGTCCAGTGGACCCGCTTCGGTTGATTCTTGGATGTGAGTCCCGTGAGGGGCCCCACGATGCTGCCGTAGTCCTTTACGAACCGCCGGTAGTAGCCGGTGAGCCCCAAGAAGGCTCGGACCTCGGTCTGGGTGACGGGGGGCTGCCAGGACTGGATGGCAGCAATCTTAAGTTGTAGTGGGGCCACCAGCCCGCTTCCCACTTGGTGCCCAAGGTAGGTCACAGACCCTTGGCCAATTTGGCACTTGCCGGCTTTAATGGTGAGGCCGGCCCGCTGGAGGGCTTGGAGGACCTCTTGGAGGTGACGGAGGTGGTCGGACCAGTGGCGGCTGTATACAGCGATATCGTCCAGGTAGGCAGCGCTGAATTCTTCGAGCCCTGCCAAGACCTGGTTCACAAGACGTTGGAATGTGGCGGGGGCACTCTTCATGCCAAAGGGCATGACCTTAAATTGATAGTGGCCATCGGGGGTGGAGAAGGCTGACCGTTCCTGAGCCCTGGGTGTGAGGCCGATCTGCCAGTAGCCCGCCGTTAGGTCGAAGATACTAGGGTAGCGGGCGGCCCCCAGCCGGTCGATCAGCTCGTCTGCTCGGGGGATGGGATGAGCGTCGGTCCGGGTGACAGCGTTCAAGCCCCGGTAGTTGACGCAGAATCTCAGTTCAGGGGCGGTGCCGGGGGCAGCGGCCTTGGGAACTAATACAACCGGACTGGCCCAGGGACTGTCCGAGGGCTCGATGACCCCGATCGTGAGCATCTTGGCCACTTCCTCCTGTATGCAGGCCCGTACCCGATCTGGTACGCGGTAGGCCCGGTGCCGGACCGGGGGACTGTCCCCGGTGTCTACGTCGTGCAAACACCAAGGGGTGACCCCGGGGGTGAGGGAGAACAGGGCAGCGAACTGCAGCAGGAGGTCCCGGCAGTCCTGGCGTTGCTCCGAAGTGAGGGCGTCGGAGAGCCGGACCCCATCCACGGAGCCGTCCTTCTCCTGAGTCTTCAAGAGATCCGGGAGGGGCTCGGAGTCTTCTTCTGTACCACTGTCGGTCGCCATCAGGAGGCTTAGTTCGGAGCGCACAAAGTGTGGTTTGAGCCGGTTGGTGTGGAGGACCCGCAGGGGGTTCCGGGTGGACCCCATGTCGATGAGGTAAGTGACGGGGCTTTTACGCTCGACCACTTTGAAGGGCCCCGTCCACTTGTCTTGCAGGGCACATGGTTCGGTGGGGGACATCACCCATACTTGCTGCCCAGGCTCGAATTCAACGGAGGAGGCATTGTGATCATACCACCTCTTCATGTCCTCCTGACTGGCCTCGAGGTTCGCCTTGGCCATCTCCCTGAAGCGCCGGGTCTGGTTTCGTAGGGCCAGGATGTATTTGAAGACGTCGGGAGGGGTCGTTAAGGGGGCCATCTCCCAACCTTCCTTGACTAGGCTGAGGGGCCCTCGCACAGGGTGCCCGTACAGGAGTTCGAAAGGGCTAAAGCCGAGGGACTTCTGGGGGACTTCTCGGTAGGCGAAGAGGAGGCACGGGAGCAGCACATCCCACTGGCGACGGAGAGGCTCTTCCAATCCCCCAATCATCCCCTTGAGAGTGCGGTTAAAACGCTCCACTAGTCCGTTCCCTTAGGGGTGATAGGGGGTCGTGAATCTGTAGGTGACCCCGCATTGTTGCCAGAGGGACTTCATGTATTTAGATATGAAATTCGTACCTCGGTCGCTGACGACTTCTCGGGGGAAGCCTACCCTGGAGAAGATCCCCATCAGGGCCCGGCCAACCACCGGAGCTGTCACTGTCCGTAGGGGCACCGCCTCGGGGTAGCGGGTGGCATGGTCCACTAGTACCAAGATGAACCTGTGTCCTTGTGCCGTGCGGGGGTCCAGAGGCCCCACAATGTCTATCCCCACCCTCTCGAACGGGGTGGTGACCACAGGGAAGGGTTGCAGAGGGGCCTTCAGCTTCCGACCACTCTTCCCGCTGGCTTGGCACGTGGGGCAAGATCGGCAGTGGTTCAGGACGTCATTCCTCATTTTTGGCCAGAAAAAGTGGGTCACCAGGCGACTGTATGTTTTGTCCTGGCCCAGGTGTCCAGCCAGGGGGACATCGTGGGCCAGGTTGAGCAGAAAGTCTCGGAAGCGGAGCGGTACCACCAGAACTCGACCGGCCCCCAGCTCGGCGATTCTTTGCTCGCTGTAGAGCAGGTCGTTGTCCCAGTAGACCCAGTGGGTTCCGGGGGTGTCCCCTGCGTTTTGGGTATCGGCTTGTTGGCGGAGTCCCTCGAGGGAGGGACAGGTCTTTTGTTCCTGGCGGAACTGTTCTTGGGTGGGCCCCCCCTCTTGACGCCACTGAGCCAGATCCGGAAGGTCCTGGTGTTGTGCGTCTGCTTCGATAGTCGGGTCCGGGAGATCGGACTCGCCGTTGCCCTCGACGGGGGCAACCGGGGGCGGAGGTGCTGGCCATTCGGTTTCTTCTGATCGGGGGGTGGCCCGGGCGGCCATGGATCGGGTGGTTATGCAGGCCCAGTCCGGGAGGCCCAGCATCCCCAGGTGCTCTCTTTTCTCGACGGTGGCCCACGGGGAACTCTCGAGGTCATTCCCCAGGAGGCAGTCCACGGGGGCATCGTCCCGGACCGTCACCTTCAGTAGGCCGGAGACCCCTCCCCATTCAAACGGGACGCAGGCCATCTTACACATACTCTCAGAGTTATCTGCCGAGCGGACGGGGCAGAGAATGTTCGGCAGGATCTGCTCGGGCTTCACCAGATGACAGCGGACGGCCGTCACGCTGGCGCCGGTGTCACGCAAGGCCTCGGCTCTCTGTCCATTAATGGTCACCCACTGACCGTATTTTCTGGTGTTGGCGGGTAGGGGAGCCCGCGGAACCATGTCTCTTCCCCCTAGGCATGCCAGGACCATGGCGGCCGGTTCCCACCCTTGCTGGGCCGGCTCGTACTCTTCGGGTCCCTCCGATGATTGCTCTTCCCCTAGGGCAGCGGCCGCTACCTGGCGGGGCTTGGGTGTTTGATTTAGCGGGCAGTTCGGGTCATTGGCGTAGTGGCCTAGTCGCTGGCACCGGTGGCACGTGACGTTGGCTCGGTACCCAGGCCGCAACGGGGGGTTGCCCCGGCCGGCCGGAGGTGGGGTGCTGGCCACGGGTGTTGTTGGTAAGGCGTCTCTCCCTCGCCCCTGGCCCCCTCCTCCTCCCCGAGGACGGTGCTGGCGTTGGTTGCCTCTGTTCTGGTCGTGGGGCCCTCTCCGGCCCACTCGGGTGCTTTCCCACCGGTCAGCTTCGGCGGCGAGCTGCCGGGGGTCGGTCAGCTTACTGTCGAGTAGGTGCTGCCGGAGCTCGACGAAACAGTTGTTTGACAGGTGCTCCCACACCATAAGGTTGAAGAGTTGTTCGTAAGTGGCGACCTGACTTCCCTTGATCCACCCTTCGAATGCCCGGCTGAAATAGTTCACGTATTCTACCCAAGTTGTACCTGGGATCCTGGTGCAATCTCTGAACCTCTGGCGGTACATCTCGGGCGTGAGGCCGTAGCGGGTGAGGAGGGCAGCCTTCATGTGGTCGTAGGACGACATCTGGTGATCGGGGAGCTGCAGCAGGGCATCGCGACCCTCGTTGATAAACCTCCCCCAAAGTCCGGCTCCCCAATCACTCCGGTCGATTCGGTGGGAGGTCATTGCGATCTCATAGGCTTTAAACCACTGTTGTATGTCGTCTTCTCGGACATATTCGCGGACAACATCCTTGGGGATGTGAACTTTTTTCTCACTTGGCCCCGGGGTGTGTGGTCGCTCAGGCACCCCCAGTTCCTTATTCTGTTTGCGCAGTTCTATTTCCGCTAGTCGGCGCTCGTGCTCGAGCGTTATTTTTTTCTCTTCCAGCTCTCTCTGTCTCTGCTTTTCTTCTCGTTCCTCTCGAAGCCGCATATGCTCGAGGTTAAGTTTCTGTTCAGCCAACTTGAGTTCCCCATCCATCTTGAGTCGTGCCATCTCCAACTCGTGTAATCTGACTCTGTCTCTTTCTCGGATCTCCTCTTGCGGGAGGCCCGTTCCCCGCTCCTCGGGAGCCATGGCGTTCCCCTCTGGTGTGATGCTGGTTTGGTCTGGTGTGACGCTGCTTTGGTCGGAGGGTCCTGTGACCCCCGTTTCTGTCCATGACTCCAGAGCGCGCTTTAGATCATCCTTGGTACTCAGGCCGGTGGTAGCAATGCCAAGTTCTATGCAAAATTGTCTCAGTTCGCGGTGGTTGTATTCTTCTAATTTCTCCATTTGGAATTTCTCGGTGGAGCTGCTCTCTTTGGTCGACATCGTGTTTTTGTCGTGGGGTGAGCTACTCTCTGTACGATTACGCGTTGATTCGGATCGCGCCGCTGGCCACCAATGTTAGAAAAGGTAGACGGACCGGGAGGGCCGGCCGGGGTCAGGGGGAGAGGTCTCCGGGGAGAGCCGTCTCCAGCGATCGTACAGACAAGTAACTTCCCCCCCACAGACAGAGATCACACACGGATAAGGTTCAGTGTTCTTTATAGGTACTTAGTTATGATACGGTAGAATGGTACAAGGAGGTCTGGACGCAGGGGTCCCCTCGATTAGAGTCTCGTAAGGTAGGGAAGGGGGTAGCGGGTCAGTCTATTTACCAATCAGGTAGTTCGGATGAGATGATGACGAGCTCACAATCCTCGAGCTTGGTGTTTAGGCAGTACGGTCCGCGGCAGCGCCAGCAGGTCCCGGTAAGGATGGTTGATACAACGGGCCGCGGCAGCGCCAGCAGGTCCCCGGAAGATGTACGGTCCGCGGCAGCGCCAGCAGGTCCCGGTGAGGATGGTCGTTACAACGGGCCGCGGCAGCGCCAGCAGGTCCCAGGAAGATGACGGTCCGCGGCAGCGCCAGCAGGTCCCGGTGAGGATGGTCGTTACAACGGGCCGCGGCAGCGCCAGCAGGTCCCAGGAAGATGAAGGTTGCAGAAGGCCGCGGCAGCGCCAGCAGGCAGGACGATGGTTCACAAGAGCGGGCTACGGCAGCGCCAGTAGACCGTCAGGGTTGAGTTCACTCGGTGTCTCTCGACTCCAGGATACAACCGCCTTCCTGCTCCGGAGCTGTCTTAGTTATAGGGCTGGTGCCCTTTGATGTCCGGACCCTCGCACTTGGAGGTCGGAGGGTCCGGGATGAAGGTGTCCAGACACCCAGCAGGGGGTGGAGCCAGCGCCTGGGGGCTGCTGGAGGCGATCGGCACCTGGCGGGGGAAGAGCTCTTGACGCTTCGTTCTCCCATTGACCTGCCAAGTGGTCCGCTCACCTCCTGGGTGGATGGTGGTGCCGGGATGTCGGGGCCGGCCAGGCCCGGGGTTAGGGTCGAGGTGAGGCCACGCGGCCGCGTGGTGCAGGGCCCAAGATGGCGGCTTGACCCGGCCGGGGAAGCCGGTGGGGCTGGGCCCCGTGATGAGCAGGGGTCCGAGGGCAGAGGGTCCGTCGGGAGACGGAGTACAGGGGCTTGTCACGGGGGTATGCCTGGTGGGCCGGAGCTCGGGCCCTGTCGTGCGGGGGGGGAGCAAGCCCTCTGTGTGGCCTGTCCAACAATGTCCATGACTGTGTGGGTATTGTGACATGTGCCATCCCCATGCATCCAACGTTGGCCAGGCCACCATTTTCTGCATCCACCTGACTCAAGCTTGCAGGACATGGTTCTGCCACCTGTCCACACATACCTGGGTGCCCCACAGGACACTCCACATGATCCCTGACCTCTGCGCATGGCTGTCGCTGTACTCAATATGTCTGTCGGCACGGTTGTGCGGCCACCCCCTCAGCTGGTTGGGCCCATCACGGGTGTGTATGGTGCTCCATGTCTGTCTTGCCTAATACAATGTGACCCATGTGTGTCCTGTGCCAAACTCAGGCCCCAGGGTGTGGATGGTTGAAGTCAAAAGAGAACTCAGGCATGGTTAGACTTTACAAGACACATGTAAGGTAATAATGCAATATGTAGGCATCTTCTCTTTATGGTGTAACTTTTTATTTTGGTTGGGGTACGTGGGGGGGGGTATGACATGAGGGGCTTTCCGGGTGTGTGGAATCCAAAGTTCACTAGGGGAGTTGGTGTCCTTGCCATTGGAAATCCTCAGAGTCCATGCCACAGTCTTTGTCAACATTGGTCAGACAGTGACCAGCAAGTCCATGTGGCAGAGAATGTCTTTTGCTGCTGTGCTGCTGTTGGTCCAGTGGGCCAGGTGCCAGGCCAGGTGTCCTGGGAGATGGTGCTGTTGCGCCGACCCTCACGGTCTTTTCCGTGGACGACCCGCCCTCCTGCGGGGACCCTCAGAAGCAGGCCGTGACGATGTTTGGGATGCTCCGTCGGATGACTCCTCCTCCTCCTGATCCCTCCCTGTGGGTGGTGATGTTCTACGCCTGGTGGCACAGGGAGGGTTGCCCATGTTGTCGGGTATCCGATGGAGTGTACTGTGAATTCCCGTGAACGCCGTCACGAGCTCAGCCTGTCTGTCCTCCATCCGCCCTTGGTGTCGCAGTAGACAGGCATGTTGCTCCGCATGTTGCTGGGCCTGCTGGGTCTTGATCTCCTCGAGGGTCCCCTTCATCTCGTTGAGAGTGGACACAACCTGGGCCATGCCCGTGGTGTCCTGCCGGTATGTGTCCAGGATGTTTCGGACATGGGAATATACCGGTTCCGCAGCCAACCGGTCAGGCTCGCGCCTCCGCCGTCCTCCACTCCCACCACCCCTGCCCACTTGCACCTGGCCTGCCCTTGTGGGCACATCGGGTCTCCGGGACCCCTGAGGGGTGGCATTGGCGTTGTCGCCTGCCTCCTCCTGGGTGCCCGGTACACCGTGTCCCTCCTGGCCAGCCTGGCTGTATTGTGGTGGTGGGGCAGGGATCCTGGGTGTCTCCTGGGATGTGGCAGGAGTGGGGGTGGTGGTTGGCCCAGTTGTACCTGACGCAGGTGCTGCAGGTCGTTGGACACCAGAGGGGCCAGGTTGGTCGGGTCGGGTTCGTCCACAGAGTGGTGAGAGTTGTCGCTGCCGGTGGCTCCGTCATCCCGCCGAGCCGGGTCCTGTGAGTCTTCCCCCCCCAGTGTTGGGGGGTGATCCACGACGTTGACCTGTGTGTGAGAGAGACAATGTTAATTTTGTTCCATGCAACATCCATGTTTCATTGGTTTCTAATTTGGCACATTTCCTCAGGGAATTTGGATATGTCTTGCATTCCACTCACAGTGCACTTGTGCATGGGTATGTCCCTTGGCCACAGCTTTGGCGACTTTACCTATGTGTGGCACAGTCTTACTTGCTGCGTCAATTGTGACTGCAGTCAGCAGTGGAGTGAGCAGGTGTGGCGAGCCATGCATTGGCGCCTTCCATGTTGCACTGTACGTGGGCACATGGAGTGGTTCCACACACTTGGATAATGCAGGTAGCTGCCGTTGTGCTTGTGCACAGGTTGAGACATGGCCCTGTGTTTTGCCATGGAGAAGAGGGGGGGTTCTGGCACTGGCCACCCTTGTCTACATGCACGATGTCCACCTGCTGACGAGCAGACATTCACACACACCCCCAAGGCTGAATTGGTCTCCCTGTGTGTCCCTTTGTCACTCCCTCTCTGTCCCCCTCTCCCTCCCTCTGTGTGTCAGCCTCCTCCCTCTGTCCGTCTCCCTGTGTCTCCCTCCCTCTCTGTCCCCCTCTCCCTCCCTCTGTGTGTCAGCCTCCTCCCTCTGTCCGTCTCCCTGTGTCTCCCTCCCTCTCTGTCCCCCTCTCCCTCCCTCTGTGTGTCACCCTCTGTCACCTCAGCCCAGCTTCCTGGGCACACACTTTTAGCAGATCTTTGAATGGCCCTTGGATTGTTGATGTGAGTTTGTTTCTGATCTCCAGGCACCCATTGGGTGTACTGTCTGTGTCTGCGCAGCTGCTGTGGTGGTGTGTGCTGCCACTCTTTCACGGTGTTGGCTGTTCATTAGCTGCTGTCATGTGCAAAAATGTGCTGTCACCCCCATGTGTTAATGCAAGGCGTCCGCCATTTGCTGGCAAGTCTTTCCTGTGTGGGGACACACTGTTTGTCTGGCTGTGACCTAGGCCATATGGGCAGGGGGCATTGTTGTCTGCTTCGGAGTTGCACTATGTGATTTTTGGGGCACACACTCCCGCCATCCGGCTTGCCGTGTCTTGTGTTGGTGTTTTCTGTGGCCTGTGATTTGGCATTGTCCAGCTGGGTGCATGGGGCATGGTGGCGCTAGTGGCATGTGCGTGTTCATGGAGTGTGGTTGAGTCATGCGATAGCTTGGGGTGGTTGCGTGCCTGATTGTGAGTTTGGTTGTGGATGACGTTCCCCCCATGTGAGGTGTGTTGTTTGTGTACTCACCCGGGTCTCGGAGTCCTTCTAATCCGTCCACTGACACCACCGGCAGTATGGCCATCACCCTCTCCTCCCAGGGATGGTATTGTACGGGTCTGCGGGGCGGCCCTCCTCCAGTGATGTTGGCCTGGTTGTGCTCGTCGGTCATTTTGCGGCGGACCGTCCTCCGCAGATCGAACCACCTGACTTGGCATTCATGCCTGGTCCTTCTGGTGGCCGCAACAGCATTCACAGCATCAAAAATCCTCTGCCACATGGATGTTTTTTCGGACATGCAGGTCTGTCTGACCAATGTTCCAAAGAGGTGTGGCTCGACTCTGAGGATTTCGTCGACAAGGACCTCCAACTCTCGGCTAGTGAACTTCGGATTCTTGTTAGTGGGCATGGTGAGGGGTGTGGGTGTGGATCGTGGGGGGTGTGTGTGGATGGTTGTGGGTGTGTGGGTGTGGTTGTGAAGGTGTGTGTGTGAATGTGATGAGGGGGTGTTTGTGAAGGTGGGTGTGTGAAGGTGTGCAAGTGTAAGGTGTAGTAAAGGTTCTAGTATGGTGCTGTAGGTTGTCTGTGGGGTCTGGCAGCAGTGAGTCTGTTGCAAAGGCTCATAGTTTGTGTGTGTGGGCCCTTTTTATTGGTCCATTGGTGGGTGTGGCTGTGTTTGAAGTTTGGGTGGGTGTGTTATAAGGAGTGGTTGTGTTTTGGGCCTCTGTTTGGGATTTTGGCAGTTGCAGGTCAGTGAATGTGTTGTTTTTGTGCTTGTTGGACATGTTTTGTGGCTTTGTGCCATTCGAATGGTGTATTCTTGTGTTGTTTTGCTTTGTCCTGGTTGTGTACGTGCGTTTTTTGAGTGTGTACGGTATGTACTTCGGGAATTTAGTTGTACAGTGCTGTCCTTGTGTCTGGCTTGGTACGACTCGTACATGCGCGATGTTGTGTGAAGGTGCTGGTGTTGGGGCCTGGGGTGCGCTCCGTACTTAGAATGTTGGGGTGGGGGTACGCTCCATGCATACGCGGGTGAGGGTACGGGTCGTACATACACTGTTGGGATGGGGGTACGCTCCATACGTACGCGGGTGAGGGTACGGGTCGTACATACACGGTTGGGGTGGGGGTATGGGTCGTACATACACTGTTGGGGTGGGGGTACGCTCCATACGTACGCGGGTGAGGGTACGGGTCGTACATACACGGTTGGGGTGGGGGTACGGTTCGTACATACACTGTTGGGGTGGGGGTATGCTCCATACGTACGCGGGTGAGGCTACGGGTCGTACATACACGGTTGGGGTGGGGGTACGCTCCATGCATACGCGGGTGGGGGTACGGGTCGTACATACACAGTTGGGGTGGGGGTACGGTCCGTACATACACGGTTGGGGTGGGGGTACGCTCCATACATACGCGGGTGGGGGTACGTGTCGTACATACACGGTTGGGGTGGGGGTACGGTCCGTACATACACGGTTGGGGTGGGGGTACGCTCCATGCATACGCGGGTGAGGGTACGGGTCATGCATACACTGTTGGGGTGGGGGTACGCTCCATACGTACGTGGGTGAGGGTACGGGTCGTACATACACGGTTGGGGTGGGGGTACGGGTCGTACATACACTGTTGGGGTGGGGGTACGCTCCATACGTACGCGGGTGAGGGTACGGTCCGTACATACACGGTTGGGGTGGGGGTACACTCCATGCATACGCGGGTGAGGGTACGGGTCGTACATTCACGGTTGGGGTGGGGGTACGCTCCATGCATACGCGGGTGGGGGTACAGGTCGTACATACACAGTTGGGGTGGGGGTACGCTCCATGCATATGCGGGTGGGGTTACGGGTCATACATACACAGTTGGGGTGGGGGTACGGTCCGTACATACACGGTTGGGGTGGGGGTACGCTCCATGCATATGCGGGTGGGGTTACGTGTCGTACATACACGGTTGGGGTGGGGGTACGGTCCGTACATACACGGTTGGGGTGGGGGAACGCTCCATGCATACGCGGGTGAGGGTACGGGTCGTGCATACACTGTTGGGGTGGGGGTATGCTCCATACGTACGTGGGTGAGGGTACGGGTCGTACATACACGGTTGGGGTGGGGGTACGGGTCGTACATACACTGTTGGGGTGGGGGTACGCTCCATACGTACGCGGGTGAGGGTACGGTCCGTACATACACGGTTGGGGTGGGGGTACACTCCATGCATACGCGGGTGAGGGTACGGGTCGTACATTCACGGTTGGGGTGGGGGTACGCTCCATGCATACGCGGGTGGGGGTACGGGTCGTACATACACAGTTGGGGTGGGGGTACGCTCCATGCATACACGGGTGGGGGTACGGGTCGTACATACACAGTTGGGGTGGGGGTACGGTCCGTACATACACGGTTGGGGTGGGGGTACGCTCCATGCATACGCGGGTGGGGGTACGTGTCGTACATACACGGTTGGGGTGGGGGTACGGTCCGTACATACACGGTTGGGGTGGGGGTACGCTCCATGCATACGCGGGTGAGGGTACGGGTCGTGCATACACTGTTGGGGTGGGGGTACGCTCCATACGTACGTGGGTGAGGGTACGGGTCGTACATACACGGTTGGGGTGGGGGTACGGGTCGTACATACACTGTTGGGGTGGGGGTACGCTCCATACGTACGCGGGTGAGGGTACGGTCCGTACATACACGGTTGGGGTGGGGGTACACTCCATGCATACGCGGGTGAGGGTACGGGTCGTACATTCACGGTTGGGGTGGGGGTACGCTCCATACATTCACGGGTGGAGGTACATCTCGTACATACACGGGTGTACATACATGGGTGGGGATTCGACTCGTACATAGGAGGGCTGGAGGGGTGTTGGGCGCGTATGCGGGCACATGTCTCCATGGTTGCTATGGGAGTTCGGTGCGGACGGTGTTTTTTCCATACGGTTGTAACATCGGACGCACGGGATGGATCGTGATTCCGCGGTCGGACTTCACTTTTCACATTTGTACGGTAAATCGTCCGGGGACGTGTCGGACACATTTTCCGACCCGAGGACGTGTGGGGAATAATTCCCAATGCGATTCGTATGGACTTTTTACCATGCGAATCGTGATTGGCAGTTTGTACGGCACTTGTACGATTCGTACGGTAAAAAGACCGGATACGAGTCGTACGGGGAATTTTTTTCCAGGATCGTAATCGGCACCTAATTCTCAATCTGGCTCCTAATACGTGCATGACCCCTCAGTTGAAGGTACTACACTGGTTGCTTTTCAAAAGAGGATTCTTTTCAAGATTTTGGTCCTGGCACATAAAGCTCTTCACTGGACTTGAACGGTTTACCTTAGGGGGAGGATATGTGCATCTTTACCCCTCAGAGAACTGCGCTCCTCACACAGTGGTCTAGCCAGGATTCCAAAAATCTGCAGGGCAAGAACTGGTGAAAGATTGTTCTCCTTCCTTGGCCCAAGGACCTGGAATAAACTCCAGAAGGAGCTCCGTTCCACTCCAGAGCTTCCTGTCTTTAGGAAACAACTAAAAACGTGGCTGGTTCAAGAAAAACAAATAATACGATCACTTTTCCCAGAGAGTAGGCTTTCCTTGTACATGGTCAGCATCGAGACACTCCTTTGGAGTATTCGTGAGCTATACAAATACCATTTAATTCATTCATTAATGTATCTTTTAAAGTGAAATGTCATTATGGATATTAGACTTTTATAATTATACTCAAATCACCAATTTGAAGCTGAAGTTCCTCTACTTCTGCTAGCAACCAGTAACTTATAGTGCTACATCCCTAGTTATTTCAGAGGGATTGCGCTGTGTTACCGTATTACTGTTCCAGGAAAAACTAATTTGGAGGGTATTTTTGTGATCTCCTTTAACTTGGTTAGTTTCCTCGATTTTTGTGTTCCACACATATGCTGTCACTATTCAGAAAGGTTTTGAAACCTGGCTCTATGCACTTCAAATCATTGCTGGACACCTGTATAGGTAACAGTAGTGTCCTATACATTTCTTAATAATAATGATAATAAGAACAGCATGTAACAAAAAAGTGCAACAATATATATAGATAACAATGAATATGCAAAGAATTGTTATTAAAAAGTAACAGAGAATAAAAAAGGTGTAAACATTATTAAAAATATAGATGTCTGTACAAAAAATCTGCTTCTGCAAAATTAAGGAAAAATCTATTTTCAATAATACAAATACACTTCATCCTAACCAACATTTAGAACATCTTTACACTTCAAGGAAGTTTCTTCTACCATTTCCACTCCAATCTAAGCTACATGGGATGGGTGTTAGACATTGAAGAGTTTAGATTAACGATACCCACTCCAATCTAAGCTACCTTTCAAAGTGTTTGACATTGAAGGGTTTAGGTTTACCATACCTAGTCCAATCCAACATATATTGGGAATAGTGCTGGCTATAACATAGGTTAGATGTACTATTTTTGCTCAAATCCACGTGACATTATGTTAAATGTTGGACATTTAAGGGGTTACATTTACTGTTCCAACTTCAATTTATATTACATGGGAGAAAGTGTTGGACACTGAAGGGTGTAGACTTACTATTCCCACTACAATCCAATCTATATTGGTGCTGGTGTTGAACATTAAAGGGGTTATATTTACTATTTCTACTACACTCTAAGGTATATTGGGGAAGGGGCTGGAGTTTTAAGGTGATAGATATACTATTTACACATGGTTGAAATTTAAATTATGCTGTTTTCATTTGTGTCATTCCAGAAATGTCGTGTTACTTCGTTAAATTCCTGAAAGTATGCCACTTCGCATAAGTTGGCACCATTTGTTGTAAAAATGTACTGGAAAGCTGATGTGTGCACCTCCTTTTACATATTAATATGACTGTGGTCTGAAAAATAAAGCTTTTTCGATCTCAACCTTAGCCACATTATGTGGCATATATAAAGCTCCTATCACCACGGGAATGCCACTTTTTACGACGTTCATGTGGCGATAGGGGCTTCGCCTTATTTACAAGGCAGCGTTAAGCCACTTAATGTGGCTTAACACTGCTTTTTAAATAAGGACATGTTTCACGCTATGCTTAGCGTGAAAGGGGAGGGCAATGGGTGTTGCTGTGGGTTTTCCACCGCAACACCCACTGATTTTGACTCTGCCACATATTTACAAGAGTCGCGTAAATAAGAGGCAGCACCAAAATTAAGACCAGGGAAAACCTGGTCCTACCCTCGCGCAACGAGGACAAATGTTTAATTTCTCCTCGTGTTTGCTGTTTTCATGTGTGCTGCATTGTGCAGCACACATGGAAACAGCAAAACGCCAATGACTGCATGTACAGGAAGTTCCCTCTGTGTATTGCGCTTTTGTAGATGCTAATAAAGCCAAAGATATTTTAACATGTACCCAGCTATTAGCTCTTGTAAATGTTTCATTTCCTAGAAGTTGTTGCACAGCCCTGGTATCCCTGAGATTCAAAATTTGTCATTATGATGCTGAATTCCTGGCCAAAAATGATGGTAGAATGTGAATAGTATTTTTAGCTAAACCAAAGCCTGTGGATCACATGATATGGGTCCATAGTATAAAACCAAGGTTAGTGGCCTGCCAGATATTTGGAGAGTTGCAATTACCCATCTGTTTTTCATATCACTTTGGTATTAATGTATTTGTAGCTCTGTAAATTTATGAAAGATGATTGACGTTCCTCAGTGAGAAGCAGGTGCAGATCCAAAAAGCAATTCTTCCCCCCTAGGAATTTCTGGGCCTGTAACAATTTATTTATCTTGCTAGTAAAAATATAATTTTCTTGGAGAAAAACATATGTGCTTTTTACTGAAGGGTGGTACTACACTTTAAAAATTTATTTAAGTCATTTACATTAAGAGGTCAATTCCGATGCAGGCAGGAAGGGCTCTGACCGTCGGACTGAGCCCTCCTGCCCGCATTGAAATGTGCCGTTCGGATTCCTTTCCGACCGAGCTATCGTGATGGGCTCGGTCAGAAAGGAATCCAACTCTGTTTTCAGGATTGCTTACAACGGGCTTGGAGTGCCCGTCCTCCATCCGGAAACCCTTCAGTACTCCCCTGACCGCCTCTTTCTGGCTGAGGGAGTGTGATGGAGGTTCCCACTGCATTTTTGTGCCGGTCTTTACGGCACAAAAAGACAATGGGAAACGGTCTTTTGGGGCCCCCAGCAGGGCCCCCCTGTGTGCGAGGCGGCCTAGGTGGCACCTACTGTGCCCCCCTGTTGATCCGTGCACCCCGTGGCAAGCACCTTGAGGTGCCTGCCATGGGTGCAGGGATAAACTGCACCTCAGTTGTTAATAATGTTCTGAATGCATGCTCCCATTATTAAGTATAGGAAGGTCACATCCTACTTGCAAATCTGGAACCAACGACAATAGGTTGTTTGGTTCCAGTTCCTGTCCGATGTCAGACGGACTCCGGTCCGTCCGACATCGGAATCGGCCCCATAGTGTTAGAATTGTAACTGCGCATTTGTCTTACTCTTTATTGTAGGAGATGCTTCATGACTCTTGTTTCTTTGCTATCCCTGTGCCTTTCTCCTCCCTACACACCTACCCATCCACCATCAAAACCAAACGGACGATAAGGAATTTGCACTAAGTCAAATGCCACCATCGCATCCCCCTCTTACTGCAGTGAAAATACACACTGTAGTATTGAAATAAAGAGAGATGATAGTTGCCACAGTTGCCGCAGAGCACAGTGCGATCTCCTCTCCCAGGAAGGCTGCTCGGCTGTTAGCCCAAAAGTCGAGCTTCAAAGGTGAAGTGTTTGAAGGACCACCTGTAACAACACTCCATAGCAGGATGCCTTTTTATCCTGGAGACAGGGCGAGAGACGGAAAACCTATACCCAAACCAGTTTTCCCATCGATGTGTAGCCCTTAGGTAGCCACATCTCTGGGGTGGATTACCAAGCTCCTGACAGTCAGGAGAAGGTTCAAACATCTTGAGATAAGCAAAAATATTGCACTCTGTGATTGCCAAATGCCACACATTGCTGGAACATTTCCAGCAAAGAGGAGGGGACCTTCTAGCCCATTAGCTAGTGACCACACTGTCCCCTCAGGGCACTTTCCTGGGTTAAAATGATGGGCATCCCTGGCACCCTGAGTACACATTGGATTTAGCAAGATGACTTAAAGAAGACTGCCCTACTGTCTTTATAAGTGCAAGAACAGAGGCTGCATCGTTGATCGGCTACCACCACTGCACTTTGGTCTAGTGATTTGGGACTGTTCTGTCTGGCTCCTGGCTTGGGAAAAGATGATTTCCAGTCCAGATTGAAGCTGTGACTCCAAGGGTCAGTCAGCTGGCCACCTGGAAGAGCACCAGTGACATTAGAGCTGAGGAAGCCAAAACCGGCAATCCAGTAACCACTCCTAAGGGATCACAGTTGGCCATCTCCGGCCATGCCAAGAGACAAATTTAAGATAGCCAAAAGTTGCACCCATGTCTGCCGGACCCAGGAGTGTTGTCAGACACTGTATTAATCACCTAAGAGGGACAATAGCACCCACCCAGGATATTCGCTGTGACCAGTGTGTTGCCCAGCCACAGATGGCCTTCAACTGTCACAAAGAGGACATCACCTCATTCCAGCCATGGACTGAGGGACCAACCGCAATTCAACCTGTTTACCACACAGCACCAGGAGCATCCTTTGAGCATTTTTTGCTGGTATCCTCTGCATCAGGACCGCTTCATCGATGTCTAGGACAGATGTCCTAAAAAGTTTGGAACTTGCCTTAAAAATGCCCTGGTGCCCGGATAACTGTACAAAGTATCCTTATTGGACTCCTAGACCTCTGCCCTGTCAGATCTGGTCACCTCAGCCGGGCTGGAGTCGTCGAACTGTTTCAAACTTTCCTAAAATTTGCAACATTTCTGTTGAATAATGCTTGTTTGATTTTGCATTTAAAAATATTTATTGCTTAAAAAATCTGTATTTCCGATTTTGATGATCAAGAATTTGAGAATTTTTAAAATATGCTCCATATTTGAAAATTCTTGACACATTTCTTTCTTGTTGTGTGACTCTCTGATTATGTTGTTTGGTGTTGTTAAACACTTTACACAAAGTTCCTTTGCCAAGTCTTACTGCTCACAGCCACAGCTCCCCAAGGCTGAGATAAGGTTAAGTAAATGAGACTGATTCAACCCATGATGGTATTTGTGAGTGCATTCCATGATAAGGTACCAAAGCCATATCTTATAGTACACCTAGATCCTCACATTGACTAAAAAAGAGATTATAAAATATTTCCAAATCGTTCAAGTCTATTTGGAAGTGCATATGTGGTTGCTTTTTCTGTACAAATCTTTTCCTCATTGTGGCCACTCTACAAAGTTCTAAAGGTCTAAAATTCAGACACTCTCGAGGTGAAATATGCTAGTCGTGGCTTGAGCTAAAACACTGCAAGTCTCCTCAACCTCATGAGAAATGGGAATGAGTCCTTCCATAGCATTTTCAAGTCTGCCTGAGCTGTGACAGATGCAGGTACCTTTAGTTTTATTGATTTAATTGAAGGTGCTTCAGCTCGTTTACTCAGCAAAAAGTGACAAACATCATGCCTGCAAAGATAAAAAATGGAAAGCTAGAGAGTGTTGGGATTCATCCTTCTTCCTTGGCTATTATTATGATATGGTCATTCATTAGAAAGGGGACACCGTTTCAGTCAGGAGCATTGGGGGAACTGGCTGATATCGCCGCCGTGAGGGCAACGGCCAGCATTGCCTACATCTCCCAGACGCCCCAGTCCTACGCCCGCTGTGACACGGTAGAGCGTGCCTGGAGGCGCTAAAACACTCGGCAGCCTCCCGCAGCGCGGGACATTGTTTCTGGCAGCAGCAGGGCGGACACGATGATATCGCCACCATGAGGGCAACGGCCAGCATTGCCTACATCTCCCAGACGCCCCGGCCCGACGCCCGCAGTGATGCGGTAGAGCGCGCCTGGAGGCGCTAAAACACTCAGCAGCCTCCCGCAGCGCGGGACGCGCGCGGGCCAAGCCCAGGCCAAGGGCAGGCCCGTCCTCGCCCGTCATCGCCAGGAGGAGACAGGGCAGGGCCCCCCTCTAACAATTGGTACCCCATCCGGACCGGAATACGCCTATATCAAGGGAAGGTACTGTACATAAATAGAACTGTGCACACCTCGAACTACGAGGGAACTGCTTATCATCCATGGTTCTCTTTTATTATTTGGAACTTGTAATTTTTACCTAGACATTTTTCTTTGTCGCTCCCATTGCTGCTACTTTGTGGACTATTTCTGTATGTTTGACATAGTGGGATTTTAAAACTTTTTAAACATTTGTGTGATATTATTGTATCATGGTACTGTATCTCTTTCTAGCACGTGTCACTTTACGCTAGGTCTACTTATTCTGCATTTGCACCTTACAATTAATTGGTTGCCTAATGCTTAATACCCCAAGTTCACGCCCAATGAGTACAAAGTGGTAGACTATTCTATTTGTATTGTGCAATACGTGTCGTTTTAGGCATTTGCACAGTCTTCCCCGTAGTAAGATTATGGCAAGGAGGAAAACTGTGAAGCCCCCTATTGATCGATCATGTACTACGATCGATTCGCTTTTGGTTAAAGCTGTTAACGTCCTCTCAGAAGAGATTAATCGAACCGAGAGACGCCTTTCTATGGGTTCAAGTCTTATGGGGGCTGACCAGGGAAATGAGGCCAGTGCTCTCCCCGGCCCCCCTGGTGAGATTGAGATTAATACATCGACTAATAACTCACTGGTTATTAGGGAGTTGGTCCCGGACACCATTGGTACGGGAGGAAATAGTGGGGATTGTACTCAAATATCACTGACCCCTAATTTGATTCCCCCTGAGAGCCCCCTGCCATTGGGAGAAACTAGGGGATGTAGAAAAAACATTTTAGAAAGGGGGAACTCAACTCCTAACCCCAAGCCAAAAAAGGCAATTAAGAGTACTCGTGTTGCGAAACCCAGTTTGCCAGTCGATCAGCCGAATAGAACAGATCTTATACCCCAACAATTAACCTTGGCTACTATATCTGATAAAATGATAGAGCTACTAAGGCCATTATATGATAAATTAGATGCTTTGGCCAGAGAAATCCATAATATTATTGGAGCGTTGGATAAAGTTAATGATAAACTCATAAAGGAGTCAAGTAGAACCCAACAGAAAGATGTTACTATAGGCCCAACTAATTTGATTACAGTTCAGAATAGGGAAGCTATTGATAATTTGAAGGAGCAGACTATTGCCTCAGAAGTGAAGAATAGGGGAAATGAAAGAATTTTAGTACCAGGTAACTCAGTTAATAACTATGGATCTAAACCACCTCAGAAGGATAGAACAGTGACTAAGCCGTACAAACTCATTTTACCCAAGTATGCCAAACTAGATGGTCTAAGAGTGTCAGTCCATGAGGACAGGAAGATGACCTCGGTGACAAACCTGCCTCCTAAATGCAGTGCATATGTCGCTATTCTGGCCAATGTACCTAAACTCGAATTTGGTCAGGTAAAAGATCATGAGTCTCTCGTAAATAAAGTAGTGTTTTGGTTAGCCAATAATTGTAATTACTCAATGGAAGGGATAAACCAGATCCTGACAACACGTAGAGTAGGTTGGATCGGACCTTCAAAAAAATGTTTTGCCGGTGACTGCATAATTATTAATTTTAGGTCCCCGAGGTGGGCGTTTAATACACTCAAAAACGCGGCATTACCTTCATCTCGGGAATTTAACACTACTCTTCTCCCCTTCGGATACTTTTATAGACATTTAATGGGAACACTCGAAAACGGAAATGCAGGTCGACCTAGAAATGGACCTCCTTCAATCCCTATTTTGTACCCCCTGTATCCAATTTTGCTGTCCCAGTAACTAATAAATATCAGGTGTTGGGTAATTTGAACAGCAATGATTGACGTGAGGGACCGTTATGGATTAGCCAGGTAATAAGGGAAAGATGTGTATCCAAAAGTCCCAAAACAGGGAATTTAAATATTAAGAATACAACTAGAAAGGCCGATCTATGCATGTTGGAGCAGGGTGGGATTTTATCTAAAAATGCAATATGTCCATCCATTGTCTCTAGTGAACTAGAATGTACCTTACCAGAAGTAATTATCACTAGAAAAGAGGTGGGACACGGAGAACCTCTTCAGCAACTTGATGTAACGAATACGGTCATAGGGTATCAGGTCACTACTTGAAATATTGCTGGTTTTAATAGCAAAAAAGGTACTCCATCATGGTTAGATTTCATATCGGCTCAACACGATATTATTTGTCTACAGGAGACGTGGTGCACTGATCCAATTTATGTAGAGGGCTTTTCCTCCCATTGGCTTCCGGCTCATGCTTCGCCCTCCGGTAGAGCCAAAGGAGGTCTTTTGATTCTGATCTCCATTAGTTTAAATAAATGTAAAATTAAAAGTTGTATTAACGTGGGTATGTATGCTCAGATTATGTGGCTGGTTTCCCCTGTAGGTAAAGATGTTATTCTGATTAATTTTTACAACAATGTGTTTAACTCCTCACGTGGCTTAATTATTAACGATCTGGAAAGAGAACTTGAGAAGCTGACCAGTACTATCAGGAGATCAATTGTCATCCTTTGGGTGGGTGATTTCAACGTTCAAATATGACCATTATCTTTAACTAAAGTTTGTGGCCCTAGGAGGGGGGAATCTGATGGTGATTGCAATATGCATTTTCCCCACTGCGAATATGGTACGGCTCTAAATGGTACTATGGCTAAATGGGACTTAGAACTGTTACATTGCGCTACTGACAAACACAATATGAAATGCCCCACATTTACAGGTAGGAATGCAATGTCTAATATTGATCACATCATCATTTCCTGTAATAGTGCACATTTATTCTCCCTACCCTAGATAACGGACCAACCTACAAGTGATCATAACAGCATTTCTGTGTATTTACTATGTTGGGGACCAAAACATATTCTCAGCGCACCCCAAAGCTCATGCATTGTCCCTACTAGACCAAATGGTGTCCGGATAAAATGGGCTGGTGTGGACCCATCTAAAATCTTGCACAATGTTGTCACCCAATGTCAGAATGAAATTAAAGTTTGTCTAGGGGATGAGGTTGATCCTGCACTGATACTAGAGAATTTCACCAAGATAAACACCATTGTGGAGAATCTTTTGATGAAACCAGTCTGCAAAAATACAAAACCTAAGGCGGGCTGGTTCGATACCAGATGCACGAAGGCCCTGAGTAATCTCAAACAAGCTTTGAGATGTAACCCTAGAAATTCGGACATAATCAAAGCCTTGCGTGCAGAATATGCTGGAGTCCTAAAAATTAGGAAAACGGAACTCCAAGAAATAGCCTGGAAAGATTTAAGCCTGGTAGCCGACACAAAAAATAGCAAATTGTTTCGGGATACTGTAAACAGCACCTTCTTGAAGGATGACCATATTCCCGAAATTAACTCCTATATTAACAGAAACGCTTGGGTAACCCATTTTTCTAATATTTTTAACCCTATTAATACAGTTGGATTACCCATCCAATCCAACCAGTACTTCGATGAATGGCCAATCATTCCCTTATCAATTAGCATAGAAGAAGTTACCGATGGTATAATTAGCAGTAAGGGGGGTAAGGCACCAGGACCCGATGGGGTCCCCATAGATTTTTATAAGAATGAAATTGTTCTATGGTCCCCTTTTTTAACAAGAGTTTTTAATGCTGTCGTGGAGACCCAACTCCCTTTGTCATGGGGCCAATCCATTATAGTACCCATACATAAGAAAGGAGTCAAAACCGATGTCTGTAATTACCGCCCAATATCTCTACTTGACTCGTCTCTTAAGATCATGAGTAGGGTCATGTTATCGAGACTAGAAGCTTGGGTTCAAGAGAAGGTAGTTCTTACTCCAGTACAATATGGATTTAGAAAGGGAGTTGGCACACTAGAGCAGTGTGTCAATTTGGACCTTTTAATTGGCAAGTATACCCTTGCTAGGGAAGGAAATTTATATTTATGTTTTGCTGACCTTAGCAGCGCCTTTGATTTGGTAGACCATTCAATTTTATGGCCATTATTGCTAGACATGGGTGCCCCTAAGGAGATAATCTATTTCCTAGCAAGATTATTTGGAAATCTGTCAAGCAAGGTGCGATATGGGCTTCTAGGCGAATATACTCCCTCTTTTAGGGTTAAAAGAGGCATCCAACAGGGCTGCGTTCTGGCCCCATTGCTTTTTTCTTTGTTTATTAACGAAGCAGACGCAGCCCTGAAATTATTCGAGTCGGATGCCCCAAGGGTTGATGGTATGCCCGCCCCAATTCTTTTACATGTGGACGACGCGGTTTTACTCTCCCGTACTCCCATTGTTTTACAACGTCTTATGGATAATTTTACTGCTTTTATTGCCAAAAGGAAACTTTTAATTAACAAATCGAAAACTTTTGTAATGGCCTGTGGCAGGAACCCTATAACATTCAGCACTTATTACATCGAAGGCTCCAAGGTTCAGACAGTTAAAACATTCAGTTATTTAGGCATCACATTCGCAGGAAATAGGTCATGGGTCCAGGAACAGGATAATGCCTGTTCCAAGATGTTGAGAAACATTAATGGCATTTTTAGATTTGCTGTCAAACTAGGCAATCGATGCATCAGAGACATGTTGACAATTTACGAGATACGATGTGTCACTGCAGCACTTTACGGGGCAGGTGTTTGGGGCCACTGCCAAGGTAATCAATTACAACAAATTGAAAATTCATTTTTAAAACGTCTACTGTGTGCCCCTTTATCTACCTCTACTGAACTGATCCATAGGGAGGTGGGCATTAAATATATTTCAGACCTGGTTCCAATACGCCCTCTCCTATTATGGAAATCTATATGGTCAAAAGAGGAGACATTGTTTGCGCAATCTATAATACGGGACTGCCTTAAATTGGAAAACTGTTTAAAAATACCCTGGCTTAATTATAATATCCACTGGTTTAAGTTTTTATTCAACTGTGATATCCGATTGGACCCAGAGTGTACAGTTTCTGTTGCTAGAACTGAGATAAAAACAGTTATGCTAGCTAATAAAATAGAGGCTATGTCCCATGCTATCAAGACTCAACCAACTCTTGTTTTTATCTGCAAATGGATCTTAAACAGGGTTTTCAAAGTTACTTGTCAGTTGTGACTAGAGCATCACACCCTTTCGTGTTGACACGTTTAAGACTGGGTACTATACATCATCTCATCAACTTCCCAGTCACGAAACAGAGTTCTACCCACCCATGCCCATGTGACGGAGTCTCCTACCAAAGCTGTTGCCACATGCTGCTTTTTTGTACCTTTTATACTCATCTTAGGAAATTTTATGGAAACCTTTCTTTTTATATTACAACACCAGATCTATTAAAAATGCCATGGAGTTGCTTTTTAGACTGGATGATCCACATTTGTGTTTTTATTTAGCCACATTTCTTATGAAAGCTATTAGTACTAGGAAATCTTTGATCATCGATAATTGACTGTATGCTTCTTTTTGGTATATTATGCATTTGCACTTTGAATCAGGACTGCCCATGTCCAAGTAAAATGTTAGGGGCTCTTTGTGACTTAAGCAGTTGCACTTTTGTACTTGCCTTATCATGTTTATGAACTTTGATACTTTTATATTCTTAATCCCACTGTTTTTACATTTCATTTTGTTTTAATCAGATTGTTTTATGAATGTATTGCTTATATGGTTGATCTATTTGACCGAATAAAAGCTTTTCAAATTGAAATTGAAAGGCTTGAGAATAAACTGTGAAACATTTTGGAGGGACATCCTTTTTTGGGAAGAAAGATGATACCCAGCAGGGTATGCACAAAAGCTAGACTTTCAGATAGTCTCTTCTTTGCCTAAAGCAGTATCCCTCAACAATTTAACATTACATTCAATTATCTTTTTGCCATCCCTCACACTTGTATGGGGGCTTTCAGAATCTTTTTGGATCCTCACAATTTGGATAGTTGCTCTAATTGACCTCTTCTCATGATCTTCATGCTTTGTTTCCAAGATTTTGAACCAGCCCTCAAATTGTGAATCTACTGTTTGAACCATTTATAGTTTTGATATTCTTTCCTTCATTTGCTGGCTGCGTCTGCAAGGTTTTCTATCATATCCACCTTTGAAACAAATTTCTCTGAATTGGCATTGTATGTAGTTCATTTTGAGTTCAATTACTTAATTTACTGTGCTTTTCAATACAGATTTCCTGAAGTCTCTCTAGAATTCAAGAATAACCCTCCTGTCAGCACCTGGTGCTTCTAACGGTCTTGCGTGCTTTCCATTGCAGATAAATCTTTGGATGCCATTAGAGGCATACACTCACATGATTTTTCATGATTGCTTGTCTGAGTAGAATTTGTAGAATAATATTGAACCCAGAAGTGACAGCCTTTCTTCAATGTATGTGTGCCATAATCTATGTAGATGTTCTTTTTGGAGAATATCAAAAATAGATCCCAAAGTATTCAAATAGTCTTTATTAACATACAAAGCATGTGACACATATTGAAAATCCTCTTGGATTAACAGTTTAGCTAGAGAAACAGTTATTCATAAATAAGAAGTGGAAAGGCTCAGTTTCAAATTAATGCCTAGTGTTTCCTCAGTTGATCAACAGAAGATAATAGCCATTCTAGTTTGGCCATTTTCTGTTAAAGAAACACAGTGCTTTCTTTGGCTTACCGCTTTTACAGAAAACATTTTTTCAAATACGCCGTTTACTCATATCCCACATTTTAAACCTCACGAAAATCAAATGTGCTTATTCCTAGCTTATTGGTCAAAATACCAAATTCATCCTGGAACCTGATGCTTCAAAGAGAGCAGTGGGAGCTCTGCTTTGACATATTCAAGAGCATAATCATCTGGAAGATCGTGATCACAAGTCACAAAGGTATTTTCAATCCTAAATGTGATTTTAAGGACGCAAATGGCTGGTTTTACATCTTTGAGGTTTCCACAAAAGGTTCCCTAAAAGGTGTAAATCTTTTTACCCTTTTGTAATTACGCACCACATTGCATGCAAATACACACATGTAAATCTCATCAAAATAATGGGAAGTGGAAGTAACCAGGTGTAATTTCCTTTGTAACTTTGAGAATGCCCATGAAAACAAAACATCAATTTTAGGGATTCACAAACTAATCTCTAATCCTATTTCACCCTTAAAATAGTCATAGATTTGCTCCTTCAAGTGGCTGAAGTAATTTCTCTTCCAGAGTCAAAAGGGGAAAAGAACATCCTAAAATGTGCAATTATGTTTCCCCAGTACAAAATTGTAGATTTCAATTTCATACTGGGAAAATGCCTGCACCTAATACAACACACTCACAGGTTAATGTAGAACTGAAATGTGCTCTCATCTACAATCAAGATCCCCACTAGTTTTTGAAGTGATGCCTCACCCACTTGTAGTGGCAAGCTTCATCAGTGGCCATGTTTCGAAAAAAAATTGTCATTTGTGTGTGCATAGTGGGACTCAGTAAATAAATAAAGCTGTCTGAAAAAAGGATACCCATTCATTCAAATAATTTGGGGGTTCCTATGACAGAATTACAAACAACCATTTGCAGATTCTATCCTTTGGTGATGTCAGTACAACATCCATTTTTTCAGTGCCCCCTCTTATTATTACACAAGCCTCACACACCTGACACAGGTGGATAGGTGTGAGAAGCACTATCTGAACTCAAGAAAACTCAGGTAAAGATCATATTACATGGTACAATGTTAACCAAGTGTTTAGGAGCTGACTCTGCACACAGGGGTCCGATTGTAATGCTTGAGCCGCGTTTTTAGAAGATGTAGAAGTCAGAAAAAAAATCTGGCCCCTTGTGGTCTGAACATACACAGTTCACTGACAGAATATCCATGTAAAAAATAAGGATGTAAAAAATATCAATGAAAAAATATAGAATGCAAAAATATTCGTCTTTTTGGTTGAAAATGGCTTTGAATTAACTGGTCTTTTAGATTTTTTGCTTTTCTCTATGTTACGTTTGGGTGTTTACCCACGATTTTCCCCACTGTGGGGTCCAGTTGAAGTATTTTCCAGTTCTTTCTTAATATTGCATTGATCTTCATTTGAGTAATCAGTGATCAATCTGATAGGTTCTGGATATTTTTTTATCAGATGTTGTTTTTGTTTTTAGAGTTTCTTCTCATGTCTTTTGATTGGATTTTGTCCAACATTTTTTTATAATGCCTTCATTGTATCCCCTTTGTTTTAGTCTTCAGGATGTTTCTGTGCTGTGCTTATTTCATTCATTTTCCTCTGAGCAGATTCGTCGGATTCTTAAAAATTCACCATATGGTATATTTTGAATGAATATTGGTTGGTGAAAGCTTTCCGCATAAAGTGTGGCATTTGTTGACATCAGTTTTTGATGTAGGGTTGTGTGGATTTGGTTGTTCTATATGTATATTTCTGTATCCAGGAACGTCACTGTATCTTTGCTCATACTGTAGGTGAATTTAAGATTAGCTGCTGTTGAGTTCAACATTTTAAAATATCCCTGGAATTCCAAGTCTGATCCATCCCAAATGATTAGAAGATCATCAATGAATCGCACCCACATCACTGTTACAAATTCATACTTCTTCGGGTGCCAGGCTAGTTGTTGTTCCCACCACCCCATCACAAGGCATGCATAGGTGGGGCTAAAAGAAAAATCGATCTCAGTTCCTTTGATCTGCATATAGATTTCTTCTCCAAATAGGAAGATGTTTTGGGTCAAGCACATTCCAGTCATTTCAAGTAGCATTTGATTATGCTGTGTATAATATATATTTATTTATTTCAAGAAAAACTCACAAGCTTTGATCCTTATGGTGTTCTCTATGTTGCTATACAATGATACCACATTCATTGTGATGAGCTTATACGATTCCTGCCAAGGTGTTCCTTGTAGGTGTTGCAGCACGTCACTTGTGTCCTTTATGTATGAATTTGAACTTAAAACGAACGGCATTAGGCAACTGGTTCCAGGAGCAATCCTGTGGCTGATATGATCGTTCGGCCTGGTGGTTTCAACGGATCTTTATGAAGCTTTGGTAAAAAAAATTGTTGCTGTAATAGGAAAGTCTGTTGTTAAATATTTCTATTCATCACTATCAATGAGATCCAATGATAGCCACTCAGTTAGTTTTAGGTTTAGATCCTTCTTAAATTTCATTGTTGGGTTATTTTCCAATCTTTGGTAATGCTCAATTTTATTTAATTGTTGGTGTGCTTCCATTACATAGTCTTCTTTTTCCCAGATAACAATATTACCGCCTTTGTCGGCTATTTTAATAAATATTTGTTGATCCTGGGTAAGGTCAGACAAGGCTTTTCTCTCATTTCCAGTGTATTTTGTTTTTTTCAGTTTATAGATGTCTTGAATCACTGCTTCGTGGAAAATATCTATTTTATTTCCTGGTGTTAGATGGGGGTAAAAACGAGAGTTTGGTTTCTTTCCACTTAAACATGACCCCATTTGCAGACAGACAGTTTCCAGGGCTATGTTGTCACATTCTTTTTCTACATCCAGAGTGATTAGAGTCAGTAAGTCATCTGATTCTTTTGCAGTTAGGGAAGTGTATTTTTGTTTTTTTGGTGTATTTACACATTTTTTTATTTTCTGAGAAAGTTTTTGCCAATTTGATTTTCCCCATATACTTATAGATGTCTATCCTTGTTTGGGCCATATCCATTTGTTGGATTGGGCCGAAGTTGATGCCACGTTTTAACAGCGATATTTCCGATTCTGTAATTTCCCTCTTAGATAGGTTTACCACTGTTAACTCCTCCATTCAATTTAAAAGGTTTTCTTCTGGTGCATGCTCCTCGTTGTTGTTCCAACTTTTTTCCGTTGTTCCGCTTGCTCCTTTTTCCCCTTCTTATTTGTTTCTGGAATCCTACTGCTATCCTCTTCCTCTTCCTAACTGGCCTTGTGGGGTATTTCTGTTTTGTTCCCACTGTTGTCGTTGTAAAACTAGCTGCATATCTCCTAAAAAAGTACATTTTACTTTTTCCCCAGATGTTTCATTTTCACCCTCACTTATATCCGTTGAGGTGAGTGATGAGATGCTACTGTCTATTCTATGTTGCTGTTTGAATACATCAAACTTCCTTGCATATGTGAATATCCCCCCTTCCGCATAGACTTCTTTATCACAGTGGAATTTCGTCTGTTTTTGTAATCTCACTGTTTCTTCATGTCTTTCAATCTGTCTTTCCAATTCCTCCTTCAGTTTTTGCACTTCTGAATTTAATTCCAGCGTTGTTAATTCTTTTTCCAGATCTTGTAGTTGTTCTTTGATCTTAGTCAATGCTATTTCTATATGTTTCACTGGTATGGCCATTAGGCCCATTGAGGAATTTAGAATGTTTTCCCCCCACTCTTGCAGTAATTCATTTGTCGAGTATTCATGACTAGGCATTAGCGAGATCCTTAATCCTCTTGGTACCCTCTGTACCTCCAAATATTTTTTCAGGGTAATTAATTCCCACCATTTATTTATTTCTTTTCTGCTTAATTTTTCCCAAAGCTTCAATTTCCTCTTTGTATCCGATTTTTTGGGGAGAGATTTTTGTTCTGCTCCATTTTCTGGTCGAAGAATGATCCTAAAAGTTCACTACGTTTTGCTTCTCTTTTCTCCATTGCAGGCTTTCAAAATTCCTCTAAATTAGCCTCTTAGTTACTATTTGTTGATGATGCAAAGGACACCTTCCATCTGTAGGTTACACAGACCTTCCTAACAAACATTTGCCACATGTTTAAGGTTAAACATAATGTGGTACTTTTTATGGATAGTCTGTTTTTCATTACCACACACCGTTGTTTACGATCATCAGTTCAATGTTACGCTTGCTTACTAAGCCGTGAACGCGCTTACCTCAACTCTCCAGTATCAGACCGCGTGTCACTGGCGTTCAGCATGTGCATTTCTTTTTCCTTCAATCTGCCGGCAGTCACCGGAACGAGCTTTAGCAATTCTCCTCCTCTGGCTCACTCTTCGCTGGCTTTCCGGCGCTTCTGTAACGGTGCGAAGCGGCACGGCAGAGCCCAGCTGTATATAGATATATATATATATACATATCAATAACATAACATATATTACAAAAACATTATATTATAAATTAAAACATTAAACTATTTAAAAATCTTTAAACTTAAATTTACCACTCCAGTCGGTGCAACAGTAAGAAAAGTGTAGGATAGCAGAGGAGTACAAATTACTATTCCCACTCCAGTGAGTGTAAAAGTAGGGAACGTGTTGGATGGCGGACGGGTAAAAATTACTATTCCCACTCCAATGAGTGCAACAGGTGGGAAAGTGTTGGATAGCGGAGGGGTAAAACTTACTATTCCCACTCCAGTGAGTGCAACAGTAGGTAAACTGTTGGATAGTGGCGCGGTATAATTTACTATTCCCTTTCCAATCAGTGCCACAGTAGGGAAAGTGTTGGATTGCGAAGGGGTAACAATTATTATTTTCACTCCAGTCAGTTCAAAATTAAAAACAAACAAAATATTAACAACAACAAACATATTTAAAACACTAAACAAATAAACATATATATAAATATGTGAAAATAATAAAAAATATATTAAATAAAATAAAATAAAAATGTAAACAAATAAATATTTATAATTAGAAATTATTTAGAAACAAAGGGCCTGATTTACAAAAGTAATCTGAGACAAAATCCTAACTTTAGGACTTTCGGTATTCACAAAAGGCATTTAGTAGTAGTGAAGTTAGGATTCCTAACTTTACTACTACTGAATCCCTTTTGTGAATACCGAAAGTCGTACAGTTAGGATTTGGTCTCAGTTTAGTAGTAGAAAAGTTAGGAATCCTACCTTTACTACTACTACTTAATCCCATTAATTATTACATAAATAAACTTTTTTATTTCACCACTCAATTCACAAACCACATCTACATTTTAAAAAATGTACTTGCATAATTAACATCATTAATTACCAATTAAAGAATTATTATTAATTAAAAAACAAATTAAACCTCATAAAAAATAATGAACTTCCTACACTTTACCCCTATAACCCCCACAAACCACAGCTAAAATTAAACCGTAAAACAATTTATTACACAATTCAATAAAAAAAAATGGTATTTAACAACTAATTATAAAGAAAGTAACAACCCACCCTTTACCCCTATAAAAGCAAAACCCATGCACAAAAAAAATTTAAACAACTACCCTAATTAAATATCAATTAATTAATTATTATTAATGATCAACTAATTATTAATTAATTACTTCCACTATAAACCCCACAACCCACACCTAAAATAATTACATAATTTCCATATTTAACTTTCAATCAATTAATTAATATAAATTAACAACTAATTATTACTTAATTAAACATAAATTACTTCCCACCCTTTGCCTCTCTAAACCCCACAGTCCGCACCTGAAATTTATTACACAATTTCCATAATTCATTTTCAATCAATTAATTCATATAAATTAACAAGTAACTAATAATGAATAAAAAAAAAACTACTTCCCACGCTTCACCCCATAAACCCCACAACTAGCACCTAAAACAATTTACACAATTACCATAATTAATTATCAACTCATTAAATAATATTAATTAACAACCAATTAATAATTAATTACAAATACATTACTTTTTACAATTAACACTAAACAAATCTCAATTGAATAATTATGAATAAATAAAAAATAATCATTAATTTATTATAATTAAATTACTTCCCACCCTATTCCCCTATAAACCCACAACCCGCTACAGAACTAAAACACGCAAAATTTAATTCAAATAAAATTGATAACAACTAAAAATTTAACACATATATTAAAAAACATAAACAATACTTGTGCAAAAAATACATCACATGCATTTAAAATATAAACTAAAATACATAACACTAATTAAAAAATCGATATTTTAAACAACTATATTTTTGCAAATGATATTAATGACTTCTATAGTTCTAAAAATGATATTTCTTACCTTAAATTCAATATTCTTGACAACGATATTCTTGCTGTCGACATTTCTGTGTCACAATATTTCCAATCAATATTTCTGTAAGTCGACATTTCCAACTCGATATTTTGTCTGTATACCAACATGCACAAAGAACTGGTTATAAATCCCAAAACAAGAGTATCAGTTGACCTTCTCATCAAAATACAAACCAGTGAAAACCACTCATATATTAAGGATGGGCAGGAAACTCCACTCTGCCGGGCAGGTTCACAAAGTTTCATCACTCAGTGCTCCACTTGGAGCACGGAGTTCGGCAAAACCTCTTCTAATCCCTGAGTAGCAGTGTTTACCGATGCTCACCCCTATCTTAATCCAATTGCATGGTGCCGAAGGGATTACTACAAATGTATAATGCATGACAGCAAGCTCACTGCTTAACCTGAGCTTCAAATCGCAGAATTAATGATGACCCCCGCAGTGATATGTTAAAGAGTGCCCACAGGTGCCCAGACAATCACTAGCCTGGCTACCTGAACATTCAGCTGCCACTGGACCTGTCACAAACCTCCGGTTAAAAGATATTCATATGTGCAGCTCCCCAGCCATACCACTTTTCCTATGCCCTGTCATTAACTCAAAGAGGTTGACAAGATTATTAATGCATCAAAATTTGTGGTTTTAATCAATGAGTCATCTGCATAAGACATGGCCCCTGAGGCATTCACATGCCAAACGGTGTCACAGAGCTAATAAAAAATATGTTTTAAAGCTTTCTAAGACTATTGTGTTCCAGAGATTTCCTCACCACAAGCACGTCATTCATAGTTACCGAGAGCTTTCAGTTACCATTGTTCGTCCACCCTTGCACTAAAATAATGCCTCCAAAAACACGCAGGCAAAAGCTATATATTTATAGAAACCAATGAGCAACTGGCAAACATTTCCTCATCCCATCACAAACCATAGTATGTCTGGTCAATCTTGTTACAAGCATTCTTCCAGCAAATCCATGGTATTACACTTTTAACATGAAACTGCATAGCATTATATTTCTAACGACTATGTGGCCCAACAGAATTCTAAACTAAAGAACATAAAGTATAACGAAGCCAGAAAATACAGCTGGACTTCTAACTCAAACGATGAAAACAACAGTGAAGAAAATAGATCTAATGGTAGGGGACTACAGTTACCATCTTGAACACCCACAGCTCAATTTTTCATGGTCCCTTCAGTTTCCTGCAGGGAGCCCCTTTCATTACCACGCAGGAGCCAACCACATGCATTTTTCGATTCTGCTGGCAGAATCAAAACACTGTTTCCCTGCCTGCCCTTCCTTTTTTCAGGGCGGGTAGGGTGCTCTGTGGCTCGTGCACATCCTGTGCCCCAGACACATGCATGGGGGAACAGGGGATGTGCCAACTAATGATAATTTTTGTATCCTGGAGATGGGGTCACGGCAAATTAATGGGAACCAGGTGAAAGGGTACTGGGGCAATAAGTTGGCATTGGGATGGGGGCCTTTAACCTCCTCCCAAATAAAAGAAATGTGCACAAACCCCAGTACATGGCCCACTCCTGGGGTATATAAATCTAAAGGGTGGTGTCCCATATTTTTTTCAATTTGTCAGCTAGTCCCACAGGAGTCCCTCAGGACTGTTCGACAAATTAAAAAAATGTGTTTGAGATCGGAGTCATCCCTCTGAGATGCCCCTACATGGACCAGAGCAGGGTTCTCTAAAGTCGCCTGTGGAAGGCTGTATTCATGCCAGATTTTTAGCATTACCCTATTTAGATAAATGTATTTATCTTAAAAACCTGGCATGAATCGAGCCGTCCAGGACAAACTTTGGAGTACCCTGGAATAGAGGATCAGAGTATCACTACCCTATCCTCTTATAACCTTTTTTAAAATAAATCTTTTTAAGACAGGGTAAGTGAGTCCCCAAAACCTGTAATGGCAAATTATGTTTTGGAGCTCTTCTTTTTTCTTAGCCCTCACTCACCATGAAACTTTGAAGGAAGGAACTTAGATAGATGAATTTTGTTTCTTGGGAATGTTTTGTGAAAATTCGTCAATCATTCAAACAGCACAAAAGTTATTATCAAATTAAAAAGTAAATTTCCTAAACTAACTAGGGGTTGATTTATATGTTGACTGGACGGCCTTTTTTGCCCTGGCGGAGGGGCCGCCTGCCAAAGTCAAAAATGATTGTTGGTCCAGCACACATTTCTAGCATTGTCAGGAACCACCACGGTGGTTCCTGACAGTGCATTGTACATTAGACGGACAGCTCATCTAACATGATGGAGCCGTACCGCAAACTAATAATGTTTTTGTTATTTTGTTATGAAACCCCAAAGCTGGATATTCTTTTTGAAAATAAAATAAACAATTCCACCCTTGCCATGGGAGTTTCCTCCAAAGACAAGGGAGGCAATGAGCAATTTTTAACACCCCTCACTACCAGTTTTTTTCTGGTGGTGATGGGCATCGAAAATCAGCTGCATGTAAATAGGGTGGGTAGACATACAGCCACACCTCACATGGCCTTACTCTGTTGGAGGGGTTTCATCACAGCAGAGACGGAATAGTCCCCACTGGCATCTGCCCAATAACTCACCTGAATCTAAATCAGGTGGGCAGACCATAACATTGGCGGTCAGGGAACTCTTTCACCGTCCCTCTCTCCCAACATATAAATCAGGCCCTCGGTTCTAACTACAACTACACAGTGGTGACCACGATTAAGCACTCAGTGCTAGGGCCTCTTGTTGTGGGTGTTTCAGTTATCCATTATCAATCAGAGCAAATTTCCATTCACTAAAACACAGAACAAAAGGCAAGCCACACAAGATCTTCAATTGCTTCATCCAAATTATTAGTGGTGGAAGAGATTGACTGAAGCATAACTGGAGAATGTCAGTATTTCTCTGGTTTCCAGTTTAAAATGTAACACTATGACTGTCATTATCTCCTAACTGCATAGCCAATTTAGCCTGTGTTTTTTTGAGTGCTTTTTCAGGATTAAACACTCAAATTCACCAGTTATATTTATCTCAAGAAACTATAATTCATGCCCTAAAGTAACTTTAAGTCACACCACCACCACAGACAGGGTCTGTATCCCACAATTAACTGCACTTTATTTATCACTGACAACGGTTTTTTGGTGCTATTCTAATGTGCAATGCAGAGTGGTAATTATTGGAGTAAGGTCACCAGTACCCGTATGTGTGCTGCCTACATGGCCTATATTAGGCCAGGGCAGGCGTAATTTGGTAACTAGTTCCTGTCAAATTCTAGAAGTCAGCACGTGGCGCAATTATTCCCCGTTTGGATCTTGTGATATTCACGTGAACAAACGGAGGTCCCACATTGTGTGACTTCACTTGCAAGCAAGATTTGCTGGTGGGCACGAGTGGTCTTGGGAAGCAGCAAAATCAACTCAAAAATACCTTTTCAAGTGAATATTCTACCTGAACGGATGTCTCAGGTCATTTTTTAGTGTGAAAAGCATTTTCTTATTTTACTTTTTTTTCAACAGGAAGTACCACAGAGACTCCGGCTTTCTCTTTCTGTCCAGAAAGCTCCTCCAAGTGCTTCGTACATCATCTTGTCACATTTCATTTGGATTTTGAGGTGACAGAATTACTCTCTTTGTCTGCTGCATACATACCATTGGATTGTAAAGACTTTATTTTTGTGACATGACAACATGGACGCACTTTGTGAAATGTTATGACAGTTGTGACATTGATCAGCCAGACACATGCAGGTAGTTGTCTGGGATTGGTTGTAAAATTGTTCTCAAATCTCAGTTAATTGCACTTGAGTCATGATTGCTTAGAAGTTACTACGGCTAGTTTTTGTAATATGAGTTTTTTCTCATAGTGGTCTGGTCTCAGTCTCTGATAACCCACTAACTCTGTGTTTTCTTTCAATTTAGTTGCCTGACGCTGGTGGCAGCCAACCCAGATGACCTCTTGCCCTTGGGTGCTACAGAAAGAAGATAAGAAACAATGACTGGTGGTACTCGGCACAAAAAACATTTTGACTGGCATAGCATTGTACTTTTTAAATTAGATAACTTGTTTTCTGTTTCAAAATCCCAAAACTCAAACAATTTCATTTTGAACTATTCATGGAGTGTAAAGAATGATCTTTGCTTCTCCACTCCCTTTTGATGTGTCAAGTCAATTCCCCTCTGTGTACTGCACATCTGGGAGATTGGGATATCATATCTTAAATCAGCCCAAGCGAGCTCCTGCCTAGCTCAAACTGGAACTGAATCCTAGTGGTATCATTCACTTGATTTCCACTCCCCTCCTACATACCTAACTTCCTACATCCTCCCCATCCAACTGGTGCCATGGACCACTACTCTATCAAGGGTTTATGTTACCCTTGCCTCTAAGGATTATTTTGTGCAGGAAGGTGTTCCTTCCTCTTCCTGCACAAAACAGTCCAGGGTACTGTGCCATGTAACATGGCACCCTTGAACCTTCAACGCACAGGGGTACCTCCATTGGCATGCTAGAGCACCCGGTGTGGCAGGTCAGGAAGAAAGCAGGAATTAGACATTTTAATAAATAAATGGCACCTTCCTGCCCTCTCCCTCGGATGCAGCGCAGCAATTTGTCTTGCTACCCTGCACAAACTCTTAATAACTCTAGGACCTAGTTTTTGGAATAAAGATAGTGGCCACAACTGCAAGCACTCTCTGCTGCAAAAAGTGCATTTATTTTACAGAGTGGCACACACTAACCTCTTGTATGAACATGGTACCAAGCTCATAAATAAAATATCCTGTTTGGCTTTTCACCAGTGGGGTCATGTGGCCACTGGCCATAATCACTGCTGGAAAGATATATCTATATGTTTTTATCTACATTTATATATAAACATGCAATGTATGCAAACAATTTAATACATACATGTAATTTACATTTTATAATAAATTAACACATTGACATTATTATATAATGAATATATTATATCTGTACATACTTAGATTATTTAGAAAGAATATTAATTTAACTTATACAGTAGCTCACTATTATCTTTGAGTCTCAGAAATATTTACGAAACACTTTCACAAACTGGATGATGTCATTTGAGATGTCATCAGTGATGTCATTAGTGATGCCACTGACCAAGTCATGAGTGATGTAACATGTGAAGACATAAGCAGTGCATTGTAGGGGCATACGTTATAGTTAGCTCAGGTAACTATAACTGCTGAATTTCAATGGTTTTGTATGAGTGAAATCTGTGCCTAACTATAACGTCCCTGTAACCTTAGCTTTTTCAGTTTTTAAAACTTTTTAATCCTAACTGTAACCTGTCACATTTGAGTGTGGGTGTGTGAGGCTATGTGGGTCTGTGAGTGAGTCTGGAGTGACTGTGTGAGTGTCTGTGTGGGTCTGTGAGTGAGTCTGTGAGTGCCTATGTGGGTCTGTGAGTGGATCTGTGAGTGCCTGTGTGAGTGTTTGAGTGGGTGTGTGAGTGCCTGTGTAGGTCTGTGAGTGGCTCGATGGGTTTGTGAGTGGGTGTGTGAGTGCCTGTGTATGTATGTGAGTGAGTGTTTGAGTGATGCCATGCATTTTTGGAATTTGCATACTAAGGTATTTAAAAGGGAGAACCATGGACTCTGCTTGACCAGGAGACAATGATAAAGAAACCGCTTATCATAGTCACTACACATCAGATTGTGGTCCAATAGATCAATGATGAATTCACTTCCATTAGGGATTTCATATTATTTTTCAACATGGAATACGAGATAAAACACACTTGCTTTGCCTTTGTAAAGACCAAGAAGTTAGGAGTGTTCCTGCTTTATTGAAGTGGAGCTTCAACTGTGCCACCTTCTATGTTTATGTTTTGTAAGTGCTTCCTGTTGAGGTTTAATGTTTGTGAAATCAGCACCATGGCCAGAATCGAGCCTCATGTTTTCCAAGAAGAGTCCCCTGTTTCACCAAACACATCTACTCAACTGGAGTACTTTCATTTGGCTAAATATTAAGTGCTACCTCATTAGGTAAATGCTTCATGCATATTCTACACAACAGCTACGTAAAGACCCATGAGGTGTGCATGTAATTTGGCAATGTGAATATTACCCAAGCATCTTCATCCACAAATCTGCGATGTGAATCCTCATCAAGATAAGACGACAAGACTACAAAATGGTGAATCTCCATCAAAGAGGGGCACTTTTAATTAACTTAATGATGTAAGTGCTTCTTTGTTTGGTGAAGATGTCCTCGTATTCCTCTGCATCAATAACACATCACCAACATTGGTGGGAAACATGCTAAAGGGCCATATAAAATGTCCATCAATTTGCGAAGATGCAGGAAGACCTTTGCATACTACTAAGGAAAAGGAGGCATGGCCAAACAGGCAGAGCTAGCAATGCAAACATTCTCCCCCAGTCAAAAGATCTGGGTTAAATCCATTTTTCTTTTGCCCACTACGCCACCCCAGTTTGGACCCAGCCATGTGCAAATGTGTCTTAACCCTGTGCCCCATGGGAACAGTCCAGACCGAACTGGTCGGCCAGGTCCTCCCAATAGATCAATGGTGCAGGTTCCTCCAGTAAGGATTTCTGATCGTGTTTCAATGTGTAATATGAGAGGAAAAAGATTTGCTTTAACTTCCACAAGCCCAAGAAGTTGGAATTTTTTTTTTTTAAACAAGGAGATGGGGCCACTGGGATGCCTTTTCCAGGGCCGTTTGCAGCCCTGGGGACCCCATTCCCCAGGGCACGGTCAAAATTGAATGGGGAGACAACCCTCCCCGGACCAACTTCAGCCCTGGGGACCACATCCCCTGGGCCCGGCCACGTCTGCTGAGGTCCCCTGGCCCCACCCAGAGCACATAGTGTGTATTGCTGGGGACCGCCTCAAGGCCCCCGCGGTCCAAAACAACTCCCCACCTCCTGCGGGGAGCCAGCATTGCTCCTGTACACAGGGAGCTACTAGAAATCATTTAATATATTTCCCTGCCAGGGAAATGGATGACAACTCCCCTCCGAGCAAACTGGAGCAGTTTGACAGCTCCCACTTGCTGGGAGCGAAGTTAGTGTTTGTTCTTGCTTGGTAGGAGGTGTTGCAGCTCCTTCCAAGCAAAAGCAAACTGCTATGTCATTAGGCCACCCCCCAAAGCTGGTCCTGGATGGTGGTGATCTGCATGACCATTCATGGCTCCAGAATGGGGGGGTCGGTATGCACCCCTTCTTTGAATGTACAGGTTGGCGGCTGAGAGGTGGTGGCCCCGGGATCTGCGCTCCTCTTCAGTATTTATTCAGCCCCAGGAAGGTGGTGGTCCCCAGGGTATTTAAAGCCCCTGGAGGGGGATCCATGCAACCCCACTACACTATTCTTAGAATGTCCCGTGGAAGTGGTGATCCCCGGGGCTCCAGAAGCCCATTGGAGGGGGGGTCCACATGGCCCCCCTTCCAAATTTAGATAAAGCCCTGGGGAGGAGTTGGCCTCCGGGGATGAAAACAGCCCTGGGAGATGGGCCCTGTGTTTATTTTTGGAGTGGATTAGTGACACTGTCTCCATTTTGCGGCAAAAAGTAAAATAAAATGCTTTGTTGCCCTGGACCCAGGGTAAGGGGATAGGCTATTCATATTCTGTCCCTTTTTCTATTTTTTACTTTCGTTTTCAGCTGAGTCCCAAGATGGCTGTCTACACTTCCTGGTTGAAGTGTTGGCAGCCAATCAGATGTCAGCATGGGGACTGTTGGATTTTCGGAGGAGCAGTGTCCCTAGATTTACAAATCTAGGGTCATATCAGCAACAACCGGCGATAATTATCTCAAAGCGCACTTAGCGCTAGGATAATTATCGCCGGCTAGCGTGGATTTTTATCACTGAGATAGCGTGCTATTAGCAACGCTTATCTCCTCAGCGATAAAAATCCTCACGCTAACTGCCTAACGTGAGATTATCGCTGGAAACCCAGGGATAATCTCACGCAATGTGGCGTTAGCTTGATGATATGGACTCACAAACTTAGCCATGATATCCACCTTCCATAGGATATCATGGCTGAGTCAGTCCTGAAGCAGGCATAAGGAAAGTAGCGATAACAGGGGTTATCGCTACTTTTCTTGCCGCCATGCTTCATAGCGTGGGGCTTGATGATAGGAGAAATGTCGCTTAGCGACATTTCTCCTGTCATGTCAGGTCAGGAACGCCCACTTTGCATCTCATTAGAGATGCAAAGCTGGGCGTTAGGAATTCCTACGCTAACGCAAGTTTTCACGCGTTAGCGTGAGCTTGCTAATTAGGCGATAAAATTATCGTCGCTTTTCGGCCGAAAACGGCCGCAAAAACGGCGATAATTCTATCACCTCGCCTTGCTGATATGCCCCGTAGTTTTCTTTTAATATCTCAATAACTATTGAATGGATTTACACTGATTTACAATAAGGTTGCTTTCTGGACCAAGAGCTACCTTTCTGCCAAATTTGATCTAATTCCGTTCTACAGTTCAGGCTGAAGATGTGTCTAAAGTCACGCTGGAAAATTACATGGAGAAAATGCACTTTGGGACCACCTTTTTCTCATCCCCTGTTTGACAAATCCCCCCAAAACTTTCAACACAACAGCTGAACTGACTGTTGTAGTAATTTTGAAAATGTTGTGAAGATTCGTCAAACTGCTTTAAAGTTATTGGCAAAACCCAAAAACTTTTCCTGTGTACATAAGGTCCTAACTATAACTACAGTAAAATATATATATATATTCACTGAAAAAACATAGGTTTCAGAGACGTTATAGTTAGAAATTATCATTTAAAAAAGCTTTGAAATTCAGTGATGTCATGAGTGATGTCACTGACCATGTCATGAGTGATGTAATATGTGACGTCATCAGCAGTGCATTGTGGGCGCGCGAGTTATAGTTAACTGAACTAACTATAACTGGGGAATTTCAATGGTTTTGTACAAGTGAAAAATCCAGCTAACTATAACGCCCCTGAAACCTATGGTTTTTTCAGTGAATTTTTAAGGTTTTTTTATAATGCTAATTCCTAACTATAACGTGCCTGAAACTTATGGTTTTTTCAGTGAATTTCAAAGGTTTTTTAAATGCTAATTTCTAACTATGCCTACAGAGATAGGACATGTGAAGAAAGAAGAAAAAAAGCACAGAAAGAAAAAAAAGAAATGCAGAAAGAAGCAGCAGAAGTCCTCAAAGACGAAGAAAAGTGCAGGAAGAAGGATAACGTGCAGAAGGAACAAACAGAAGAGCAGAAAGAAGCCTTGTTGCAAAATCATCCTGTACCCTCAACTTTTTCAGACGGATACTGGTGGTAACTGAGTCTGAACAACCAGTCCTAGAGCCAGTGCTATGTTAAAAGACACTCAGAATACAGTGAAAACACCTACATACACTAGGGAACACTATGCGTTGGGGTCCCCCTGTGATTAGCATGACCTCCTCTGTAAGCCCCTAGTGTATAATAGGACAGGGGATTAAAATTACCTCTTAAAACGCTCCACAGGGCGTGTTTGCACACGTCACCTCAGGTCCCGTCCCCTCCCTTCTCCACTGTATAAAAACACCCTGTGGCCAATTTAAGTTGGGAGATTAAGTCCCCTTGAATCCTGAGGGTCCCTAGGGTCCAACTAGACCACTAGGCACCTCCAGTAAGCACCACAGAGCTGCATTGCAGAGAGATGTAAAAAGCGGCATGGCCTAGACCACCTCTCTGCAACGCAGCGCAGTGGTGCTTACTGGAAGCACCTGGTGGACTAGTTGGCCCCCAGGGTCCCTCGGGATTGAAGGGGAATTATTTCCCCAACTTAAAATGCGCCACAGGGCGTGTTTGCACACATTAACTCAGGCCCCGTCCCCTCCCTTCACCACTGTGTAAACACGCCCTGTGGCTGTTTTTAGTTGGTAGATCAAGTTCATTTGAATCCTGAGGTTCCCTAGGGTCCAACTAGCCCACTAGGTACCTCCAGTAAGCGCCATAGAGCTGCGTTGCAGAGAGGTGTAAAAAGTGGCACGGCCTGGACCACCTCTCTGCAACGCAGCTCAGTGGCGCTTACTGGAAGCACCTGGTGGGTTAGTTAGCCCCCAGGGGCCCTCAGGATTGAAGGAGAATTATTTCCCCAACTTAAAACGCGCAATAGGGCTTGTTTGCAAACGTCACCTCAGGCCTCATCCCCTCCCTTTCCCACTGTGTAAACACGCCCTGTGGCCGTTTTAAGTTGGGAGATTAAGTCCCCTTGAATCCTGAGGGTCCATATGGGCAAAATAGCCCACTAGGTACGTCCAGTAAGCGCCATTGCAGAGAGGTGTAAAAAGGGGCACGGCCTGCACCACCTCTCTGCAACGCAGAGCAGTGGCGCTTACTGGAAGCACCTGGTGGGCTAGTTGGCCCCCAGGGTCCATCAGGATTGAAAGGGAATTATTTCCCCAACTTAAAACGCGCCACAGGGTGTGTTTGCACACATCACCTCAGGCCCCGTCCCCTCCCTTCACCACTGTGTAAACGCGCCCTGTGGCCGTTCTAAGTTGAGACATTAACAGGCACATGCATCATCATAGTGTTTTGCGATTCCTTAATAGCGATTATTAAGGAATCGCAATTAAGGAATAGCAAAACCCTATGCATGTAGGAATCGCTAAAGAAATAGCGATTCCCACAAATTCCTTAATTGCGACTAGCAAATTGCGAGTCGCAATTAAGGAATGTCTTCCCATTCATTCCTATGGGCCTCCAGGCCCATAGGAATGAATTAGAGATTGCGGGAGCAATTTGCGAGTACCAGTAGGTACTCGCAAATTGCTCCCGCAATTTCGATGGTGCAAGGGTGTCAAAATGACACCCTATTGCACCCATGTATGTTCACTCTGCACAAATGTTGCATACACACATGCTCCAAGGGCATGTGTGTGGGCAACATGAAACTTAGAAAAATGCAAATAAGTGCATTTTTCTAAGTTTTCGCAAATTACCATGAGGTCCAGCCTCATGGTAATTTGCTCACGCTAATAGCGAAATCGCTATTTTTTAAACTGTAATGCATTGCATTTAAGGAATCTCAATTAGGGATTCCTTAAATGCAATTGCTATTTAAGGAATCCCAATTTTGAGATTCCTTAAATAGCGATTTTTGCATTTGGGATGATGCATCCCAAATGCAAAAATACCGGGAGCAAAGGGTCAGATTCTGAGAATCTGCCCGTTTGCGACCGGTATTTTGCTTGATGCATGTGCCTGTATGTCCCCTTGAATCCTAAGGGTCCCTAGGGTCAAACTAGCCCACTAGGTACCTCCAGTAAGCGCCACAGAGCTGCGTTGCATTGAGGTGTAAAAAGGGGCGTGGCCTCAGAACACCTCTCTGCAACGCAGCTCCCTGGCGCATACTGGAGATACCTGTTGGGCTAGTTGGCCCTTAGGAACCCTCAGTATTGAAGGGGAATTAATTCCCCAACTTGCAAATGGCCAGGGGGCGCATTTGCAGAGTGTTGCAAGGAGGGGGCGTGGCCTCCGGCGCGATGCCGGTCTTTTATTTATTTTATTTTTTTAAGAAGGAGGGCTGTATGGCCCCCCTTCTTTTTCTAATTTATTGGCCCTGGGGACCACATCCCCCAGGGCCTGCACCCTAATTTTTTGTTGTTGAAAAAAATAAATGTGGAAGGGGGCCGCGTGGCCCCCCTTCCAAGGTCTTAATCAGCCCCGGGGACCCCACCCCCGGGTCATGGCCTTTTTTTTTGTAATCTTTAGGAGGGGGGCTGCGTTGCCCCCCTCCTCAGGCCACTTATGGCCCCAGGGACCCCATCCCCCGGGGTCGGCCTTTGTTTTTAATTATTTTTAAAAAAATATATATTTATAGAAACATCTAAGACATACTGGACAAACCGTATGTACCTATCACCATGACGATTTGCGTGATATTCATTAAAAGGCAACTATGCATACAATGAATCCACGTGGAATGTATTTACACCGCTAGTGATGCTCTGACGTGTCTGACGCCCTACCGTGCCTAATCCCGGCGCCCCGCCGGTGGGTACTCTCCAAGTAGACACCCTTGTTGTTTATTTATACAAACATGGGTAGCTATTGACGGGCACATTTAATACACACGCACACCAAGTCATTCAAAGGGGATTCGACAAAAATTCGACCAAACTATGCAAGAAACCCCCCTCACGGTTAATAAAACACACATCCACCACCGGATGTGTAATACTTTTTATTTTACTCTCTGAAAAGGAGACAAACCTCACTTGAGAGTCACAGCGTGCTCTTGGCTGAGCCCAATGCTGTGTTACACCCACCAGTGTCCGCCGAGTGCCACACACCTCTGTGTTGTATTCCACCAGCTAGTGCGTATGCTATGACACTCTCTAGCCCATGTGCACTGTAACACCACCCCGTGAATATGTCATGCCACACTTGCCTTCGCACGGGTTATATTGCCCCATCTAACGTGCCTTCCTCGATGCCAATGTTATAACGCGCAGCGCTATGCCATACATATTACAATCTGGGATCCATATCTTTGTCACGGTGCATATGCAACGTTACACTCCCCAGCACATATTTTATATTACAACTTTAGAGACTAGTTAGGTTACACAACACTGCCCTGTGCATATTACACTCCAAGGCGCTCTCCAATGAATCTGTCATTGCGCACAATGTATTGCATATTATATTTCACATCCCGGTTCATCCTATATCACACTTTTTGGTGCATAGTTTACACCATATATTATATCTAGTTTTCATTTTCAATCATGCTCTCAGGACTATGTTCTATATAACACTGCATCCACCTACCCTTTTCACAGGCATTACATTTTGCAATGGGGGTGGAGGGTCAGGGGGTGTTTCTGCCAAGTGAGCCCAGAGTCACAGTCACAAACGTCCTCTTCTTCTTGAATAAAAGTGAGATTATGCTGCATACTTGTTCATATTTTAAGTAGTTCGCAGACACACATTTTAAAAACAATAAAGTTCCTAATACCCACCTTCTCTAAACAGTTAGCTTGCTGCCCCATCCACCTCCTCCCTATCCTCTGTTGTCTGAATCCATGGACTAGCCTCCTCCCTCCTGCCATGCATGGTCTGATGTGCTGCCACTGCCCTCCATTTAGCATGATGTACCAGTCCACTCCTCCTGCCCTCCATTGCCCAATTCTATGGCCCATCATTGACGTCCTGCTTAGCCTCTGTGCTTAGCTTGCTGCCCCTATTCTCCTTCCCCCTGCTCTCCAATGTCTTTGTGCATGCCCCTGCTCCATCCTTTTTGCCCACCATGTTCCATGGACCTGCCACTCCTGCCACTCCTATCTACTCTGAGTGTTCTGTTGAGCTGCCACTCCCCTCCCACCTGCCTAGCATTGTCAGATGACTGTAACCTGTCCCTGCCACCTCCACCCTGCCTGTCCACATGCCATGCCCCTATCCCGTTCCTCCTGTCCTCCATGATCCATTTTACTGCCACACCCTTCTGACCTCCCTGGTCTGTTGTGCTGTAACTGCTCCTCCTGCCTGCCCCACGCGGTCTGTTGTGAGGCCCATTCCCCTGAACTCTCTTGTCTGTGCCCAGTTCCTGACCCTCACTTCTATCCTCCATGGTCCTTTGTGCATGCCCCTCCTTCTTGCCCATCATAGCCATTGTGCTGCCACTAACCCTCCCGCTTGCCATGCATGGTCTTCTGTACTGCCATGGCTCCTCCTACCTTCCCTGTGTGGTCAGCTAGCTGCCCCTGACCCCCTCCCACCTTCCCTCCATGGTCTGTGTGTATGCCATCATCGTCTCACTGTTGCTCTCCATGGTGTGTCTTGTTTCTAGTGCCCATCCTGCCTGACCTCCATGGTCATCTTGCTGCTCCTGCCCTGCCCCTTGCCCCCAGCCCACTGTTTCCATGTGCAGACCCCTATTCCCTCCCTCCTGGCTTGTCTGTACCATTGTAACGCCCCTGATCCATCCCTCCTGCCCTTTATGGTCTGTTATGCTGCAGCTTTCTCTCCTGTCTGTCCATTATGGTCAGCTAGCTACCATTGCCTCTTTCCCCTCTGTTCTCTGTTGTCCATGTGCATGGTCCTGTCCCCTCCCTATTGCTTTCTTTGGATTGTTGTGCTGCACTCCCGTCCCACCTGCCCTGTGTGGTGTATTGTGCTGCTGCAAACCCTGATGCCTACCCTATAGGGTCAGTTTGGTGCACCTCTCCATGTCCCTCCTAGCCTCTGTTATCTGAGTCCATGTCCCTACCCCAATTCCTCCTGCCTACCATGATCCAATGTACCATACTTGCGAACATTTTGAACTTGGTAAGAGGGAGATTTTGAAGAAAAAAATGTGGTATTGATTTTCCCTTTTGAGTTACATTGAAAAAGAGGAGATTGTAGACAGGAGACAGATCAAATAAAGCCCATTTGAGCTTAAAAACATTGGACGTTTCCTGGCTGAAACGGGTCTGTTGGCATGTATGGTTGTACTACCACTGGCTCTTCCTTCTGCCCACAATGGTCTATTATATTGCCACAGCCTCTCTTGCCAGTCCTGTTTTGTTGGTTTGTTGCCCCTGCCCCCCTTTCCACTGCCCTCCATAGTCTGTTGTGCTGCCACTGCCCTTCCTGCCTGCCCAGTGTGGTCAAATTGTTGCCTCTGCACTCTCTTACCTGCCTTCAATTTTTAGAGTCCGTGCCCCTGGCCTCTGCCTCTCAACAGTATCCCAATGAACAACTAGATTGCTAAAATTCTATATTTATTTCAAAAGTGTGGAACGCCTGGCGTCATCTTGATGTAACCAAAATTGTAATACCTAGAGCATTTCCTTTAGCAATTACATATATGAGAGGGTCTTATTTGCATCAAAATTATCGTTAGTGCTCTAAAAAACTAAAATGAGGACATATTTTCTGAGTTTTCAAATAGCGACAAAGAACTTTTAAATTACTTGTAATCTTTATGTTTTTTTATCCAGTTGACCACTTGATTAAATGTTGCACTTAGGGGAGAGGATGTGGTGTTACTTCCAGAGCTGCAGACTTTGCAACTGGGGAACCAGGTTGGAGTTTCTGCTTCAGCTCAACATTCTGTGATTCTGGTCAAATCACTTAATCTCCCCATGTCTACAACCAAAATGAATTTGATCTTGTGTGATATAACCAATGCTCATGTAAAGCACTCCAATACCTTACAAGTCTGCACTATATAAAACTGCAAATACACAAAAAATAAGTGTTTTGCACACTTCTGTCATTGGGCTACATGTGGGCTACATCTGGGTGATATTTGTGCTCTATTTGTGCTCTTTTGTCTCTGGTGGCCATCTTGGGAGATTTATTTGTTATGAAGTTTCCTAATTTCCTCATTTACTGCAGTCTCCTCAGTAGGAAATGCTTTCAGTTTTTTACTTTGATTCCATCAAGAAGGTATTCAGATATGTCATACATTTGCCATAAATTCTGGATGTTAGCACTCTAGTTGCTCATTAGATCACTGTAGTAAAGATACTGCTCACCACGGATGTCTGCTTCTGGTATTAAAAGTGCATGTTTCAGTCTGCATATCAGAATGTTTTCATGAAATAGAAGGGGATTGGAGAAGTCACTCAAAATGTGCCCTATTTTTTCTTTCTTCAGCAGTAATCATAATTTCTATGTTAAAATGAACCCCCTCATTGTGTTTCTTTTTAAATTCAATGTTTTAAGTGTTACCAGTTTATTCCAATCAAGATGGCTTCAGGTGTGCCATACTTTTCTCATAAGTAAGACAGTAAGCGCTCTAGTTGTTCTTAAGAACACTTTGTGACATTCTGTCATTGGGCTATACTTGGGCTACATCCGGGTGATATTTGGGCTACATTTGGGCTCTTTTGTCTCTGGTGGCCATCTTGGGAGATTTATTTGTTATGAAGTTTCCTAATTTCCTCATTTACTGCAGTCTCCTCAGTAGGAAATACTTTCAGTTTTTTACTTTGGTTCCATCAAGAAGACATTCAGATGTGTCACACATTTGCCATAAATTCTGAATGTTAGCACTCTCGTTGCTAATTAGATCACTGTAGTAAAGCTACTGCTCACCAGGGAATTCTGCTGCTGGTATTCAAAGTGCATGGTTTAGTCTGCAGGTCAGAATTGTTTTATGAAATAGAAGTGGATTTGAGAAGTCAAAATGTGCCCTTATTTTTCTTTCTACAGCAATAATCATAATTTCTATGGCAAAATAAACCCCCTCATTTTGTTACTTTGTAAATTAAATGTTTTAAGTGTTACCACTTTATTCCAATCAAGATGGCTTCAGGTGTGCCATACTTTTGTCATAAGTAAGACTGTTAGCGCTCTAGTTGTTCGTTAGAACACTCTTGGACATTCTGTCAGTGGGCTATACTTGGGCTACATCTGGGTGATATTTGGGCTACATTTGGGCTCTTTTGTCTCTGGTGGCCATCTTGGGAGATTTATTTGTTATGAAGTTTCCTAATTTCCTCATTTACTGCAGTCTCCTCAGTAGGAAATGCTTTCAGTTTTTTACTTTGATTCCATCAAGAAGGTATTCAGATATGTCTCACATTTGCCATAAATTCTGAATGTTAGCACTCTAGTTCCTCATTAGATCACTGTAGTAAAGTTACTGCTCACCAGGGAAGTCTGCTTCTGGTATTCAAAGTGCATGTTTCAGTCTGCATGTCAGAATTTTTTTATGAAATAGAAGTGGATTTGAGAAGTCAAAATGTGCCCTTATTTTTCTTTCTACAGCAATAATCATAATTTCTATGGCAAAATAAACCCCCTCATTTTGTTCCTTTGTAAATTAAATGTTTTAAGTGTTACCACTTTATTCCAATCAAGATGGCTTCAGGTGTGCCATACTTTTGTCATAAGTAAGACTGTTAGCGCTCTAGTTGTTCATTAGAACACTCTTGGACATTCTGTCAGTGGGCTATACTTGGGCTACATCTGGGTGATATTTGGGCTACATTTGGGCTCTTTTGTCTCTGGTGGCAATCTTGGGAGATTTATTTGTTATGAAGTTTCCTAATTTCCTCATTTACTGCAGTCTCCTCAGTAGGAAATACTTTCAGTTTTTTACTTTGGTTCCATCAAGAAGACATTCAGATGTGTCACACATTTGCCATAAATTCTGAATGTTAGCACTCTAGTTGCTAATTAGATCACTGTAGTAAAGCTACTGCTCACCAGGGAATTCTGCTGCTGGTATTCAAAGTGCATGTTTTAGTCTGCAGGTCAGAATTGTTTTATGAAATAGAAGAGGATTTGAGAAGTCAAAATGTGCCCTAATTTTTCTTTCCGCAGCACTAATCATAATTTCTATGGCAAAATGAACCCCCTCATTTTGTTCCTTTGTAAATTAAATGTTTTAAGTGTTACCACTTTTTTCCAAACAAGATGGCTTCAGGTGTGCCATACTTTTGTCATAAGTAAGACTGTTACCGCTCTAGTTGTTTGTTACAACCCTCTGGGACATTCTGTCATTGGGCTATACTTGGGCTACATCTGGGTGATATTTGGGCTACATTTGGGCTCTTTTGTCTCTGGTGGCCATCTTGGGAGATTTATTTGTTATGAAGTTTCCTAATTTCCTCATTTACTGCAGTTTCCTCAGTAGGAAATACTTTCAGTTTTTTACTTTGGTTCCATCAAGAAGACATTCAGATGTGTCACACATTTGCCATAAATTCTGAATGTTAGCACTCTAGTTGCTCATTAGATCACTGTAATAAAGCTACTGCTCACCAGGGAAGTCTGCTGCTGTTATTCAAAGTGCATGTTTCAGTCTGCATGTCAGAATTTTTTTATGAAATAAAAGAGGATTTGAGAAGTCAAAATGTGCCCTAATATTTATTTCTGCAGCACTAATTATAATTTAAATGGCAAAATGAACCCCTTCATTTTGTTCCTTTGTAAATTAAATGTTTTAAAGTTAACACTTTATTCCAATCAAGATGGCTTCAGGTGTGCAATACGTTTGTCATAAGTAGGACTGTTAGAGCTCTAGTTGTTCTTTAGAATACTCTGGGAAGCTGCAGTAGAACACAAAGGAATCAACTGACAGTCTCTGCCCTTGTTGGATGTACATGTTTTACTGAGAATGTCAGACTTCATTCTCACATGACTCAGAAAGATAATGTGAATTTACAGAAAATATGCTTTCAGTTTAGCTTATAGATCACCTTCCAAACCTCTGTGGGAAAAGCATGAGAAAATAGTTTTCTCTCAAACATGATTCATGATATCACAGCAGAAGGCTTTTTCACATGGTAAAATCACCTTAGAACGCACCACAATTCCTAAAATGAGTATGGTGGCATCAACAAATGATTTATAATGTAACTAAAGTCTTAAAACATTCTATTAACTGCAATGCTCTTTAATGAGGTGCTATCATATATATTGGTCCCAAGATGGCTGCCAACACTTGTTGGATGAAGTACTGACAGCCAATCAGATCTCACAATGAGATGTGTGGTTAGGCTACGCCCAGATATATCTATCTTTTTAACTCTAATTTTCTCAGGAACTACTGAACGGAGTTACACCATTTAAGCAAAAGGCACGAGTCTGAACTGAGGACTACCTCTTTGCCAAATTTGGTGTAATTTCGTTCAGCAGTTCGGTCTGTAGCTGCGTCAACAGGTCCTATGGGAAAATGCATGGGGAAAATGCACTTTGGGACCCCCCTTTTTTCTCAGCCCCTGCTTGACGAATAACTGTGAAATTTTCAGGGTAGGAGCGGACCGGAGCTGGCCAAAAGTTTGGAAAATTTCGCGAAGATTCGTCTATCGGCGCCAACGTTATTCCAAATAGAATGTTGCAGTTTTCCTATGGAAAATAGGTCCTAACTATAACTACCTACTGGTGACTGCCAGTAGGTAATATATATATATATATATATATATTCACTGAAAAAACCATAGGTTTCACACATGTTATAGTTAGCGGAAATTTTACTGATAAAAAACCAGTGAAATTCCCCCGTTATAGTTAGCGCAGGCAACTATAACTCACGCGACTGCAATCCTCTGCTGATGCTAATACTGTATTTAGACACTTATTTGCCCATGTCTTCTTCCATACATTTTTAGCTATACATATATTACAAATATTTTTTTTTCATAAAGACACATATGTCATCAGCAGAAGATTGCAGTCGCGTGAGTTATAGTTGCCTGCGCTAACTATAACGGGGGAATTTCACTGGTTTTTTATCAGTAAAATTTCCGCTAACTATAACATGTGTGAAACCTATGGTTTTTTCAGTGAATTTGCAAGGTTTTTTAAATGCTAAGTTTTTTTCCCTTATAATAAGCCCTGTACATTTGGTGGCCTTCGGCCACCAAAAGCACAGGGGGTGGGGTAAGTGTGGATAGTGTTTTTTGCCCTTAACATAAGCCCTGTACATTTGGTGGCCTTCGGCCACCAAAAGCACAGGGGGTGGGGTAAGTGTGGATAGTGTTTTTTTTATTTTTATTTTTTTACCGTACGCTTACGGTAAGCGTACGGTAAGCGTACCCCGCGAAATTGCCGAAAAAAAAATAAAACCGTTTTTGCACTTGGGGGATGTTTGGGGACTCCCTCAACATGACTATGTGGGAGGGAGTTGTCAAAACAGCCCCTTTACATGTTTTTGGGCTTGATATTTTAAAAATCACTCTCAGTGCGAGAGACAAAATGGCGGCCGCCGCTTCCTGGTTTCGGCCGATTCGAATGTTTACTAAGATCTAAGAGCCAATCAGAATCGCGCTCGCGCACGCCACCGTACGCTTACCGTAAGCGTACGGTAAGCGTACCGTAAGCTGGCTCAGATATATATATTGATTTAAAGGCTATTTTCTCAGAATCTACTGAACAGATTTACACCAAACCTACAAAAGGCACTTCCTTGACCTAGGGACTACCTCTCTGCCAAATTTTGAGTAATTCTGTTCAGCCGTTCGGGCTGTAGCTCGTTCTAAAGGTCCTATGGAAAAATGCATGGGAAAAACGCGTTTTGGGACCCCCCTTTTATCTCAGCCCCCGCTTGACGGATCCCCCCGAGACTTTCAGGGTAGGAGCGGAGCGTAGCGCCCCACCTATTTTGAAAAATTTGCGAGGATTCGTCGACCGGCGCCAAAGTTATTCAAAATAGAATGTTGAGGTTTTCCTATGGAAACGTGGTCCTAACTATAACTACCTACTGGCTATCGCCAGTAGGTAATATATATATATATATATATATATATATATATATATATATATATATATATATATATATATATATATATATATATATATTCACAGAAAAAACCATAGGTTTCAGGGGTGTTATAGTTAGCTGCCCATTTCACTCGTACAAAACCATAGAAATTCCTCCGTTATAGTTAGTTCTGCTAACTATAACTCACGCGCCCGCAATGCACTGCTGATGGTGTCACATATTGCATCATTCATGACATGGTCATTGACATCACTGATGACATCACTGATGACATCTCAAATGACTTCACTGATGACATCACTGATGACATCATCCACTGAATGTGGTTTAGTTTGAAATTTAAATATGTATTATATATATACCAATCTGTATTGAAGATTGAGTGGATATATAACTGTCTGGATGGAGGATTTAGTAGCTGTCTGACTGTCTTTTTAAGTGAGTAATTAAAATTGTCTCACGTAATACATGGATTAGTAACTAAACTATGTGAATGTGTGCAGCACTGTCTCTGTTGTTGTATAACATGCTGCCTCAGTTGGTCACTAACTACATGAGTTTGTATATTAGTTATTGATTAGTTGGGTGAGTATTTGTATGGGACACTGAGTTTGTGTGTGGTTGGATGGGGTGTGTGTAACTCTATGCATAGATGTGCGAATGGTTGATTGACTAGTTGTATGGGTTTAAGAGTGCATGTGGAAACAGTTGTTTGGGTGACTGAGTGTATTTATTTGTGTGTTGGTGATCGAATATATGTTTTAGTTGTACATCTTCAACAAAGTAAAAAAATAAAAGGCATTGTATGTGAGAGTTGGTGTATATAAATAAGTTTGTGTAAGAGTCAGTGATTGTGAGAGTAAAAATATGAATGAGTGTATAATTGTAATGGTGCTTTTTTAACATATTAACGATGAGTTATTATGTGTTTGAATAAATGAGGTGTCGTTGGATAATTGTGTAAGTGAGTAAATTTAAGTGTGATACATTTTTTTCATGAGTGAGTAGGATGACTGCATAACCGACTAAGATGACTGCTGATGTGTCAATGTCTATATATGTGTATAAGTGCATTTGATAGTGTTCTATTAATTAATGACTGCATATATAGATGATTCTGTTGTTGAATGGGTAGTTGTGTGTGTAGACTTAGGAATCAATGAGTGGGTATGTAGTAACTGGTATTGGTGTATCAATGGTTTCAAATATGGTACTCTGTATTTTACAGTGAGTGATGAAAGTTTATAATAGTGTATGATGTGGTGTATCGGATTGTCAAGTGGATGATGTCATCAGTGATGTCATTTGAGATGTCATCAGTGATGTCATCAGTGATGTCACTGACCATGTCATGAATGATGCAATATGTGACATCATCAGCAGTGCATTGCGGGCGCGTGTAACACCCCTGAAACCTATGGTTTTTTCTGTGAATTTCTAAGGTTTTTTAAATGCTAATTTCTAGCTATAACGTCTCTGAAACCTATGTTTTTTTCAGTGAATTTCAAAGGTTTTTTAAATGCTAACTTTTAAGTGTGATAGTAGTTATATCTATTTTTTGTACTGATTTTCTACAGTTTTTTAACTGTTTATTTATAAATATTTTATTCATTAAATAACATTATATATTTTTCTGAAAATTGCAAAAAAAATTTTTTTAATTAAAACTGAAATATTGATTAATTTTCTTGTTTTCATTTTTTATTTTAATATATTTATATCATTTTCTTTTAAAAAAAAATCCAATTTTTTTCGCAGTCGTGCACTTAAAGTGTACACATCATGGTGGGTGCGCGCATTCTAGCCGCCATTTTAGAAAAGTCATGAAGGATCCGTGTATGGTGTGCGACGGCTGCGTGTTTCTCAGTTACATCATATACATTTAATATAACGTGATATGTGCGATTGGTATGCGACCAGTCTGTGACTCCTGCTCCCGCGCATTCGCGACACATGAGCATTACGGTACGAGATGTTTGCATGCTTGCGGGTCCCGCGTGACATCATATACGTGCTGGGGCGCGCTGGTTGCGCGACTCCCGCAAAAAAAATTTATGTTCCAAAATGATATGTATGTGTCTTTAATATACATATTAAGGCAAGAGATTATGTAAGATATTCATCAAAATAATATATTTGTACTTATAAGAAACTTATATTATTTTTAAATATATTTTCACGAAGTCGGGTGCGTGCGTCGTGAGTGCAGAAAACCAGGTCAGCAGAGCTGCTGTAGAGCCAGAGAACCAGGTCAGCAGAGCTGCTTTAGAGGGAGAGAACCAGGTCAGCAGAGCTGCTTTAGAGCCAGAGAACCAGGCCAGCAGAGCCGCTTTAGAGCCAGAGAACCAGGTTAGCAGAGCTGCTTTAGAGCCAGAGAACCAGGTCAGCAGAGCTACTCTAGAGCCAGAGAACAAAATCAGCAGAGCTGCTTTAGAGCCATAGAACCAGGTCAGCAGAGCTGCTTTAGAGCCAGAGAACCAGGTCAGTAGAGCTGGTCTAGAGCCTAAGAACCAGGTCAACAGAGCTGCTCTAGAGCCAGAGAACCAGGTCAGCAGAGCTGCTGCAGAGCCAGAGAAACCAGGTCAGTAGAGTTGCTTTAGAGGGAGAGAACCAGGTCAGCAGAGCTTCTATAGAGCCAGTGAACCATGTCAGCAGAACTGCTTCAGAGCCATAGAACTGGGTCAACGGAGCTGCTTTAGAGCCAGAGAACCAGGTCTTCAGAGCTGTTGTAGAGCCAGAGAATTAGATCAGCAGAGCTGCTCTGTAGCATAAGAACTAGGTCAGCAGAACTGCTCTAGAGCCAGAGAACCAGGTCAGCAGACCTGCTGTAGAGCCAGAGAAACCAGGTCAGCAGAGCTGCTTTAGAGAGAGAGAACCAGGTCAACAGAGCTGCTTTAGAGCTAGAGAACCAGGTCAGCAGAGCTGCTCTAGCTGACACTGACTGACTGACACTGACTGACTGACACTGACTGATTGACACTGACTGACACTGATTGACACTGACTGACACTGACTGACTGACACTGATTGACTGACACTGACTGACACTGATTGACTGACACTGACAGACTGACTGACACTGACTGACTGACATTGACTGACATTGACTGACACTGACTGACTACTCTCTACTACTCTACTACTGACTCTCTACTACTCTACTACTCTCTCTCTACTACTCACGCTCTACTACTCACTCTCTACTACTCTCTACTACTCACTCTCTACTACTCTACTACTCTCTACTACTCACTCTCTACTACTCACTCTCAACTACTCACTCTCTACTACTCTACTACTCACTCTCTACTACTCACTCGCTACTACTCTCTACTACTCACTCTCTACTACTCACTCTCTACTACTCACGCTCTACTACTCTCTACTACTCACTCTCTACTACTCTCTACTATTAACTCTCTACTACTCACTCTCTACTACTCACTCTACTACTTTCTACTACTCTCTACCACTCACTCTCTACTACTCTACTACTCACTCTCTACTACTCTCTACTACTCACTCGCTACTACTCTCTACTACTCACTCTCTACTACACTCTCTACTACTCTCTCTCTACTACTCTCTACTACTCACTCTACTACTCTCTGCTGCTCTCTAGCACTCACTCTCTACTACTCTACTATTCACTCTCTACTACTCACTCTCTACTACTCTCTACTACTCACTCTACTACTCTCTGCTGCTCTCTAGCACTCACTCTCTACTACTCTACTACTCTCTCTCTACTACTCACTCTCCACTACTCTCTCTCTACTACTCTTTACTACTCTCTACTACTCACTCTCTACTACTCACTCTACTACTCTCTACTACTCACTCTCTACTACTCTCTCTCTACTACTCACTCTCTACTATTCACTCTCTACTACTCACTCTCTACTACTCACTCTCCACTACTCACTCTCTACTACTCACTCTCTACTACTCTCTACTACTCACTCTCTACTACTCACTCTCTACTACTCTCTACTACTCTCTCTGCTACTCACTCTCTACTACTCACTCTCCACTACTCTACTACTCTCTACTACTCGCTCTACTACTCACTCTCTACTATTCTCTACTACTCACTCTACTACTCTCTCCTACTCTCTACCACTCACTCTCTACTACTCTACTACTCACTCTCTACTACTCTCTCTCTACTACTCACTCTCTACTACTCACTCTACTACTCTTCACTACTCACTCTGTACTACTCTCTACTACTCACTCTGTACTACTCACTCTCTACTACTCACTCTCTACTACTCTCTACTGCTCACTCTCCACTACTGATTCTCTACTACTCGCTCTCAACTGCTCTCTACTACTCACTCTACTACTCACTCTCTACTACTCTACTACTCTCTCTACTTCTCACTCTCTACTACTCACTCTCTACTACTCACTCTCTGCTACACACTCTCTACTACTTGCTCTCTGCTACTCGCTCTCTACTACTCTCTAGTACTCACTCTAATACTCACTCTCTACTACTCTCTACTACTCTCTCTCTACTACTCACTCTCTACTACTCACTCTCTACTACTCTCTCTACCACTCTCTACTACTCACTCTCTACTACTCTCTACTACTCACTCTCTGCTACTCTCTCTCTACTACTCTCTACTACTCACTCTGCTACTCACTCTCAACTACTCTCTACTACTCACTCTCTACTACTCACTCTCTACTACTCTCTACTACTCACTCTCTACTACTCTCTACTACTTTCTACTACTCACTCTACTACTCACTCTCTACTACTCTCAACTACTCACTCTCTAATACTCACTCTCTACTACTCACTCTCTACTACTCACTCTACTACTCTCTACTACTCACTCTCTGATACTTTCTCTACTACTCTCTACTACTCTCTACTACTCACTCTCTACTCTCTATTACTCGCTCTCTACTCTCTACCTCTCTACCTCTCTCTCTACTACTCTCTACCTCTCTACCTCTACCTCTCTACCTCTACACCTCTACCTATACACCCCTACCTCTCTACCTCTCTGTAAATGCACACATATGCACATATACATATGCATATATATGCATATGCATTTATATATATGTATGTGTATATATATATACATATATAAATATGATCTGCATATCTATATAAATATAAATTCATGCAAACATATACATATACATATATGCATACATATGCATGGTATGTATATGAAAGTTTGAAAAACTCTAATACAAGCAAAGCTAAAAAGCCACCTAATTACAAACAGAATTGCTTTAACTTAAACGAGGGCGAGACCTATTGCATTTTCAATGCTTGTTTACTTTGATTCCATCAAGAAGGCATTCAGATGTGTCACACAGTTTCCATAAATTCTGAATGGTAGCACTCTAGTTGCTCATTAGATCACTGTAGTAAAGCTACTGCTCACCAGGGAAGTCTGCTGCTGGTATTGAAAGTGCATGTTTCAGTCTGCATGGCAGAATTTTTTAATGAAATAGAAGAGGATTTGAGAAGTCACTCAAAATGTGCCCTAATTTTTCTTTTTTCCTCACTAATCATAATTTCTATGGCAAAATGAACCTCCTCATTGTGTTCCTTTTAAATTAAACTACTCACTCTCTACTACTCACTCGCTACTACTTTCTACTACTCACTCTCTACTACTCACTTTCTACTACTCTCTAGTAATCTACTACTCTCTACTACTACTCTCTACTACTCACTCTCTACTACTCACTCTCTACTACTCTATACCACTCACCCTCTACTACTCTACTACTCACTCTCTACTACTCTCTCTCTACTACTCCCTCTCTACTACTCACTCTACTACTCTCTACTACTCACTCTCTACTACTCACTCTCTACTACTCACTCTCTACTACTCTACTACTCTCTACTACTCTCTACTACTCACTCTCTACTACTCACTCTCAACTACTCACTCTACTATTCTCTCTACTACTCACTCTCTACTACTCTCCACTACTCACTCTACTACTCTCTACCACTCACTCTCTACTACTCTCTCTCTCTACTACTCACTCTCTACTACTCACTCTACTACTCTCTACTACTCTCTCTGCTACTCACTCTCTACTACTCTACTACTCACTCTCTACTACTCTACTACTCTCTACTACTCTCTCTACTACTCACTCTCTACTACTCACTCTCTACTACTCTCTACTACTCTCTCTCTACTACACACTCTCTACTACTTGCTCTCTACTACTCACTCTACTACTCACTCTACTACTCACTCTCTACTACTCCCTATCACTCACTCTAATACTCACTCTCCACTACTCTCTACTAATCCCTCTCTACTACCCACTCTGTACTACTCTCTACTACTCACTCTCTACTACTCTCTACTACTCACTCTCTACTACTCTCTCTCTACTACTCACTCTCTACTACTCACTCTCTACTACTCTCTCTCTACTACTCTCTACTACTCTATACTACTCACTCTCTACTACTCTCTATTACTCACTCTCTACTACTCTCCCTACTACTCTCTACTACTCACTCTACTACTCATTCTCTACTACATATTCTCTACTACTCTCTCTCTGCTACTCAGTCTCCACTACTCACTCTCTACTACTCACTCTCTAATACTCACTCTCTAATACTCTCTACTACTCACTCTCTACTACTCTCTACTACTCACTCTACTACTCACTCTCTACTACTCTCTACTACTCTCTACTTCTCACTCTCTACTACTCTCTACTACTCACTCTCTACTACTCACTCTACTACTCTCTCCTACTCACTCTCTGCTACTCTCTCTACTACTCTCTACTACTCTCTCTCTACTCTCTACTCTCTATTACTCATCCTCTACTCTCTACCTTTCTCTACCTCTCTCTCTACTACTCTCTACCTCTCTACCTCTACCTCTCTACCTCTACACCTGTACCTCTCTACCTCTCTCTACCTCTCTCTACACGCACACATATGCACATATATGCATATGCATTTATATATATGTATGTGTATATATATATATACATACATATATAAACATATATATATAATCTGCATATCCATATAAATACAAATATAAATGCATGCATACATATACATATATGCATGTTATGTTTATGGAATTTTGAAAAACACTAATAAAAGCAAAGCTAAAAAGCCACCTAATTACAAACAGAATTGCTTTAACTTAAACGAGGGTGAGACCTATTGCATTTTCAATGCTTGTTTACTTTGGTTCCATCAAGAAGGCATTCAGATGTGACACATTTGCCATAAATTCTGAATGGTAGCAGTCTAGTTCCTCATTAGATCACTGTAGCAAAGCTACTGCTCACCAGGGAAGTCTGCTGCTGGTATTCAAAGTGCATGTTTCAGTCTGCATGTCAGAACTTTTTAATGAAATAGAAGAGGATTTGAGAAGTCAAAATGTGCCCTAAGTTTTCTTTCTGCAGCACTAATCATAATGTCTATGACAAAATGAACCCCCTCATTTTGTTCCTTTGCAAATTAAATGTTTTAAATGTTACCACTTTATTCCAATCAAGATGGCTTCAGGTGTGCCATACCTTTGTCATAAGTAAGACTGTTAGCGCTCAAGTTGTTCTTTAACACACTCTGGGATTTCTGTCATTGGGCTATACTTGGGCTACATCTCGGTGATATTTGTGCTACATTTGGGCTCTTTTGTCTCTGGTGGCCATCTTTGGAGACTTGTTATGAAGTTTCCTAATTTACTGCATTTACTGCAGTCTCCTCAGTAGGCATACTGTCAGTTTTTTACTTTGATTCAATGAAGAAGGCATTCAGATGTGTCACACATTTTCCATAAATTCAGAATGTTAGCACTCTAGTTGCTCATTAGATCACTGTAGTACAGCTACTGCTCACCAGGGAAGTCTGCTGCTGGTATTGAAAGTGCATGTTTTAGTCTGCATGTCAGAATTCTTTAATGAAATAGAAGAGGATTTGAGAAGTCACTCAAAATGTGCCCTAATTTTTCTTTCTGCAGCACTAATCATACATTCTATGGCAAAATGAACCCTCTCATTTTGTTCCTTTTTAAATTAAATGTTTTAAATGTTACCACTTTATTCCAATCAAGATGGCTTCAGGTGTGCCATACCTTTGTCATAAGTAAGACTGTTAGCGCTCTAGCTGTTCTTTGGAATACTCTGGGAAGCTGCAGTAGAACACAAAGGAATCAACTGACAGTCTCTGCCCTTGTTGGATGTACATGTTTTACTGAGAATGTCAGACTTCATTCTCACATGACTCAGAAAGATAATGTGAATTTACAGAAAATATGCTTTCAGTTTAGCTTATAGATCACCTTCCAAACCTCTGTGGGAAAAGCATGTGAAAATAGTTTTCTCTCAAAGATGATTCATGATATCCCAGCAGAAGGCTTTTTCACATGGTAAAATCACCTTAGAACATACCACAATTCCTAAAATGAGTATGGTACCATCAACAAATGATTTATAATTTAACTAAAGTCTTAAAACCTTCTATTAACTGCAATGCTTTTTTATGAGGTGCTATAATGTATATTGGTCCCAAGATGGCTGCCAACACTTCTTGGATGAAGTGCTGACAGCCAATCAGATCTCACAATGAGATGTGTGGTTAGGCTCCGCCCAGATATGTATATGATTTTACTTTTGATTTTCTCAGGAACTACTGAACGGATTTACACCATATATGCAAAAGGCACATGCCTGACCTGAGGACTACCTCTTTGCCAAATTTCAAGTAATTCTGTTCAGCCGTTCGGGCTGTACCTTCGACTAAAGGTCCTATGGGAAAATGCATGGGGAAAACGCGTTTTGGGACCCCCCTTTTTTCTCAGCCCCCGCTTGACGAATCACCCCGAGACTTTCAGGGTAGGAGCAGAGTGGAGCGCCCCATTAGTTTTGAAAATTTCACGAACATAAGTCAACCGGCGCCAAAGTTATTCAAAATAGAATTTTCAGATTTCCTATGGGAAATCGGTCCCAACTATAACTATCTACTGGCGACTGCCAGTAGATAATATATCCGCACAAGAACTCCATGAAGGGGGCCCCCAACCCTGCAGGGCGGCTACTGTTTACGGGAATGGAGAGTCCCGTTAAAGCACGACGTACACACACAAAAGAAACACAGAAGCCAGATGCTGGATTCCATCAATGCATTTATTCCTCTGGGAGAAGGCAGCAATTTAAAGTCCTTACGCGTTTCAGCAGATTGCCTTGGTCACAGGTGAGTAGGATTGCTTGCAGCATTTGAACTATTATGTCACGTGGCTCAGCATTTTCCTGCATATACCAGCATGCACCATCATTATTGTTCCAACTCTGTATTGTGGTGCACATTTAAATAAAACTGAATAGTGTCACTGCACCGCAAACACGAGTTCATATTCAAAGTGCATTTCTTCATATTGTTATTTTCAGCGCACAAAAAGCCACATGATTTGCATGAAAAATTATAAGCACATTCACAATCCATATTGCTGCTCCTCATTGGCCTATCTTGCACGACAGTCCAGAATCTCCAAAGGGAGGCAGTTACTTCCCTCATCTCCCTTTCTCACCTTTCAAAACCATAATTGTCACGGAAAATCCATTTCTTTGGAATGAAGGCGAGCGAGTCATGCCCTCTGTAATATATCCACACAAGAACTCCATGAAGGGGGCCCCCAACCAAGCAGGGCGGCTTCTGTTTACCTACTTGCGGTCACCATTAGGTAGTTATACTTACAACCTAGTTTACGTAGGAAAAGCATTTTTTGATTTAGTAATAACTTTGGTGTTGTTTGATGAATCTTTGCAAAACTCTCCCAAAGAAAAGTCTATCCAGGTCAGCTCCTAACCTGAAAGTTTGGGGTTGATTCATCAAGCGGGGGCTGAGAAAAAAGGGGGGTTCCAAAACACATTTTCCCCATGTTAATTTCCACAGGAAATACTGGGACGAGCTACAGCCCGAACTGCTGAACGGAATTACCCCAAATTTGGAAGAAAGGTAGAGCTTGGTTCGGCAAGCGACCTTTTTTTTTTAAATGGTGTTAATCCGTTCAGTAGTTTTTGAGAAATTCAAAGAATAAGAGTCAAAAAATCAATTTCCCATAGGAAACTTTGTGCAAAGCTAGAGCCGAAACTACTGAACGGAATTACTTCAAATTTGGCAAAAGGTAGTGCTTGGATCAGAAAGCGACCTTTTTTATATGTTGTTAATCCGTTCAGTAGTTGCTGAGAATTTAGAAAAATAAAAGTTTTGATATCTGGGCGGAGCCTTAGTCCCGAGCACGAGCTTCACTGTGATTGGGTGTCAACACTCCAAACCAGGAAGTGTTGGCAGTCATATTGTGACTCAGTAGAAGCAAGAGAAAACAGAGAAACAAAGGTATACAACAAGAGAAGGGGGCAGGGTAGAAACACCCTGACCCCCTAGGCCCTAGGCCTGCTCAGGGGGTCCCAGAAGGACCTTCAGGGCCAAATAAAGGATTTAAAAAAATTAATGAAATATCAGCGCAATTCGCACTAGGGTCATGGGTTCCTGCGTTTTACTTTAATGAGACCCCGGGGTGGGCTAGGTCCTGGGGGCAGTTCTTAAAAAATAATAGCTGGGCCTCGCTGGGGCTGCGGGGGCTCCCGCAGATCCGATGCTTCACTCATGTTGGGAGGGGGGGTTGAGCAGCCCCCCTCCTGGAGTCCCCCATGTGCTTATAACTTTGGCATTGTTTGACAAATCTTTACTACATTTTCCAAAAAGTGTCTTTTTTTTGATCAGCTCCTATCTTGAAAGTGTATTGAGAACGTACAAGGTTAGTTGTTGATTGAAAGCAAGTTTATTGCGAGATATTTGCACCCACGACTGGAACCATCCAGCTGCGAAGACATATCACAGGGAGATTGGTTAAGGCGGGGCTGAGAAAAGAGGGGGGGGTCCGAAAAAGTATTTTCTCAATGCATTTTCCATAGGAAACTTTAGACAAGGCTACAGGTCAAACTGCTGAACGGAATTGCGCCAAATTAGGCAGGGAGAAAGGTCTTGGTCCAGAAAGCGTGCTTTTCTTGAAATGGTGTAAATCCGTTCAGTTGTTTTTGAGATATTAAAGGACAAAAATATATATATATCTGGAGAGTGCCTAACTCCCGAGCATGAGCTTGCCTCTGATTGGCTGTTAACACTTCAAACCAGGAAGTGTTCTCTGATTGGCTGCTAACACTTCAAACCAGGAAGTGTTAGCAGCCATCTTGTGCCTCGCATCGAGTGAAAATATAAAAGAAAGGTCCCAGGGCAATTTAATATATACCGGAGCTCTGTCTGTGTGAGATACCCCTTTCACGCTGCGTCTCCCTACATCAGCAGGTAACAAACCCTTTTCCCCCATCAACAGCATACCTCCAACAACATTCTTGGGCCTGCAAGTCTCCCTCTGCAAACCACTTGTCGGCTCACAGCTCTTCGGGTGCGAGTTCTCGGGCCCGCAGTTGTATCTGTGAAGCCAAGACTGGAAATATATCGCAGGTCTCTCTCTGCTAGATACGCTCTTCACGGTCCCTCTCCCCACATCACTGTTCCGCAGCTATCCCTTTGGAAGCCGATGGCCCGCACCTTTCCCTATACCAGTCAGCCCGCAGGTGTTCCTCTGCGAGTTGGCTCGCAGCTCTTCATCTACGAACCACCCCGCCGGGTAGTAAGTCTCTAAGAACAGATGCAATGGAGGCAATGATCATGCAGGTCGGACACCCAACACTGCTCTGACATTCCCCAGCAGGAGCTCCTTGTCTGCCATCCCCTCTCACCCCCACCCCCACAAACAAATGTGACAGTCATGTTAGGGAATCTGGAACATAAAAAATTGGGCAATGTTGTACAAGTATTAATAAGAAGATGCTTGTGAGGTTGGACAAATAAGAATCTTAGTCATGTATGGATTTACATATAAAACATTTTATTAAAACAAAACAACAACAAATACAACTATGTAAAGCCATGTCGTGTCATCGCTGGACCATTTGTGAATCACAGCCTGCAAGACAAAAAGAAAGTTAAGATGGTGCATCATGCATCCAGCAAAGGAGAAAAAGAAAGAGAGAAAGAGTGAGAGAGAGAGAGAGAGAGAGAGAGAGAAACAAAGAAAGAGTGAGAGAGAGAAGACAAAGAAAGAGAGACAGAGTGAGAGAGAGAAAGAGAGAAAGAGTGAGATACAAGGAAGAGAGAAAGAGAGAAACAGTGTGAGAGAGAGGAGAGAGAGAGAGAAAGAGTGAGAGAGAGGAAGACAGAGAAAGAGAGAAAGAGTGAGTGAGAGAAGAGAGAAAGAGTAAGATACAAGGACAAGAGAGAGAGAGAAACAGTGTGAGAGAGAGAAGAGAGAGAGAGAGAAAGTGAGAGAGAGGAAGAGAGAGAAAGAAAGAATGAGAGAGAGAGAGAGGAAGAGACAGAGAAAGAGAGAAAGTGTGAGAGAGAGAAAGGAAGAGATGGAGAGGGAGGGAAGTGTTGACACTGGAGAAAACCTTTGCAGCTCACCTTTGTGCCACCGGTGTGTCTCCAACCATGTGCCGGGACATAGTGCACCCTCAACTTTAGTCATCTGAAAGAGAGTATAGAATTAGTAATTGCAGAGTACATACAACTGCACACGCCTAATTCTCTGTTTTGCCAATGCGCACTCAGGCTGCTACAGCCCATCCACTCCCACTACTCGGAGGTGTCTCTGCACTCTTGTGCGCCCAGGCGGCTGCACACTATCCACTCCCACCACCCAGAGGTGACTGCCCACTGCTGCGAAAAGAAGCCCCTGCTCACCTTCTGCCACCGGCATGTGTGTAAGAGAGTCTAACACTTGTCGAAGCAACTTTCTCAGGCGTTGTCAGGATGGTTCACGCATCATCGCATGTTCTACACATGTTCAGCTGTGGTGGTGTTGGGGGGACGTCCATTCGTGAATCACAGCCTGTTAGATAAAAAGCAAGATAAGATTGTGCGTCATGCATCCATCAAAGGAGAGAGAAAGAGAGAGAGAGAGAGAGAAAGGAAGAGTGAGAGGAAGACAGAGAGAAAAAGAAAGAACGAGTGAGAGGAAGACAGAGAGAAAGAGAGAAACAGTGGG